>NW_027185694.1:27782521-27878818 GCF_028583685.1 Petaurus breviceps papuanus | reverse complement strand
TGGGATTCTGACTGGCTTAGTTGCCTGCTTCATTGACATCGTAGTGGAGAACTTGGCAGGACTGAAATACCGAGTTGTAAAAGACAGTATCTTTTGGCTCTGGTTGTCCAGTAGTGAGTAGGGGATGCAGGGGATGAGGAGGGCAAAGCAGCCAGAGCTTCTCTGTATTTAGGAAGTCCTGGCATAAACTGAATTTGATTGGTTATGTGGATATATAGCAAGTTATAGCTGTGTGCAGGCCTGTATTGATCAGTAAGTCTCTGCTGAGTGCCTGAAGTGTGTCCCCCAGGTGGAGGTTGCAGATGGTCTCTGGCCTCAAGGAGTTTATACTCTATTTGGGGAGTATACGTAATCTAGCTCGAGTATAAATCTACCATGATCTTTTAGTTTTGTAATATTTAGGCAGGTGAGAAAACCTGATGGCCACTGTTGGCATGTTCCCTGCCCTTCTATGCCCCCCAACTCTCATGCAAGCAGTTTGGGAGCTTTTCATGGACTTCATTAGTGATAAAGCCAGGAGTTGCTGGGGGAGGAGGGAAGGGGGGAAAGGGTGTCAGATGAGGTGAATCTGTGCCTGTGTGTTGTTTACCAGACAGCACTGTAGGGAAGTGGATCTTGTCCAGACAGTTCTCTTAACGAGTCCTCCAGATATTGACAAGTTCACAGAGAAGGGGGGATTGTCTTTCTCCCTGTTACTCTGGGCAACACTGAATTCAGCCTTTGTGATCGTCGGCTCCGTGATTGTTGCCTTTATAGAGGTATGGTTTAAAAAGTACACCGAGCTAGCCTGGGATCTCTGCCCACGCCTACTTTAGGTGAGACTGGGAAGGCTCCAGGGCCGACGGGTAGATGGTAATAAGTTAGCATTAGTGGAGAGGCAGTGTGGTCTAGTGGATAGTGTGCTAGGCACAGGATGAGGAAGACCTCAGTCTGCATCCTTCCTCTGCCACTTGTTAGCTTTACAATCATTGGCAAATCATTGAGATTTGTCTGCCATGGCATCTGCAGGCTACAGGCTGCATGGTTGGAAGGGGTTCCTGCAGTAGAATTTTCCATATTCTGAGAAAATCACAGAACCTTCACATAGGAGCTTCTGAGTATTTTTAGAATGTAAAAAGTTCTGCTTAGTGAGATAATACCTTGAACTTCTTTAATTCACTTTCTTCAAGGAATTCCATGTACTTTGTCTGTTTTGTATTTGTTTATTTATGTATGGGTCTTCTTGGATAGAATGCAAATTCTTTGAGGACAAGAATTGTTTTATTTTTGTTTCTGTATCCCCAGCACATAGTAGACTCTTAATAAACACTTGTTTATTGATTTTCTTCTGAGCTATAAAGGAAAAAGCATTATTATTCCCATTTCACAGATGGGGAAACTGGGGAGCCAAGGGGTTAAGTTACTTTTTCCAGAATACATTGTTAGTGGCAAGATCGAAGAATGGAATCTGTGTTTCATGACTCCCTTTTAAGTGACTTTTGCCACTTAATTATATAGCCCTGTCAGTTAATCTTAGTATTTAACTTTGTCAAGTTAAATATTTGTTCATTTAATAACATTTATTAGGCCTCTGAGATAGCACTTACTGTGCTAGTCAGTGGGGGGGTGAGGAATATACAAATAACTGCAGAATTCCCTGAAACTCCTGCTTATATCTGGGAAATGCCAAGCTGATTTTTACCTCAAGGAGATTACATTCTAGTAATTTACTATTCTAATTACATTCAGTTCCTAGTTCTTATGAAGCCAACATCTTTTCATCTCTTATTTAGGCAACACTCGTGATGTCTTGGACTGTGGGTTAAAACATTTCACAGATTTTGGTGATCCTACTTTGGGTTCATTTGTGTCAACCAATCCTTTTGTTGGAAATACTCCTTATACAGTTTCTTCTTTCCTTGAAGCCTGTTGCTGCTGGCAGTGGAATTCCCCAGATTAAATGCTTCCTCAATGGTGTCAAGATTCCCCATGTGGTTCGACTCAAGGTAAAATGTCTAGAGGTGGTTGGTTTTCCCTATCTTTTGGGATGCAGAGTGGGGGTTTTGGTTGCTTTATTGAAAATAATCCTTTTGAATCCGGGCAGCCCATGAGTGTGGCCGTTGTCATAGGCCTCCTCTTTAGTCTATATCTTCCTTATCTTCTGAGATCCCCTCAAGAGTGAGGCCCTTGTTGTTGTGTCTTCCTTCCGTTTTTTGCCGAGGAGGCAGGCAAGCATTCTGTTATGCTCATTTAAGTACAGTCTTTAAAAGGTTGTCTCTCCCTAAAGGACCTGTTAGACTGAGGTGATAGAATTCCCTTTGACTGGGAATCATGGCTCAAATTGGACACATTCTGTTATGGCAAATACCACTACAGACTTCTGAGGCTCAGCAAAGGGCTCTTTTTTAATAATGGACCTTTAAATCTTTCTAATCTGAATGAAAAGGAGCCATTTCATTTCTTCTCCTCACTGTTCAGTCAATTAAAGAATTGCTACTAATTCAGCATGTTTTATAGTAGGATTCTACCTGTTGTGTTAGTGTTTAGGGGTAGACACATTGTATTTCCCAGATGGCTCTTTGACATCTGCTGGGAAGGTGGGTTTTGATGCAAGATTGTCCCTCTTTTACATGTCCCCTGTTAGGTTTCTATACCTGAGGGGAAAGGAAGGGGAAATATACGTGGATAGCCATGTATATTTATTGAACATCTCTTTTGTGCCCCATCCTTATACTGAGAAATATGAAAGAATAATTTTTTATTCAAAAAATGTATTGTATACCTTCTATGGATTAAACTCATTAATATAGTGGGGAGTAAGACTTGTATCAAGGAAGAGAATTTAAGCTCTCTATTAGAAAATAAATATTAACATAGAAAGTGAAAAAGTGACATAGGTGTTTAGAGTGGGGTGGAGGTGCAGGGAAGTTTTCCCAGAAAGGGGGGTCTTGAGCTGGGCTTTGAAAGTGGGTTAGGACTTTAGATAGATGGAGAAGAGGATAAAGGGTAAATCAGAAAAGAGAACAGTATGAACACAAGCCTAGAGACAAGAATGAGTATGTACAGACGACAGCCAGGAGAACAGCATGGGTGAAGGAGGAGGTCCCTTTGAGAGTCAAGGGAAGTCAGGTTGGGATCAGACTGTGGAGGGCCTACAATGGTAGGAATTTGTACTAGCTCATATAGACTGTGGGGAGCCAATGAAGGGTTTGGAATGAGGCAGTGATTTATTGAAAGTGATGTTTTTAGAATAATCATACTGTAGCAGTGTGCAGGATAGATTGAATTGGGGACACACTAGAGGCAGAATGTTTACTGCAATAATCCAGATGTATGATGGGGATAGAGCTAGAGTTGGAAGGGTACCTCAGAGCCCATCTAGTCCAATACCTTCCATTCTACAGATGAGTAAAATGAGGCCTAGAGAGGTGAAGTGGCTTATCCAGGGTCACACAGGTAGTAAGTGCCAGAAGTAGGATTTGAACCCAGGTCATCTGACTCTATAACAGACACTCTTTTGGTTGAAAATACTTGGACTGGCATAGAGCCAGTGAGATTGGAAAAGAAGAGATGAATGCAAGAGACATTGCAAAGGAAGAATCACCTGACCCTGGTGATCAGATATGAATCAGAGAAAATGAAGCATAGTCTCCGTCTTCCTAGTGAGACTAAGTATGGGACTGAGTGCTAAATGATGTTCAAGCTTTGGGTGCTGTTAAATTTCAAGAAGGGAGATCAGGGTGGTTAGAGTACTTGCAGGAAAGTTCCTGAGGAAGATGGGAATGAAGTTTAGACACTGACGGAAGCCCTTCATCTGAATCTTTTTTTGATCTGTCTTCCTACTCACGAGAAGTAAATTACTTTTTTAATGGTGCTTGACCCATAGGAGGTGTTTATTCAGTGATGGTTGATTTGGATTGAATTACCTTCCTTTTTTTTCTACTTAGTGATGTTCTCTTTATATTCTAGACATTGGTGATTAAAGTGTGTGGTGTGATTTTATCTGTGGTTGGAGGACTGGCTGTTGGAAAGGTAAAGGAATTAGAAGAATAAACATGACTGTTGTTCCCTTGTTCCATTGCATCACCCCTCTAAGAGCCCCTGAAAGGCATTATGTATCTAAAAACAATTTTTAAAACTCAGTTCCTATCCTCAACTCTGTACTCCTCTTTGTCTTTTAGGAAGGACCAATGATTCACTCTGGAGCTGTTATAGCAGCTGGTATTTCTCAAGGAAGATCAACCTCTTTGAAGAAAGACTTCAAGGTGAGCAGCTCATCTATAAATTCTAAAATGGAAAATGAGGGAGCAGGACATTAGGTCACATTCAGTAGGGATCCCATGGACTGTTAAAGTTGGTAGGGACCTTAGAAGTATTTCTAATCCTGTATCCCCAATAGGTAGTCATCTAACCTCTATTTATACACTAATAATAATAATAGTAGCTTACTGCCCCCAAGAGGTAGTATAATCTATTGTTAGCTCAAAAATTCATCCAAGCAGGGTGGCTAGGTGGAGCAGTGAATAGAGCACCAGCCCTGGAGTCAGGAGGACCTGGGTTCAGATCTGGCCTCAGACACTTAACACACAAAAACTAGCCGTGTGACCTTGGGCAAGTCACTTAACCCCAATTGCCCTGCCCTCCCCCCTCCAAAAAGTAAATAAATAAATAAATAGAAATTCATACAAGCTCTGCCTTGTTGTAATGTCTACCTATTGATCATAGGTCTGTTCTCTTAAGCTATACTGAATGTCCACTTATTCTTTTTTTTTTTTTTTTTTTTTTTTTTTTGAAGGGGGGGGTAGGGCAATTGGGGTTAAGTGACTTGCCCAAGGTCACATGGCTAGTTTGTGTGTGTGTGTGTGTTAAGTGTCTGAGGCTGGAATTGAACTCAGGTCCTCCTGACTCCAAGGCTGGTGCTCTATTCACTGCACTACCTAGCCACCCCCCACTTATTCTTTATGAGGGAAAACCTTGATCATATGCTGCTCCAAACTATTTCTTCTGTTGGCTAAATATCCCCAGTTCATTCAACTGTTCTTTGTGACATTGTTTTCAAATCCCTCTGCACCCTGGTCAGTCTCCTAGTTGTTTTCTGGTTTTTCAGTGTCCCCGTTTGGAGTCTATGCTTATACCTTTGTTGGTCTCCCTTAAATCTGAATGAGGATAAACCATTTTGTGTAGTAACTTTGGTTGCCAAAATGTGAAGGGTTAAAAAGTTGATTGGTGTATATTATATAGGAAAATCAAATGTGTAGGTATAGGCATTCAACCTTGTCAGTTTTATTCAAGTAGTATTTTATATTCTAACCTGACTGTGCTGTCATGGCAGTGACTTTGTTACTGATATAGAATCTTAGATTGCCAGACTCAGAAAGTGCCACAGAGTGCTCTACAAAGTGGGACTTGTCTCCCTATCTCCTGGCTCCTTTTCCTCTGTCATCAGCCTTGCTCATGTCTCCTCTAGCCTAACAAAACCCTCTCTTAACCCCCTCAAGCTATAATCTGTCTCCTCCCCTTCACTGCCAAACTTCTAAAAAGAACAGCTTGTCCATAGTAGCCCCACTTCCTCTCCACCGCTTTGTACCTCGGCCCTGTGCAATCCAGCTTCTGCCCTACAAAAATGGCTTTCTAAGAAATTGCCAGTGACTAATTATTATATAATTATGACTAACCTAATTGCTAAATCTAATGACCTATTTTCAGTCATCAGCTTCCTTAACTTTTCAGGGACATTTTCGTTTTTACCCGTAGACTGTCTTCTCCTTGATATTTTCCTTTTCCTTCTGTAACACTTTAATCTCTGTAGAACTTCTCTCTCTTGGTTCTTCAACTACTTGTTTTATTTCTTTGTAGTGTTAACAGAATTTTTACTGAGCCAGTCTTTAACCTGAGAATATTGAAACAGCAGGCCAGAGACAAAGTACCAGCAATCAGGTAGCCTTTAATTAATTAGTTTCATTATGAGGAACAGATTACAAATTGGGAATTCTCCAGATTGGAATTCCACTTTGCTGAAGTGAAGACAGAGATTATATACATAAATCAAAAATGGGAAGGAGAGGAAAGGTAGATTACAAGCATTGTTTTCCAGGGCCAGAGTGATTTCCCACAATCAGCCTGTCCTGAACTTCTGTGGGAGCAGCACTGTTCAAGACTTTGGAGCTTATTACTTAGTGGGTCACACATAGGACCAGAGTTCTGTGACAGAAACAAGTTCTACAGTCTTTGATTCACTTCACTTAAGGTACACAGGCAGTGATGCCAGTGATTGTGGGAGTTATCAAAGTTTGATCATTTTAAGCTGCATTGTGAGCTCTCTCACAAGTTAGAAAAGACAATTATGAAAATAAAATCTATTAGTACATTCATTACACATATCACATAGATTAATATGAAAATCATAATTCCACATTCCCTTCTTTCAGCCAAGAAGGTCAGAATGACCCTTGAAGGTCAATCAGTAACATTTATTTGAAACATGATTTTGATATTATGTAAAAATAAGTTACACGTCGTAGATCAAAGAAGTGAGAGGGAAACATGCGTTAGAATATTTTTACCTCTATCCCATAAATCTTCCACTTGCTGGTTTAGAGCACAGTCCTCTATTTGAGAGAGGATTGGTTGACATAGAAGCAACATTCCTCCGCAGTGATGGAGCCTTTGGCCATCAGAGAGTCCAGCACCTGACGGTTTTGTAAAACCATGAGGGCGAGTGAATCAACTGGTGATAAACTTCCCTGTGCACTTTAGGCCCATGACTAGTTCTGCTCAGAGGTTCCTGACAGACAGATACAACATGCCAAAGGTGGCTGTGGTACCTGTCAGGGATCCAGTGGATGCCAGCAGGGCCACAGTGGGCAGGAAAGCAAGCCTTTGCTGCCAGTGGAGGGACAACTTTAACCAGAGAAGAACTTCAGCAGAGTGTTTCCCTGGGAATAGGAACAAATTGGGCATAGTGTAGATGCTCTTAAACTAGTATTCTTCTCTCACATTCTGATAGTCCCTTCATCCTGCCCCTTAAGTGTAGGTAATCCCCAAGGTTCTATCATCAGCTTATTTTTCCCTCTTGCTCCCCTCCTCGGTAGCCTTCTTTGCTCCCTGCACAGTTTTATCACTTATGTGAATGAGTATGAAATATAAACCTCTAGCCCCAACCTCCTAATCCTGAACTCTGTTCCAGCATTTCAGTTTGCCTGCTGCATAGTTGCACCTAAAACTCACCATGTTCAAAGCTGAACTCTTCCCTTCAACTTAATTTCTTTATTTCTCATTCTGCATCTCTAGTTCATCTCTCTCCCCACAGGCAGGAGGCATGTTTCGTTATCAGTTTTTTGAAACCAAGTTTGTTCACTATGTTGAACAGAATCTTAAAGTCAGGGTTTTTTTTTTTATATTATTGTGGTCAATGTGTGAGTTCTTTTCCCGGTTCTGCTCATTTTACTTTGTATAAGTTAATACAGATCTTTCATAAGTTTTAAAAATTCTTCATATCTGTCATTTCTGATAGCATAATGTTATTATACTCATATACCACGATTTGTTCAGCCATTTCCTTATTTGTGAGGACTCACTTCATTTCTACTTCTTTGCTAGAACAAAAGGTGCTGCTATAAATGTTTTTGTACTTGTGGGTCCTTTTCCTTTGTCTTTGACCTCATGTATATGTATATGTGTATGTATATATATATGTATTTTTTAGCTATTAGACCTTTATCAAAAATGACACAAAGAATTTTTTTCTCTGGTTAATGTCCTCCCTTAGAATTCTAAGTGTTTGAATATCGCTTGTGCAGTAGCTTTTCAACTTTTATGTGATGGAAATCATCCATTTTCTCTACTGTGATCACCTTTGTCCCTTGTTTAGTATCTCCCTTAGGAGAGGTTGATGAGTGTCTTTTACTGAAGACACATAAACATCTAACAGAAATGTAAAAGACCAAAAGCTGTGCCCTAGTAAATAATTAGTCAAAGGACATAAACAGTTTTCTTGAAAGAATGTTCTAAGTCACGAATAAGAGAAATGCAAGTCAAAATAACTATGAGATTCTATCTCTCACTCACAAAATTTGCAAAGGTCACAAAAGGTGGAAATAATAAATATGGGGGAGCAGTTATGGTAAGTCAGGTATGTGAATGCATTGTTCGTAGAGTTATAAATTGGTCCAGACATTTTGGAATTAAGCTAAGAAAGTAGCTAAAATATCTGTCCTTTTGGACCCAGAGATTCCACTGCTAGGCATATATCCTAAGATAATAATAAAAAAGAAAGGTTTAATTTGCATTAAAATATCATTGTTTAATCATTTCAGACTCTTTGTGACCCCATTTATTGGAGTGCTTTGCCATTTCCTTCTTTAGCTCACTTTATAGATAAGGAAACTGAGGCAAACAGGGTTAAGTGACTTGCCCAGGGTCACACAGCTACAAAGTGTCTGAGGCCAGATTTAATCTCAGGAAAATGAGTCTTCCTGACTTCAGACCCAGCACTCTGTCTACTGTGACACCTAACTGCCCCTAATACTTATCACTACATTTTTATAGTATCAAAGACCCAGAAACAAAATAATTGTCCCTTAGGGAATAGCTAAACAAAATGTGGTATATGAATTTAATAGGATAGCATGGTACTTCTAAGAGACAACAAATATGATGAGTATAGAGAAGTATGGAAGACTTTTAGAAAATAATAGAAAGTAAAGCAGAACCAGGAAAACAGTATATACAGTGACCATGACAATGTAAGTGGAAAAGACAACAACAAAACAATTGAAACTAAAAACTCTGAAATTACAGTGATAAAGTTTGACCACAAAGAATCAAAATAAGAAGGTACCTCCCATCTTCTTTGCAGATGCGAGGGATCTATGAGTGTGGAGCACTGCATTTGTCAGGCTTTTTTGATGAGTTGGTTACTTTTGCCAAACTATTATTTTTCTTTCTTTATTATTTGTTATAAGGGATGACTGTTGAGAATATGTTGAGAAATATAGATTAATTTTTTTAATTTTAATTTTTTAAAAAATTAAAATTTTTCAAAAAGATATTAAGATATCAAGAAAAATTTATTAAAATAATTCTGACTCTAGTCATTGTTATGAAAGGTGTCCATCTTCCCTTTTCTGTTAAGTTGATCCTTTATATTTAGTTTATGTATCCATTTGGAGTTTATGATGGTATATAGTATAAGCTGTTGGTCTAAATCTAATTTCTGCCAAACTGCTTCTAGTCCAAAAGGTTTTATTGAAAACAAGAGTCCTTAACCCTATATAATAGAGTTTGTCCTTGGTTTATCAAGCATTGTATTGTTATTCCATCTGGGTCTTATAATCTACTCTGTTCTATTAATCAACTTTTCTGTTTTGTTTGTTTTTTTTAAACTAGTTTTGATGATTACTGCTTTCTAGTATGGTTTGAGATCTAGAAATACCAGGCAGGCCCCCTCATACCTTCTTTTTTTCATTATTTCCTTTGAGATTCTTGACCTTTTGTCTTTATGAATGACTTTTGTCTACTTCCATAAAGTAGCCCTTTTGGCACTTTGGTTACTATGGCACTAAATCTGTAAATTAGGTAGTATTATTATTTGCATTATATTTATTTTATTTAGATACTGTAATACTTAAGTGCATTTATGTTATTATTTATAGTCAAAAGAACGAATGTTTTTCAGTCATAGCTACTCATGAAGTTAATTTTCTCAATTGTAAAGTGGTTGCGTCTGCATGAATGGAGAGATTACATACATTAATAAAAATAATAGTACATATAGTATATATAGTGTTTAAAAGTTTGTAAAATGTCATATATATTACAATAAAATCTTAGCTTCTTGAATTATCAAAGGTTGTTAAGAGAGAAAGCATTTAGGGGTGGTGATCTAAATTTGGCTTTATGCCACTTAGAAATGGGAAAATACCTGGTAGAGAAAGTTCCCACCCAGCCTAGAATGACTTCCTTTAAGGAAACTCAGGTTTTAGAGTATTGCAGGGTCAGTGCTGAGAGAGAAGGGACATAGATAAGTGTTTATTTCGGATACTTCAGAAACTAACTAGGTCAGGTAGCATGTAGGAATCCTTGGCTACCTCTTCCTTTACTGAGAGGACTGCTTTAATAAAGCCTGAGGAGATAATCTGTAACTTTTCCTTTCATTTCAGATGTTTGAATACTTCAGGAGAGACACAGAGAAGCGAGACTTTGTTTCAGCTGGAGCTGCAGCTGGTGTCTCAGCTGCTTTTGGAGCCCCTGTAGGTAAGATTTCCTGGCTTTTGTTTACATCTGGGTAGTCCCTGTCACATCCTAGATACTTTGTGCGTTGTGGGCAGCTCAAGTGGTCTTGTCAGTGACCCCAGAAATCTTTCCTTGATGAAGCATATTGTGGTTTGAGAAACCTGTTTCTATAGACCACCCTTACCTAGATGGTAGAAATCAAGGATGTTTTCAAAATAGTTGTTCCATGCATATTTGGATTCCCTTCTTTCCCCTCTATTTCTTTGACAAGAAATCAGAAAATTTACAAAAAAAACTAGATGCCATCATTTATCTTATCTATACCTAATTGTTTGCATGTTTCTGCATGTGAGCTCCTTAAGAGCAAGGACCATTTTTTGTGGTTTAAAAAAAATCTTTTCTTATGTATTCCCAGCACTTAGCACAGTGCCTGCTACTTAGTAGATACTTTGTAAATGCTTCTTGACTTGACTTCATGTGACCCTGTTACCCAAAGCCCTCAAGTGAGGGAGGCCTGGACAAACTGGTGGGCCTTTCCCCTATCAGTCGGTCTTTGTCCATTTCCCTGTCTTTAGCATTATTTGGGCATCATTCCATAGCACTCTCCCTGCACTTCTTGAATCTTAGCCGAATGATTGCAGTGTATCTTAGACTTCCCTGGTAATTTGCCATCTTAGCCATAGCCACCTCCACTGGGGTCTGTCCAGGGAATTAAGAGACTTTTGTTCTTGCAGGGGGCGTCCTGTTCAGCTTGGAAGAAGGTGCTTCCTTCTGGAATCAGTTCCTGACATGGAGAATTGTAAGTGAGCTAGGTTTTGTGCCAGCATTTTTCGTTGCTAACAAGTCAAGTACACCTTTATAGAGTGCCTTGAGAATTGTTTCTTGGTGCTTCCTCTTTTTGAAGAATCTTTTGTCTCCAGCAGTTGCCATAGGCTGATGTATGGGCACTTCACTCCTGCTTTGGTTCCATAAACTCACGTCCCTTGTTATCAAGCATTAATCCTCTACCACAGATTTCTGGGAGAAACATATGAGAATGTGCTTGGCATGTCGTCAGTTGGTGGAATTACCCTGAGTTTGTCTATTATACAGGGCTCCTGCGTACAGTTAAACATTCCACATCGTGGAGGTTAGAAGCATGGTGCCTCCACAATCTGGAAAATCTGTATCAAATTTTTGACCCTCCCAAAGTACCAAAGAAGAAGTCTGAATTATTATAGCATTAAGAGATAACATGTGTTAATATTATAGAACACTATACATATATTTTATGCATTTCTGAGTTTCTAAACTTTTTCTGTCTTGTCTGCTGGCCTTCACATGTCTTCTACAGCTTCCACAAAACTCACCCAAAATTGCAATTTAATTTCTTATGCTGACCCACAATATATCAAAACCGTGATGGGAAAAGTTCTGATGTGAAAGAGACTATAATTTGACTCTTAAAATATTTTAGAATTGTCTCTTTTCTCATCAGGCCTCAAAATTGTTTGTTCTCTAGTTGATTGTTACAACCTTTATATTTCTTCTTTTCATTACCTTGACTATTTCATGCCTCCCCTAAGGTAACTTTTATTACCCTTTATATCAGGTACAAGAGCCACAATTAGCTTCAGGGTCCTTCAGCAGCCCATCTTGAACTTTTTTCTCCCCTTTGCCCAATCCATCTTTCTTTTGCTCTCTGGACTCAGCATACCCTTCATCTAGTCTTCACATGCTTGTTTCTGAGCTCTGTCTCAAGCCACACCCCATGCCTAAAGCCAGCATCTCCATGCTCGGCTCACCTAGACCCCTCTCCTCCCTCTCCTTTAGACAGCTTCTGAAGTACCAACTCTAAGAAGCCTCCCCTGACTGGAAAAGAAGCATCAAAATTCCTTGTGACCTTACTGTGTTTAAACTGGCAACTCCTGGGACTCACTTTCTTTCTGATCTTATCCACTTAGCTCTTTAATTAGAAATACTTTGTTCTGTCTGTTGGACACAAGAGGGTAGCCTGCTTTGTTTGAAGTATTGTATCCTAGCAACATGCCTGTTTTTCAATTTATCCCACAGTTCTTTGCCTCCATGATTTCCACATTCACCCTGAATTTTGTTCTAAGTATTTACCATGGAAACATGTGGGATCTCTCTAGCCCTGGTCTCATCAATTTTGGAAGATTTGACACTGAGGTAACCATTAATATGTAAAACCCTTAATCATACATCCTGTTTCCTTATGTCCTTGGGCACCTGGATAGCAGGAGCCACCAGTTTTGAGATTCTAGATTTTCCTTGTTACTCTAACTCTGGAAGAAGAGTATTTTTCTGTGTGAAATCCAGTGTCTTAGTGGGATTCAGTTATTACCCACCAGTGTAGTACTATGAACAGGGGGCAGGAGACCTGGCTATTTGTCACAGTTCTTCCACTGAATGAGTTGTGGCCGTGGAAAAGTCTAGAAGCTTGTCTGCACCTCAGTTTCTTCAGATGTTAGAATGAAGAGTTGGATTCTTCTCACTGTAGAGTTCTAACATTCTATCCAGGATTGTGCTGATCAAATGGAATACATTTAATGTTTGCAGCAGTTCAGGAGTTTAGATATCATAGCTGTGTGCTTCACCAAAGATCCTGGCCAATGCATCTCATTGGCTCTGAAAACTAGGGAGATAATTGTGCTTTCCATCTTTGTTTCATTAGGTGAGGGAGAGAGAACATTTGGAGATCATTACTCAAGGTTTATGCCAGTAGGTCTTAAAATTAAACCACTTTTTCCTTTTTTCTCTGTGTAGAAAATGGTATACACAATCCATGAGATCCCCATCTTCATTGCCATGGGTGTGGTAGGTAAGGAGAATTTCTGTTGAATTCATTAGAAATCTTGCTGGGGTGGGAGGGTGGGGTGGCAGTCTTTTTTTTTCTCATTTTTACCAAAAGCCATCCCACTTTTGTTAAACATTTATGGAAAGAGCCTTTTTAAATATGGCTTTTGAAATGGCAGAAGCCCCAGTTAATTCTCTGGAGAATCTTTCTGTATCTTTTTGGCCTAAATAAGAATGTGCTAAGGGCTGGAAGGTTGCCAGGATCTGAGACACAGGTTAGCTTTGTGAAGCACCTTTTAAGGATCCTCCATAAAAACCCTGGAATGAATCAGTCAGTTATTCAGTGATGTGCTTACACACACCATGGCTGCTGTCACTTATCTTTCCTGAGATCTATGTTCCAGAAATGCTGCTGCTAATATAAGGATTTAAATTCATACATATTCATCTTTGTGGCAGCAGAATTTATATTCTTGTGTTGTTTTTATATTTGAATTTTCATTGATGGAGAAAAATAGAAATTCAGAGGAATGAATATAGGTAGTTGTTGTTATTGCTTTTAATATAGAACTCTCTCCTGCATGCTAAGAGGGAGGATGGTGTTATTCTCAACTAAATTTAACCTATGGTAAGAATTATCTTCTACTTAATTAAAGGACTTTGAAGATTAAAGAAATCTATATCTGTTGTAGACAAACCATTTAAAAATACTATTTGCCTCATTCCATCTTAGTCCCTTCTAGTAAGCTTCTGGGAAATGGTTCCTTAACTGGGGAAATATGAAGCGGTCAGCTCTCCCAAATTGTTAGTAACATGCTACTGACCTATCTTCCTATTTGTTTCTTTCTGACTATAGGGGGTATTCTTGGAGCAGTATTCAATGCCTTGAATTATTGGCTGACAATGTTTCGAATCAGGTAAAAGGTCCCATAGGCATCACGTTCATACAAAGAATGACACAGAGAAGGGATTTCAGAATTGTTCATATGAGCATGGGTTTTGAACTACATATCTTATACTGGAACAATACAGAGTAATTAGGGAGCTGGAAGAGAGATAACATGTGAAATGGAATGACACCCAGCCAGTGACCTCAGCTATTTCTCTTTTATATCTACCTGACTCCAGCCTATGAGGGGAAACTGGGACTTACAGTCTTCTCTTATCTTGACTTATTTAAGAAGCTGTTGATGCTTTCCCTTCCTGGACTGGTTAAATATAACACTACTTGGATAACAAGATAAATTGTTTCCTACCTGTTTCAGAGAGTATATCTCCTTATTGATATTTTGGCTGCATTAATTAAGACAAGCAGTAATAGCACAAGGACTTTCACAGTTTACGCACGAATTAATCTGTAGCTTTGAGAAAGGGATGGTATAGTTACTGCTTAATGCTACATTACCACCAATTTCTCCCAACTAACAAAATTAGTGACGAGTGCTGGTGGGGATTACTACAGTGTGTATATATTTGAGCCTTGCTGTGGAGTTCCTGTAGTCAATACCCTAGCACGTTCATTAATTTAGGGAAGAAGAGATACAGATAATTCCAAAATAATCCACATTTGGCTTTTAGATATTGTTAGATACTCATTTTGCATTCATGCACCTTCTACTTAAGAAGATCTAACTTGGTCGATATCATGGATGTGTCATTGATATAGAAAGGCTTACCTTGAGCCATTCCAATTCCACAGGTATATACACCGACCTTGCCTCCAGGTGATTGAAGCCATGCTTGTGGCTGCAGTCACTGCCACAGTTGCATTTGTGTTGATTTACTCATCTCGGGATTGCCAGCCACTTCAAGGGAATTCCATGTCTTACCCACTTCAGGTAAGAGGCTGGAGCGGTGGGCTAGAGGGATCCAACATGGCACTGGTGGGATCCCCCCAGTAGTCAGGACCTATAGTAGAGCCTATATTAGGGTGGACATTCCCAGGGACTTTCCCTCTCCCTCCTTACATGTTCTTATTTTCCACCTTACGTGAGATCAGTAATCATTTGTCCAGCATAAAGGCATTCCTCTAAGACGGTTTACTTCTCGATATTGGGCTGGTTTTGTTTTGGATGAGAAATCATGTCATTAAGTAGGCAGGTTGGAAAGAATTAGAATAGATCTTTTATGGGGCACCCTCAGTGCTGTTTTCTTTGAATTTCTAAAATGACTTTGTAAGTAGTAAAATAAATGTTTAAAGGCTCTGGAAACACACTTAGCTGTCACTTGTGAGTGCAGTGGCATAAGTGTGCCCAGCAGCAGGCTAACTGTGCCACAGGAGTCCAAGTATAGAACTCGGGTCAGGCTGCATTTCAGCTTGTGTTCCCTGCCTTTACCCTATTGAATTCTTTCAAAGGAGCATCAGATAGTATTGGTTTAGAAACACTCCTTACATTTAAGAGCTATTAGAAAACCATTTACTAAGGCCCCCCCAAAA
This sequence comes from Petaurus breviceps papuanus, assembly GCF_028583685.1. Taxonomy (NCBI): domain Eukaryota; kingdom Metazoa; phylum Chordata; class Mammalia; order Diprotodontia; family Petauridae; genus Petaurus; species Petaurus breviceps. The sequence goes on along the minus strand of NW_027185694.1, from coordinate 27,863,373 downwards.
GTATTAATGATGTTCATGTGAGCCTCATTCTGTTTTCCTGGCTATATCTACTGGCTGCAGGCCTTGTTTCTTCACTGAACCTCAAAGTAGTAAGACCTGATCATATTGTATTTGTTTGTACTGAGGAAACTCTGGGTCCACCTTTGCTGGAGAAGATACGAAGCAAGTGTTTACCTAGGATATTCTAACAGACATCTCGTTTTCCTTTCTGTCCTTCAATCCCACAGCTGTTCTGTGCAGATGGGGAATATAATTCAATGGCTGCTGCCTTCTTCAACACCCCAGAGAAGAGTGTTGTCAGCCTTTTTCATGACCCTCCAGGTCTGTTACTTTAATCAACACGGCATCAAGCTAGAATCAGAAGTTGACCTGCACTTGTTCCCATGGTGGGAAATGAGTTGGAGAGTAGGGGAGAGTGTTGGGCTGCATGTGAACTGTTCTTAAATTTTCATAATACTTGGCACTGGCCCTTCAGATAGTGAACAGAGCTTAGTAGAAGTACAGGGAGGAAAGGGAAGGCTGCTTCAATGGCCCCCAAACCCAGAGTCTTCACAGGGAACCAAGTCATTGTCCTTGGGTATAGTAATGATAGGTCCAGTACTGTGACTCACAATGAGCAGAGCTAGCCCCTAAGAGAAGAAAATATTCAAGTTATTCAGCTTTATGAGTTAGGGGTTTTTGTCCACCAGATGGAGAATTAAAAACCGTGGGAAGGTAGTGACGTAACAGGAGATTGAGTTGGACGAGAACACGGGAAGAACCCTAGGCTTGTATTTTTGTGTTTATTGAAAGAGTGATGGGCTTGGTCAGGTTAATAAACTCCGTCTTCCTTCCTTCCTGGGGAATGATCTGCTTTGGGAGGCTCTTAGGTCTTTCCATCATTTACTAGAATTTCATTTTCCTGAATGACTTTACCTTCTGTGAATTGTTTCTGGAATTTTAATTTTGGTCAGAATACTAAGCAAATTCCCCAAGTCAAAGTAATGTTCTAAATTGTGACCGTAGGACTTTGTCTTGTTTTCTCTGACAACCAAGCCTTTAATGAAAAACCAGGATGTCTCTGTTTAGCTTCATTAGTAGTGTGGACATGAGGCAGAAGGATAGAAGATGGCAGGCCAGTTACCACTGACTTACTCTGTGACTGGATATAATGAGTCACAGGATTCTAGAGCTATAAGGGTCCTTGGAGACCATCTCGCCTGTCTGCCCTATATGAAAGAGGAGAAAACTCTGACCAAGGGGGAGGAAAAGTAGCAAAGCCAGCCCTAAGACACCAAGTTTAGCCTTTCCCCTATACTGCATGGCTTCTAGTCACTTACTTTCTCTGCTTTTTTTCCCCTTGTAAAATGGAGTTGTTTTGTGTAAATATTACATATTTACAGATGTAAAATATTTACATTTTGTGAAATAATAGTTCAGAAATCAAATTGGGTTGCTAGTAGTTAAACTGTCCCAGACCAGCCTCTGTCCCAGTCTGAGAGGTGTACTTGGTGAGGTCTTCCCATTTCTGTGCCTAAGTTCCTCTGCCTGTAATTTACTCAGCTCCACTTTCCACTTTCCACAGTTCTTCATGGGTGATAAATGGCATCAGAATTCAGTGGATCTTGAAATCTGTTACCTGCCCAATTTCACCTTCACTTGTAAGACCCATCTGCAGCTCTCTTGTTCTCATTAAGATCCCAAGAAGCAAGCCTGAATGTTGAATGATGTTTCCCATATGTTTTCGACATGGGATACCCACATTCCCCTAGAACCTCTGGGAAAAGCACTTCTCTTGCTGCCAGCAGCCAGGGTATAATTCCAGATGTCTACATCTGGAATAATTTTTAAAACTTGTTTTTTCACCTGAGCCTTGGCAGGTTTCAATTTGGGCTTTTTATACCAACTTCCTAAGCCCTAGTTCACCAATGTGGAAGGAATAGAGAAAAGTAGCCTTAATAAAGTTCCCTTTCTGCAACTTTCAGTCATGCTGTTTTAGTGTATTGAGCAGGGACTGAGGCTTCCTCTTGCATCCTCTGTGGCAGAGGAGGTCTAACTTTCCCCACCGCATCCCTCATCCCTTCCCCAATTCCCTCCCACACACTCATACACAGGAATACATCGCTGTAAGCAGAAACTTTCCCTACTTCTTACAGATAGCTTGTGAGTATAGTCTTTGTGGCCATATCCTTAGGCCACCTCTGTCTGGTATAGCCTTAGTATTTTTTTTTTTGGAGGGGGAAGGTAGGGCAGTTGGGGTTAAGTGATCACATAGATAGTTTTTTTGTGTGTGTTAAGTGTCTGAGGTCAGATTTGAACTCAGGTCCTCCTGACTCCAGAGCTGGTGCTCTATTCACTGTGCCACCTTTAAAGAATAACTAAACCAACTACTTTGTTAACAGTATCATGATTTGATTGAGATTGTGATATGGTAGTTGAAATAAGAGAACAATGTCAAGAAAGGAGGGAACTGAGACTTGGGTAGCTTAAAGATATCTTCATCCAGTGCTGACTTCTTGTTTCACAAATTGCTTCTCTTATCTTCTACCTCAGTTTTTCCGTCTCTAAAATAGGAAGAAAGATTTGTCTTACTATCCTTTCTCCTCCTGAAAATGCTGAGAATGAGTGAAAGTCCTAGAAGAAGCCCTAGGGCATGCTGTGAAAGACAAAGTAACTAGAAGAATGTGGTTAGGGATCAAGCCTTTATCATCAGCCCTTGATCAAGATGATCAGAGTAGGATTTAAGCTAAGCTATGAAGTAGTAGGATTTTGGTGTTCATTGTGCTGTTTACCCTTTCATGGTCAGCAATATTCATGCAAAATTTTTACTGCTTTTTTGGGAACAGTGTGGAGTTCTAGATTTTTGTTTTGTTGGGAATAGCCAGTGTTGAGGGGAGATATGAAATCTTAGGAGAGGCACATGTAGCATGTCCTCCTGCCTTCCCTAGGTTCTTACAATCCCATGACTCTGGGACTGTTCACTTTGGTCTATTTCCTGCTGGCGTGTTGGACCTATGGGCTCACTGTGTCTGCTGGAGTCTTCATTCCGTCCCTCCTCATTGGTGCTGCTTGGGGAAGACTCTTTGGCATATCACTGTCCTACCTTACCAGTGCTGCAGTGAGTATCCTCTTTATCCTGCCAACTGACAGGGTCTGGAAGGCTCAGCTTTTAAAATGAATTAAGCACAAGAGGGAAATTGGGGGTAAATAGATAAATTTTGAAACAACTTCTTAAGCTACCCAAAAAGAGAGAGTGGAATCTCATATAAACCCTTGGTGTATAGCTTAGAGTAACATTTTTTTTAATTAATTGGTATGTTTTGTTATCTTTCACCTGTAACTTCCCAACAAACATCCAGCCATTTCTCATGTCCACAAAGTATAATCCCTCAAAATTGTTGATCGATGTTAATAAAAATATGGGATGTGTTCCTTAATTTTGATAGCATGGCACCAAAATTAAGCTTTGTAGCTGACTAGCATTTTGTTGCCTTTCCATGTTGACTTCATTTTTATTGTTATAGTGATCATAAGAGAGGCATTATGGCATAATGAGTAGAAGGCTGACTTTAAATTCAGAACAACCTGGGTTCAGGTTTTGCCTCGGACATATTGGCTGTGTAAATATTAGGGGCAAATCACTTCATCTTTCAAGGCCCCTAAGCAACTCTCAAATACAGATACAGATATGTTGCAGACTTGTATCACTACAGGAAGTCTATACCAGGAGTCCCTCCCATACTGAAGGATTCACAGATCTGGACTTCCTCTACCCACCTTGTCCTGACAACCCAAAAAAGTCATGTATATATCATTGTTTTGTTTCTGCTTTCAATCAGTTAGTGTCTAAGTACCTTCACTTTGCTAGGCTCTGGGGGATACAAAGAAAACTTACGTAGTAACATGGGAGATAGCATATAAATAATTAGATATGTACACAGCAGACAGAAGACAATCTTGGAGGGAAAGGCTTAAGCATCTGAGAGGAGTAGGAAAGGTCTCTTCAAAAAGTGACATTTGAGCCAAGTCTTGAGTCTTCCCATGTTTCTGTGTATTCCTCATAGCTTTTAGAATAGCATCTTTTGCCTAACAGTTGCTGTTAATGGGCTACAGTAGGTTAGCAGATTGGGTAAGCAGTTCTGCTTAATAGATAGGGGTTAATGTTTTTGTAACTATCCAGGAAAGCTTCTTAAGTTACCAAGTCTGAGTAAACAGAAAGGGCATGACTTTGGGTATAGAAATTAAATTTTGGGGGTGTGATCTAATCCTCCTGGCCTGGGGAATCCATTCTTATCTCCGACAAGTTTCTCCAAAGTGTGGATTTGTCAGTTGTTCTGCTTTTATTAGAAAGCCAGAGACATGGAGCCTGTGGTTTTGAGTTGGCAGTCTTACCTATCAGTGCTCTAACATCTCTTGTTTTTGTTTCTTCTAACTGTAGATATGGGCCGACCCTGGCAAGTATGCCCTGATGGGGGCTGCTGCCCAGCTTGGTGAGTCCTGTCTTTTGCCATAACATGAGTGCATTCTAAGGAGGGAAGGTGGGATGGAGCCCCAAGGATCGGGATGGAGTTACTTAGCTTTTTGGTCTCCCTAGAACTCAGATACATATTGAGGAGAGACCTGAGACTTGTTGTACTAAAACTATTACAAGGCTGGCATGGAAAAGTAAAAGGATTCAGAAGAACTGATTTTGACCTGAAAATGTAGGAATGTTACTAACTACCTTTTATTTTCCTTAGGTGGCATTGTGAGAATGACTCTGAGTCTGACCGTCATCATGATGGAGGCTACGAGCAATGTGACTTATGGTTTCCCCATCATGTTGGTTTTGATGACAGCAAAAATTGTTGGAGACTTCTTTATTGAGGTTTGATATGGAAGGGGAAGAATGAGAAAAAACCGACATTTTTGGACTGTGTTGTGTGACTCAAACAAATGAGATGTTTCTTTCCAATCTCATTATTTGGGGGACTCTCATTAGCCAAGTGTCCTGAGTATAGGAAACAACATTGGTGCCTTTTCCACAGTGTGGCAGGGTATTCTTTATTGAGTAGAGATGGCAGATCTAGTGGAGAAAGAGTTTTCATCCCAAATATTCTAAGGAAGAGCCCCTCTTGTCTGCTCCCTTGGAAGATTTCACTAGTCTTTAGGCAGCAATGGTGCACGGACCCAAAGACTCTGCTCTGTCTCATTTCTGCCTCTGGTTAGAGGAATCACTGAATCTTTCCCTTAAGTTCTGTTTTGGTTGGAATGGAGATGATCTCCCTCTTCACCTCACAGGAAAATATGTGGGCTAAATAGGTGATTATTGTGATTCCTTAAAGATGAATAACACTTAAATGTACTCTGGTGATTCTTGCCCTAAAGATGCTTTTTAGTGAGTGGCCAGGGGTGAGGGGACAAGAGGGAGTCATTCAGTCAGTCTAGCATTTGTTGAGTTCCTCTTTTGTGCCAAGTACTCTGCCAAGCCTGGGGATACAAAGAAAGGTGGAAATTGTCCTTGCCCTCAAGTAGCTTACAGTCCAGTGGGGGAGAGTATGCAGACAACTGTGTACAAACTAGATGTAGACAGGGTAAATTGGCGGTTATCTTACAGGAAGGGATGTACCCGCATTAAGGGAAACTAGGGGAGGCTTCTTGCAGAAGGTGGGATTTTGGCTGGAACTTCAAAGGAGCAACAAGAAGTCTGTCAGTCACCATGAGTAGAGACGGTTGTCAGCAGCAGGAGGATAACCCTTAAGTCTAGCTTCCCCATCGGAAGAAGCACAACCATGTCTCAGTTTTGTCCTGCCTTTTCTTTCCAGGGCCTTTATGACATGCATATCCAGCTGCAGAGTGTCCCCTTCCTCCACTGGGAAGCTCCAGTTACTTCTCATTCACTCACTGCCAGGTATTAAGCCTCTTTCTTGCACCCTCACCCTCAAGATCTTCCCCCTGGGCTTTCTATACAGGTCTTAGACTAAAACAAAATGACCAAGATATCAGTGGCCCAGACCATGCTTGGTAATGCCCACTTCCCAAAGAAGTAAGTTATTTACCTCTGCTGGCAGAAATGAACTTTTTTTTAAACTGTAACTTCAACTATCCCTCTTCTGACTCCTATCTGGGACAGGGTCGGTAAGTCCTGGTGATTCAGTCTGTCTCTTTTAAGTGGGAAGTGAGAGGCATGACATTCCTAGGAAGGGTTTTTCAGTCCTATTTGTAGAAACCTTAGGATTCAGAGAAATATTGAAATTTTCATTTTTGTCTAGTAGAGAGATACTAAATCTATAGCTGTAGATTGAAACTGGTCTGTAAGATAACATCAGTTAACTTGACAGTAACTAAAAGGAGCATCGTTTTTTCCCTAAATATTCTGAAATTGAGGTGGTATTGAGAAACCAGTGGTCTAAGTGCTTGCTTTTTCTACAGCTGCATGTTAAGTGCCTCTTCTTCCTTCTCTATTTGTTTTCCTAACAGAGAGGTGATGAGTACACCCGTTACCTGTCTGCGGAGAAAAGAGAAAGTTGGGGTTATAGTGGATGTCCTCAGTGACACTTCCTCGAATCACAATGGCTTCCCAGTGGTGGAGTACTCTGACGATGCCCAGGTAGAGGAGAGGGAAAAAGAAAACAGTGGCATCCAGTCTTAAAAATAACCATCTCTCTTCAACCCCTTCCCCCCAGAGCGAAGACAAGTTTATACTGGATGTGTAGTCAGGCAGACTGTCTTCATTTCACAGTTTGGGTAGCTCCTGGTGGGAAGGGGAACAGACAGCAGACAAAGACTAATCAGGGCCAAATTTAGATGAAACAAGACCCAGGGTTTTCACTTCCTTATTTTCCCAGACATCTCCTTGCCATAGCTTTTGCTATGGCTCATGTACCCAGGAATGAGAGAAGGAGGTGGTGAAAGAAGTCAGGGCCATTCCTTTAAGTCCCTAAAGCCTGGGTACATTGCTTCCTGAGCAGGAAATTTGAAAATAATCCAGGCTGTAAATCATGCTTCTGAGCGTCATGTGTGGACTAAACAATACTCTCTTTTTGCAGCCAGCAAGGTTACAGGGTTTAATTCTGCGCTCACAGTTGATTGTCCTCTTGAAGCATAAGGTATGGTTATTCATAAGTACTTTTTAAAAATGCCATCAGAACCCCAAACGCCAGGGTAGACATTCCCAGACCTTGCAAATGATCCCCCATTCTCTGCTGTGACAGTTTTCCTTACCTTCTAGTTTATAGTTCAAGTTTCAAAAACTACGTCACAGTCACAGAAATGCCAAGATTCTGAGTATCCCCTGCAAAGTTACCGTTATTCTGGAGAGTATTTTGGAATGATGCTCATCAAAAGGCTATTAAACTGTGTACACTCTTTGCCCTGGTGATACCACTACTAGGTCTATACCCCAGAAAAAGTGGGAAAGGACCCATATGTACAAAAATTTTATAACAAGGGTGGTTTTGAGTTGTTTTTTTTTTGTGGTGGCAAAAAAACAGAAACTGAGGAGGTGCTCATCAACTGGAGAATGTCAGAATGAGTTGTGGTATGTGAATGTGATGTAATATTATTGTGCCATAAGAAATGATGGAAGGGATGGTTTCAGAGAACCTGGGAAGACTTGTAAGAACTGATGCAGAGTGAAGTGAGCAGAACTAATACAATAACAACAATATTATAAAGACAGTCAACTCTGAAAGACTTAGTAACTGATTAGCAAAGCAACCCAACACGATTCCAAAGGACTCCTCATGAGATGTGCTACTCACCTCCAGAGACAGAAGTGATTTACTCAGTGCAACTGGAAGCTTATATGTTCACTTTTATTTTTTTTTGGAAGGGGAACAGAGTGGGACATGACTAATACAGGAATTTGTTTTGTGACTACTTGTAATAGGCTTTGTTTTTCTTGCCTTTTCAATGGGGGGAGGGGGAAGGAGAGAGAATTAAAAACAAAAACAAAGTACAACATTGCTGCTGCGGTGTCTAAGGGAGACCCTGTGGGATCAGAGGATGCATTTCTCTTTCTCTCTGTCTTCCACTTTAGGTGTTTGTAGAGAGGGCCAGTCTGAACCTGGTCCAGAGGAGACTGAAACTGAAGGACTTTCGAGATGCCTACCCCCGATTCCCGCCCATCCAGTCAATTCATGTGTCTCAGGATGAACGAGAATGCATGATGGACCTCACAGAGTTCATGAACCCCTCCCCATATACAGTGCCTCAGGTAACTGGCCAGGACGCTCTAGGCTGAGAAAGGGGTTTGGACCAGAGCTGCTCCCTAACCCCCCAACCAGTACAGGAGATTGGGAAATGAAAGGAGCCCTCTGTAAGTAGTGAGTAGACAACTGTTACAGCAGTGACCATGGAGAACTTCCTGAGGAGCTTAAGTGGCAGCAGCGATGTTTGCCATTTCTGCCTTTTACAAAATACAGTCAGTTAGTCAGTGTCTTCTCCAGTCACATAAAGGAAAACTTAAATGACTGAGAGAATATTTTAAATTCATATGTTAATATCACATTGTTTACCCTCTTAGGGTAGAGGGGAGAAAGGGATAGAATTTGGAACTCAAAACTTAAAAGAATATTAAAAATACTGTTTTTAACATCTAATTAGGAGAAAAAATGAAATATTTTTTAAAAATAAAAGTGAAAAACACATAGAGTAAGAAGAAGAAGGTCAGTTCCAGAGTCTTCTTTTAAATACATTTCCAAACATTAAAACCAGTCCAGAGTGTGGTCCCTCTGGAAGAAAAAGCTTCCATTAGTCACCCCAGGAGACTGTAAGCTCCTTTAAGGTAGGGACTTTGATTTTTGCCTTTGTATCTTTAACCCTTAGCATAGTACTTTCTATTTATTAGGCATTTAATATATGTCTTTTGAACTCAAGTAATCAAGCTGATGAAGAAAACTGATTTCTGTAGAGGAGACGGCTGACCACTTATAACTTAGGTTCTGTACTAGGTCTGTGACTGTGGAAGATTCCCAGCTTGCATAAAAACACAAGAGAAATAGGAAGTGGGGCAACCCCCTCAGGTCTTCCTTCTCAGTTCTGCCAGGGGTCAGCAATGCTTTGTGACCTTGCTTCAGGGTTTATCAGGCAGGCCGATGAGATCCAGGACCTGACTAGCTCTATAGAAATTGTCTCTCTGTAGTTGAATGCCTCCTGTTAGTTTGCTCTTTGGGAAAACTAATAACTGGCAAGGTGACCTAAAGTCTAAATAAAAGTTTGACTTGTTTCTAGGAGGCATCACTTCCAAGAGTATTTAAGCTTTTCCGAGCACTGGGACTCAGGCATTTGGTGGTGGTAGATAATCATAATCAGGTGAGTTTGGGTTTATGGGAAAAAATGCTCACTTTACATTAACACAGTATTCGGTCATCACTGACTAGGATAGTGAAGTTTCTCTCACCTCTTTCCTTAAATCCTAAATCCTGGCTCCTGAAGAACCTGGGAGAGAGCTTTCTGTCCCTAGCCCTTTTTCCTTGGGCACAAAAGTGACTGCCGCAGGAACAGATTTCAAATAGATCTGGCCTCCTTAACCTTGAAGGCTGTCATCTCTAAAGGCCCTGCCTGTTTTTGTTATTCAGGTTGGTCACTCTCTGATTCAGCAGAACAGAAGTGTGTCTAGCAAGGCTATCATACCATCAGTCTAAGCATCTGGTTCCCTTGTCAGAGCCAAGAGTCAGGCAGATAAAACTCTTCACTCTGTACCATTTCAATACCTAGGTCAAAGGGAGAGAAGGCCAAAGGTGTCACAGCAAATGTTCCAGCCACACAATTGGAGGTTTGGTTCTATTGTTTGGTCCCTCTGACATATCTCATTTGGTTCTGTCCTTACAGGTGGTTGGATTGGTGACGAGAAAAGACCTTGCAAGATACAGATTAGGAAAGGCAGGGTTGGAAGAGCTCTCCTTGGCTCAGACGTGAGGGGCTTGGCATCACGTCTCTCAAGAGGGCAAGTGTTACTGACCACTGGAAACCCTCTGCCTCCTCACGTTCTCCAGCCCTCCCATCTGAGGCCTTGTTTCTCTGGAGGCCATGGAAGTGAAAAGTCCTCCCAAACTTCCAAGCTGCCTCCCCAAGTGAAAACCTGGCTGCTCCAGGTTCCAGTTCAGTGTTTTAATTTGACGTACATTGTGGGTAGATTTGTTTACATTTTAATATTTTTCCCTTGGGTTTGTTGCCGTTGGATTCCATTTTTATTCTGTCCTTTTGTTTCTTTATCTGAAAGGATCAAATGAGTTTAACTTTCCTTTCTGGTTGTGCTCCTTGTCTGAGAGCAAAGGGCTGAGGGATCTTGTGTCTGTGCCCTACACATGTGGAGAGGATGTGGGGGCCAGTGCTGCTGCTCTGAGCTGAGTCATAGAGCCTTTTATATCTGCTGTGTTCTGCTCCTGCTGATCCTGCTGTAGCCAGTGGTCAAACTTGGCTTCTTTGTTTTGCACAGTCCAACACAAGGCTCGGGAATCTCTCTGGAGACTTCCTGAAAGAATCCTGAGGCTGCAGTAGATGTTTCAACTTCTCCCCCTGGACATTTGCCATAACCGGCCTGTGCCTCTCCCCTCTCAACTTGACTTGGGGAGGCCTGAAGCGTTGGTCCCTGAGTCTGTCTCCAGAGCAGTGGTTGGGTTTGAATTGGACCAGGGAAAGAGAAGTGACCTGAGGATGAGGAAAGCCACGCACACAGACCGACCTAAGTTTTTCTTGGAACTGGGCTTATGAAAAACTTCACTTACCTTCCAGAGAGCAGCTCAAGGTGTTACTGCCACCAGTGAAATCCCCTTCCTTCCAGCATTGGCTCCTTATGGGCCAAGGGGACTTTGAATCTGTTCTCTCCTTCCTTCGAGGGCAGACTTCAGAGCCAAATAAGTCTGGTGGTGGCAACAGTGGAGAAGTGAGATGCGGCCCATCCTTACTGAGGTGGCTTCTGACCATGGGCAGCGTGAGGTAGCTGAATAATCTGCGGTCGCTCTGTCCTTCCGGTGTGAGGTCAGCTGGCCTTGTCCCACCTGACTTATGTGGCCAGTGAGCGTCCTCACTGTGGAGTCGTGGAATCTTGGTGGTCATGACATCTCCTGTCACCCCATGTTGGTGGCACCACTCCCTCCTCCTGAACCTCAGCCATTCAGTCAGAAACACTCCTTTTAAGCACACTTTCTTAGGAGTTTGATACACATTGTATTTATGTTCACGAAAGGTGCTTATGTGGTGAGTCCTTCAAGTATTAGCATATGACTCTTCTTAATGTGCTTATACTTGTTTTCCCCATCTCTTAGAACTGGGAATAAATGCAAAGCCTACTTTGTCCTGCATATACTTGCTGTGAGTTACTGAGCTTTTTAAAAGCAGGCCTGAGAGGCCCTTGCTAGGTGACCTCTCTCTGATTCCCCCAGTCACTGTTCATGCCATGTTCTCGATAGTACCCTTGACAACACTATAGGACATGTGACCTATGACTCATCTTAAGGGAACAGCTCTTTTAATAACTGGCCAGGGATCCCAGGGCCGGGGGGGTTTGCTTCTTACGGATATCTGGTTAGTAATTCCTTCATTAATAGGCAAAGACCAGCTCTGCCTAGAACATCTTGGGTAGATGCTATTTCTGTGGCACCAGGTTCCTTCTGCCTGCCCTCCAACCACTGCTCATTCGCCTTGGTGTGTCTACACCTGGCTGGCAGCCTCTCTTTGGCCTTCCCCACTGCCACAGCCTCCTGGGGCAGACTTTCTTCCCCAGACCCACTCTCCTGTGTGTTGCTGTTCATCTGTACTCAGTGAGAGAGACCTACTTTGATGAAGTTTAGGTTTGGGGGTTCATTCTGTCACTGACACCCTGCACAAACTAGTTTTTCAAGCTTCAAGTAGTCCTTAAACGTTTTAAGTGTTCCCATGGTCCCACTCCTTCTGTTTGCTGTGGGAAGCAGCACACATTAGTTTGTGATTTTTATAGTTTGGGCAAATGTTGCAGTTTGATTTTATCTCTGTTGGAAGTAGTGGTGGCTTTAATGAATAAAGAGTAGGGGATTGTGGGCTTTGTACCCCCCTGAAAAGTGTGTCACTGCAACCCTTTAAACCCTCACTCAGATCATGTGCCAAGAAAGAAGTGGGAAACGTGGAGGTGGGCAGGGGTCAGCATATGTATGAATATAAGAAATAAAGGGATTGAAGTCAAGCTTCTGGTGCTCGATGTTTTTCCTTCTCAATCAGGACCATGACCTTGAGCCAAAGCTGGCTGAGTCATGATGTTTGGTTTTTAAAGTTGATGGTGTGTTGAGCAGTAGTCCTCCTGTCAGGGGTCCCATGGACAGTGGTGAGGATGCTTTAATCTTTGCAGCTGTGAGCATTATCATGAGTCCTGATGTCCAAGACTGGTGGCAGCTCTTGACTACCAAACACACTCACAGTGAGTGCCCTCTTGTCCGGGCTGCTTCTTGATCATCTCAGAAACATCCGTCCACTGGAGAAGGGCTGAAGAGAACACTTATGACAGGCCAGGTCACTGGAAGGGGGTCACAGCCCTGCTGAGCCTCTCTGTGGCTGGCCTCACTCTTCTCAGTACCAGTTATAACTCCAGGGCAAGCTCCCTTTTGAAGCCCAGCCTAGGAAGTGGGCATGACTTTAGTTCTAGGTTGTCAATGGTTTTGTGCATTTGGGCTTGATTTACTTTGCCAGAGCTATAAAACACCAGAAAGGTAAAAAGAAAAAAAATCCCCCCTCCCTGGGGTCATTGTCAACTCCTGCAGCCCTTCTGGTAATGTGAGGCATCTTGCCTGAGGAGCAGTGGTTCATAGAAAAGTACCATCTGCACCAGGGGACTTTCTGATCATTTATTCCTCTTGCTCCAGATGGACAAAGGAAATAATGTCCTGGTGAAGAGACAAATGTGCTGGTGCCACAAATGGCCATTTCCATTGTTTTAGGTGAGGCATTCTGGCATATTAAAGGAGACACTGGAGGACACAGCTAGCTTTGTTACCCTGGGTAAATCACCCTTGCTGAGCCTCAGTTTCCATATCTGTAAAATTAGGATAATAGCATCTACTTCATGGTTTCTGAATATCCAATGAGATAATACAGGTGTGAACAAAGTACTCATAAATGCCAGGTGTTTGGGCTAATGGACAGCTCTCCTACCAGATGCATTTCTGGTAGGAGAATGACTCCTTAATGCCCAAGGCCAGAACTTCTGCCAGAATCTCCTGTGGGAGGTATAGGGTATGAGGATGAGTGATTTGGTTTTTATAATTACGAACATTAGCATTCATCCTACTGAACAGACCACTAGAGTGAGGCATTTGTCCCGTAACAGCAAAGGAAAATCTGTTCCTTGAGTAAAAATGTTATTCCTGAAGTCCCAGGATTCTGAGAAGCAAGGCTTAGCTTTTTCTGTTAGGAAGGTCAGGTAGGCTGTATATAATTATTCTCTGCCTTCAGGATCAGTCTCAGTTTATCTCCTTGTGCAGGTATCTGTTCTTTGTACTTGGTGTCCTTGGTAAGAGCCATGCACCAGCTTCCTAGTAAAGAGGGTAGCCAATAAATTTTATGCTGCTGCACAATTTTCATTATGATAAATAGCGATTTTACTGGGGAGCAAAAAATGTGTCTTTGGGAAGCACTGAAGTCTTAAGTGGAAAACTTGTGAACCATAAGAGACGTTTCTGTATTTTAATAAAAAGTTAATTTTTGCTTTTGTGGTATTGTAATGGTACTTCCCTCTCTAAGCTTACTGCTTCCACCAAGTGGAGACACTTGGAAGAACAGAATCGTCCAACCAGTCCCAACTCAAATCTGTGATACTTTTGCTTGGTGTTTCCCTCACAGGCCTTTCAAATGTTCTTGTACTCACCACAACTGAGGTGCTAGAAATAGGGGATTTATGTTTCTGCCCATAGTGTGATCTATAGCTTCAAGCAAGGAAGTGACTTAGGGACAGAGATGGGACCAAAACATACCTTCACAGTCTGGGCATTTTTTCTGTAAGACTACTTTCTACATACACTTTTCTTTGATCATGTAGCTTGTGAAAACAAAGGTCTGATCCACCTCTCTTGGTCACTCAATCCAGTCTAAGATTTAACAATTCACGAGTAGGACTTTGTTTTTAGATCTAATCTTGTAATGTGGGAGCAAATTTATTTATTCATTTATTTTTTAAGCAATCGGGGTTAAGTAACTTGCTCAAGGTTACATGGCCAGTTATTTCTGGGTGTGGTGCTAAGTATCAGAGCCCAGGATTCGATCTCCAGGTCATCCCAACACTGGAGCCGGTGCTCTTACTCGCTGAGCCACCTGGCCACCCCGGTGGGAGCAAATTTAATTCCCTCCTGTTGAAAGTTAGTTCTCAATACAGTTGTTGAACCATCTCCTATTCAGAACATAATTATTGATAATTAAGAAATAGCCTCTTTTTCCCATCCCAAGTTTCTCCTGCTACTTACCAGAAGCCCTATTCTCTCGTTCCCATTGAGTTTATTAAGTTTTCTTTATCATGGAAATGACTGTTACTCAGACCTGTAATATTGTTAAATAGATTAACTTGTTACTGCAAGCCCTAAGATTTCTACCTTTTCTTCCAACTCTTGGAGGAAGGATAGCTTTCCAAACAATAGTGATTCTGGAGCATGAATTGGGAAGCTTCACCTGGCATGGAATCTCTAAGTTAATTTCTATTTCCTTGTAGTTAATGATCTTGGAGAATGAAAGAGCTTTCCAGGGGCGGCCAGGTGGCACAGTGAGTAAGAGCGCTGGCCCCAGAGTCGGGAGACCCAGAATCAGTTCCGGCCTCAACTACTTAGCACCCACACAAAATAACTGGCTGTGTAACCTTGAGCAAGTTACTTAACCCCAATTGCTTAAAAAAAGAAAGAGTTTTCCTAAGCCTTCAGGCTTCTGTGCTTCACCCTTTCAGGCAGTTGGCAATAAACAAAACTCAGCTGGACTTTTTGAGCAGCTAAGCACTTCATGCTTCCCCAATCCCAGGACTCTTTCATAGGGTTGCCTGGGTCTCAAATCATTGGCGCCAAAAACCCATTTGTGTTCCACTGCAAGGTTAGTCTAAGTGTCTCTTCTTTGGTGACTTGATCCCATGAGTTCCCACAGAGGGGCTAGGAATAACAGCTCTGCACCAGTCACTTTTTGCTGATATGTCCCCATTTTAGACACTAAAGATTGTGGATATATTTCCTACAACTAGGCTTGACTGCTTCTTTAGGTGGGATAGAAATAGACCTGTTTTCCTGTTCCTGTATCTTTCCTTCCAGATGAGTGACACCTGGGGGGAAGCAGGGTATGCCTAGATTACCCCCTTTTTCTTAATCTACTCCCCCAAAAAGGGACAGCCAACATGCTAGGACTTTTAGCTGCT
The DNA here is from genome assembly GCF_028583685.1 of Petaurus breviceps papuanus. Lineage (NCBI taxonomy): Eukaryota > Metazoa > Chordata > Mammalia > Diprotodontia > Petauridae > Petaurus > Petaurus breviceps. Next base: position 27,848,060 of record NW_027185694.1, on the reverse strand, counting down.
AGTCCTTACTTGCCTACCAGCTTTTGGGGATTCTATGCAAGGCTAGAGAAAGGCTGAAAGGGGTTTGATTCTAAGAGTGACAGTTGGGCAATGAGGTCATAAGTTTCTAGTTGAAGGGAAGGTTCCGGAATAAGTTCACATCAGTTGCCACTCTTAGGTTCCCTGTGAAGGCAGAATGTAAGGACATTCACTTATCTGTCAACTCAGCAGGCTCTCCCAATTACTTCAGCCATCTTCCCTTTCCCCTCCTCCCAGACCTGGTAAACCCCTGAGGAATGAGGTGGGAGGGGGGACATGGGGTAGTTCTTTTCTTCTAGGGTTCCTTTCCCTCCCTCACAGTTTACCCTAGAGTCCAGCTGGTTCAAAGCAAAGAGGTGTGAGTGACGCTAGGAAGCTAAAGGAAAGACCAGTTGACCCAGAGCTAGTCTCTCTAAAGGAACTAGGCAGTGTGGATCAGCTTCAAGTGTTTAGAGCCTGGATGAAGAAGATGCACCAGAGAAGTCTCAACTTTCTGTTCTTGTCCTGAGCATCGCTCTTTGTTTCTAAATCTATTAGATGGGGTCCATTTCTGGTACTTAGTAAGGGGGGGCGGTGCTAAAGGTTCGCTTCAGTCAAGAGATCCTAAGTCTCAAGCTAGGAGGGGCCTCAGGAAGCTATCATTTTATAAAGGGAGGCCAAGTATCTTGCCTGAAATCCTATAAGCAATAAACACCAAGTCAGGATTTTAGCCTGGGTTCTCTGAATCCAGTGCCAATTAGGGGTCAGTGGAAGGTATGATCCAAATTTTTTTTTTTTTGCTTTTTTTGGGAGGGGGGAAGGAAGGGCAATTGGGGTTAAGTGACTTGCCCAAGGTCTCATAGTAAGTGTTAAGTGTCTGAGGCTGGATTTAAACCCAGATCCTCCTGACGCCAGGGCTGGTGCTCTATTCACTGTGCCACCTAGCCACTCCGTATGATCCAATTTTGAGAGGCAGTTTGGTATCGAGCATTAGTCTCAAGCCCCAACTTTACTATCTAACTGGCATGCATCATCTGAGACAAGTTATTTTCTAAAGGAGCTTTTATTTTTTAAAGTTGGATGCAATGGTTTGAAGAGATCACTTTTCAAAGAGTTTAGTTTTAGCAGTCTAGAGTCAGCTTCTTTCTTTCCATAGGGGCTAGAAAGCTCAGGATACATCCTGGCATTTGGGATCTCCCTGCCAATCACAGAATTTCCTATTTGTAAGGGACCTTAGGAACCATCTGGTCCAAATTATATCTGAAAAAGAATCTCACTACAACATACCAAATAAGTGGTTATCCAGCTTGAAGACCTCCAGTGGGGAAGAAACCCAGCAGATCCAAGGTCTTGGCAGTGAGTCAGGAAGGCAAGGGAAGACTCTTCTCCAGAGATAACGTATGAAGACCCATTTGTTATGCTCCCAAATGCAGGGCCTTGTTTGTATTTCCCTCTTACCATAGGATTGACTATCATCAGGGAGCTAGACCTTAGTCCACATTGCTACTATGAGCAGCTCAGTTAGTCTGGAGGACCTGGGGCTGCTCCTCAAAGATGGTCTGAAGATCCCAGAAACCCTGATTGTAGAAGAGATCTCTGATGGTTCTGAGTACAGCCACCAGGCATCTTCCATCCTGATCCCTGAGCAAGAAGACCCTCAGAAACGCTGGAAGCAGCTAGAACAGTGGTAGGTACCTAAAGTTTATCTCATCACTTACAGTATGGTGTCTCTCTCTCTCTCTTTTTTTTTTTGCTTTTTGGAGGGCAATTGGGGTTAAGTGACTTGCCCAAGGTCACACGGCTAGTGTGTGTGTGTGTGTGTGTGTGTGTGTGTGTTAAGTCTGAGGTCAGATTTGAACTCAGGTCCTCCTGACTCCAGGGCCAGCACTCTATTCACTGCACCACCTAGCCTCCCCTTGTATGGTTTCTCTTATACCTAGCTCCAGACAGGACTGCTTTGTGAAGCTAAAACCACTTTCCAATTTCCTTGAGGTGTCTGAGCCCAGAATCACTCTTTTCCTTTTGGAGGTGGGATCTGAGTAGTGGTGTACTCCTTAAATCATATTCCCCATACTTTTTCTGGGTGGATGTGGGTGACTGGTTTTAATGTACATGCTTGTCCTTCCTGGTTAGAGCTACCTCTGGGTAAATAAGCCTATCAGCCTGTCTCTTCCCCTTGTTGCCCTGCCTCTGAGTGTATATCTCCCTAACCTATGGTCCGACCACTCTGCCATTGTATCAAAGGGTGGCAGATCTGCAGGCTGAGGTGGTCTGCCTTCAAGGGCACAAGGAGCGTTCAGACCAAGCTGTTCTGAGTTTGTTGCGAGAGATGCTCCAGATCCGGGCCCGGATGCAGGCACAAGACTCTGAGTTACAGCTGATCCGTGATGAGGTTAAGCAGCTTACCCGGATACCAGAGAAGGAAGCCTGTGAGGTGAGCTTGTTGCCCACTGTCAACTCCTTTTGAAGGTGCTTTCTTTTTGTGGGCTGGCAAACTGGCCACAGGCTGTCCTGGAGCCATTGATTTTGTCTGTCTTGTTGGTCCTTCCTTTGCCATCACATCCCCAGAATTTTAGTGTGTTGCAGAATGGGAAGTAAATTCCTTCCCTTTTACTCCTGTGCCCTCCTTTCAGGTGCCCCTAAATGGAACTTATCTTTCTGGGAATCCTGCCTTCCCTTTATGCCACTTCGGTCCTCTCCCCTGACCCTTCCATTCAGTAAATGGGACAGTTCTGGTGATAAAAATCCAACTTTAGAGCTCGATGGAAGCTTAACAGTCATCTACTCCAACCCCTTCATTGTACAAATGCTGGCTCACTGGCAGCATATCTTCCCCAGGGCCAAATTCCCACTTGGCCAGCCTTGGAGCCCCAGAAAAATAACCCTACCCCCCTCACAAGTCATTCCTACCTCTGGCAATCCTAGTCATGTGGGCCATAAAGCTCCGGGTCCCATTGTCCAGCTGTCAGTCACCGTGGATCACAGTAGAAGGCTTGGGTAAATCCAAGAAACAAAAAACTCAATGCTCAAATCCTTCTCTGTAGCTTTCCAGTGCTGCAAGTCGGAGCCACATGGAGTCAATGGAGAAAAGGTACATGTCTCATGTCCAGCAGTCATTGACTTGTCCACCCCACAGAGGCATTGGAGGAGATCTGCGAGCAGCGTGATGTTCCCAGACAACTCCAGAGGAAGGATTTTGGCACCAAAGAAGGGTGGTGGGGTGGATCCTACTGTTCTTGGTTCAGGAGCACTTCCTCCAGCTACCCTCTGACAGCAGAGATTCTCCTTTGCAGAAGGTAACCAGAAAGGACTCCAAGGCTTCCCCCAGCAGCCTACCCAACTGGTCTGCTCTCTAAGGAAAATGGTGGCCTAAGTAATGTCACCTACTGACATATCCATCCTGTTGATTTGGGTCTGGAAGGAAGGAGAGGTCTTCTGGTTCCAGGTGGTTCAGGGGTTCTCATGGCCTAAAATGAAGGCCTCTGGCTGGTTTCTCTGGAACAGCCAGTGACATTCAAGCTCTGCAAAGAAGGTCTTGGGCCTCTCTGTCCTCACATGGGTAGTGCCCGAGGCAGGTGCCCAGTCTCCCTCACAGATCTCTGCTACCAGACAGGTGGGAAGGAGGAGTCACGGCTTCTCACCAGTGGCAAATCATTTATATCTCAGGTTGGTGGAGGTACGAGAGTCCCTAGCCCAAATTAGGCGGAAACAGGCTCTCCAGGACACAGAAAAGAAAAACTTTGAGGCAGAGCTACACCTCAGGTATGTATGTCTCCATCCTCCTCCTTTCTCTCCTCCAGTCCCTTTTCCCTTATCTGATGTATATATTCACTAATACCTTCCTTGGCCTGCTAATCTATAGTGATCTTTCTCCCTTCTGAGTTCCTGTAGTAGTTATGATCTGTCTGCCTTATTCTATAATTTTTTTTGTGTATGGCCTTGTAATGAGCATTTAATCTATTGTTGACTTGAACTGGTACATAAATCATTTATTGTTGGTTTTTTTCACATTTCACATCCTATCCCTCCAGCTAGACTATTAGCTTGTTGAGGTCAAGGACCAGGCCTTCCCCATCTTCCAACTTCTGTGTATGGCTAAGCTTGTTATAGATGATCAATAAAGACTTGCTGATCACTGAAAGTGATGCACGGAGGGGAGTAGTATGAAATAAGGATGAAGCAGTAGGGTCATACCAGATTGAGTTTCGTTTAAACAGTTATGAAGCACCAACTATATACAAAGCATTGCGCCAGCTGTCAGGGATTTCAAAATGAATACAGTATTCATTTTTTCCCTATTGTCAAGGAAACTACAATAGGTGATGGAGGGAAGACAAGTACACAAATGACTCTAATAAAAGAGAGTCAGAGATAGATGTGGAGGAGGGGATTCCAGCAAAGTGCTAGACATGTGAGGCAGGGAGGCTCCCTTTTATCTGGGGGTAGTGGGATGCTGCAGAAGGCTTCACAGAGAAAATGGCACCCTAGCTGGGCCTTAAAGGAAGGGAGGGCTTTCAACAGACAGAGCTGGGGAGGGAGCCTTCAGTCCAGACTCATGTCATAAGCAAAGGCAAAGAGATGAGAGAGAGCAGGATGAGAATGTAGGAGAGAGAAATGCAGTCTTGTTGGCCATATAGAGTATGTGACAAACATTAGCATGAGAAGGAGGTTAGAAAAACCGTTTTGAAGCCAGATTGTGAAGCACCTCATGGGGCAGAATCAAGAGTTTCTGCTTCTTTGTTGGAAGAAAGCGGGGATCCTCTGAAAGCAGAGGAATGGCATGTTCAAAGGAGCGTATTAAGAAGATGACTCTAGAAACTATGTGACGAATTGTTGGGAGTGGATTGGAGAAAGGCCAGACAGACTGCAAGGAAACCAGTGTTACAGTTATCCCTTTCCCTCATCGTAGTTTTGCTCTATTGCAAGTCAGCATTAAGAAATTAAATGGGAATGTTTGGAGAGTTTTGTGGAAGCCTCAGATGACAAGTGAAGACCAGCAGAAGACACATAAAAAGTTTAGAAACTCAGAAATTCTATACATATGTATATATACATATATAGCATATGTATATTTATATATACACACATACATTATATAATTCTATAATATCAACTCAAATTTTACAATAAAGTACTGTAAACAACCCATAAGAGAAAAAGAAAAAATTCAAACTTCTTCTCTGGTACAAAGAAAGGACCAAAAAATTTTACACGAATTTTCTAGATCATGGGAGTGCCACACCCTTAACTCACCCTCTCCCCACCAATGTGGAAAGAACAGCTGCATAGTCATGTATGGGAGGAGGAGGGCAGTTAGGTGGTACAGTGGATAGAGCGCCAAGCCTGGAATCAGGAAGACTCATCTTCTTGAGTTCAAATCTGGCTTCAGACACTGAGTGGCAAGCATTGGGCAAGTCACGTCACCCAATTTGATTCAGTTTCCTCATCTGTAAAATGAACTGGAAAAGGAAATGGCAAATCACTCCAGTATCTTTGCCAAGAGAACCCCAAATGGGGACATGACTGAACAACAAGGGGAGGAGAAATATGGGTCTTCACCAGAGTAGTAGTTCAGTTAAATCAGGATGTGTTGAGTGAGTAAAGGACAGCTGTATACAAGAAGGCTAGAAAGATTAATTGGATCCAGACTGAGGAAGGCCATAAAGGAAGCCTCTAGGAAATTTCTGTGCTTGCAGTTGATCTTGTCACCGGCTACCAGAGAAGGAGGGTAAAGCTAGTTTTGCCTTTTCTATAATGAATCTTGATGCTGGCTTATGCCATGGCCAAGGTCCTTTAAATGGGGGGGGGTGAGGGGAGCACCTGTTGTTGTTTTTTTTATCTTTGTATTCAGGATGAGGGCAGGCTTAATGACTGCATGGTCTACAACATGGAGGTTTAGATCCATCAAAGTTCTGTCCTTCTCCATCCCCAACCTGAGAAAATACTCATGGTTTTTATATCCTAATATAATAATGCTGCCAATACTCCTTCTAGCTTTTGGGTGGAATGGTCCTATGTATATAGTCAGGCCTCATGTTTAGGGTTGCCAAGCCCAAATGGATAAGGCAGTGGGGAAGACATTTTCCTTGAAAGGTTGAAAATGCGTTAATCATATCAATCTTATATTTGTTATCCCACTTCTGGACTAATGTGTATTTTCCTTTCAAATAACCCTAAGGTAAGTAGTATAAATAATAGTGGCCCCATTTTACAGATGAGGAAACAGGTTCAGAGAGTTAAAGTACTTCTTTATGCTTTCAGAGCCAGTAAATGTCAGGGTCAGGCCTCTGGGATTTCCTGACACAAATACTCTTTCTATACACTACGCTTGTTGCCCATAGGTTGGATAAGCTGAGTGGGGACCTAAAGGAAGAAGCAGAGGGGCGGGAAACAGCCTGCAATGTCCTGCGGCAAAACCAGGAAGAGAGTGCCTCCCGGACTAGTCGGGATATTGCTGGGATACAGGTCAGTCAGGAGCCAACAACTGGCTGCCTCTCTCTTCTTGTGATACAGTTAACCTGAAGAGATAGCTGCTTTGAACCCAGAAGTTGAAGAGAGCCAGGTTTGTAGAAGGGGAGGACCCCAGGGCAGATTATAGACTACCAGGATAGAAAGAGATGAGGAATATGTACTTAAATATGCATAGCAGCACTTTTTGTGGTAGCAAAGAATTGGAAACAGAGCAAGTACCCATTATTTGGGGGGTGGCTAAATAAACTAGTCCATGAATGTAATGGAATATTTGCACTGTAAGAAATAATGAATATGAGAAATCCAGAGGAGCATGAGAAGACTTACATGAACTGATCCAGAGTCAAGGAAACAATATACACAATGGCCACAAAAATGTAAATGAAAAGAATAATAAAACGAAACTGAGCACTGTGTAGTTTGACCAAACTGGGTCCTGGAGAAGAGCTGAGAAAAGGCACTTCCCTCCATTACAGAGGTGGGGGGCTGTGGTTATGGAATATTGCAGAATCTGTCAGTCATGTTGGGTGTGTCAGTTTTCCTGAACCACTTGCCCTTTTTTTCTTTCTATTTTTGTTATTGATTACAAGGAATAGCTTTTGGGATGGGGTGGGGGTGAAGAAATATATTTTAAAATTAACAGTAAAGGCATCAATAAAAAAATTTTTAAGTAGCTAAGGAGTTTGAAAGACAGATTACAAACCTGACATAGAAGCATGATATGGTAGTGATAGGGGATTTCCTTTATCTAGACGTGTGTTCTCTCTCGCTCTCTCAATAGCAGAGCAGAAAATAAATTCTTGGTTTGCTTAGTTATGACTTCATCCTTCAAAAGACAGAGAAATAAATGAAGGCAACTGCTATTCAGCATGGGATTTTGACCAACAAGGAAGGACAGACTGGTTGCTAAAATAGGAACAATAGGAACCTTGGGGGAAAGTGATTATACCTTCACAGAATTGGTAACAGAGCAGTGAGGAAAGCTGGACATGGTTCTACATGTACCTTAGATTTCAGGAGGCCAGATTTCCAAGGATTCAGAGAAGAGTGTAAGGAGAAATTAACTGAGGAGGAATTAGAAACTCTCAAGAATGAAGTTCTGAAAACACAAAAAAGAAATAATTCTAGCGATGTGAAAAAAGTGGAGTTATCTAAAGAAATCAATGTAGATTCTAGATCAAATGATGCAGAATTTGAGATGTGAAGGAAGATGGAGGCAAAAGCAGGTAACAGTGGATGAACACAGATATAGGGCATGGCCCTATAAGAGTAGTATCAGGAGTGTTAAGGCTGGCAAAGTATACTAAACAGAACAAAGGAGTTTGGGGTTGAGGTTTTTTTTTTTTTTTTTTGGAGGGGGAAGGCAGGGCAATTGGGATTAAGTGACTTGCCCAAGGTCACACAACTAGTACGTGTTAAGTGTCTGAGGTCAGATTTGAACTTGGGTCCTCCTGACTACAGGGCCTGTGCTCTATTCACTGCACCATCTAGCCACCCCTGGGGTTTTTTATAATTTAAAGTGAAAAAAGAAGAGAATCAAAGGAGGGATGAGACTAATCTTCCAAGTGGTTGAGATAAAGGCAATGAAGAAACCATAACTATTCAACATTTTTGTTTCTATTTTCTCTAACAAGGACAAAAATGACTGAGAGAGAGTTTAAACCAAAGAAAAGGAGAAGGATAAGAGAGCTACCTAGTAACCTTTCATGAGTTTGTCTCCAGGTCCAGACAAACTACCTTCTAGGCTGCTGAAAGGCATGGTGGATATGATTCAAAAATCATTGACTGGCTTCCCAAAGATTGTTGAGAATGGAAGGCATGCCATCTCACTGAATATGGACAAATGTCTTATTTAAAAAAAAAAGGGGGGGGGTCTGTAAACTGAGGTCAATAAGTTTCACTTTGATTTATTATTAAAAGGATGGTTACGGATTTATTAGAAAAGGGAGTGGTGTTAAAAAAAAAACATTACTTCACCAAGAATAGATCATTTTTATGCCACTCTACCTTTTCAATATGTTACTAGACTGGTAAATCAGTGTAATGCTGTAGATTTAATTTACCTAGATTTCAGGAAAATATTTGGTAAAGTTTCTCATGCTCTTCTTATTGGAAAATTGTTGGAGAGATGGGAACTAGACCATAGTACAGCAAGGAAGATTCAAAACTAGTTGAATGACTTGAGTCAAAAAGTAGTCATTAGTGTTTTGGAAGATCACACCCCAGGCATTGGTGCTTGGCCCTGTGCTACTTAACATTTTAGTCATTGACTTGAATAAAAGCATCAACAGCATGCTTACCAAAAATTGCTAATGGCACAAAGCTATGAGGATAGCAAACCTATTTGGATGGTAGAGTCAGGATCCAGAAAGATCTTGGCAGGCTCGAACACTGGACTGAATCTAATAAGGTGAAATGGTATAGGAATAAATAAATTCCCACACTTCGGTTTGAAAAATCAGCTACAGAAGCACAAGAGAGGAAAGGTGTGACTGAAGAGAGGTTCATTTGTTTGAGGTCTTCAAGCAAAGGCCATTTGTTCGTATATTGTTGAGGAGATTCCTATTCAGGTGTGGTTTACTATATGATCTTTGAGGCAGCTTCCAACTCTTAAGATTCTGTGATTCGGGGTGGCTAGGTGGTGCAGTGAATAGAGCACCAGTCCTGGAGTGAGGAGGACTTGAGTTCAAATTCGGCCTCAGACTCTTAACACAAAAACTAGCCATGTGACCTTGGGCAAGTCACTTAACCTCAATTGCCCTACCTTCCCTCCTCAAAAAAAAAAAAGAGATTCTGTGATTATATGATTATATAAAATTCATAGAAAGCCCAAGCTAGAAGGGGCTTAGAGCAGCCAGTCCTACACCTCCTTGCCAAAACCCACCTTAAGGTGAATGAATGTCAGCAGTTATTCAGGATACAAAATTGCATTGTCTTCTCTTCTTAAAGCTCTTAAATGGGGTAACTAGGTGGCACAGTGAATAGAGAAATGGCCCTGGAGTCAGGAGGGCCTGACATTTGACATGTACTAGCTGTGTGACCTTGGGCAAGTCACTTAACCCCAATTGCCTTGCCTTTCCCCCGCCAAAAAAAATCTCCTGAAATATAGAGATTCCCTTTATGATTTGATCCACTTAACCAAGAAATTATTTCTTATATTCAACCAAAATCTTACCTACTTTCATTGAAACTTGGGTTTATTGGACTCAGTTCTCCATGAGAACATGGAGACACAAATACTTAGTCTCTACCTCACAAAACCCCTTAAAATAAATAAAAATACTCTTAAAAATAAAATACTCTTAAAGGCAACAGTTTTCAACCCTTTCCAGTCTCTGTAGTGCTTCCTTTCAAGAACCAATACGTTTAACACTTTCCCCATTTTAGTGTCTCTTCTCAAAGTGCCCTACTTCATACCATTTCAATGTATAGTGACCAAAACAAAATATGTTCCTTTCAGACGTTTTCTAGTTGTTCCAGTCTTCATTTATCTGGTGTCCTTCCTCCTGGATACCCTTTCTTTTTGGATTTTCATGACAGTACTTTCTTCCTGGTGGCACTCCTACATCTGGGTTCTGAACACTCTGTTGATGATCTCCTCAGCTCAAAAACTCTCTTCTCAATGTAGATTGCTCCCAAAACTAAATATTCAGACCTCATTTCTTTTATACTCTAGTCCAGGGGTGGGGAACCTGTGACCTTGAGGCCACGTATGACCCTTTAGGTCCTCAAGTGCAGCCCTTTGCATCCAAACTTCACAGAACAAACTTCACTTGAGGACCTAGAAGACCATATGTGACCTCAAGGTCACAGGTTCCCCACTCCTGCAGTCTAGTCCCAAATGCTTGTTGAATAGCTCCACCTGAATGTTCTACAGACATTTTGAACACCATGTGTCCAAAACAGAACTCTGCCTTCCCCTCTAAACTCACAGCTCTTAACTCCCTGCTTCTGTCCAAGATACCACTATCATAGGTTTATAACCTTGAGGTTGTTCTCTATTGTTCATTCTCATTTATCCAATCAGTTGCCAAATCCTAACCAGTCAATCTCCACAATATTTCTCCCATCTCTTTCTTCTCTTCACAGCTAGTACCCAATTTCAGGCCCTCTTTACTTCTTACCTGAACTATGGAAATTAACCTCCTAATTAGTTTCCCTGACTCAAGTCTCTTCCCTCTCCAATCATCCATGCAGCTATCCTATGGCTATAGGATAAAGCACAAGTCTGACCAGGTCACTCACCTGGATAAGACCTTTCACTGGTTCTGTATTGCCTCTAGGAAAGAATAAATGTTCCTCTATTTGGCTTTTAAAGCTCCACAATCTGTCTCCAATATATCTTTCAATATTAATTTTGCATCCTTCCCCTTGACATACTTCAGCTAAATTGGCCAATTTACTATTTACCATATCTGACACCTTCTGTGCCTCTGAATCCATGCTGTCCCCTGTGCATCTGAGACTCCCCTCCTCACTCCTGCCTCTTAGAATCTGTAGCTCCCAAGGGGCAGTTAGATGGCGCAGTGAGTAGAGCACCGGCCCTGGAGTCAGGAGGACCTGAGTTCAAATCCGGCCTCAGACATTCGACATAAAAACTAGCCGTGTGACCTTGGGCAAATCACTTAACCCCAATTGCCCTCCAAAAAGCAAAAAAAAAAAAAAAAAGAATCTGTAGCTCCCTTCAGAGGTCAGCTCAAGTACCAGCTCCTAGGAGAAGCCTTTCCTAGGTCCCTCTGTTGTAGTTGTCCCCCTCCTCCCAGTTGTAAAATGGGGCCAATAGCAGCCCCCTCCCAGGTTTGTTGTGAGGATCAAGTGCATAGCATGGTGCCTGCCAGAGTAGGTGCTTCATAAATGTCTGTTTCTTTCCCCTCTCCTCCAAAATTACTGTGTTGTTATAGATGTAGACATATGTGTGTATGCCCAATTATATATATATACACATACATGCACACATAATATACATTTATATATGTATATTCACAGCTAGATACATAAATAGGTATATTCATATAAGTATACACACATTTATATACATACATGCACACACAATATACATTTATATATAGGCACACATGCACATTTATGTATGTATACACACATATACATTTATATCTGCACACATATAATATTTTTATATGTATACACACAAGCATATTTATATGAATATGTATGTTTATGTATGCATTTATATCTATACACATGTACATTTATATGCACAATGACACATAAATAAGCATGTTGACATATACATGCGTGCATTTGTATATATAAATATATAGATTTGTGTGCACATGTGCATATACACAAATGGCGATGTGTGTACATATGTCTACATATTCACATTGACTTATCTATGCACATGTCTCTATGCCTGCCACTCTCTGCCCCAAATTGGTCGGAAACCATAGAGCTGTTGGGCCTTGCTGCCCATCCTCCTGGGCTTCTTATATCTCCAGTAATCTGTTGGCAGAGATTTTCATTTTGTCTTTGTATCTTGTCTAGTACCTGACACAATGCCTGCCATATGTGAGTACTTAAGAAATGCTTCTTGAATTGAATTGTATCCCAGGTGCCAAGCTGAAGGATTTCTTTCTGGTCTTATCATCAACTTGCCAAATCATTTAGGCTCTCTGTATCTCATTTTCCCCACCTGTGAAATGGGAATAGCTTTATGGAAGAAAAGTCTGATGTAGGAAAAGCAATGAATTTGCTCTAGATTTGGGGGAGTTGTTTCTGTTTTGTGTTCTTTATTGGGGAACTTGGGCAATGAGAACCAACCTGGTATGCTTGAACTTTCCCTAGAGGGAAATGGAATAGAGGGCATCATTTGAATTTTTGCAATACAGCCTCTTCAGTTCTGCAAATAGTGACCCTGGACTTCAGGTATCGTCACCATATTCAGGGCTTGTCTGAAGAACTATACAACAGGGTGAGCTTTCAGCTGCACCTGATAATACTAAAAGACCCAGCTCTTGTTTGCCGATAGTTCAGCTGCTAAGTATCATTGGTGTTCCTTTCTCATTGCCCTTTGAGAAGTCAGGATCATGCCTACACCATGGCATGTGAAGCTCAGGAGATGGCCAGCAAAGCCTAACAACTCTGTCAGTGTTGAAATATTGGGAGAAGCGGCTGAGCCACTTATTTTTTTTTTCCCTTTTGGAGGGCAGTTGGGGTTAAGTAACTTGCCCAAGGTTACATGGCTAGTTTTTTTGTGTGGGTGTTAAGTGTCTGAGCCTGGAACCGAACCCAGGTCCTCCTGACTCCGGGGCTGGCACTTTACTCACTGCGCCACTTAGCCACCCCGATCCATTCATTTTCTAAAGAGGCCTCAGTCCTGGGCCCCAGACTTGCAGTTTTCTTATTCTGGTTTGGGACTTTGTTGTTTTTTTTGTTTAGTTGTTTTTCAGTCATTTTGGGGATTTTCTTGGCAAAGATATTGAAGTGGGTTTCCATTTCCTTCTCTAGCTTATTTTACAGATGAGAAAACTGAAGCAAATAGGGTTAAGTGACTTGCCCAGGGTCACACAGCTATTAAGTCTAAGGTCCTATTTGAACTCAGGAAGATGAGTTTTCCTGACTCCAGACCCAGCATGATTTTGGACTTGCTACATGGCATTCCTAAAGTATGCCACTTCCCCCTTGCTGTTAGGCAGGGAAGGCTAGCATTATGTCCAGGCACTGTTTAGAGAAGTAGAGGAAGGTTGGACACAGCACTCAGGCTCACCAATGTAGGGTATAGGCATTGTTCCTTCCTTTTACCTACAATACATCGAACAGTGGCATCAGCTCCCTTTTCCCTCCTGATCCTGTCACTGCTGCATTTTGCTATTTGTTAGTGAGTAGCATACAGCAGAGGAAAGAGCTCTGAACTTAGGGATCAGGAGGCCTACATTTCAGTTCTAATACTGAGTTGCTGTGGTCTTGGGCTAAATCTGTGCCATGAAAAGGTCAATTGGCCTTTAAGGTCATCACTTTTGGGACCCCTTCCTCTCCTACCTACCAGTTCCAGGTTGAGTTCTTATGGAGAAGCAGCCTGTACTCCTAGCTTGTCCTAGGCTGTTGTACAGGTGAGGTAATTGCCCCCCGGAGGCCATCAAGGTTATGGTGCAATAAAGCAGGCAGGGTCTGTGCTGTGGGAGTCAACAAGACTGGTAGTGTTATAGGCAGCCAAAACTAGCTGTGCTGCAGTCTCTCTCTCTTAATCCTGGTGATGATTAGCTTGCTCTGAATTTGCTTTGGGTTTCATGGATCATCCTTGAATTCTAGGTGGTTATTATTGTGATATGCCAGTGTCGGTCACCCAAGAGCACCAAAAGCTGGAAGAAAGTTGGAGATGGGCCACTCCTCTCATTTTACAGTGGCTTTTTCTCACCTCTTCTCCGAGGTCAGGTTTGGTTATTATAAATAATAAGTGATACCCAGAACAGGGAAATGATTTGCCCAAGATTACAGAGGAGCAGATTTGGGATTAAAACTCGGGTCTTCTGATTTCGCTGCACTTCTTCCTGCCTTTTTTGAGTTCATACTTTGGGTATGTACTCCATAGACACAGGATACCAATTTTTTTTAATGTCTTTTTTTAATAGTCCTCTCTGAGTAGAATGGTATCGCCCCCTCCTTGTCTGTCTTGGTACCTTCTAAGATCCCTCCCAACTCTGGATCTTATGATCCTCCACCCTGAGGGTCCTGGCATCCCTGAAGAAGGTGGCCCTCCCTGATGCACCTGCACCTCCTGCTCTCCCAGGTGTGGCACTCATAGCAGCATTTCCCCATAGGCTCGAGCACTACAGCTTGGAGAGGAGATGAGTCTCAAATTCCTGAAAAGAGAAGCCAAGCTTTGTGGCCACCTTCAGAAGAACTTTGTGGCCATTGAGAAGGTGGGTGGGTGGGAGCTGCTCCTGGCCTGGTGGGTTCCCCTGAAGACTGGCAGTCTCATCAGAGGGCATTCCCAAGCCTCAGCCCAAAGTGGTTTCTAGGCTCCCTTGCTCATTTCCTGACCCACATCTCTGTCCCTTTGGGTCCAGAGTATGATTTGGAAACAGGAGTGCTACCAGCTACCCACCCAAATCCCTCACCTACAGCAGTTTGGTCACCCTGGGTCCAGGAAGTTTGGGCCCATGGGGGTGATGCTGGAGGGATCCTTTGTATTAGAAGCAGTGAGACATCCCCTTCAGCCTGGATCTAAATAGACTAGCCTTTGAGAAGCAGTAGAGACAGGACTAGGTAGGTAGTGAAGCCATTGACCTGAAGACTTTCCCCTGGGGAAGAAGGAGCTTTGGAGGATGACCAGGGATGAAGGCAGCCCCTTAGTAACACAGGAGTCGTTAGGCTTCTCATGGAGTAAGAGAGATGGTAATGTCTCGCTGCAGAAAATGAAAGTTTCTGAGGACACAAGGCTCAGATCTGAGAAGGACCTCTGGGAAGATCTAGAGATCAAATGGCAGAAAATCCAGGTGCTAAATGAAGACCATTTCCGGAGCCTGAAGCACCAGCAAGAGGTTTGTTTGTACATGACACTCAGGGTAGAGCCCCAGAGGCCACATTCCCAGGTCGAGTCTGGGTCTGGCCAAGTGCCCCAGTCCAGACAGAGCCAGCACATCCCTAAATTCCTGTGTCCTCTGGGGAGAAGGGTATTCATGCCCTAATCATCTTGGCAGGCCTGGGACATGGGAGCTTTAGCAGAGGCCTTCATAGCAGCCAGGTTAGTGAGGTTGCCAGGGACCTAACCCAAAGTACTGGGCCTTGGCCCCTGCTCTGAGCTCCCTCCAATGAACACAGCAGGAAGAGTCTCATCTCTTAGACCAGTGTCGAGCCCTGGACAAGGCTGTCATCCAGCTGACTGATTTTGTGAGAGAGAACCAGACATCACTCAATACGATCCTCCAGGCAGAGCAGAAGAATAGGTGGGTGTGGGCTGGAGTTCAGGGCTCCTTTTGTGGAGGGAGTGAATGAATACCCAGCAACCTCTTCCCTCAGAGGTGGGGCTGGCCAGCCCCTCATCTGGCAGTTCCTTCCCCTCCTTGGTCACAATGTGGGCACACAAAAGGCTGACTCTCTAAGACATCTTTTCAGATCTTTGTGTCTTTTCATTCCAAGCGCTCTCCTCCCCTCAACCCACCCACCCAGGGCAGCAGCCCTTCTAACCTAAGCATCAGGAAGCTTGGTGCCTGGTTCTTCCCTTCATCCTGTCCCTAGAAGCAGCACTTTGGCTTGAGTACTCTTGGTGCTAATGTGATGTGATTGCTGACACCTCCTTCTGCTTCTAATCTTGGCCTCCTCTTCTTTGTTTTCTAAGAGAGCTTATGCAGAAGTCACTAGAAAGGTGCCAGAGAAATGGCAGAGGTCATGTGGTTTAGTGGATAGAATCCTGGATCTGGAGTCAGGAAAAACCAGGTTCAAATTCTTCCTCAGATTCAGAGTAGCTGCATGACCCTGGGCAAATCATTTAACCTCTCTGTGCCTCAGTTTTCTCATCTGTAAAATGAAGAGATTGGACTCAAATGGCCCTTAAGTCTTTGATTTAAATCTTTGATCCTATGAGTTAATAAAAATCTGAATGATGGTAACAGCCCTGGGAGGCAGTATGGTACAGTGGGTTCCAGGGCCATTCTGGCTCTGAATCTCTGATCCTATGATAAATCTGAGTCTATGACCAGGCCCTGACACTCCCCTGGCAGACACTACTGGCCACAGAGCTTCCTCTTGGGCTCCATTTCCAGGGGCGCTCAGATTCCCCTGTCCCTGTGTTTGTCCTCAGAGAGGCTCAGGAGCAGTATGAGAAGGAGAGTATGAATAAGTTTACCACCCAGCTGCAGAATGACATCTCCGCTGTCAGGGAGTCTTTTGACAATGCACACCGGGAAGCTTGCAGCGAATTGGAAAAGGTGGGTTGGGGTGAACATCTGTGTGTGTATGAGAGAGAAGTGGGGGAAGGGAGGGGGGAGGGATAGAGATAAATAGAGAGAGAGGGGGAAAGAGAGACAGACAGACAGACAGAGGCAGAGAGGGAGACAGAGAGAGAGGGAAAGAGAGCACAAACTCCAAAACAAGGCTCTCTTGATCTTCTCTCCCCTCTCACCCAACCACAGTAATCTTAGAACTTTGGCTTTCCTTCCTGGTCAGAGGCTGGTGGAGGATGAGGAGGGCAGACCTCTTAGATAGCCACAGAGAAAATCACAAAGCATCAGAGGATGACTTGAGTTTGGATCCTGCCTCTACCACTTATTTATTAGCTGTGGAATTTGGGGGAAAACATTGACTCTTCCCGGGCCTCAGTTTCTTTTTCTGTAAAATGAGGGAGATGAACTTGATCTAAAGTCGCTTCCAGTCCTAAACCCATGCTCCTATTTTCTCCAGAGCTCAGTATATCAGAGAGCATAGTGACTGAACTTTGGGGCACAAAGTTTTACCCAGGAAGCTATAGGGGGTGGCATAGAACATCTGAAAGAGCAAGGGCCTGGGTTCAGATCCCACCTTTGACACTTGATACATGTGTGACCTTGAACAAACCCCCTGGGTGTCAGTTTCCTCCTCCATAAAGTGAGGGTGTCAAATGGCTTCTGAGGGGTACTTGGTAGTTCTAGATCCCCGAGCCTTTGTCAAGCTCTAGAACCTCTCCCACCTTCCTTTTTCTTTTTTTTTAAATGCCTTTTGGAGGGCAATTGGGGTTAAGTAACTTGCCCAAGGTTATATGGCTAGTTTCATGTGTGTGGGTGTTAAGTGTCTGAGGCCAGAACCAAACTCGGGTCCTCCTGACTCCGGGGCCAGCACTTTTACTCACTGTGTCACCTAGCTGCCCCCCTTCCCTTCTCTTTTCTCTCAGTCCAGTGACTTTTCCTATCACTATTTGACTGGTTGTCTTCAGAACAATGACTTTGCTGGGTACTCAGTCATGTCAAATATTATTTCAGATCCAAGAAAAGAGTCAGGTCTTGGAGGAGTCCATTGGACAGTTGCTCAGGGAGGTCAGAGACCTGAGTGACCACTTTGTAGCTTTGAGTTGGAAATTTGACCTTCAGGAACAGACCCTGAATCTGAAAATGTCTGAGGTAAGTGTCTGGTGAGGGACCTAGGAGTCTAGAGAGATGCCTCTGTGGACAATAGGATATATTTGTGTGATTGGGAAATTATTTGGTGCACATAGCTCCCCTACCCTCCGCCAGGTCTTTGGTCTTAATTGGTGCCTCCAAGTTAGCAGGAGTTGCTGTTCTTTGGGTTGCTATGTATATTTCCTCTAAATAAGGATTGCTTACTACAGAAATTTGAATGAAGGTCCTTCCCTAAGTTCTAGGAATTTCAAAATAAGCAAACTTGATTAGTTTCTCCTACCCATTTCAGTTCCTACATTTAGTGGCAAATGCCTCCTCCAAATGGGCAATTATGTGATAAATCAACATTCACAGAAGGGAGGGAAAAACACCCTCAAGACTTGTATGCCCAAATGAAGTACATTAAAGGATATTCTCAGGGGTGGCTAGGTGGTGCAGTGAATAGAGCACTGGCCCTGGAGTCAGGAGGACGTGAGTTCAAATATGGCCTCAGATACTTAACACAAAAACTAGCTGTGTGACCTTGGGCGAGTCACTTAACCCAATTGCCCTGCCTGCCCCCCTCCAAAAAGCAAAAGCAAAAAAAAAAAAAAGGATATTTTCCATAGCCAGCTGGAAATAGGAAGGATTCTATGGTCTTTCATCTGCATGTATACTAACTTGGTGGGGTGGCAGCATCCCCAAAGATGCTTTACAACTTTTAAATTTTGTGCAGGGAAAGGCCCCTTTCTGAGGTGTCTGAGGAATGCTTCCTTTTCTGGGGCTCTGGGATATTGACTGGTGGGAAAGCAAGGTAATATCAGCTCTCTCTATGTCCAGTTTTTGACTTTGAGACCTTTGTGCTTTTTAATTGATTGATGGGGTAAAGGAATGTGAAAGGGAAGCAGGGAAAGAGACTGATCCACCTCATGGCTGACTGTGGGTTCTTCCTGACCTTGGCTGAACTCTGAGAAACTCTCCTCTACACAGGTGATTGTTAGTTTATGTGTTTGTTCATGGCCCAAGTTTCTGATTTCAATCTTAATTCTTCTGAACCAGACTCTTAATTCTAAAGCATGATTTAGGTATAGTGCACAGGTTATGTTAGAGTGTCTCACACCTATGGAACAGGCCAGGAGACAACATCCCTGAGGTGGAACAGGCTCTAATACAAGCTCCCTGGCCTTTAGACAGTGCCCAGCACTTGTGATCGCAGTTTTGTGCTTGCCCAAGCTAGCCAACCCTATTAATCCTGTTGACCTTCCACTGTGTAATGTGCTTTGTGTGATGGGTCTCTGGTGATTCCGTGATGCTCAGAGACCCCCAAAGTTATGTTTCTTCTCCTTGGGACTATTATTCAGCACCTTCTACATCTAAGAACCTGCTCAGGATACAAGGTCATAACAAAACTTTTTGGAGCTCACAATGTCAGCTACAGGTGTGAGGTGTATACCTGTAGTCCCTGTTACTGGGAAGTCTGAGGCCTTGAACTGAATTGCTTAAGTTCAGGAGTTCTGAATTACCATAGGGATAAGCCCAACCAGATGTCTCCACTAACTCAAGCACCAAGTGGTGAGCTACCTAAGAGTTATAAACCAGCTCAGGTTAGGAAAAAACAGAGTAAGTCAAAACTTCTGTGCTTAGATCACCTGTGAACTTAGACCCGTGAGTACCACTGAATTTCTACCCTAGATGAGATAGGGAGACCTATCTTAAAAAAAACCCCACAAATAACTGTAATAGGGGGTCAAATTTAAACATATATCATCAAATGGTGATGGCAATGAGGGTGAGGATGGTGAGAGATTGGGGAAGGATCTTTTAGTATGGGCAAAAACTTCATGATAGAGACAGCAACTAAGCTGGGCTTTGAAAGAAGGGAAATATGGCAAACATGCTGAAATATGCGAGTGGGGGAGAAACCATTTTGGGGATAGGAGATGGCATGTGAACAGGGGAAGATGGGATGAGATTGGGAACTGTAAAAAAGTCCGACTTGGCTGGAACATAAAAGTGAAAAAGGTGGGTAAACCACAGTGTTGAAGAGAAACAGCTGCTAGCATCTCAGAAGAAAGTCAGGTATGTGGTGTCCTCTAAGGAAAGCCTAATTTCAGAGAGTGGGAAGAGGTGAATTGCTCTGGTGGGAGGAAGAGATGAGGAAAGAGGGATGCTTATTTATAATATAATGGGAATTCCGAAGAGCAATAGAAAGTGATATCACATTTACAGTTATTAGTGTATGTGTCTTATCTTCCTTGTAGACTGTAGGCTCTATGAAGGCAGGGGTCATAACCTTATCATTTCTGTATCCCCCCATCCCACTACACCATGTATTGCAGAACCCTGCATGCAGAAGGCAAAAAAAAAATGTGCTTGATTCAGTGGAACTTAAAAGAAGTTGAAAGAGGAGAGGGAATCAAACATGTCAGATGGGCCACTATTACCTGCCTTTCTGCTTCAAAATAAAACTCTCCCCGATACCATATTGCCCTGATGATTAGGGCTAGACTCCCAGATGAGGCACAGTACCCCCAGGATTCCACACTCACCCTGCAACCATGCTTGGTCAAGATGTCCATGTCAGACAAATCCATGTCCAAAACCAAACTCAACGTTCATTAAGTGCCTACTGTGTGAAAAGAATTGTGGCAGGCTCTGGAAGAGATACTCATTAAGATATTTAACTTAAAGTTTAGATAAATATGGTCCCTGTCCCAGGGATAAGATGCGGACATAGAGACTATAAAATGAGATTCAGCAATGATGAATTCGTGAAAGAGGCTTTGAGGGCAAAGTTGTTACTGATCTGCTTCTTGGAGGATGTACTGGCGTCAGACTAGGGTTTTCTAGGGGGCATTTCTGTCTGTCCCTGCCTTGGGTTTCCCTTATCATGGTATATCCTGACCCATTGGCACAAATACCCTAATCCTTCCCTTTAAATCTCTGGTTCTCCCAGGCTGGACTTGGATCAGCTGCTGAGAGCATAAATTAGAGAAAGGGGAGGGTCAGGAACCAGTAGGCCCTCTTTGCATTGTTCCTACTGTTCTAAGGAGCTTTTCTTCACTGGGGTCTCTAGACATGGCAACTGGCTGAGGAACAGCCAGTGGCCCAATGGCTCCTACTTGCCTTATAGGGATTTAAAAAAAAACAACTCTAAATACCAGGGGTACCTTCCTGGCCCCTGAACCTGAACCCATCTTCTGGGGCCCATTTATTACTCCTCCCCACCTCTGACCCAAAAACCAGCTCTTCACATCTCCAGAACCCTGACTCTCACCCAAGGAGTGTGTGCATGTGTGTGTGTGTGTGTGTGTGTGTGTATTGTGTATTGTGTATTGTGTTTCAGGCTAGGAAGGAGTGGTCAGAAGAGGAGAAGAAAGCACTAGAAAAATTCATTCAGTGGCAGAATGAAACAATAGTTCACCTGAAAGAACTGCAAGAGAAAGTGGAAAGCTTCCTCAGGCAGGTTGGTGTTGGACATTTGAGATAGTCTCTCTTAATCATTCCCTCAGTCCTGGGTTCTGGGCCCAGGCTTCAAGGAAAGCCAGATTGTGGAGATAAAGGGATTGTAGCCTTCTCTGCCATTTCCCTCATTGCCCCATTGCCATTGTTATCTCTCTTGCTACTTTTGCACATTTGTCTCCCTCTCCTCCATCTTTATCACACCCTCACCCCTCTCTCTCATCTCCTTCCACTGCTTTCTCTCATATGCCCCTTCACTCTCTCCCTGCCTACTAGAGAGTTCTGGATTTGGAGTCACAAGACCTAAGTTTAAACAAGTCCTGGCCCTGCAATTTATTACCTGTGTGACCCTGAATCATTTTCTACCTTCTGGTCCTTGGTTTTCTCATCTCTAAAATGAAGAGGAGAGGGATGGGACCAGATGACCCCTAAAGTTTCTTCTAGCTCTAGATTTAGTGGTTTCACAATCCTATCCCTCCCTCCCACATTTCTCTCTTTTCCTCTCCTCTTCTGTTGATTTCCATGAGCATCCATGACTGTAAATGGTTCTAAGTGCTGACTGGGGTGGGGTGGGTTGGGGTATTATATCCCTTAGTGACCATCATGAGTTACTCAGTATCACTCAGGATACCACACCTTGTCCCAACACCTGTGGGGTCTGGGGTCAGATTGCCCTAACAAACTTACAGTTGCATACTCCTGGTGCACCCACAGTTAGTGTGTCCTCTGGCCTTCCAACCATTGAGATATACTTTCCTTATCTATTTTTGCCCCTGTTGAAGTTTCCTAGTTCTGGCTCTATGAAATATGTATCCTGTAGACAGACACTTTCAGTGGTAGTGGAGGCAGCAAGGATTAGAGAGAAACATTGGGAAGGGAACAGAGTCAGGAGAGAGTGAGCAAACAAAGTGACCCATGTGTAAGAGTTGGAGAGTTTAAGAAGTGATGTGAAGATGGCTGGGGTCCCCCTGACCTCAGAACTTTGTTATTTCCAGCTAGAAGTGGAGCTAATTCTTTTTTTTTTTTGAGGGCAGTTGGGGTTAAGTGACTTGCCCAAGGTCACACGGCTAGTAAGTGTGTCAAGTGTCTCAGGCTGGATTTGGACTCAGGTCCTGCTGACTCCAGGGCCGGTGCTCTATTCACTGCACCACCTAAGTGGTGCTAATTCTTTCTCTTGGAGCAGCCTGTGACTGTGGGCCCACCCTGGCTGGCTCTCTTTCTACTGTGTTTCAGATAAGAGATGTGAATGACAGGTGCCTCCTCCATAGGAGTGACTCTGATCAGAGAATAATCACTGAGACTAAAGCCCGGTAAGGAAGCTACCAGATCCCTGCCCAGGACTCAGGGAAGTCCCTGGGCTGTGTAACCCCCACAGGTGGTTAGTGGAAGAAAAGAGGTACTCCTGCTGCTCCCTTGGGTTTGGGGCTGCTGTTAGATCTCACCCATAAGCACATGCCTCTGAACTTCCCCTCCAGCTTACTTGGAATCATAATCCTGGTCCCCAGGGTGCCCTCTATTACCCTGACTCAGCTCCAGTCACCCAGCAACTTAATGAGAATGTCTACTGGCCATTGCTGATGGGAGGAGCTGGTGGCAGGTCCAAGCCAACTTCCTACTCAGGCTTAGCCTTGGTAGCCTGTTCTCATTTGTCTGGGAGCCCTACCCTTTGGGCCCTCCCCTATAGCACAAAGAGGACCAGATCATACATTCCTAGCTTATCCAGTGTTGATTTCAAAGGGGAGAGAATTAGAAGGTCTCTGCTTTTTTTTGTCCTTTCTTCCCAATCCATTGCTCTGTCCAGACTAATGGAGGATCTGAAAAATGCTGATCTGGAAAAGATGAGTCCCCTGCATCAGTACAGGACTGTTTCCTTTCTCCGGCCAACCATACCTGTTCTCCATCAAAGGTCTCCCAGGGGAGGCCGTGGAAGGGGAACTGCTTCAGGTTTCAGTGCTAGAGGCTTGCCCTAGGTCACTTTTATCTTTGCCTGTTAATGGTTATTTGTCTTTTGGGGTTGTGGTGGTGAACAAATGGCTAGCCCATTTCCATTGTCCTCTCCGAGGCTGTGTATAATGTTAACTTGAGTTCTGAGACCCAGAGCCCATCATGAAAATTCTCTGTATTCATCCAGGGCTTTGTATCTTCCTAAGGACTCATCTCCTACAGCTCTGAAACATAGGTAGGGATTATCATCCTTGTTGAGAAAACTGAGTCCCAGAGATTTGAAAGGTCTTGTCTAAGGTTGCATGGTGAGTCACCAAGAGACAAGGGCTCCTGACTTCCACCACCACTCCCTGGTTGCCATGGGACTCTGGAGTCCTGAGAACCTCTATGAGAGGTTCAGTTGTGGCCTTTGAGGACCCACTTTATACAAAGAGCTCACTCCACTCCCACTAAAATGCAGCCTGTCAGATTGTAGAAGCTTTTAGAGCCTGGTACTGATGAGTTAAGAGTGCAGAGCAAGGAACTCTCGAAGGCTAGTTTGTGTTTTGGGCTCTGCCTCCAGGACCTGGAGCAAAGGCTGCCCCAGCCCTGGCTTTCTTCCTAGTCTCTCTCCCTTGGGCCTGGTTCCCCTTCCAGCCAAGGAGCTGCTCCCTCTAGAGGGGAGGTGTATGGTATGCACGTGACTTGGCCTGTCTGGGCTGTGCCTGTCCCCTGTGCTGGATCAGCTGACCTTCCTTCTTTGTCCACAGGGAACAGGAGATGGGGATAGTGAAGCAGGAGTTGGCAGCAGTGCTGTCTGCCTTGCAACTGCTCAAGGAGGAAAATCCTAGCAGGAAGATAGCTGAGATACAGGGCAAACTGGCCACGGTACATGACAGGGCTCCCCTTCAAAGGACTCAGCATCCTCAGTGCTAGCCATCAGCAGGCTTCTCTGCCTGCATTCACTCAGGCCTGCCACATTAGACCGTCAGCAGCCAAAGGAGGGCTGCAGAACAAAGCATCTTAATCTGCTGAGGAGACATGTTCAGGAGGGGAGGTCTGGCTGGTCACATGTGGCACTTAACCCTGTGGAAAGAGTGGGCAGATGCCAAGAGTTTGGATGGGAGGGAGGGGCAGGGAATGGATCCTGAACCAAGAGACCCAATTGTCTCCATGATGATTATACATCCTTGAGACCCCTAAGCCAGCCTGAGCAACTCGATTTGGGTCTAAACAATACCCCCCCCCCCCACAACCTTCCCAAGTAGGGAGGAAGTCAATGGGGGTGGGGTTTCCCACTCAGTATTTTTGCTTTCAGTTTACAGAAGTCTAGGCAGGAGAAGAAGCTTACCCAGAGTGCCCCTGTAAGACTGAGGCCTGCCTGTTTAGACCTGTGGCTTTAGAGTTTTTCATACATTTGCTCAGGTGGGTATTTTCCAGTTTCAGAACCAGATAATGAAGATGGAGAACAACATACAAGACAACAAGACCATACAGAACCTGAAATTTAACACTGAAACCAAACTGGTAACTGAACCCTCCCCTCGCCAGAATCCCATGGGTCTGAGAGTCAACCCTTAATGCCCCCAGTGCAATAAGAGAATGGGCGCTCCTGTTCTTAGTCACCAAACGGGAGCTATAGTGCCCGCCCCCATCCAGGGTTCCCTGAGGACAAAGAACAAAGCAGGGCCCCCAGTCCTCCTGCTTCCCCCTAGAGTAGTCAGACCCAGGGTGGCCAGCCACAGGGTTAACCAGTCTTTACTTTCCCAGTCCCACTGGCCCCAGAGCACATTTACCTTGACTGTCAGAATCTCTTACCTTAGCCATCTTGCCTTAAGAAGAATGTCTTCCTATGATAAGACCCTTTCAGCTGATTGGAACAGTTTACTCAGGGGAAGATAAATGACTGTTTGTTTAGTTTTCTTCCTAATCTTGGCCACTTTTTGTTTGTTTCCTGGCATTCCTTTAATTAATCCATCAACTAGTTGCCCCTTCTTTCTCCCTAGTCAGGGTGGCCCTATCAGCCTCCTAATCTCCTAATATCTCTCTGCTGCTGCCATCAGAGGGTGGAGGAGATCGCTCACCTCCGGGAGAATGTGATGAAGCTATGGAGTGAGGAAGGACCCTGGACCCTGACGCTTGGTAGCAAAAAAATGCTCATGTCCCTTGTGAGACTGCGATTTTTTATCAAGGATGTAGGCCCTGACGAGGTCACTCAGATAAACCGATGGGGCATTTATCAGGCAGCGAGGTAGGGAGGAGAACTAGGTGGTTACATGTAGTTGTAAAGCTAAAACCCCTACCTGTCTTTGGATTTGGGACTTGGGACCCTGGTGTGCTTATCTTTCCAAGGGCCGCTACAGGCCTCCAGACTAGAGAGGAATCCTGGGGCAGTTCCTGGGTGAACCTCTCTCAATTCTGAGGGGGAGGGAGCAGCTAGTCTAGCATTTATTCAGTACCTACTAGGTGCCTGGCCTTACTGTGGTCACTGGGGATGCAAACAAAGAAAAAAGAAGCAGTCCCGGCCCTTGAGGAGTTTACATTGTGATAAAGGAAACAAAAAACTCTCATCTGTGGGTGCAGTAATGCTCTGTGTAACAGAAACATCTTGGGAATTGAAAAAGGGAGAAAATCCAAAAGGCTGAGAAGCTGAATTAAGCTGCTTTTTTCTGGGAGGGAAAGAGCCCAGTCAAAGTGCTCAGATCTGAGGGGAGTGGTGTGCTAGCTTTGATACCACATGATTCAAAATCAGAAGTTGCCAGCTGCCCTCCCAGAGCTCTCTGTCTAAAGAGGCTGCTTCAGTGGCCACGTGCTGGGGCAAGAGGACCATCTGACATCAGAAGCTGCAGAGTGGTAAGGACTGAAAAAGTCAGAAGGGATGTGATCAGTCTGTGTTTCTGTTGCCAGGTGGCTGAAATGGAAAGCAATTTTACTCAAGCTTTTAGCTAAGAGAAGATCAAGAAAAGGCTATCATCTCAGGGGTCCCAGTGGAGAAGCCTGCAGATCTGGAGCCTTTTTGCTGGCCTGACTTCCCTCTCTTCTCAGAAATAAAATGCTGTCTCTTATGTGAAATTGATTGTTGCCACATTTGGGGTTTTCTTGGTAAAGATACTGGAGTGGTTTACCATTTCCTCATCCAGCTCATTTTACAGATGAGGAAACTGAGGCAAACAGGGTTAAGTGACTTGCATAAGGTCATACAATTAGTGTCTGAGGCTGGATTTGAACTGGGCTTCCTGACTTCAGGCTTAGTGCTCTATCCATTGTGCCACCTAGTGCCCTAGAAATTGACTAGGAATTGTATTTATTTGGGGGATTGGATAACTCAGTAATGATCAAGATATTTGGGCCAACTACTATGCCCTGGGGTTTTAGTGGGAATATGCCTCTCTTTCCCTTCTCTGCAGGGAGGGAGGTGGGTGATCTGCATTTACCTATTAAAATAGATTTTTAATTAAAACTAAAATGTATTTAAAAAGAATGAACAACTAGTTCTAGAGGACACTGAACTCCCACCAGGTCAGTGGTTCAGAAGAATTAGCAGTAGCTTAATGACAGTCATCAGCTTTTTGTCTTTTCTAAAGAGAGGTTGATTCCTTCTGGTTGGGAAGGTCATGCCTTGAAGACAGAGTAGAGAGGACTGAGGTGGAAAAACAAAAGGAAAAACAAAAATAAACAGAATTTCCAGGATGAGGGTGGGGATGGGGAAGTATTACTGAAGTCCTGAGGAATTAGAGACACTCAGATTCTGGAGAGTCCTCTATAGAATGAAGCGGGATTCTGTTGGACTAGTGAGGTCACAGGACAGCAACTTTCCCCCTCTTCACACATGGGAAAGGAGAACCTTAGTAAAGCCCAAATTTTACCTGTGCTACTATTTGAAGACCCCAGGAAGAATCCCTCACTTTTAGCCCAGGGATGACTAAATATGTCTGACTAGCTAAGCCAAGGTCAAATCCAAGATCTTTCTAAGAAACAACTCTAATGTAGGCTACTGAAAAGTTGACAGGCAGGAGAAATCAAGTACTATTACTTTGTAATTAGCTAGGGTTCCAAGAAACAAGCAGGTCATAGACTTAGGGTTATCCTATTTAGCCTTTGGAGGTAAGAATAAAGAGGATCACAGGAAGCTGGACTCTGTTCATCACTTCTTACCCCATGACTTCCCATCTGCCACTCCTGGGGACCAGAATGACTATAACTTAAGATCCCTAGATCCCCACAGCTTTTCCCTCTGGATAGAGTGGGTCACTAAGAGCTCCTTTGGTGGGCAAGTCAGAATGATGCAGAAGCAGTTAAATCCAACTGATGGGGCTGAGAGTCATATGGTTTAGGTTTCTTTAAGATCCTTTTTTCCTGCATAACCCTGCAAGTGACTCAGGAGTCGCTGCTGTAGCTCTAAAAGCTGATCCCACCTCTCAGGCAGAGGGGACTGCCAGAAACTCTGCCTCTTCAGGGCCTCTGGGAAAAATGCCTAAAGGCTGGATACAAGGCACAACTGGGAAATCTGTTCAGCTGAAAGTTCGAGAGACCCCAAAGAGCCCCTGTATTCCCAATATTCTGCAAGATGCCCTTTAAACCCTGTAGAGAGTACAGGGGAGGAGATTCTCCAGCTGTTATCTCATGAGTAAATAGACAATGTTTGTTCATTTAATCAACACATCACCCTTTTCTTCCTGCCTCCCTGGAAGAGCACTTGCCCATTCATCCAAAAGTTTTGCTTCCTGCCAGCCTGGTCCAGTGCCACCCCTGCCTTGCTGCTTGCTCTTGGGCAAAGCTCTTAAAGGGGCTTGAGGCAGTACCTTCTTTAAGATGTCCAGAAGCTCTTGCCAACCCTGGTAACATTACTAAAGATCCTAAAGCCAAGAAGCTCCTTCCTTGTGGGGAGGGGGAACCTGGGGGATATGGCTGCCCCCACAGAAGTGTAGCACAGAGATGATAGAGGGGGCACCTACTTTGGAAGACAGGACTGGGGAGAGGAGCTGCTGTTCTTCCATTATCAGCCCTAAAGTTTTACCTAAATGACCGGGAGAGTAAACTGAAAGTAATCAGTATGGAAAAACAGTATAACTTAAGGCTAATGGATCCCTAGGATCCAGCTGAGAGGCAGGCAGCAGGGAGACTTGGCTATAAACATCTTCCTGGCAGTAGGACACAAACCCATTGGAGTTTGGGACTCTCTTTTAATAAATGAGGATAGGATATGAAAGTATTAATAATAGTAAGGAGAGAGAGAGAGAGAAGGGTTCTTCCGGTTCTAAGTCATACTCTGGACCTGATTCTTTCAGTGTCTTGTCCAAGAGGGAAGCCTGGCATCCCTTCTAAGTCCTGCCTTTGTGAGATGGTAAAAGCCACTCTGACAACTGTGGCTTATGCCTCCTCTAACTGGTTCATCTCTAGGGCATGTCTGCCCAGTTCCCGGCCTCCCCCACTGTGGAGCTCCTGGGCCACATCTGATGTCCAGTTAGCAAGCAGGTCACTAAAGTCAGGTGTGCTGGTGTTGAGGAGACATAAGGAGCTGGGAGCTGGCTCCTTCCAGAAGGACTGTGGCAGCTTCCTTTTGTGCATTGGGGTGATGTGGCCATATTTCTTTTCAAGCCTCAGCCTCCTGCTGTCAGATACCCTCTGCCTAGCATATTGACAGAGACCATATTCAAAGAGCTCAACCAAAGGCCCCAGCTTCTGAGACCTGTCTCTGCTAGAGATGAACCTGGCCTGGCAATCAAAGCCGCTGGGGAGACCAACAATGTCAGTGTCTTCATCCTCCTGGTCCCCACTTTGGACTATTTGCATCAAATCTGCATAGTAGAGCTCCCTTGCAGATTTGCCAGGTGGGCGGCTGTCCTCATAAATGTTGCAGGCATCTGGATCATCGTCTTTTGTCTTCTGGCCAAAGTACTTCTGGATGTCACAGCTGATGAGCTCAGAGAAGCGGAGGAGTTGTAAAGTCATCTCGGTGCTGCTTGGGCTTGGCCTGGCAGGACCCTTCACTAGCCCCTGGTCCGACCTCTGGCATCCTGGACTACTGCCTGCCAGCTCCAGGTCCTCCATCTGCTTTTCCCCATCTTCCTCCTCTTCCCCATCTTCCTCATCCTCCTCAGAGGTTTCAGGGAAATCTGGGTCTCGGTGGCCAGTAGTAGATAAGAATGGCTGGTGAAAGGGCGCCTGCAGTCTAAAGTCACATAAATTTCTGATCACCCCAGCAGCCATCTCCTCTCTTGATCCTAGGGGTCTTCCAAGGCAGCAGATGTTATCTGACTGGTAAGAGAAGGCAGGGGAAGAAAAATAGACAAGAGACTGAGTCAATAGGTTTGACAATGTCATGTTTGAGCAACTCAATTCATTGCCCTATCTCTGCATTTTTATTTAGGAAGTTTCCCCTAGAATACCCTCCCCTCTGTCTCTGTCCATCAATCCAACTCATCCTTCAAGACTAGTTCAAATGATAACCTCTCCATGATTCATTTTGGCCTTCTCCTTCCTCACTGCCATCACTTCTCTACCCCACCACCTCTAACTACTGCTCTCACGGTCTAGCTTGAATTCAGCATACATTTGCATGGGGACATTGGAAGAGAGAAGAACTTTATTTTTATTTCATAAAGTCCCTTCCTCTCATAGAGCTTACAGCATGGCAAGGGATATAGAAACAAACACACTTTTCTATAATACAAAAGCTCTACGAGAAAGCATATGCTTAAATGCTAACATAAGTAGAAGATCAAAGGAAGGAAAGAGTTGTGTTGGCTTAAGTGGTCAGAGAAGTCTTGCTAGAGGAAGTGGAATTTGAGCTGGGCACTAATGGATGAATAAGATTTGGAAAAGAGGAAGGAATGGGCCTTCTAAACTATGGATAAACTAAGAGTAAAGGTGCAAAGCCAGAATTAAGGATGGTCTATTGGGAGAATGGTACTAAAACTAATCAGAGTGGACCAAGGGGATTCATAGTAGGGAGCAGTAGGAGATACAGAAAGATTCAGAGTCCCAGACTGCGGATTTTATCCTATGGGAAGTAGAGAGCCTATGAAAGTTATCAGGTCAGGGAATGACATGATGCATGAGAGCAGTGTTTTTGAAAACTGGTCTGGACAGTGTACACAGTATGGACCTGTGTGGAGAGAGTTGTGAGGCAGTTTGATAGAACCTTGGAGATAATCTAGTAAACCTTATTCTTATCTAAAATGGGTAAAGGAGAGATGAACACATACACATAGTTTGTTGTGGAAATGTTAAACTCAACAGAGAAACAAGTGGGGACAGGGAGGGAGGGCTGTGGTGAAGAAGAAGGATAATTTGGAGTTTAGTCATAAGAAACAAACTTTCTGATCCTGAAGGAGAAATTATGGGGATGGGGGTGAGGGAAAGAAAAGAACTTGGATTGTTATTGTTCAGCTGTTTCTCATTCTTCCTGATTCCCTTTGGAGTTTTCTTGGCATAGATACTAGAGTTGTAAAACTGATCTTCTAGCCCAGTCCCTTTATTTTATAGAGAGGTGTTCTAGAAAAAGCTGTGTAATAATTGGCTAGTTATTTAGGGTCTCTGAGCTTCAGTTTCCTCAATTGCAAAATGAGCATAACAACACCTGGGGGACCCACCTCACAGAGCTGTTGTTAGGGCCAAATGAGATAATGTATGTAAAGCATCTGTCAAATATTAATGGATTCTATCCATTATTTTTTAAAAATGTATTTATTTACTTTTTTTTTTGGAGGGGGAAAGGCAGGGCAATTTGGGGTTAAGTGACTTGCCCAAGGTCACACAGCTAGTGAGTATTCAGTCTCTGAGGCCAGATTTGAACTCAGGTTCTTCTGACTCCAGGGCTGGTGCTCTATTCACTACACCACCTAGCTGCCCCCTACCTATTCATTATTAAAGAAAGAAGGAAGGGGTGGCTAGGTGATGCAGTGAATAGAGCACCGGCCTTGGAGTCAGGAGGACCTGAGTTCAAATCTGACCTCAGACACTTGACACACTTACTAGCCATGTAACCTTGGGCAAGTCACTTAACCCCAATTTCCCTCCAAAAAAAAAGTAAAAAAAAAAGAAAGAAGGAAAAAACTGTAGAGGTTGGAAACTGACTGATCTTGAAAAGCAAGATTGGGAGAAGTCAAGGTGTTATGTCCTATGACTGGGAGAAGGCTGGTACCACTGACAAATGGGTAAATCAGGAAAAGGAATTGGTATGGGGAGAAGGTGATGAGTCCAGTTTATCAGACAGGAATATTGAAGAGGCAAGTGAAGATGCAGACCTGGAACTTGGATGAGAAGTTAAAGCTGAATATATTGATTTGTTTTGTTTGATTGTATTTACTTATTTCAAGGGAGGCTTCTTTTGGGGAGAGGAAGCCATTAGGAAATGACAGTGATATAAAACAAAAAGAAAAAAGCATCAAATAAATTCTCTTTTTTTAAAATTAAGAGCCTATCATAGGTGTGATACTGTGCTTGAAATACAAAGAAATGAATATGACCCTATCCTCTAGGCATTTAGAATCTAGTAAGGGCTCACATGAAAAATATGAAATGAAGCAGAACGTAGTCTGTCCTTGGCCCTGAGCTATTCTTTCAGCTCAATAATTCTATGATCCCATGACTTGGTTGAATATAAGTGAAATGGCATTCTTTAAGGGAGGGACCTCTCGCCTTTGTGTCATTTGCGCCTGTAGCAGAATGCCTGGTGTGAGGCAGGTGCTTAACAAATGCTAGATGGGTGGATGGGTGGTTGGATGAATGGATACAAAATTTAAGGCTAGAGAGAAAGACAGAAAGAGATAGAGAGACAGAGACAAAGAATGATTTTTATGGTCATCTGTCTTTTTGAGTGTTTGGAAGCATCCCCTTCACCACGTAATGATTTTATGGCATCAAAATAAATGACATTTATGGCCTTTCAATAAAGAGAGTCTCTGTGACATCTGCCCAGGATAGAAAGGGCACTGAAGAAGCTTTGACCAGACTTGAATTTGACAATAAAGGACTTCTAACCATTCCTTTTTGTCAATGGGATATTTGTATATTGGGAGCAGTTTCCTGTCTGTCTCTGGGAAGTTCCTAAAATCTGAAAATTCCATACAAAACCCCAAAGAGCTGAAAATCTATCAGAAGCCACAGGCAGCTGCTAGCTACCATTTTTAGGTTAGTGATGGTTTAGCAGGACAAAATGTTTTAGAAGCTGGAAGGATTTGGTCCCTAGGGGGTGGATTGTTTTCTTTTTTATACTACCCTCTTTACTCCTGAAGTTATTTTTGACTTCCATATTTTAGACTTGCTTCCTGGTTCTCTGGTCTTTGTGGTATGGGGTAAGAAGTCAGCAGTCGTGGCTGATGTTTAGAGGTGACTCTGGCAGCAATCTTTCTCATGGTTGATACGTTGTTGAAATATTTAAATATATCTTTGTATTATTTGTTATTCTGTTAATACATTCTATAGCCAGCGACATTGATCTTTGAAAACTTAGTTTGATATTGCTACAGTAACAATATCCAAAATCTCCATGATATAGAATATTTAAATTACAGTTATATAAGTAAGCAAGCACATAAAGTATAATATGTATAATGTAATACAAAACAATTTTAAGAGCGAGAGAGTGTTTACAAGTAGGAGCAACAGGAAGGACCTATGAGAGGTGTCACTTGAGCCATGCCTTGAAAAAAGCTAGAGAGTTTATGAGGCATGAATGAGGGGGAAGTACATTCCAGGGCCACTTGAGCAAAGGTGGATAGGAGGGAGGTACAGTGAGATGTGTAGAGAACTAGAGTCAGTTTTGCTGGAAACGAGAATTTGCAAAGGAAAAATACAATGAACTAAACCTGGAAAGGTGGATGGGAACCAGATTGTGAAAGGTTTTATAATTAATTCTAAGGAATTTGCATTTTATTCTAGAGGTAGTAAGAAATCCTTGAAGATTTTTTGAGTATCAGGATGACTTGGTAATATTTGTGCCCTATTCATGGTCTCATTTGTTCTGGTTTATTGGCAGGAGGAAAGAACTAGCTCCATTCCCACCTTCCAGGGTGGTTATGAGAATAAGTGATTATTGTGTCAGTGGAAAAGCACTCGAGTTGTACAGTCAACCTATTGTCCTGACCCACATTATTCCATAATCATTCCATTCATTCATTAGATCCAGACTCAATGTACCATCACAAAGCTCCACTGGAACATCTCTCACCCAACTGGCCAAAGCACAGCTCAGATCCCACCTCCTATATAGACCTTTCCTGGAACCCCTCCTTGGTAGTACATCTCTCTCTCTCTCTCTCTCTCTCTCTCTCTCTCTCTCTCTCTCTCTCTCTCTCCTTCTCCCTCCCTCCTTCTTCACAAGTTATGTATTTATTTACTTATCCAAGTAGATGTTGTGTTTTAGAACATAACCTCTCAATGGACTGTAACCTCCCTGAGGGTAAAGACTTTTTTATTAGTTGGCCCATAATAAAGCTTGGTGAATTTAATTTAATTTGCCACACTGCTTCTATGGTACCAAGTCTCCCCCCACTTTGCAATGTAGTTAGCCTAGCATTCTGTTTCTCTGGATTCAATGACTATTGAAAGTGCATTGACTTTGAAACTGAAGAAACTTGGTTCAAATCCCACCTTTGACACTACCTGTGTGACCTTGCCTAAATTACTTCTTGGGGTTGGATTAGAGGGTCTTTGAGTTCTTTATCTATAATTATATAAGTAATAAATGTTGGTTAATATGCTACAGAACTAGAGGGCATCATTGTTTTAGGTACCCTGAGTTCATAGGAGTTAGGTTTTGTTGGACCCACAAGGCAAGATAGGATTATGGTAGTCAGTCAATTAATACAAAACTCTCAGACTATCCACAAGGATATTTAGAATTCAAGCTATCAGTGAACTGAAAGAAATGGAATGCTGGAGCCTATTCTTCACTCTATTCTGATGAGACCTAGAGACAAAATGACAATAACAAGATCGATGTAATGCTTTTTTTTTTTTAAAAGAAGTTCCTAGTATATATCTTGGCACCCCTGCAGATTTAGCCCATGCCATTTCCACTGGGCAATAAGAATTGATATTCACATATACAAAATAGTAAAATTCATTTGGAGGAACCAAAAAATCAAAGAAACAATGAAAAAAAGTATGATGGAAAGTATGATAGAGCAAAGCACATCCAGTCCTCAAATAATATTATAAAGCAATATTCATTAAAACTATTTGATATTGATTTAAAAAATAGAAAAGTAGCTCAGAGGAACTGATGAGACAAGGAAGAATAACAAATAATTGAATTTTAAAACCTAGTATTCAATTACACCTGAAAATATAAATTACCTCAGGAAAAACTTCCTACTTAATAGGAATTGTTTGAAAACTGGAGGCAATCTAGAAGAATTTAGACCAATGCCTTATTTAGCAAAATAAACTCACAATGGAAAGATGACCTGAATATTAAAGGTCATATCACACACACATAAAAGGTAGAGAACCAGATCAGGTATCTTTCAAAGCTGTGGTTAAGGGGTGACTTTCTTAATCAAACAAGTGATAAAAGTAATAATGAAAGATGGCCTAGATGATTTCAATTACATGAAGTGGAAAAGCTTTTGAATGAACAATATTCAGTAGATTGGGGGGAAAGTCTTTATATCAAATATCACAGAGAAGGACTTAATTTCTAAAACAGATAGATAAATAACAGAAATATGTCAGACTAAAAGCCATTCTCTAATAAGTGGTCAAAAAGTATGAACTAATAGTTCTCAAAAGAATTGCAAACTACCAACATCCAGAGAAGGAAAATTCTCCAAGCCACTAGATAATAAAAGAAATGTAAATCAAAACAGGTCTGAAGTTTTGCCTCAGATCCAGCAAGTTGGCAAAGATTACAAAAGATCAGAAGAGTCAACAATGGAAGAGCTGTGTGAAAATTAGCAAACTAATGGAGTTGTAAATTGGTCCAACCATCCAAGGAAGTCTAGAAAAATGGAAGCTGAGAGACTAAAATGTCTGTTTCCTTTCCTCCAGAGATCTCAATGCGAAGTACATACCCCAAAGAAGTCAGTGATAAAATGAAAGGTCTCACATGTACCAAAATTTTTATGGCTACACTTTTTGTATTAATAAAAAAACTAGAAACAGAAAAGATGCCCATTGATAGACAAATGGCTAAACGTGGCACGTGAATATAGTGGAATATTACTATCCTGTAAAAGACAGTGAATATAAGTGGAGAAGCATGGAAAGACATGAATTGATGCAAATCAAAGTGAGCAAAAGTAAGAAAATTGCATGCACAATGATTATAATAATGTAAATGGAAAGAACAACAAAACAATCAAATTTGAATCCTGTGAGATTATAATGACTAAGCTTGATCCAAAGAAGAGGTATGAGATGGCACCTTCCCATCCTTCTTTGCAGAAGTGAAGGAACTATGAGTGTGGACCACTTCATATGGTCAAAATATGTTGCTGAGCTGGTTAGCTTTACTGAACTGTTTCCCCCTTCTTTTTTATTTTTGGAAGGGGATGTAGGTGATATAAAAACAAATGTATTAATAAAAATTATTTTTAAATAATAATGCCCATGAAATTATCCCATAAGTTACCTAAAGTGCCTTTGGAAGCCTCAAAGAACTTATAATGGTAGAATTTTCATTAAAAAAAATGAAGATTAAAAAGAAGAAAGAAAACCAGTCTCCTCTTCCTCTTGTCCCATCCAGCTTGACACCCACCTCAGCTCAGTGGGTGCAAGAGAAATCCTAGTCTGCTGTTATCTGCAGCTTTCCATCTTGCCTAAGGATAAACAAGAAGTTCAGACAGTATGTCTTTCAAAGTCATCAAAAATCAACTGCCTCCCAAAATTGCCTTTTTTTTTTTGGTCTTTTTGGAGGGGGGAAGGCAGGGCAATTGAGGTTAAGTGACTTGCCCAAAGTCACATAGCTAGTAAATGTTAAGTGTCTGAGGATAGGTTTGAACTCAGGTCCTTCTGACTCTAGGGTTGGTGCTCTATCCACTGTGCCACCTAGCTGCCCCCCAAAGCTGCCTTTTGAAAGGTGACACAGGGTCTGGTTGGGTCAGGACCATGGCAAGCATGGCTCGAAACAGCATTATTGCAGCAATAGTATACTTAATGTGGAGTCTAAAGATCTGGGTTCAAATCTAGTTTCTACACATTTACTGTATTATTAGGCAAGTCCCTTCTTTCCCCCTACAGTTTTCTCTTCTACAAAATGTGGAGGATAGGATGAGAGGAACTCTTAGGGTTCTTGCTGCTCTTTGATTCCATGAAGATAAGAAGGTCCCAGATAAGAGGGAAGAGCTACTCCAACCCCTGACCAATAGTGAAGCAATGAAGCAGATTTCAAAGCATTCGGACTCTTAAAGCAATCAAATCTCTGAGCACATTGCAAAATTAGATAGAAGCTCCAAACTCCCCTTCCCCTCTTTGGAGAATTCTGTGGTGCCCAGTCGGCAGCCAGGATGGTTGGCACTTCCTTCTAGGAGTTAGTGTAATGAAAAGAGTGCTGGAGTTGGAAAACCTTGGTTCAAATCCTGGCTCCCAAACTTCCTAGCTTGGGTGATCCTGGGCAATCATTTCACCTTTCTGAGCTTCAGTTTCCTCACCTATAAGCTGGAGCTAGCACTTCTCGCACCACAGACTTTACAGGATCATTGTGAGGAAACCTTAGAGCACTATATAAGGAGGTTTCATCACTGTTTTTAGAGTTCAGAGTCAAATGAGCTTCCTAAGATTCCCCCTAGTGAGCCAGGGCACCTGTCTTTTGTTTTTGCAAAGTTAAAGTTCCTTTATGCTCATCATGAACTGAAAAGGAAGGGGAGTTAGGGTAAGAAGTATTGTTTCCACTTCCCTGATAAAATGAGAATCCTCAAGGCTGTAGGAAAACACCCCTACCTTCTTTCTTATACCTTATACTTCTTTCTTTTTTTCCTTTTTTTTTTCTTTTTGGAGGAGGGAAGGCAGGGCAATTGGGGTTAAGTGACTTGCCCAATGTCACACGGCTAGTGTTAAGTGTCTGAGGCCACATTAGAACTCAGGTCCTCCTGACTCCAGGGCTGATGCTCTATTCACTGCACCACCTAGCCACCCCAGCTTCTTTCTTTCTTATAGCTATGTCAAACATTTGTCTAACCTGCTTGATCATAAGTTAGGTAGTAGAGAGACTGGGCTGAGTGAGGGTCCTGGTCTTTGCCTTCCCATTACATACTTTTTGTTCATCCCAGATGCTTCCTAGTGAACTAGTCAAAGACAGAGGTACCCTGGGGTTGGGGGGGAGTGAGTAGGAGGAGGTGAGGGCAGAAGGGAAATCGGACCTGAGTGATGCCTAGAATAGGGTTAGCAGATGAACTTGTTAGATCTCTCTGTCATTCCTTCCAACAAACTGAGTCTTGGGAGAGGCAGAGCCCTCAGCTCCAGAAGTAGGAGATACAATTACTGTATTGTAGGATTTCCAGGTGATGTTTGAGACTTATTTAAATAAATGATAGTTAGGGGATACAATGGATTGAACACTGGGCCTAGAGTCAGGAAGACCTGAGATCAAAACCTGTCTTAGATACTTACTAGTAGTGTGACCCTGGACAAATCACTTAACCCCTGCCTGCCTCAGTTTCCTCATCTGTAAAATGAATATTATAGTAATAGTACCTACCTCTCAGAGTGGTTGTTAGGATAAAATGAGAAAATATTTATAAATTTCTTGGCAAACCTGTAAATGCCATAATCTATCTATATCTATGCTGGCTATTATTTTATTATTATTAGTTAGCTACTAAATAACCTGAAAGAAAACCTGTCACATTTCTTTCTTTTGAGATTTTGAGTTCTTTTTAAAAGTAAAATGGCACACACATACATACACACATACCCATGATTGACATAAAATATAATTTAAATAAAACCTGTGGAACAAAGAATAATAAAGGACAAACATTTAAAAGTCTCACATATATGCAACCTAAAAAGCTAATGCATCTTAAAAATCATTTATGAAACTTTGCATTTCAAACCTTGTAATGTATATACTCAAAATTATTTTTAAAAAATCTACTGCTACATGGGAGTTTTTATTGCTTGGTTTTAAAAGAAAAATGGAAACTTGAAATGGTCCTTAAATAGCACATTACTTTCCATTTCATAAAAATCCTGGTGCTGTCAGGGGCCTTAGAGATATTATAATACCTCTTATATCAGGAGTTCTTAACTGGGGGGTCCATAGATTTCAGGGGCTCCATAAACTTGGATGGGGGAAAATTATATATTTATTTCAAAGTAATTGGTTTGTTTTGTAATTTTATGTATTTCATTAATGCGATAACGTGGCTCTGAGAAGGGGTCCCTAGACATTATGAGATTGCTGAAAGGAGTTCACGACACAAGAAAGATTATGAACCTCTGTTTTATAACAAGATTCTATGGAGATCATACAATATAAAACATTTGAAGAAACTGAGGATATTTAGCCTAGAGAAGAAAAGATTAAGGGGATATCATTGTAGTCTTCAAGAATCTGGGAGAGGGGTGATGTGGCCGGGAGTTTAGGCTTCTTCTACTTAGCCCTAGAAGGGAAGACTGGGACCAGCAGGGGGAAGTTGCAAATAGGCAAATTTCCCCTCAATATAAAGAAAAACCTGCTAACAATTTGAGCTGTCCAAAATTGAAGTGACCTTGGGAGGTAGTGAGCTCTTCATCGTTGGATTTCTCCAAGGAAAGGGTACATAACCATTTGTCAGTGAAATTATAAAGGAGATCCTTATTTTCAGGGAAGAGTTGAACTAGATGGACTTTTAAGGACCCTTTAAGGTTTGAGAGTCTATGATTTTGTGGTTCTACCTACTTATAAATTAAGAAGAATGGCTCGAATCTAGGAAATCTTCTTCAAGCCTCAACATTGGCAACAAGGAGTATTGGGGGCTGGGAATGCAGAACCAGGACTACAGTTATCCATAGCCTATGTCCTTGGAAAGAACAGGCTGGGCCAGCCTGATGTGAGCATCAATAGATATTATTGGTGGGTTAATCTGGGACTAACTTTCAGGCACAAATAATCATCAATGGATGACTATTCTGGGTTGACACTTGGTCTTTGATGAATATTCATTCACTGAGTAGATTTATAGCTGTACTCAACCAATTTCTGTGTGGCTTGCTGTGGGAGTAACCCCTCTTAGAGAGTAAAGATCTCAGGTCATCCTCTGTGCCCTGCTTCATATCTCAAAAATTCCTTTGCCTAACTTAGCTTAAGGGAGTATGCCCCAATCAGAGCCAGGGAGTAGGATGCTTCTTTTTTGGCAAAAGTATCTGGATCTTCTGTGTTCTGTGTCTATATATCATCTCCCACTCCTTCCCCCACCTTCTGCCTTCCAGAAATAGAAATGGTTCCAACACTAGGATTCTATGATTGATAACTAACAGACATTAAGGAAGAACATGACTGAAGATTTTAGATTTCAGTTGGAAGGGATCTTAGAAATAGTAGGATCAGAGATTTAAAGTTGGAAAGGTCCAAATCCAAAATTAGGTGTATAAATGGACTTTGAGGTCCAGGGTTACCCAAGAGTAATTGGGTAGTAGAGCCAAAACTTCAACCCAGGTCTTCTGACTTCAAATCTAGTGCCCTTTGCATTATAAAATACTGCACCCCTCCCCCACAAGCTTTTAAAGATTCAAAAACCGAGTCAAGCCCCATTTTATAGATTCAGAAACTGTCGCCCAAAGAGGGGAAGTTATTTTTCCAAGGTGACATAGGAAGTAACTTAAATCAAATCCTCTGGTTCCAAGTATATTCTCTTTCTATTTCAGGTCCCCTTGGGTGCTGTATAAAGGAAAGACTGATTTTCCTGCTGCCCCTGAACATCAGATAGACATTTATCCTTATTCCCTGAGAAAGGAGAGAGTGTTTATATATGTATTGGGGGAGAAGGGGGAGGGAGATGCCTTTTGGTCCCTGTACCTCACCCCCTTCAGCTCTACAGTATAGGTATACAATATCATAAACAACCTCCAACCTCATTCTGTTGGAGTTGAGTGCTGGGGGATCCCATTGCTTAGCATAGAATGAAAAATCAGCTGATTTCAAGGCCTAGAAGGAGGTGGAAATGGCTCCCCTTCCCTTCCCATCCCTCTT
Organism: Petaurus breviceps papuanus; assembly: GCF_028583685.1. Lineage (NCBI taxonomy): Eukaryota > Metazoa > Chordata > Mammalia > Diprotodontia > Petauridae > Petaurus > Petaurus breviceps. The sequence continues at coordinate 27,808,058 of NW_027185694.1, read as the reverse complement.
CTTTCTGGGGCCCTCAGGAACTCTTACCTTCAGGGACCAGGCAAGGCTCCCCCAGGTCTTCCTCTGAATGCAGCAGCCCTCCACCTGTGGCTGAAGTATTTATAGTCAACCCAGCTCTGGCGGCTGACAAATATTTGGTGGCTGTATTGTCATAGTAGACTTGGCAAACAGAGCCTGAGTTTGCTTTGGCGCCCAGCAACCGGGGAACACTATAGCAAAGAAACCCGTGTGGGCGGAAGATAGGGTTCACCTTAATGGCTGGCCTGCCAGGGGACCTTTGAGTGTTGTCCCTGTCCCGCCGCCTGTTAAAACTCCAGCTCCAGCTGTACAGCTGCCTGGCACACTTGTCCCGAGGGCCCTTATCTCCCCTTCTGATTGGAGCCTGAATCAAGCTTGGTCAAATAGGTGTAAAATTAAATTTCATGCTATTTTGACTCCTGGAGTAGGCCTCCTCCAAAGGACATAAGCTTATCCAGGCTTTCTGTGTAAACAGACAGACAGAGCTTCCTGGGCTCTGGACCAACCTAGCCAGGGGAAAAAGAGGTGGAGGTTTGCCTTCCTTAGCTGGCAGAAGCCCCTGCCTAACTTTGGACCCTCAGAACATGACCCTCTCTCCTGCCTGGGCTTCTTGGAATTGAAGGGTGAGGAAACGGCCTGGTCTTTGAATACCTCCACCCTCCCAACTTTCCTGACCCAATTCACCACCAGCCCACAGGGGGCTTCCTTAGATTTAGGGGATTGGCTTCTTGGTAAGAATATATTTCACTGTGGATTGATGCATTGAGGAACATGAGTGGTGATAGCATTTTATCCTGTTCTGGAGCTCAGGGCCCATGGAAGGAGACTGACCACATCCAGGTGTACCCCTATGCACTGGTCCTTGAAATTTCATGATTCTTATTATCATCATGCTTATCACTGTTGTGGAGCTGCAGACTGATTTCCACATGAATCCAAGTTCTTTGTCTTCCTAATCCCTACTCCTTTTTGTTCTGAGCCTTTATAGGATTTTATCTGATCCAACCTCATTTTACAGATGAGGAAACTGAGGCCCCAAAATGGTGTAAGACATGTCCAAGGTCACACTTAGTAAGTGGAAGAGCTGAGATTTAAATGCATCTCCTGATTCTAAATCCTGTGTTTTTTCAGGTATTTAACAACAATTCTTTCCCACACTTGGCCCTGAAGGCAGCTTAGACACAGGAGCCTAGAGTAGGGATGGGGAACCTGCTGCCTTGAGGCCACATGTGGCTCTTTAGGTCCTCAAGTTCGGCCCTTTGACTGAATTCAAACTTCACAGAACAAATCTCCTTAATGAAAGGATTTGTTCTGTAAAACTTGGACTCAGTCAAAAGACTGCACCCAAGGTCCTACAAGGCCTCTTGTGGCCTTGAGAACACGGCTTCTGCACCCCTGACCAGAGCTTCAAGTGTGCCTGGGGGAACTCCATTAAGGTCAGCCCTTTTGAATTATGTATTCAATACCTACTAAGTACAAAATATTGGGTTAGACTCTGGGGATATAAGAACAAAACAAAGCAATCTCAGACCCTAGTCAATCAACAAACATTTGATACAGCACTTTCCTAAACACTGGGGACAACAAAGCAAGAATTAAATACTCCCTGTTCTCTCGAGGAGCTGAAATTCCACTGGAGCAGACTTGAATACAATAAAATGCATAAAAATAAACGCAAGGTAAAGACATGTTACAAGGTGGGGGCAACAAAAAATGGCTTCATATAGAAAGGAGCATTTAAGCTGAGATTTAAAGGAAATTAGGGGTTCTAAGAAGTGCAAAAGAAGAGGGACTGTATTCCAGTCATGGGCAGTGGCCTCTGCAAAGGCACTGAGATAGGTCATAGAATGTCATATCTAAGGAACAGCAAGAAGAGAGAAGAGAGTGTAAAAGAGAATAATGTATAATAAAGTTAAGAAGGTAAATTGGAATCAGGTTGTGAAGAGCTCTGAATGCTAAACAGACCAGTTAGTATCTTGTCCTAGGGTAAAAGGGAGCGCCTGGAGTTCTTGAGCAGGGGAGTGATGTGGTCAAACTTGTGATTTAGGGATCTCAATTTGGCAGCTATATTGAGGATGGATTGGAGAGGAGAGAGATTTAAGGCATGGAGACCAAGTAAGAGACAATTATTACATTAACTCAAGCAAATATATTGAGAGTTTAAAGGAGGGTGGTGGCCATGTGAGTGAAGAGGAAGAGATGTTTGAAGAATGGGTTATGGGGGTAAAATCAATGATCCTTGTCAACTGATTGGACATGTTGGATGAAATGGAGGAGGGAGTAGATGATGACTCAGGTGCCTGGAAGGATGGAGGTAGCCCCCAGTAGAAATTGGAAGAGGGGCAGGTCTTGGGAGAAAGATAAGGAGCTCTGTTGTTAGAAGGTTAAAATTAAGATGACTAAAAGAGATCCCTTTCAAAATGTCCAAAAGGAAATTGGTCATACTAGACTGGAGCTTAGGAGAAAGACTAGGATGGGATCTCTAGATCCGTAGTTTAGCCTCATAGGAGATTAGAATTCTGAGGGACTGAAATAATGAGGGAATGCATTCTAAGCTATCTCTATACATTGATATCCCAATGATGTTTAGAAGCTAGGTGGTACAGTGAATGGAGCCCAGAGACCTGAGTTCAATTTCAGACTTAGATATTCATTAGCTATATGAACCGGGCATGTGTGATAGTAATGGCAATTAAAGATTCCCCTGTATTGGCTTGGTTTTCAAATTGATTGTGTTAAAACCCAGAGTTTGTTAATCCCACCTGTGGGATGGGCTTGTTGATGTGAAAAGAAAGTCCTGAACTGGGAGGAGCTGGTGATGTAGATTTGGAGAGACACTAGAGAGAGGCGGAAGATCTTTTTTGGTAGCAGCACCTCGTGGAGAGAGAGAGACTAAGAGAATTGCTGGTGGCCGCTTTGAATTGCCCTGGACTTTTGAGACCTGCCCCCTGAGCTGCCAAGGACTGAGGAGACATGGCTGTTTTGCTGGTACTTTGTCTGTCTGTTTTGATGTTATTTTGCCAGATTTGTCCACTGGTGAAAGACTGTCCTTTTGTTGAAGAAGTCCTGGAACCTGGCTGTTCGCTAAGAAGGCCTGCGACTGTCCTGCAGACAGAGAGTGAATGCTGTCCACTGGTGAGGGACAGTACTGTTGTTGCAGGGGTCTGGAGACTGTCCCGCAGACAGAATGAATACTGTCCACTGGTGAGGGACAGTACTGTTGTTGCAGGGGTCTGGGAGCCTTTCTGTTGGTTCAGAAGCCCTGAAGAAGGATTTTCTTGTTGTATGTTTACAGAAATCCTGGGAGAGGGCTTTGCTAATGTGTTCAGGGGTTCTAGGGCTGTTCTACAGACAGAGGATAAATTCATGAAGGGACTGGCAATGTATCTTATGGCCTTGCTAAGCCTTGTCTCTCCAGGAACTAAGATTGCTGAGAACTTGCCTCATGTCAAGATGAAGAAAAGACCTCCATTTGGGTATTAAGTGCTGTGTTTAAACTTGATGTAACTCTGGGGTAGATTCAATTGTGATCCAGGGGTGGGGAACTTTTGACCTTATTGTGCTCTGTGATTGACAAATGAAGGTACTTTACCTATGTTTGGAAACTAATCTCCATTTGAGAAGAGGGGTTTTGTGGTGGACTTAATTAAGGTATAGCCTAGGGGTGGAGTAGTATTTAGAACAGGGACTTTGTAATTGATTGAATGATTGGAAGATCCTGGGGTGGGGTAGTACTTGGAGATTATTTAATCACACTTAGTGAATGCTGTATTTTGAATGATGTCATGTTTTGATCTTCTCTGTTCTTGGTTTGTCACTGAATAAAATAGAGAGCACCTATGCTGGTATTTTGAACCTGGGAAGTTGCCTTTCTTTTGGCATTACATTACAGCATGTCAGCCTCCATCTGCCTCAATTTCCTTAGTTGTAAAATGGGAATAATAATAACATCAGAGTTGTTGTAAGGCTAAAATGAGATGATATTTGTAAAGCACTTAGCACAATGCCTCACCCATAGTAGGTGCTTTAGAAATGTTTATTTCTTCCATTCCTTTCTTCCTGTTCCCTCTGATTTATCTCCATAGCCTTCCATCCTAGTCCTATTCTCAAGAAAAGCAACACATAGACTGACAGCAGTTAGAGCAAATTGATTTGTCTACCTAGAAATCTAAAATCAAACTATTTAAACAGAAATGAGAAAAGTAACTTTACACAGGAGTTGACCATTACATTACAGAACAGATTCAGTTTTGAAAACAGCTTCTGCTCAATTGGGAAAAAGAGGAGAGGGAGTAAAAAAGAGATTATAGTGCATCACAGTATGCTGCCCATTCTCCTAAATGGAAAGTCAGGAGCCACCATCCCATTCTGGCCATGGAAAGTGGAAGAAGCAGTTATAACATCCAGAGCTCTGGTGGTGGCCCCATTGGCTACTACTACCAGGGTCGGGTAGTGGCCCCACAGGATGCTGAAGCTTAATACTCTATTTCTTCATTAGCTTGAATTGGGTCATTGCTCCTCTTACAACTGCTACAACCAATTACTTCTGCCACTGCCAGTTATCAATCATTACTGCTGCCCCAGTCAATAGCTCCTCTGACTCAACAGCCAATGAGGGGATGACTTTGTTTTTTCAAAGTGTCCACTTCCTTTAGCAATGAGCCACCTCTTGACCAGAGGCAGCCAGGTTCTGAACACTCCTCCCTGCCAGTAGAGGATAGAGGATCACCTCAAAAGCCAATCATTTATTAATTAAGCACAGATCCTTGTGTTTAATTATTGTGCTTGACTACCTGGGACTTGTAAATCACAAACAAAAGTCTCCCCATTTTAAATTTAATACATATTGGCTAGGACTAGTTGGCTTTTTACAATTTATCCTGCTTGCTTTATCTGATCAAACTTAAGTTTATAGAACTACACACAGCATATTGCATTAGGAAAAGCACTAAATTTGGAGCCAGATGACTTGGGTTCAAAGCCTGGTTCTTCTACTTGCTATCTCTGGGTGATATTGGATAAATCACTAAGCCCCTTTTGGTCTCAGTTTCCTTACCTGCCTGTAAAATGAATTGAATGACATTTAAAACCCGCCAGCTAGGTGGCACAGTGAATAGAGTGTCTGACCTAAAGGAAGGAAGACTCATTTTTGTGAGGCTTCTCACAATCTGTTCTCAGACTCTTACAAGTTGTGTCACCCTGGGCAAGTCACTTTACCCCTGCTGCAGAGAGAGAGAGAGAGACAGAGAGAGAGAGAGAGAGAGCTTCAGCCTTGGAGAGAGAACCAAAAGATGTGGTTTCTTTAGTAATGAATGAGTACATGAATTAAAAAGCATTTATTAAGTCGTCCCTATGTACCAAGCAATATGCTAAGTATTGGGAAAACAAATAGAAAAAAAAAGCAGCACAGTCCCTGCTCTCAAGGAGTTCATACTCTAAATGAGGGAGACAACGTGTAGAAACCACAAACAGGTATGAGTAGGGGATGCTCCAAACTGCCAAGACATTTTTCAGTCCCCCCCCCCCCATTTGCAGGTAGGACTCTGGAAAATGGGATGGAAAGGTAGAAGGGAAGTTTTTATTCTAGGTGATAGCATTAGCTTTCATTATCTCAGTTATCGTCTCTATACAGAAAACTCCCAGATCTGAATAACCAATCCTCTCTCTCCAGTGCCTTAATCCCCCATTGTCAGTTGCTTCCTGTATATCTCTACCTGGATGTCCCATGGGCATCTCAAATTTAGTATATCTAAAACAGCACTCATTGTTTTCCTCCCTAATTCCACCCTTACTCCTAGTGTTCCTATTTCTATCTAGAACCTCACCATTCTCTCAGTTACCCAGGTTCATAATCTCTGAGACATTTTTGACTCTTCTTCTTCCCTCAACCACCAGAGCTGATCAGTTGCCAAGTCCTGCCATTTCTTCCTCCACAACATTCCTCACCTCTGTCCCCTTCTTTCTGCTTACACATCTAACACTATGTTCAGGCTCTCATCACCTCTTAACTATTAGGATAGCCTCCTAATTGGGCCCCCTGATTCCAGTCTCTTCCCTTTCTAATGATATTCCTAAAGCACAGGTCAGGCCATATCATCCACCTGCTGAAGAAATCTCAGTGGCTCTCTATTCCATCTGGGAACAAATACAAACTCCTCTCTTCAAATCTGATTCCAATCTGTCTTTCCACACTGATTTCCCTTTGCTCCCCACCATGTATTCTATACTCCAGTCAAACTGTCAAACTGCTTAAGTACAGCATTCTATCTCCCATCTTCATGTCTTTAAATAAAGTGTTTTCTGTGCCTAGAATACACTTCTTCCTTACCTACATCTCAAAATCCATTGCTTCCTTCAAAGCTCAGCTTAAGTGCCACCTCCTACTTGAAGCCTTTCCTGATACCCCTCCCCAGGTAGTATTACCTCCCCCACCAAATTACCTTGTCTTTACTTTGCACATATATTTGGAGGGGGGAAGGCAAGGTAGTTAGGGTTAAATGACTTGCCCAAGGTCACACAGCTAGTGTTAAGTGTCTGAGGCCAGAGTCCTTCTGCTCAGGTCCTCCTGCCTCTAGGGTGGGTGCTCTATTCACTGTGCCATCTGGATGCCCCGCATATATTTTTAATTTATTAATATGTATATTATTAATATGTTGTCTACCTCTATAGAATGTACCTTTCTTGACAACAGGGGATATTTTGTTTTTATCATTGCATCTCCAGTTCTCAACACAATGCCTGACACATATTAGGTGTTTGCTTAATAAATGTTTGAGAGAATAAATGTATTAATATGTCCCTGGGTTCCAAAGGGTTCAGGTCTCTGAAGCCACTGTGACAGCTCCCTCTGCTGCCCACTAAGGAAATATATAGGTCCTTTTGTCCTTATCCTGGATTGAACAGGAAATTCCCTTGGGATGAAAGGAGACACAGGGGTTGCCATTCCTTTTGGAGATAACTCTAGTGATGAGGAAATTTTCTTTACACTGAACTCAAATCTACTTCTCTGCAACTTCTGTCTGGTATTCTTGGTTGTTGACCCTCTGGGCCAAGAAGAAAAAAAAGTCTATTCCCTCTTTCATTTGGCAGCCCTTCAAATATCTGAAAATAATAAATCCACACCCTCCCTAACTACCACCCTCCCTGGTCTTCCCCTTTCCAGTTTTAACATCTCTTATTCCTTTTATTGATTTTTATATAGTGTTATCTCTCAAAGGTTAGGACAAGTGTAAGCAGGGTTCATCAATTTGATGGGTAGATTACAGTGAATGGATCTTATTTTAAGTTACCTGGGGATACTTCTCCAAGAAGTGTGAACCATTGGTGCTTTGCTAATATGACACAGGAAACGCCTGTGACTGAAACTCAAGAGAATAGGTTTTTGTTAGAAGAACTAACCCCCCCTAAAATCTATGAAAGTAACTAACAGATCAATTCAGTATTTCTCTTTCCTTCCTACTTGGATTTGTAGAAAATAGACTAGAATTCGACAAAAATGAGTTGCATTCTGGTGGTTGAAAGAGAAGGAACCTGTGTCCAAATAAAGTTCCCTCCCATCATGAATAGCTGATAGTGACTGTTAATAGAAGTACATGACAAAGATAGAAATGTATTTTAAGAGAGATCCTGGGGCAGCTGGGTGGTATAGTAGATAGAGCACCGACACTGAAGTCAGGAGGACCTGAGTTCAAATTTGACCTCAGACACTTGACAGTTACTAGCTGTGTAAGCCTGAGCAAGTCATTTAACCCCAATTGTTTTGCTCATAGAATATATCACCTTCTTTGATGCAGGCACGCTATCCTAGGAAGTCCTGTGCCAGTGTCTCCCATGTCTCATAGTTGATTCCAAAGTTCTTCAGAGAGACCTTGAGAGTGTCCTTGTATCATTTCTTCTGACCTCTGTGTGAGCACTTGCCTTGTGTGAGTTCTCCATCAAATAGTCTTTTAAGCAAATGTACATTTGGTATTCAAACAATCTGCCCACTCCTTCAGAGCTGGGCTCTCAGCATTCGAGTTTAAATGCTTGGTGGTTTAGCCTGAGCAAGGCCCTCAGTGTACAGTACCTTATCTTGCCAGGTGATCTTCAGAATCTTCCTAAGACAATTCAAATGGAAGTGATACTTTCATGGAATGGTACTGCTGGTATACTGTCCAGGTTTCACAGGTATACAACAGTGAGGTCAGCACCAGGGCTCTGTAGACCTTCAGTTTGGTAGGCAGCCTAATACCTCTTCTCTCCTGAACTTTCCTTCAGAGCCTCCCCAACACTGAGCTAGCTCTGGCAATGTGTGCATCAAGCTCATCATTTATGTGCACATCCCTGGAAAGTATACTGCCAAGGTAAGTGAACTGATCCTCAGCATTCAAAATTTCTCCATTTGCTGTAATGAATAGTTCCACATATGGATGGTGTAGTGCCTGTTGGTAGAGGACCTCTGTTTTCTTGGTGTAGTTGGGTCAAAATTAGCACAAGTAGCAGAGATCCATACTTTGTTATATCTCAGCCTCAGGGGCTGCACTGAGTGTACCATCATCTGTGAACATAAGGCCACACACCAACTCCCCTTTCACTTTAGTCCTGGCTTGTACCCTTTTCAAGTTAAAGAATTCCCCATTAGAGTGGTAGCTGATCTTGATCTTGTTTTTATCCCCATTGAAAGTATCAGACAGGTTGTCCAAGAACAACTCTTATTTAATATTTTTATAACCCAAATTGGATTATAAAGCAGAGTGTGAAATCCTGCTCAACTAGGAGTTATCAACTCTTGGAAAAAATCTCAAGACATTGGGTCATACAACCCAATTAAAGAATGACTGACGAGTTTTCAATAGGGTAAGTGTAATTTAATATAATTTAGGGGGAAAAAATTCAAACTCTTTATAGAAAGATGAGTTGTCAGCTTCCAATTAAGACTCATGAAAAAAAAAGACTGTCTTTGCTCTGGGAGAATGCATTGTCTCATTGGAATGGTGAGACTCAGATCCATAGAATAATTAGAGAGAAAGCCATAATGATAAGGGAGAGTGTAAAGCTCCCAAAAGATAACTTGGGTGATATAATTTGTGAGTATATACAGTTTATATTCATAGAGAGTTTACAGTTGAGAAAGAACTTTCCTTACACCAACTCTGTGAGGCAGCTAATAAAAGTACAATTATCCCAGTTTTACAGATTAGAAAACTGGGCTCAGAATGTCACAGTTAGTAGCAGTTAAAGCCTGATACTGGACCCCAGATCTTTCAGATTCTAAATCTAGTGCCACTATACTACCATTCGTCTCATGCTCTTTAAATGTAATAACTCATATTTATGTAACTCTTTAAGGTTTTCAAAATGCTTTATATATATTATTTCATTTCATTCTTATAACAATCCTGTGAGATAGGCATTATGATTATTCATATTTTACAAATGAGGAAACTGAGGCTCAAAGAGGTTTAGATTTTCTCAGGGTCAGGGTTACATAGCTATAAGTTTCTGAGACAGAATTTGAATTCAGGCCCTTCTACTTGCAAGTCCAGTACTCTATGCACTATATAGTACGGCAAGTAGGGATGTGTTAGAACCAGCTGAAACTAGCTCTCCAGAGCTGATTGTTAAAATTTCAATGTAAATATTTACTCTTCAGAATCAACAAATTCTATAAATCAGGGGTTGATTTATTGTTTTGTTGGTTGTCTAGATTTAAGGAACTGATGGAGAAAATATTAAGAATGCACATTTTCTTATTTTTCCTGGAAGTGGGTTGTTAAATGTCTACAAGCCATTCATTTCAAACTTAAAAATGTTTGGTTCATGTGACAGTAAATAGGTTCAAGTTACTGAATTATACTTTCCAAAGAGGAAGAGGAGGACAGAAAACTTTGTTATTGTAGAGACCTAGCCCCTGCCAGGAGTGGAATATCTGCGGCTAACGATGAAAGATTAGGAGACTGAGCATCTGTCTCAGCATATGTTTCTCTCAGATAGCCTCTTATCCTTAGCATTTCTAATTTAAAACAAAACAAAACAAAACAAAAGCCTGGCTTTCCATGCTATCCCAGCTCTGCCTTATCAGTCCATCAAGTAGAGAATAGGAATTGGGTTGGCTGCTGGTCTGGGGCCACTACTGTGTCCCTCTTGAAAGAGGCCTCATGGGACAGTTCTCCTCACACCTCTTATTGATCTTCCTGTAGGAAAATCAATAGCTCCAATATGTCAGCTCTCAAGTGGAGCGACAATAAATTACACCCACCATTAAGCACACAAGGGCTGCTGCTGCCTCTTCCACCTCCCCATTAGATGAACATTAGGCCTTTCAGTGAAATCTCTGTGTGCTTTGAGATAATGAAAGGCTAGGTGTTGCTTAATTTTCTTCTCAGGGAAGGAAAGGAGGGAGCCAGGGCAAGGGAGGGAACTGCAACAGAAACCCTGGTCTTAGTGGAGTTAGCTTGTCCTCTCTTTTTCCCTACAGGTTGTCTCATCATGTATTTCAGATAGGAAGTGGGGGTGAGGATGGAGGTAGATAGAGTTTGTCAAGCCACATGTTCATTACAGAATCACAGAATTGGAGAGCTGGGAGGGATCTCAGTAGCCATCTAGTCCAATATATACCTGAAAGGGATTACCTCCTGCCCTTCACCCCACCCCCAACAAGTAGTAATCCAGCCTCTGTTTGAAGACTTCCAAGGAAGTCACCCACTACTTCTCAAGACAGTCCATCCCATACCTGGATAGCTCTAATTATTCGGTTTTTCCTGACTAAGCTTAAGATCGGCTTCTCTTTGCAACTTCCCCTTAGTGTTCAGGGTAATGTACTCTGGAGTCAAACAGAACAAGTCTAATGCCTCCCCCACATAAAAGCTCTTCATATTTTATTGTTCTGTTGTTTCAGTCACGTCTGACTCTCTGTGACTCTCTTTGAGGATTTCTTGGCAAAGATACTAGAGTGGTTTGACATTTCTTTCTCCAGCACAGTGACTTACCCAGGGTCACACAGTATGTGTCTGAGGCTGGATTTGAACTCATGGAGATGAGTCTTCCTGATTCCAGGCTCAACACTCTATCCACTGTGCCACCTAGCTGCCCCATTACCTATCCTGTTATTGTTCAGTCATTTTTCAGTCATAGTTGGTTCTTTGTGATTCATTTGGGGTTTTCTTGGCAAAGGTACTGCAGTGCTTTGCCATTTCCTTCTCCAACTCATTTTATAAATGAGGCAACTGAAGCAAACAGGGTTAAGTGACTTGCCCAGGGACACATAGTTAGCAAGTGTCTGAGGTCACATTTGAACTCAGTTCCTTCTGACTCTAGGGCCCAGTGCTCTATTCACTAGCTGCCCCATAAAGGGAAAGTTTTGAACAAGCAATGAGAGCCCTTAGAGCCCTGGACACATCTTCCAGCCAGCCCTATCATATTCCTTGAATTCTAGGGCTTACAATTTTAGAGACTGTGGTAAGATCATTCTGACTTGAGTTTGAGCTTATCTTATCTTGTCTTGTCTTGCTCCCAGCTGAAGAGCTCATTTACTCTTGGTATGCTTTGACCTATAGAACTTCTCCAAATTTGGTCTGTTATTTTCCTTGGATAAGTGGATTTACTCATTATTGATATTTGTAATTCTCTTCTGTATAAATAACATTTGATAGTATGGGGTTAAATTGGCAGGTATAAGCAAAGAGCTACCCTTCACTCTTTTTTTTTTTAAAGCAATTGGGGTTAAGTAACTTACTCAAGGTTACACAGCCAGTTATTTTGTGTGGGTGCCAAGTATCTGAGGCCAGAACTGATCCCCGGTCTCCCGAAGCCGGGGCGGCACTCTTACTCACTGCGCCACCTGGCCTCCCCTACCCTTCACTCTTAAGAGTGGAAAGGGAAGTGACTTTATTTCTGAACCTCTATATATCATAACCCGTAGAAATTTTTGAGGGGTGGCAAATAGACATAATTCTAACCTGATTAAATTTTTTTTTTAAGACCATTAGGAAGAGTGACTTTCTTCTACCTTTGCCCTCCCTCCCACACCCACCCCTTCCGATGGCAGGCAGTGTACTTCCTTGTTCAGTCCAGTAGGATTTTCTGAGGCTAGTAATAAACACCATATAAAAGATGGGTCCCTAGAGCATAGCTGCTACTTGTCCCTTCAGAGTTCTAGGAGATCCTGAGGAACTAAAGATTGTCTTACTAATGCTTTCTCATAATCCTTACCAGTGTATATCTCCTCATTGATAATCAGTTGGTATCAGTTACTCAGTCATGCTTGGTTACCAACCTTAACCCCCAAAGCTGGGGACATACTTTTCCACCAGTACATACTAAATCCAGAGGACTGAACTTAAATTTAGAGCACATGCAGGAAAGAGAATAATTCCTATCTCTTAGAAGTTATTTTGCTGAACTACTCAAGATGTTCCCCTTTGGAATGGTCTAGTTTCTACTGGGCTCCTAGTAAAGTCCTGTAATGTTAACTGGATATAAGAGCTTCCTGGCCCATTAATAGGCCTCCCATGGAGCCCATCCACAGAAGCTTGCTTAGGGGAAGCTTGCTTGTGGGAAAGCTTTCACACCTTTGATAATTTCTAATTAGGCCCTGAGTCACTAAGGGTGCTGATGCCTTCTGGCTCTGAGTTGGCACTTGTCTTTGGGGGCTCGCTTATGAGAAGGAGCTTGTGATTCCCTGGTCGAGATTTTGAGTGGCCCTATGTTCAGAGCTCCCCAACTGCTCAAGTGGAAAGCTTCTCTCCATCCGAGGATGTATATAAAGTATATAGTTGATTCAGGCAGAGCTCATTTGTTTGTCTTTATTTCTCTGCTTGTGTTTTCTCTGAAGTTCAGGGTGCTGACTTTCCCCCTGAACTAGTGAATGTGATTAAAAAAAGATTGTTGACCCCTTAGATAGCTATCTTTCCTAGTAAAGCAGATCTAAGAACTTATGCTAGCAGTCATCCTGGCTGTACCAGTGTGGTTGCTGCTAAAGGTCCTAATGCCATCTTTCCTAGTTTGTCTTTAGCTCTTGATGGAGAGAGTGCTTCCATTTGCTGTTTTCCCAGAGGATGCTAAGATTCTGAGCATAAAACTTCCAATCCTCCAACATTCACAATGGCCTCTGGTCAAGGTAGGGTAGAGGGAAAAGACAGAAGCTCTAGTCCTTTCTAATTTCCATTAAGTACAGTAATTCCCTATCAGGGACTTGGGTAGAACTCTCCTCTATGCCACAGATACTTGAATGCCTAAATGGACGCTAGTTTTGCTGGTTTTATATAAGCCATACAGGATGTTTCCTCAACTAATTTGAATAAACTTCTAATCCAGCATTATTCCATTTATCCAATAGCCTTCTTTCTTTTAAAATGTTTAAGGACTCTTCCCACAGGTCTAAGCCTTTGACTGAGTGATTTCTCATCTGGTTAATGGGGAGATGGAGGAGAAAAGGGGGAGGAGAGAGAATGACTAACTCAACAGAACCCCAATATTACAGGAATTTCCCTCAGTATTGTTTCTTTCAGCTTCAATCACGTTCTGCTTTCAGTGTAAATCATGTTGAAACTTTGATAAGCTCCAAGGTGGTATCAAAATTGAGGGGGATGGGGGAATTAGGTAAAGGACACAAGCAGTAAGTCCTCTGCCTGCATTTCCACAATAAATCCAAAGCTGCTATCCTCTTACATAGTGGTTGCTGCATCTTAGTCTTCCCTCCAGATGTATCACATGAATCTGTTTTCTAATTCTGCGGGTAATTCAAAGTATTTTTTAAAGTTCCCCCTCTCCCATTGTCTGTAATTGTTATTTTTTCACCATAGTCAAATATGTAAGTTGAGTCTACTAATTCATTTTCCCCCTCTAAGTTGGTGTAGTGGCAAGCACCCCAAACACGTCCTTGGGGTTTGCTGCCTACCACAGGTTCTTGGATCTGCTTTGTTAAAGGAAAGCAACTCAAAATGGGTTAACAAGCTTACTTTAATCAGTCAGACATATATCGTTTACCTTGTTCAGGGGAAAAAGTTCAGCACCCCGAACTTCAAAGCATACAGGCAGAATTATCAAGACAGAAACAGATCAAGTAGACAGATTTCCAAACTGTCCAACCATTACATCCATACCCAGTCAACATCTGGGTTTTTCAAAGCCGGGGGGACTCCGGACAACGGCTTTTCAGAATACAGATCAAATCACAGAACACTTCTCAAAGTGAGCCCCCAAAGCAAAGCTACACATCAGGGCTTATATAGCCTTCTCCTCAGAGAATGTAACAACCTTATTGACCCACTGGCCAATCAAAAAGTATCTACTGAAAAACAAGCCTCCCACCCCAGGTTTCAGGTGCACTTTAGCCTAGGGGCAGGGAAGATCTTCCAAATTTCCATTCCCATTACAGTTGGACATTTAAATTTTTTTTTCCTCTTACCTTTCTAAAGTATTTTCTACTTCCAGCCTGAATTCCCCCCCTACTTTTAAAAGTTCTTTATTCCTTTATTTGGTCTTGTGATTTTTCTTACCAGGTCATTTCTTGCACATTTATTTAAATGTTGTCTGTTTTAAGATATTTCTTAAGATACTTTATTTCTTTTTGTTCTCTTTTATGAAAAAATTCTGAACAAATATCAACAAAGTTGAACATTTTTGTGTGTAAACAAGTAAGAAAAAGAGAATTATACATGAAATTCTGACTCCTATGCACAGCTTTTAAAAAAGTTATTTTATACTTAGCAGAGTAGCATCCAGCTGATATGTCCCCTTCTGAACTTATTTTGGCAGTCTTCTGTGTATTTTTAAAATGTTTCATTGATGTTCTTTTCTTTGTATCTTTTTCCGGCAGAGCTGTATTTAGAACTTTAAGTGTTGCAATTCCTTTGGAGTATCTTTTTTCATTATATTGCCACTTTGTTTTGCTCATTTTCAATTATGGTTGGTTTTTATTTTCTTGGGTGTGATTTTTTAAAGCTGTTTTTCTTTTCTTTGGTGTTTCTTTGTTGTTTCTTGTCAAACCTTTTCTCCTCACCTTCTTGTCTGGGAAACCTGCGCAATGAGATCTAATAAGGGAAAAATCACTTCTAACTAGAGGGTAATACTCAGAAATCCGTTTGAGAAGGAATAGCAATTACACGAAAGATGGAGAGAATATCAACAAAGTGGATATGAGACCTAAGGGGTCAGAGAGAAAGGCACTGGAAAAGTGTAAACAAAGTCATGGAGAAACCAAGCAGTTCAATTTATCTATAGTGTGTCTTCAAACTACTGTTCCAGTCTTATCTGATATTATTTATACACATAAACTAGATTACCTGATATTCCCCAAGGCCTGTACTTCCCCCTCTTTGAATCCCTACTTGCACAGTTCCCTGTCCCCAGAATGTCCTCCCTGTGGTTCTTGCTTAATGAGACTCTACCAGTAAAAAAAATTGTATGAACTGAAACAGACCAAATTAAGCAAAATCAGGAGAACAAAATACAGGATGACCACTCTCACTGACTTCATAGCTGTGATGAAAGCCATCACCATCTGCTTCTGGTAGAGAGCTAATAAAGGTGCAACATGTGGCATAAATTTGAAAATCTATTTGACTTACTTATTTGTTACAATGAAGTTAGTGGGAAATGACAGAGAAAGGAAGGAAGGGGAAGGAAATGGCATTAAGTAAAACATTAAAGCACATAGAAGAAATAAGTCAAAGGCAGACACAAATTATTAGTGCAATTCTATTATTTCCTTGGTAAATTCAGTATAAAGGCAGTTAAATGGTACAGTGGGATAATGACTAATTTGGAGTTAGGATATATTTGAGTTCAAATCCTCTCAGACATTACTTAGCCATGTGACTGAGAAAGTCACCTAAACTCTGTGCCTCAGTTTCCTCATCTACAAAATGGGAAAAATAGCTATTACCTCACAAGGCTGTTATCAGGATCAAATGAGAAATAGCACCTTTTATAAATGCTAGGTATCTAATACACTTTAAAAAACAAATTGTGTGTGACAACAATAGTTCACCTTTGCAGTGCACTTTAAGATTTGCAAAGTGCACCCTATGGGAGAGGTGCTATTATGATCCCTATTTTATAGATTGGGAAACTGAGACTGAGAGGCGTTAAGTGACTTAACGACAGTCACACAACTAATAAGTGTATGAGGTAGGATTCAGACTCGAGTTTTCTAGGCTCAGTCCATCATTCCAAGAAGCCAAACTGCTTCTCAGTAAGTTAGTATTTCATATAGTTTTCCCGCCTCTACCCCGTTATTTGTATTTTAATGCTTTTTTGTAGATAATTACGTTCATAATAAAAATTTTTAAACTTGGAAAAAATTTTTCTCTTGACCTTCCTGAAAGCGGCCCCCCCCCCCCCCGCGATTTCCCCTGTTGGCGATGCAGGGAGCTGTCTGCACGGCCCTGAAGCCGGTCCTTCCTTGCTCGGGGCCTCGGTTTTCCATCTGTACAGTAGGGATTACGTCGCTGGCATCCAGAGAATCTTATGTAAACTGTAATACAACAGAAGCAAGATCTGTAATGACGGTGGTGACGACAATGTGGCTACTCCTGGGACACTGGAAGAGGGATATCTTGGCCGCAGAGGGCACCCGAGGTTGGTTGCGTTTCCTTTCCCCGCCATCTTCTCTACATTCCTGAGCCCGGGCTTCCTCGAGTCCGTACGTAGCATGGAGTAGAGGGGAAAAACAAAACTCCATTTCCCATCATGCCTAATCCTGGCGTCCCCCGCCCGCCCCCCGGGCGTTTACGCACTGCGTAATGACGCTATTTCCGCTTAGCGCGGGCCCTTTGAGTTTCTGGTCTTTGCTTCCAGAGGTGCGTAAAAAGTGGGGAGATGAAGAACGTAGCGAAGAAAGGGATGTGACGAAGGCTTCTGCGTCGGAAGTGACGTCCTGGAGGGCGCCGCGCTGTGTGAACTGGGTCAATCGGAATGAGTGGTTCCCTGTGCTGTAGGGCGGTAGGGTGAGTTGTAGCTAACGGGGCGGGGAGGAGTCCCTGCTAGCCTTCCCTCCACTGGAGCCGGATCCTTGGACCAGAGTTAGGGGAGGGAAGGGGAGGATGCGGGTGGCACCGGGGCGGCTCACTGGTCTCTTTCTCAGGGGTCGCCGGACGCTGACCCTCGTGCCTTGGGCCTCGAGGGGCTTGCTTTCCCCGGTCGGAGTCAGGGCCAAGAACGGGGTCGCAGAAGAGGAGGACGAGCTAGATCGACCCATCCACTTCTCCTCCAGCAGGGCGAACCCGCGCCGTTGGACCGTGGAGCACTCCCTGGGCAGCGATCGTCATCGGCCCTGGTGGAAGGTCGTACCCTTGAGCATCTCCCTTTTAGCGCTGATCTCTTGGTGCTTCTTAAGGAAGGAGACCGAGGTCGATCAATGGTTGACTGAAGGCTTAGAAGGGGAGTCGCCAGAAGCAGATGTCGATTCCGAGCAGCCTGGAAGCCAGGCTGGCCTGGGAGCTAGGACTTGATTAAGGTCGTTCCAGACACTTGGAGAAAGGTCTACCTCTACCACCGAATTCCTGTGTTACTTTTGTCAAATCACATCCCCATTTGGGCCTCGATTTTCTCCTTTGTAAGATGAAGGGTTTGGAGCAAATGGATTATCAAATTCCTATCAGCTCTGACTTTCAGTCACTCTAAGATTTATAGCATCTATGTTTTTCTTTTCGGATTATCAGCTGTATTGCTTAGTCTTTATCCTGGAATTTCAGCCTAGTGGGACATGCTGGATGTGGCCAGAAACATAGCTGTCTTCTTAGAGGACAGATTCAGTGACAGCAATAGACCATCAATAGAAGAAAGAAACCGCTCTTTGGCTCACCCGAGCTTTCTAATGAAACTTTTAAAGGGCTTCCCAGACCTTTAGAAATGTTGGTATTAATCGTTCTAGTAATTAACAACCGGTGCTTTTGAATGCATTGGGGTACAAAGCACAGTGCAGAATTGCCAGCTGGGTATTGATTTGCATGAAAATGCCATCCATTTTGTTTTTATAAAACAATGTGAAAATAAATGTTATTTCTATAGCATTGAAATAAAGTAAATAATTTGCTTTTGGGTGGTGTCTTTATGTGCACACCCTTAAAAGAAGTTCATGTCAAACATACTGATGAGTTTCCCATATCTTGTTAGGGAAGAAATTGAAATTGGTTTGTAATTATAAAATTCATCAAATGTACAATAGGATTTCCACTAACCTTTAGGTTTCCTGGTGATCCTGTATTAATTTTGGTATAGCAGTGATGGATCATATATAAGCACATATTAAGTTCCTACTATGAACCAGGCACTATGTCCTATAAGATACAAAGACTCATAGAATTTGAGAGTCGGAAAGGATCACTGGCCTTTTACTCTAAAGCATACCTAGGAGAGCAAGTTTATAGGCCTGTGCTTAGGTGATTATTCTAAGTATCTGACAGTGCTTTAAAGTTTGCAAAGTGTAATAGGTTCTTGACCCTATTTTATCTGTAAAGCAACTCTGAAGTAGGAACTCTGGGTATTATCTCCTTTTTAGAGATAAAGTGTTACTGATGGGAGCTTAGCAAATGAATGGGGGAGAGGAAACAAATACACATTTGTATTGTCCCTACTAGTGGCAGGCATGTGTTAAGTGCTTTTTTTTTCTTTTACAAATATTACCTCATTTGATCCTCATAACAAGCCTGAGAGGTAGGTGCTCTTATCCCCGTTTTTGACAGTTGAGGAAACTTAAGAAAACTGTGGTTAAGTGACTTGTCCAAGGTCACAGCTACTAAGTGTATGAGGCTGGATCTGAACTTGAATCTTCCAGACTCCAGGCCTAGTGCTCTATCTATCTACTGGGCTACCAGGTTCCTCTGAATAAGTTTATTCCAAGTTGTTTCTTACTGGGGAAAACAGTTGAAGTGGATTGATTTGATTCTAAATTTAAAAATTAGTGTCCAAAGGTAACATTTAAGTTTAATGTACTTAGAAGTTTTTTTTCCTTGATGTGCTTCTAGTGCAAATAATAGTAGTTAGTATTTCTATAGTTCTTTAAGGTTTGCAAAGTGTGCTTCACAAATTTATCATTTTATTCTCCTTACAACCATGGGAGGTAGGGGCTGTTATTATCATCCGTATTTTACAGTTGAGGAAACTAAGGCAGCTAGGTTAAATGACTTGTCCAGGGTCACATAGGTGGTAAATGTGTCTGTGACAGGATTTGAACTCAGAGTTTCCTAACTCTGGGTTCAGCACTTTATGCATTACACTACAATCTGCTTCTAGTACATAAAGATATCACCCAAAGGCAAATTATTTACATCTAGTAAAGATGCCAGTATAAGAAATAAAGGAATAAAGAAAGAAATAAGTTTCACCACCCATTGTGCTTGTAATACTACCTTGACTTTCTATAGTGCTGATTTTGAAGAGCCCAGAATACTTCAGATCTCATCTTTGTACATATCTGTACACTAGCCTGGTAATGAAAAGGATACTGTTAATTCATTTTGGCAACTGGAGAAAGCAGGGTTGTCTAATTTTACCTGAAGTTAAGTACTAAGTATAGGGTCTAGATCTAGGACTCAGGATTTCTTATCTCTGATAGGATCATTCCTAGACCAGCAGTGTTTAAATTTGATCTGTCTTAGGACCACATTGTTGGAGCAGATATCACTCATTTGGTCTTGCAAAAGGTCAAACAAACCGCCCTCCCCCCAAGATGAATAAGAATGCCATTGTTTTTGATGAGGCTTGCTGTTTAGTTTTGATTAAATATGTAGAACTAGATTATTAATCCATATATGGTATGTATATGTGCATATACACACCTATATATGTGAATGTATGTGTGTATGCATACACACATGCAAACATATATGAAATTATTCTCTGTGCTTATAGTTCTCCTGTTTATGGAAATTTGTGTTTGCCTTGGGGTAAGATTTCAGTGTGCTTCCTTTGTTTTGAGGATTCCAGATGGAGTCTGAGCCTTTCCTGTGCTTTCAAACTTGCTGAAGTAGGGACGTATATAGCCTGTCCCTGAAATCCATACCTCTGCCTAAATCTCTACCTTTGCCAGCATAAATCAGACAAGGATTTAGCAGCCATCTAAATTTTTTTCATGTGAAATGGGGGAAATAGGATAGCAATAAAGAGACAGTGAGCAGTGGAGGGAGAACACTTCATTTGGACTGTAAGAAGCCAGTGGTTAATCCTGTCACCTGCCAAGGCTAAATTGGCTTCTTGTTTCAGCTATCTTCCAAAGGGAAAAGAAACCACCACACCAACTTAATGAATATCATAACTTTGAGCTGATACCTCTTTAAGGAGTGAGTAAGGGGAAATGCAAAGTTTGATCTGGCCAATCTACAATCTCTTCATGCATGTACCACAGTGGAGCTGGGGAGGAGGCGGGTACAGAGATTTTTATTTCCAGTGACTGAACAAAGCTTATCTGGTAGAAGAGAAGCAGAGATGACCCTTGCTGTCTCTTGAATGGTGGGTGACAGTAATGGCGTCTCATCACAATTTCTGGCCTCTCATTCCTAGACACCTCTAAATCAAAATCCCAGAAATCCAGATTCCAATAAATGTCACCAAGTATCGAGACTTGGGACACTATCTGCTTGAGTTCCTGGTCTCCATAGCAGCACTGTTCAGGTAAGGAGCCCATATAATTAGGATTCCATAGGCATATGGGTCCTTTTTATCTTTGAGACTATGTCTGATGGTAGTATTGCTGGGTCAAAGAGTATGTACAGTTTAGTGTCTTTTTAGGAATATTTTGAAATATTTAGCTGCTATTTCTTACCTATGTTTCTGCTGTGAGTCTATGCTGGCACTTGACTTTTGTCACTTCTATGAGACTTTAAAAACTTCCTAGCACTAGGAATCTATCCCCCAGTTAGGGTGCTTGTTGGGGAATGTTATCATGATGTAGACTCACTGCCTTTTAGTACGTGGAATCCAAGAATATTTTCCAAAGTGAAATTTTCATCTCTAGGCATTGTAGGACCACGAATTCCATGAACACACCTTTTTATATTTATGAGAGAAGGTAGAGTTACTGTGTATGGTTAAAGATGGAGCACTGTATGGGAAGAGGACAGTGGCACTGTGTGAGAGAGGAAGGGGTGGGTACTAAGATTTTTGAAATGATTGGTCATTATGGTGATATGAGAGGATGGCCCATGTATTATGAAGAGGCTACAGATGACTTTATTTGAGAAAATATAATTACAACACAGCTGGAGAACTGGGTTGAAATATCCCACCTCTGATATTTACAACTGGATCATTCCACTGTTTTTGGCAAGCTATGAAGAAGCAGATTGTTAATGAAATAACTGGCCAGCTAGGGGATGTAATATGTACCTTGGACACCAGCTATTGCTACCTTTGGGTCAAATGACTATGACAGGCCAGTTGGCCATGTGCAAACTTTTCCAAAGACTGCAATATCCCACTGCTCAACAGAGGTTGATAGCATGTAAACTCTTAAGACTGTTCCTCAACCCACTCACCACTCCTAGTTCTTTCCCACTTGTGGGCAGAGCAGCTGACTCTGGTATATGACCAGGAATATGTTAAACAATTACTAAAATAGGAAAATCTCAGCTACTGTGATACCTTAACCCTCATTAGGGAAGCTTCCCTTTTTATGCATAGGACTTAGACTATTTACTTTTGAAGGCCAGATGATATATTAAAACCAAAGAAGTTTCCAAACAGTAATACTGTAAAGAAACCACTTTGATCAATTAATTCTTATCCTTCCACTGACCACGCTGACTTCCCAGAACAGAGGAAGGAAGTAGAAACAGGGAGAAAGGTTGGAAATTCACAGAGATCCTCTTGAGAAGCATTGGGAGAAAATAGTGTGGAAATGCAGGTGTTTGAACTGCCTCTTGCTGGTCATATTAAAACAGGTCCCCTGGCAACATACAGTTTACTACAGTCTCACTCTAGTAAGGCCAGTCAATCAACACGTAATTATTAAGCACCTACTATATGTCAGGCACCACTTTATGTGCTAGGCATACAAGTGCAAAGAATGAAACTCCCTATGTGCAAGCACACTTGCCTGTAAAACTTGTCCTGACTGCCCCAACTTAGTGCAAAGTTTCATCTCACAAAAGAACTCATGCCAGGATGGTTCTTAGAAACCCCAATACATGTCTATGGAAATTGGGAGTGGGGCATTTGTGTTTGTGATGGGACAGGAGTTCTATGTCTGTATGGTCAGATATTACATGAAGGAATCAGGAGTTCTGTGTCTGTGAGAGAGAATGGCTTGTGACCAATGTGTGAGGGGTGCATGAGTGCTTTGTTTATGTGCTTGAAAAGCATGGACCCTGTGTCTGTTGTGGGAGTGATTAGGCTGGGAACTTCATTCATGTGTGTGAAGGAAATATCATTGACTGTGTGAATGGGGACAGGCAAATGTTAGAGAGGCAAAGGATAGGGTACTGTTTTGGAGGGGTTGGTGTACTGGCATTTAAAAAACCTTGTAAAGTACATAGTACAAAGATCCTTATTACCATTTTAGAGGTGAGGAAAATGAGACTTAGTGAAAGGAATTAAGTAGCTGCCTCTAGTCTAATATGTCAGAAGCAGGATTTAGACCCACATATCTTGACTCCAAGGCTATCATTCCTTCCACTATTGTAGATTTAGAGTTGGGTTGGGTTTTTTTTTTTTGCTTTTTGGAGGGCAATTGGGGTTAAGTAACTTGCCCAAGGTTACACGGCTAGTCTTTTTGTGTGGGTGTTAAGTGTCTGAGGCCCGAACCAAACTCAGGTCCTCCTGACTCCGGGGCCAGTGCTCTACTCACTGTGCCACCTAGCCGCCTCTAGATTTAGAGTTGGAAGGGGCTCTCAGAAGTCATTTCCCTCCCTCCCAATTTTATGCAGGAGGAAACTAAAGCCCAGAAAATTTAAATGATTTGCCCAAGGTCACACAAGTAGTGAGCATTTGTGGTGGGATTTTAATCTAAGTTCTTTGATTCCAGAACCAGTAATTTTTCCTTTACTCCATACCAACTCATAAAATTAGAATGTATGACTACCAGTACCACTGAGAGACATCCTATGAAGTCAAAGCCAGGAGGTAAAATTGAAAGGGTAGGTTGAGGCTATCCTATAGAGGGCCTTGAATGCTGAGATAAGCAGTTTGAAATTTGTCTTTTGTAAGCAATGGGGAGCCCTTGAAGTTTCTCAAGTAGAGGATAAAAACTACTCTGCAACTCCTGAAACTGGTTGAGCATTGGCTAAATAGGGTATCTTTCAGCTTCAGCTCCTGTCAAATCTGCTAGAATGAGGATTAGCTGGGTGTACCCTGTCCCAAGAGGGATTGATGGGAGGATCACTATGAGATATGGGACTCTGTCTAGCATTCTCCCCCTCCCCTATGGCTTCTCTCTTCATATCCCATGACACCTCCCAACCAATCCTGGGCAGAGAAGACTTTGCTTCCTACTTTACTGAATAAGTAAAGGCCATCTACTGTGAGCTCCTTCTGATGTACTCTAAACTCCTCTTCATTATTCCCAGTCTCTAGTACTTTATTTCAGTCTCCCTATCTCAACCAGGCTGAAAGTGCAGGGACTGTTTTCAGCTTGGGTGGGTTCACCCCTCCTTAAACAACCAGATGGTTCTCTGCTCCCAGGAGGCTTACCATATTGATGCCAAACTCCATGTGGACACCTGATGGATTGAGTCCACTCCTGAGCTCAAGAGATCCATCAACTTCAGCCTCTGTGGTAGCTGGGATTACAGGTTGTACCACCAGTCCTAGCTCTAATGATCTTTTAATTGCTAAATCTGTTGGCTTTTTCTTAGCTGTCATCCCTCTTGACTTCCTGTTTCTGACACTGTTGACTAGTTCTTCCTGGATAGCCTCTTCTCTCTCAATTTTCATGACACTGCTCTTCCCTAGTTTTACTTCTCTGATTGCACCTTTCCTAGGCTCTTTTGCTTGATCGTAGAAGTATAGACTTACAGCTGAAAGGGACCATGAGACCATCATGGGTTGTAGAGTTAAATGTCTACAAGAGGATTTGAACTCAAGTCTCCTGACTCCAAGTCCAGTGCACTATCCACTAGTCTATACTACATCTCCAGTGGATGCTGGATCAGTATATGCCTCTTGCCTCCTAAACATGGCTGTGCACCTCTTCCCTTTCTATATTTTTTAACATGGTGATCTCATCAGCTCCCTCGGGATCAATTCTTATGTTTATTTAAATGACTCCCGTCTGTATATGTAGCCCAAATCTCTTCTCAACTTTTGTCCCACATGACCTATTTCTTGCTGCACATTTTCCATCTGGATGTCTTTTCTTCATCTTAAAATCACCATGTTTAAAACTGAACCCATTCTCTACATTCTTCTACTATCTCCAAGCCTCCCCATTTCTCTTGAGGGTAATTCCATTCATCCCATGTTTGACATCTCTGATGTATGCCTGACTCTATTCTTGGTTTCATAGCTAATCAGTTGATATATATTGTCAATTCTGTGTCTATAAGATGTGTCCTATCTGTTCTCATCAAATTCATGGCCACTTACACTCATTTAGGCCATTATTATCTTGATGACTAGAATTGTCCCCCATTAATTGTCCCCCATTCTTAACAGTCTCTCCCTTTTCCAACCCTTACTTTATATAGCTGTCAAAATTATTTGCCTAATGCATAGATTTCACCATTATGCTTTTCCTGCTCCAGAATTTTCAGCTTGGCATCTAAAGCTTTTCCCAGGATTGCTCCAGTCTACCTTCCTAGGCCTGTGTCATGTTACGCCATTTCAGGTGTTCTCTGTTTCAGCTAAATTGTTCTTTTTTCTGTTCTCCAGTCACATTTCATATCCCTTCTACCATACCTGGAAAGTACTTCCTCCTTACATTGATTTCTTAGAATTCTCATCTTCTTTCAAAGTCGAGCTCCAGCAATACCTCCCAGGTCTTTTTGTTCTAGCTAGTTTAGCATTCTCTCCTTTAAATGATAGTTTCTTATCTGCTTATCTATTGCATCCCTTACAAGAATGAATGCATACTTGCTGAGGGCAGGACTCTTTTTTCATCTGTTTTTGTGACCCCACCACCTAGCTCAGTGTCTTGCACTTGGCAGGCAATTAATAAATACTTTTTCAATGTTGAATCAAAGAGGTACAAAGTATTAGGAGAGGCTACAGTGTATCTAAGTGGCAGCTAATGGTGCAATGTACAGAGCTAGCTGTGTAACTGGGCATATCACATAACCTCAGTTTCCTTAACTATAAAATAGTAACATCTCAAAGGGTTGCTGAGGATCAAATGAGATCTCATTTGCAAAAAGGCTTAGCACAGTAGCAGGCACATGGTAAAGCCTATATAAATTTGTCTATTCCCTTCCCTACTATAAGGCACTGTGTCTGTGATGGGAAAGGGGGTACTTGTAGGCTTGTGAGTAGAATGGGACAGTTTTCATGTAAAAGAGAACGCTTATACATAATTGGTGCTTCATCTCCATGCATTTGCTTTCTCAGCATCTTCCGTAAATATTTAATAAATGCTCACTGATCGACATGAGAGGATGGGGCAATGAGT
>NW_027185694.1:27583674-27782511 GCF_028583685.1 Petaurus breviceps papuanus | reverse complement strand
GTGTGTGTGTGTGTGTGTGTGTGTGTGTGTGTGTGTGTGTGACGGCTTACCCGGGCCTTTGGCTTCTTTCTTACTGATTGGTGTCTGCTTCGCTCGCTACTGTTCTCATGCTTTTTGGTGGGGGATTTGCCACCCGGGAGCTGGGAGTCCCCGAGCCGCGCGGCGGCCTGGCAACAGGGCAGAGGGGCAGCCCGACACAAGCAGAGATGCTCACTCAGGAGGGGGCTCCGGCCCCCAGGCGAGGGTCCAGGTTTGGGCCGCCCGGGGGGTGTGGCCTGCGGGGGCAGAGAGAAGGGGGCGTGGCCTTCCATCATAGACTCCAGGCCCCGGGACTTTGGGCGGTGTCATTCACGGAGGGGGCGTGGTCTCTGTGGGCAGTTGGGCCGGGCGACGTGGGGGGCTTCAAGGTAGTGGGTGTGACCACTGGGTGTGGCCGTTCCAGGCGGGGGCGTGGCCTCCGGCGCGGGAGGGGGCCGGCGAGCCTTCCTGGACGGGGGCGGGGTCCAGTCTCCGCGCGGGCAGGCGGGAGCGTGGGTGGGCGGGAGGGGGTGGGGGGCCCGGTGGGCTTGGCGAAGCTTGTGGGGTAGGGGAGGTGGGGGGGAGATCCGGAGGGGGCGGGGGCGGGTCCGACCGGCGCATGCGCGCTGCATTGTTTTGACTGAAAATGCCGTCGGTTTCGAAAGCGGCGGCAGCGGCGGTGGCGCTGAGCGGATCCCCCCCCCCAGACGGAGAAACCGACTCATTACAGGTCAGTGTCCCGTGCCGCCCCCTACCGCCCGGGGCTGTCGCCGTCGTTGCCGCAGCCGCCTCCGCCACGGCAGGCGGGAAGCGGCCTCGCGCGCCCCCGCCCCCGCCGCCGAGCGCTTCGGCCCGCGCGCCCGCGTTCCCCCATCCTTCTCCCCCCAGCTCCCGGTCCTCCTCGCGTCTCGGCCTCGCAGGCTCCGGGGCTGCACAGCTCTGAGCCGGAGGCGGTGGCGCGGCGCGGAGCGGGGCGGGGCGGCTGGAGCGCTCCCGCGGCCTCCGAGCACCCGCTGCCGCCTCCGTCCTCCCCGCCCTCCCCTCCCCTCCCCCCGCCCGCGGAGCCGCCTCCCAGCCCGCCCCTCCCCCAGGCCTCTCCGCTCGCTGGACGCCTGGGCTCCGGGCCGGGCCGCCCCGCTCCCCGCCGGATGCCCTGAACTTCCTGCCTAGTGGCCCTTACGCGGCCTCCCGGGCTTTCCCTAGCCCACCTGGGCCCGTGCCGTCCAGTCCGTCTCTTTCCCGCGTCCCGGGGCTCCAGGGTCTTCCCTTCTTTCCCGCCTGCCCCCTCTCCCTCTCGTGGCTGCCACCCTGTTATTTCCCTGTCCCCATCCCCAGATGCCAGGCCTAAAGTGCCAACCTTTACCTTCACACACCCCCTCTTTCCTTCTTCATTTAAAAAGTGCTGAAACAACGTTGGTGTTATGCAAAATTTAGCAAAATCTGCCTTCGGGACAGTTTAGGAGCTGGCTTGGTAGTTGAATTCTGTATATTCTGAAAGAATCGGGTGTGGATTGATGGGAGGCGGGGGTGTGCTTTTTTTTTTCCTCTTGCTTCATTTAATGCAGACCTATGCCTGGGGGATTCCCTTTCCCCCTCCATCCTTTGCAGTGTAATTGAAGATAGATGGCTCATAGGTCTATTTTACATACGGATTTGCTTTCTGAGTTTGACGGTGGTCATTAAAAAAACCCATTAAGCTATTAACATTAAGTTGCTTGGCCCCATTAAAGTTACATTGTTATACACACAGTTTAGGCCGACTATGAGAACTATAAGTTATCAAGCAAACACTGCTTCTAATGTATAGTACTTCCCTCCCCCTGAAACGACTTGTAATACCATTTATCTTTTTAGGTATCTAAAGGAATTTAGGACAGAACAGTGCCCCCTGTTTTTGCAGCACAAGTGTACACAACACAGACCATTTACCTGTTTTCATTGGCATTTCCTAAATCAGCGTCGCCGTAGACCCATCCGAAGGCGTGATGGAACTTTTAATTATAGTCCTGATGTATATTGTACAAAATATGATGAGACTACAGGAATTTGTCCGGATGGTGATGAGTAAGTGCATAACTTTCTTTTTGTACTTTTAGTAGTTATGTTGATTATCAAAGTGATTTTAATAATAGTTTGCATCTTACCTGGACAAAGACAATTCTTAGTCATCACATTGGTAGTTGAAGAAAGAAGCTTTAAAGATTTTAACTAAAATTAATGACATACCAGAAAGTATTTATCTAGTGTATGAAAGATTATGCATTTTTAAGGTTTTAAAAGTACACCAATATTTCCCTCCTTTGTCACTGTTATTAATCAGATTGCTTATACAGTTGATAGTAGGTTGGCATATGTTGATGGTGGACTTTAAAACTTTTAGCACTTTAAAAGAACTGGGTTGCCTTTCCCATCTGTAGTAATGAAATTAAAACTGTCTTCTCAAAAGATTATAAAATAATTCTTTTGTGAGTAATAAAGTACAAATTGATATTAATTTAAAAATAGAAAACAAAACTGAAAACTGCTCACCCACAAAAAGTTTACTGCAAAAAAATAACTCGAGTGGAAGTGACCAGTAGTGTCACTGGCTTTCAGAGAATGAATTGAAAAGGAATGATTTTATGAAAAAAAAAACAAACAACTTTGTATTGAACCAAGTCACAGTTCTTTTTTATTGTTTTGACACTTAATAAGTACTCTTCATTTGCTTTCCAAAATGTGCTACCTGTAAAGGTGAGGTGTGTATACTCCCTTGCTTTCTGCAGGGAAGGTTGTTTTCAGGGACTGATTACTAAAAAAAAATCTTGAGCTGTGGTTGGTAGTGTTGATAAGGATAAACCCTATATATTATTATTTAAAAAAAAATTTCTGCTGTGGTCCTATAATAATATCATTTTAGTCTGTGAAAGATGAATTTGATATTTCAGTTTTTCTGGATTTGTTCTTGAGATTTTTATCACCTAATATGTAGTTAGCTTTTGTAAAAGTGGCATGCACAGCTTAGAAATCCTTCCTATATCCATTCAGTAATATCTGGAGGTCTCATATCTAACTTTTCTAAAATTCTATTCTGGTCCTTAAGGGTTTTTTTTTTTTGTTTACTTTTTTGTTTAAATTTATCTAGATCTGAGAGGGGTAATGAAATTTTCCACTCTTACAGTTTTCCTGTATTTTTCTCCCTGTGACTCATTTAACTTTTCCCTTAAGTATTTAAATGGTGTTCAGTTTGGTGCTTATGTTTAGTACTGATATTCATTGCCCATGGTACTTTTCAACAAAATGTAGTTTCCTTTTTATTTTTTAAAATTAGGTCTTTAAAAAAAACTGTTGTTTTGTCTGAGCTCATGGTTACAATCCCCACTTTTTTTATTTTTAAACTTTTTTTGCAGGGGGGAAGGCAGGAAAATTGGGGTTAAGTGACTTGCCCAAGGTCACACGGCTAGTAAGTGTTAAGTGTTTGAGGCCTGATTTAAACTCAGGTCCTTCTGAGTCCAGGGCCAGTGCTCTATTCACTGTGCCACCCAGCTGCCCCTCCTCCTTTTTTTAATGGTAGCTGAAGCATAATCTATTTTGCTTCAGCCACTTATTTTAACTCTCTGTGCATTTTTCTGTTTCAAGTATGTTTCTTGTAAACAACATATTGTTGGATTCTGCTTTTTAATTCATTTCCTATCTTTTTATCTTTTATGGGTGAGTTCATCCCATTCACAGTTATGATTTTTAATTTCACTTCATTCTGTTCTGTTATACTTTTCCTTTTCTTTGGTTCCTGTTTCCTTTTTAGGAAGAAGGAGAGAGTGATGAGAGACAAGGAATAAGCTCAGCACCAGTGCTCTACTTTTTGTGTAATATGCTTGTTTCTCTTCCAGTCTTCTCTTTTCCTTACCTATAGTATAATAACAGGTTCTTGGCCTTTTTTTCCCCCTTTCTTTTAAGCCCCTCTTTGAAATCCACCCTCCTAAGTAAGAGCTTATTTTGCTTATGACTAAACCCTCCCTTTAAATCTTTTCTCTTATTTTCCCTTTCCCTTCTCCTCTTTCCTATTTCCTCGTGAACAAAATCTTTTTCTTTACTCAGTGTTATTTCTTTGACCAATTCAGATGAGATTGAGGTACAAGTGTCTCCTGCTTCCCTTCACACCTTTCTCCTTGTTTGTATAAACTTCTGCTTGCACACTTCAATTATGTGAGGTTATTTCCCCTATTTTTCATCTCTTCCACCAATGTATTTCTCTTCCCTATCCTTCCCATGCTTTTAAGATCATCAGAATATAACAGAATCATTCTCAGGCTCTCTAATCAGATGCTCTCTATGACCTCTGATGATGATAGAGTTTTGAGAGGACATGAATATCATCTTTCTATATTAGGATACAAACAGTTTATTCTTATTTAGTCCCCTATTACTGTTTGCTCATATTTATCTTCTTGTTTCTCTTGATTCCTGTTTGCATTTCAAAATTTCTTTATAGCTCTGATCTTTTAGAAATGCTTAAAAGTCCTGTCTTTCATTGAAGGTTTGTGTTTTTTTTTTTCTCTTTAGAATTATGCTCAATTTTGCTGGATAAGTTATTCTTGGTTGTAAGCCTATATATCTTTTCTCTTCTGGAATATCATATTTCAAGTTCTCTACTCTTTTATAGTGGTGACTATGGAGTTTTTATGTGATCCTGACTGAGGCTCTTTAGTACTTACATGCTTTCTTTCTTGAGCTTTGTAATATTTTTCTTTGACTTGGAACCTCTGGATTTTAGCTATAATTTTTCTGGAAGTTTTTATTTTGTGTTTTCTTTTAGGAGGTGAGCAGTAGATGCTTTCACTTTCTATTGTGTCCTCTGGTTCTAATTTATCTGAATAGTTTTACTTTAATATTTCTTGAAATATTGTGGTGAATTTCTTTTTTTGGTCAGAGCTTTTAGGTAGTCCAGTGATTCTTGACGTTTTTTTCCTTGATACATTTTCTGCCTCTCTTTTTGCAAAGAGTTACCTTATATTTTCTTCTAATTTTTTTCAGTCTTTTGACTTTGAATATTTCTTGTCTCATGGAGACTCATGAAAACATCTCTTGTCTTATTGAGACGTTAGCTTCTATTTTGGTGTAAATTCTAATTCTTAGCTAGTTCTTTTCGCCCTTGTGTAAGGTTTTATTTCTCTACTTCCAAGTTGTTAATTGTATTTCCAAATTTTTGTTCTGTAACACTAATTTCTTTTCTTAATTTTTTCCTCTAGAGCTCTCATTTGGTTTTCAAAAAAATGTTTTAGCTTTTTTTATTTTTAAAGTCTTGCTTTATCTCTTTCAGGAATTATAGTTAAATTTTTTCCTAAGCTGTGTTTTACTCTGAGGTTTTGCTTATAGATGTTTTGAAGTCAGTTCTCTTTTTTTGGGTTTGTGTCCTGAATGTCCTCTTCATAATAGCTCTAAATGGTGGGATTCTTTTTTTTTTTTTTCCCTGAGGTTATGGCTGGGCTATGGGTGCTTTTGAGGGGTAATATCTGGGCTGGGCTTTTGTCCTCTTGGGTCCTATCACTGGTTTCTTTGGGTTTTATTGAGTGTTATGTTAGTCCAGATTCTTAGGGTCAGCTCAGACTGGAGAAAGTTTTAGTGTTCTCAAAGTGATCTGATTCTGGGCAAAGTCTGATCATTGCCTTCCTTGTTTGAGCTCTGTAAGTTGCTGACCTGAGTGTGGGTCTGCATAATACTCATACTGACTTGCCCTCGATTGGAAGTTTCAGCAGATGTCTACTGGACTAAGTGTCAGTCGGCCAGCTGGAAAACTCTGCTGGTTTAGAGTGGCAGAACTGTAGCTTCTTCTTTGGCCTAGGATTCTTTCCCTGGCTGTTACATTGGGGACTTTAGTATAGGCTAGAGGGTGGAACTGAGGCCTCACTCTTTTCCTGGGGTCTGAGACATACAGCTGTTTGCTTCTTAACTTGTTCCTTGCTCAGTGCACAGTCTAGGGTTGGTGACATCTCTTCAACCTTGAAAGCTCATCCTACATACAGATTCCCGCTTCAGTCTAACCTGGATCTGTGACCCAGAACTGGATAGTGAATGACAGAGCTGCCCAGTTGAGATCTGTTCTTTTGCATCCTGCATAAGGTCAGGATTCTCTGTGTATGTTTGGAACCTCTTCTTGCCCTGGTGTGTAGCTTAGATCCTAATTCCTCCACACCTTGGCATCCCTGGCCTGACCTCATCCTCTGTGTCAGCAGTATCTACAGACTTCTCTCTCTGTCTCTCTTTGCTGACCTTGGCTTGGAAATACAGGTCACTGTGATTTTTGTCCTTGGGTTTCCCAACCAGGGACAAGAGAATGAGCATTTATATAGCTTCTACTATGTATCAGACACTATCTTAAGTACTTGACAAATATTATCTCATTTGATCCTAGTGACTTGCCTAGAGTTATAGCTATTCAGTGTTTGAAGACAAATTTGAGAGAGAAAATAATCCCTGCCTATAAAGAGTTTACTTTTTACTGAAGGCATAAAACATGTATATAGATAAATATAGTAGAAGATAATTTGAAGAAAGAGAGCAATGACAATTAGTGGCTTACATAAAGCTTTATGTAGGAAGTGGCTAGAAGCAGAGGTAAGAAAGGAGAACATCCCAGGCATGGGGGACAGCCAGCAAAAAGGCATGGAATTAGGAATTGGGGTGTCTTTTTATGAGGAGTAGTAAGAAGGGGAATTATTCCTAAATTCTAAGTGGAGGGAAGTGATTTCTAAGACTTGAGTTTGTCTTGCCATTGATTCATATTGGGTGTGTGACCCTGGTTATTTAACCTTAGTGCATTAGGAAACTGTCAGACACTATTCTTAGAAAAGAAGGTACTGCCACGAATTGGTAGAGGGAGTTTCCTTATTTGGGGGTTCAGTCACTGCTTTCAAATAATTGATTTGATAGTCATCCATGTAGAGCTTTTTGAACCTAAGGAAGCAAATGAGGTCACCAAGGATGAAATTGGAGGGAAAAGAAGTCCCAGGACAAGAGCCAGGGGGAACACTAATGCTAAGGAGGTGAGAGATGAATGAGCCATTGAGGTCTGAGTCTGATTTTAGGCTTTGGGGATGGACCTAGTAATTAGAGAGAGGTTGAAGATGGATGAGAGGGAATAATGAATAATAATAATTCTTTCTGTTTGGAGGGAATAGAAGGAGGGCACAAGTGAAGGTCTGATCTTGACAAGAAGGGCCACTTCTTAGAAATCATTGTAAAGGAGGACAGTTTAAATGAAAATATTGAAGGATTTTGAGATGTGGAGTAAGGAGATGAGGGAGATCATGATAGATGACTTCGATAAAAATAGTGTTGTTGGTAATGGACATTTGACAGATGAGGGGGTAAGTTGACTGCTGGTACCATAGAATACCTGCTGAAGGGAGTGAAAGAGAACCAATCTGGGAAGAATGAAAGAATTGCTATGCAACATTGAGAGCCCAGTTGAGATTAGATAAATTAAATTTATAATGGACCCAGTCTGCATAGTGATATGAAGGAGGATGGGAGAGAATGGTTTGGGATTGAGGAAATGAAGACCAAGAGGCAAGACAGTAGAAGATGGAGAATGATGTTGAATTGGTTAATCATAAATAGGGTCAAGATTAAAGGGTGGAAGTGAGATCAGATTAAGCACTGGACTGGGAGAATAGGGGAAGATGGAGAAACTGGAGACTAGTGAAGAATAATAGGTTTGGGAAGAGTGAATAGATGGCAGACTAGATAATTATTAGAGAAGTGAATTTTAGCCTTTATGAAAGTGGCACTCTTATGGGTAATGGTGAGATTTTAAGCTATGATAGCTCAGGTCACTTAAAATGTAGGTCATAGGAATTGAGGTTGATGAACTGACTGTTATTTGAAAGCATGGGTTTGTATGGAGAAGAAGAGCCAAGTACTGAATTCTTTGAGAAAGAAGGAGTGACCTCAGGGTTGATAGATCCTAGTAGTAAGGATCTAGATGGGGTAATATAGACAAATGGAAAGGTATTGTGATACAGTGGAAAGCATATTGGCTTTGGAGTGAAAAGAACTCATTTCAAATCCTTCCACTCACTACTTGCATGACTTAGACAAGTTGCTAAACTTCACTGAGTTTCAGTTTGTTACCTATAAAATGAAAGGAGTTGGACTAGATAGCTTCTAAGATCATTTCCTGTTCTTCAGGTATGATCATTTCATTCTCAAAGGAGAAGTTGTTGAGGGGTGATCTAGAAGTGGCATTGAGGACCATGGAGTTTGCTAACTTATGCTGGGCATCAGAGAGAAAGTGCAGCCAGAACTGGAGAGGATGACTAGGGATGCAGTCTTCTGGAGAAAACCAGGTTTCCACAAATGTCAGAAAAGAAGGTATTTAGGAGGAAGGAACAGGGGTTCTGAATGGTGTTAATGTAGTGCTCAGTTGGCTTTTGAACTACCAGTTTTGATGATGTGAGGAAATTATCTAAACTCAAAAATAGTCTCTCAACTACAGCTCAGGAATAATGATGTTTAAGAATTTCTTCATGTAAGATATGACATATTTTGATACTGCTTGGACTGTTTTGAAGTTAATAAGTAAAGCGCTCATACATGTATATAACATTTTTGCAGTTTTAAGTAATTGGGTTTTAGATTTTATTTTGACACATTTTCTAGTACTAAAATAAACAGGTGTATTTCTAAATGTATATCAGTGGTACACACAAAAAATAGAAATTAGTAATTGTGAGTAGATGTAATATATGGAAATTCACAGTTTAAAATTTCCTTTTCAAATTGAATCTTTGAGGATATTGGAAGAGACAGAATTTTCCATTCCTACTCAAAAAATTGAGAGGCTAGATTTTAAAGAATAACACTGGGGGAAAATAATTCTGTATAGAAAAGTTTCAAATTGCTTTATTAATGATTTATTAAGGATGGAGTTTACATTGGATGAGATCTTATTACTTCAGAACCTACATGAAAGTGAGTTTATATGTTTACCTTTATTAAGAGTTCTAGTTAAAGAATACAATTTTGCTTAGTGACAATCTGATACTTACAGTAAATTCTAAAGATATACATATTTGAAATATTTTCAGTGGTTTCTGGAAAATTGGATTGTTTTTAGCTAAGAGTTTGTAGCAGGAACGTGGTACTTCAGCTTTGATGGAGACAGTAACATTTTGGTAAACTTGAAAAGTAGCCGTTTGAAAAAAAAAAGGTGACTTTACTTTGAAAGCTGGTTTAAAAAATGTTA
The DNA here is from genome assembly GCF_028583685.1 of Petaurus breviceps papuanus. Lineage (NCBI taxonomy): Eukaryota > Metazoa > Chordata > Mammalia > Diprotodontia > Petauridae > Petaurus > Petaurus breviceps. The sequence goes on along the minus strand of NW_027185694.1, from coordinate 27,773,267 downwards.
TTCCATTGGTTATTACTTTGGTGTTTTGCCCAAAAGTCTTTGAGTACAGGGTAAGGGTCAGTTTAATTGAAACCTATGTTTTGGTCTTTGCTTTGGTCTTCCTTTGTGTCCTTAGTCCAGTCATTTGATGCTTTTGCTTCAACTGTTATCAGCTGAGACCAAAAATGTCATAGTTCACATTCCTATAATGCTTTTTTAAGTTTAAAAAGTATTTTTCCCATAGCAGCTTTGGTAGTGGTAGCTTAGAGGTAGTGAAAGTATTATTTCTTCCATTTTACAGGTGAGGAAACTGCGGCTCCCGTGGAGTGACATAAGGTTCTGATCATCATTCTTTCCATTAAACTAGGCTGATTTGATCTAATAAAATGAGTTTACAGTAATTTTTTAATATTTTACAAAGATAAAAAAATGTTACAGTTAACATTCAAGGGCAAATTGGTACTGGTTGTAAAAAAAATACCTTTGTTTAACATTAAGCATTCTTTTCTGTGATAAATATTGTCAAATGACTTTGGTCCTTTGGAAAATATCACTTGCTTATGAATTTGTTTCATAAAAATATTTTGATGACAAAACTATATTTTAAATACTGCATAATTTAAGGAACTCAGTAATTGGTGGGTTTACTCTCATTTTCTTTTCTTCCATTTTTGATGCATTGTGTATAAATCTACACTTAGTAAGAATCCAAGTTGACATTCTGGTTCTTACTAAAGAATTTAAATGTTTGTAATTTTTAATTAGAGTATGAAGTTACTTGTTTTGATAGCTTATAATGGTGTTTGACATTTCTTTGCCATCTTTCACCCAGGGATTTCAAAGTACTTAGTAATTAGTGCTTGTTCCACCAAGAAAGGAAATTCCCTCCATCCCTCCCCCCACCTCCATCCTAAAAACACTGGAGAGTTTCATCTTTTTTCAAGGCTACCCTCTAGTTAGTGGCAAAAGGTAAAATTATAATTCTGAATCCTAAGTATCTTCTTGGACAAGATTTCTAAATTGTAGAGACCCAACCCTTATTAAGCTATACTGTTTCTCAAAATGATTTTTAAAAATTAACAGATAAGGATAGCTTTTTAATTATATATTTATTATTTTAATATATATCTATTAATATGTTTAACATCTCAGAATATAATTTAATTTGAAAGGTTCTGCTTTAGTGATATCTAGAGTAATTGTGAATGTGCAGAATATAAGTTTTAGAAGTTGAATGAGAGTAGAATCATACAACTTCAGAGCTGGAAGCAGCTTACTTAGTCCAACTTATTTATAGAAACTCAGTTACAAATTGATAAATAATTTTTAAAAGTTTACATTCGTAACTTGCTTTAAGGTTTTCCAAGTTCTTTACAGACTTCCTTCCTTGTTTCCCATTATGTAGCTCCTATAGTGGCAGAGCAGGGATTAAAATTCAGCTTTACCGACTCTTGTTCATCCAGTGTGTTTTCTACTGGGCTATGCTTTTATGAAACTTGGTTGTGACTTTTTTGAAGCTTGGTTGTGTTAGATAATAGGGATGGATACAGGTTAATTCCACAGGCAAACTTATGCATGTAATGAAATAGAACAGAGACACTGACCTATTTACATGAATGTTTCCCTATGGTAGTAAATGTGCTCATGTCTATTCCATTTGTGCACTGTATTAAAGTGACTTAAAGGGAAAGTGATCAGAAACTGTGGATCAAACCTGAAGATGGTGGATATATTGAAGAAAGGTGGTTAGAAATGTAGGAGGATCAAGTAAAGCTCTCTCTAAAACTATTTCCTAATCTTTTTCTGTCTGTGAATCTGGGAGGTGGTCCATTTGTTTAAACAAATCTACTCAGGACACATGATGATCTTTTGTGTTTGTATGTATATGTATACACGCATCAGTCATTGTCCTTTCTTTCATGGTTACAACCTTTATCGAGTAAAAGGGAAGTGTAGAAACCTGTCTCTCAGTACATAGATACATATGTATCAGTCATGTCCAACTCTTCATGACCCCATTTGGGGTTTTCTTGGCAAAGATAGTGGAGTGGTTTGCCATTTTCTTCTCCATTTCATTTTATAGATGAGGAAACTGAGGCAAACAGGGTTAAGTGATTTGCCCAGGGTCACACAGCTAGTAAGTATTTGAGGCCAGATTTAAGATAAGTCTTCCTGACTCCAGGCCTGGCAGTCTATGCACTGAACCACCTAACTGCCCCATATACATATGTACATATACATACATACACATGCATGCACACACATATTAGTGTTTATCTCTTCAGTGAACTTGAATATACTGATAAAAGTAGTTGGGAATAATCTGTATAATGTATAGATTCTACCACTCCTCAAAAATCTTCTATAGCTCCTTTGCCTGTGAGATAAAATACAAACTCCTTAACTTGACATTTAAAGCCCTTCATAATTTGACTCCAATTTCGCTTCCCAGTAATCAAGTAGATCTGTGACTTCTTCTGTGTCAGTATTCCCTCTAACAGTGCAGATCAGAAGCCATCCATGTATTTCCATATTGTGCATTTCTTTATCCATGTCCTCCTGTAAATTTGCCAGAGTGAGACTACACAAGTGTGCTGGGGGCTTTTTTTTGTTGTTGATGTTTTGGAATACTGATGGAACAGTTAGACTGTCTTTCACTTTATCTCTTTTACTCAATAAGTGACTCATCCTCTTTTCCACTCATGTTTCTCTGATAGCATTCTTTAAAATATTCCTCGTGCATAGTTCCTTATCTCTAATGTTTTGCATTCATTCATTCAGCAGCCAGCTCATGCCCACCATACCTCTCTGGAATGCTTTTTAGTCTACCTTCAACTTCAGTTCTTCAGAGACTTTAGTTTTCTATGATTTGTAGTCATAAAATATGACCAAACGAATATTGGTGTAAAAAAGAGGAGTCTTTGTTTCAAGGAGAATTTTGGGATTATTTTTCAGTTTCCCAAAGGCAGTCCAGCCTGCTCTTTTTCACCTCTTTACTTCTTGTCCCAACCTGGTTCTTCTGTATGTCTTTGTTTTTTAGGTATGTTTCTTATAAGCAGCAGCGCTTGTTCTTATGCCATCTGTTGCTCATTTTATTGTTTAATCCATTCATATTTAAGTTATGAGAACTGGATTAGAATTTTTAAAATGTATGTCTCTGATAATGATTTTTTCTGAATGAGGTTTTGTTTTTTAAAATTCCTCCTCTTTTAAGATAGTGCTTTGTCACTACAGTTATTTTTGCTTATTCTACTTTAAAGCGTCCCTACTTCTCATAGGCTTTCTTCCCCTCAACTTCAGTGCCCCTCCCCCCTTCTGTTTGTCAACCCTTTCCTTAGTTTTGGAGTTTTACTTAATTTATCGATTCCTTTCCCATTCTTTCCTTTAATTATCTAATTCTTTCCCTCCTCTCCCTTCTTTTATCCCTCTCTTAAGTAAAAATCCCCCATTTTCTTCCTTTTCAACTTCTTATATTAGTAGGCCCCCCTCCATTTTCTCTGCCTTTTTCTTTTTTTTCTTTTCTTCTTTTTTTTGTTCTTTATTAATTTGTTTACTTTTAGTTTACAAGATTCATTACCACAATTCCTTGAGTTTCAAATTTTCTCTTCCTCCCCCTTCCCCTTACCAAGATAAATACTGTGTTTCCTCCCTCCTCCCTTACTTTACTATGTCTAAATGTACTTGGTAAGTGATCTTAGATGAACATAAATGGGACATAGTTTTCTCTGCATATGATAGTGTGGTATAGTAGAAAGAAAACAAAACTTGGAATTGGAGGACTTGCAAACTCTTGGCTCCATCATACTACTTTTGTGAGTTAACATCTCTGAGCCTGGATTTTTGCATCTTAAAAATAATTGTACTTTCTCTCCCAGGGTTATTGGTAAGGATTAAATAAGATTCTGTCTGTAATGCATTTTGTAATCTGTGAAGTACTATAATAGATCCTATTGTTCTTGTAAATAATATTTTGCATTAAGTATTTTATCCATTATAAGAAATATTAATATAAATAAATACTTTGGGGATTTGTACCTTTGTTACTGAGCATTTCCCCAATCACTATAAATAGTAACCCCTCTATAGCTGAGTAAATGGTCTTTTAGAATTACTATGGCTAAATAATTCATTATGCCATAGTCAATCTGGTGATAAGCCTCTCTAAACTTAGCAAGAATGGTTCTCAGACACATACAGTTCATTATGGGGCCCATCTGTGTTTGGTGACTTTCTATTTTGGTAGGATCTGCCAGACATTGCTCTCTGGTAGGATATACTCAAGCTTAGCGCCTTTCTATGATGATGCATCAGAGGACAACTTGAATTAATTGTATTATTTTCTTGGGGAGGGGGAGTTCTGGATCTGTGATTTCATCATATAGGAAACTGTTCCTATGTGAAAATTCCTTTTGTTGCAGATCAGTAACCCACCTGTAGCTTATAGTTTACAGTTCAGAACAGAGATTCTTAACCTGAGGTCCATGAACTTCAAAAAATATATATTTTATGATTGTATTTTGAAATAATTGGTTTTTTTTAATTCTATGAACTCTGTTCATTTAAAAATATTATTCTGAAAAAGAGTCCATGGCCTTCCTTAGACTACTAAAGATGTTCTTGACACAAAAAAGGTTAGAGACCCTGATCTATAGAGTTGCCTTGGTGTCACTGAGATGTTAAGATGCATGGTTGAGCAGCTAGTAGGCCTCAGTGCTCTTCCCCTCTAGCATGTTTTATTGCTTTCAAGTTGTTGTTGTTAGTGGTATATGTGTGTGTTGTGGGGGGGGTGGTATTTATGAGAGAGTCTACCCAGTTTTTTGTTGTTTGTTTTTGCTTTCATTACATCTCAAAATTCTCCTTTCAGCAATCTTTCCTTGATCTTTTAGCCCTCTGCCGGATTGCCAGTTTCTCTAGTTATCAATGACCATACTTCCAGTTAAAGTATTTATTTGAGTATCTCTGTTCATCATTTGTCTTTTTCATCTCTGCCATTATGTTGGAAACTCCTTGAGACCAAAGATTGACCAAGTCTATAATCATCAAATATGATAGATCTCTTTCAGAATTCTGTGATCTTTTTTCTGAGATTGGGAAATTTGGAGGTACAAGTTTTCTTTACAAATTTACAAGTTCCCAGGATCATTTTATTAGATGTCTAGCCTGGGGATATTTTAGATTTGAAAAAGAATTTCTTCTTAAGTCCCCTGGTAAGGTTCTGTCCATTGATTTTATTCTTCTTAACTTTAATGACAGACCAAATTTAAATGTAGAGGCTTGAAGGAATATACTAGAGTAGAAAAAAAAGTTGTACCAAGGTTTCAGGATTTGCAGACAATGATATAATCCTTTTTTTTTTCTTTGCTTTTTGGAGGGTAGTTGGGGTTAAGTGACTTGCCCAGGGTCACACAGCTAGTTTTTGTGTTAAGTGTCTGAGGCTGATTTGAACTCAGGTCCTCCTGACTCCAGGGCCATTGTTCTATTATTGTGCCACCTAGCAGCCCCCTGACAATGATATAATCCTAAATGGTAAGGAAGTTCTAGGTTAGTTGCTAGGACTTATTCATTTGGAAGAATAAGTTAGTGGTGTTATGTGATTTTTAAAATGCTTAGGTGTTCCATGTAAATTTCTATTCCTTTTAAAGACTATAAGATTTTAAAGGGAGAAGAATCTTTTGGCTTTTTCTTTTGTTTCAAAAGAAAATAAATCTTTTTTAACCCTAATTGTGCCTTTTCCAAGATTGAAATGCCATTCATAAGACAGTCTTAGGTTGTGGGTGGCTAGGTGGCTCAGTGAATAGAGCACCGGCCCTGGAGTCAGGAGGACCTGAATTCAAATTTGACCTCAGACACTTAACACAAAAACTAGCCATGTGACCTTGGGCAAGTAACTTAACTCCAGTTGTCCTCCCAAAAAAAGATAGTCTCAGATTTGGAAGTTCACTTGTTTACTTTTTATAAAGTTCGTGTCTTACATGATTATCATTGTTTCCACAATGGGTATTGGGGTGATTATTTTTACTAGTTAAATATTTTGCATAATTGAATTTCCAAATATGAATCACCAATATTTAAGTAATGAGACACAATTTAAGTAATAGGACACAATTAAAACTGACTAGATTGAACATAAATCTTAAATTAAGAAGGCCCTTTAGGATCAATGACTATTATTCTGTGAATGTTAAAGTGCTAGTTAATTGTATGTTCTAGATGGTAAAACACCAGAGTTTAGGATTCGATTATTAAGATTGTTGGTGTAAAATTAAAACTATTAGAATTTATTAAGTGCTTATTTTGTAGCAGGCTCTATGTTAGCATTGAGGGATACAAGGACAATTCTAGTGGAGGCAACCACTTGCAGGCAACTATGTAAGTACAGGATATATACTATATAAATGAAAAGTAACAGCATTGTTCTGGTAAGTGTTTAACAATTGACTTTGGAAAGAAAAATCCAAACATGACACATTTACAAGTGTAATCTGTATTATTAACTTTTTATCTATCATTTTCTTAAGTTTAGGCAGTCAACAGTATTGTAAATCAAGCCCTGATTTTGTAGTGTTTGCCAGTTTTACTTTAATAAGGTGTGGGGGTGGGGGTGGGGGTGGTGTCTGAATCTTGAGAGGTGGGTATTCAGAAAGGTCTCTTGCACTTTTGAACTGCTTTTGATTTTGAAATGGGTGAAGAGGGAGAGCAGTCTAGTCATGTGGACAATTTTTGACATGGGGTCAAAAGCAGGATTAAGGAAAAGCAAGACCAGTGTTAATGGATTGTATGTTAAGTGGAGGGGAGTAAAGAAGACTGCACAAAGACTGGAAAGATAGAAAGGTTTTGAAGGGTTTAAAAGCCAGACAGGATTTTATATTTGATCGTAGGAGTAGTAATAGGGAGTCATTGGAGTTTGTATAGAGGATGACATGCCAGATAGGAAGAATGCCTTGGCAGTTACTGAGTAGAGCATGGACTGGAGTGGGAAGAGAATCAAGCCAGGGAGACCAACCAGCAGTAAGATGAAAGAGTAAATTCTGAGGTGAGAAGAACCTGCATCCGGGCAGTGCCTGTGTGAGTAGATTTAAAAGGACCTATCTAAGGGGCGGCCAGGTAGCACAGCGAGTAAGAGCACTGGCTCCAGTGTTGAGAACACCTGGAGATTGAATCCCGGGCTCAGACACTTAGCACCCACCCAGAAACACCAGGCCGTGTAACCTTGAGCAAGTTGCTTATCCCCAATTGCTTAGGGGGTGGCCAGGTGGCTCATCGAGTAAGAGCACCGTGTCGGGATGACCTGGATCAAATCTGGGCTCAGATACTCAGCACCACACCCAGAAATAATAACTGGCCGTGTAACCTTGAGCAAGTTACTTAACCCCAATTGCTTAAAAAAAAAAAAAAAAAGGACCTATCTAAGAGACGTAGGTTGTGAAGGTAGAAACAAGATTTAGCAACAGATTGTATATGGGGAATAAATGTGAATGAAGGATTGAGGATGGTGCTGAAGTTGCCAGCATAGGTCACTAAAATAAATCTAATACGTTTTTGGTCAGAAGGGCAAATATGAGCACCTAGTTAAACTTCTTAATCATTAATTGTCTTTTTCCAAAATTAGGGCAGAGTGCCTTGATTTTATTTGAGTTAGTTTATCATTTGAAAACACCTTTTGGATGTATATAATGGTTAGTCATCTACTTATTTAATTTTGAGTTTTGGATCCCAGCAAGTTATAGAAGCAGAATAATCCTGTAGTTGAGCTGTTTTGTATGTATGTGTGTGTGTGTATATATATATATATATACATACACACACAGTGTATTTGTGCTGGTGCACAGGAATGAGGAAATAGCTTGACTTTTGCTGTTTACTACTGCTCTGCTGCATCTGGAATGCTCACACCTCTTTTAGCCATGCTGGGTTTTCACAGTATGCTCATTGATGCTGGCTCTTAAATAGGAAGTTTCCTTTTAAGAATTTGTTTCCTTTCTAATATAGTAAACCTTACTCTAGAAATGAAATCTCTTAACACTTTATTGGCTGTTTCTCACCCATTTAAAATGTCCTTTGTTCTGAAAAGGCACACACCCCGATTCTCAGCCAGGGCAGTGATTGGTTCTTATTGATCACATGCATTTGTGACTGCTTTGGACTACCACTGTTAGCCAGCTAGCTGCCTGAGGAGTTATTGACTGTTACCTCTTTTGTAATTAGCATGTTTAGTTGATATTTTTAAGAGACTTTCTTCTTGGTAGAGTACTGATACCTTTTCAGTTTCGAATGAATTAAAAAAAAATTGCGTGTGTTTTGTTTCTTTTGTTTGCAAAATTAAGCAAATTAGAAAATATTGACTTTAAAAAAGTAATTAGAATAATGTTGAGCCATATTACATTGGGGGAAATTAAAATAAAAAACTTTATGTTGAATCCTTTTTTTCTTGTCTATTTTTCTCATTCCTTAATATTAAATTAAAAAAAATTTTTTTTTATTTCTAGGGCTTAGAGTTTTATCTCCCCTTCCCACTGAGAAAGAATTATATCAGTTTATAGTATGTTAATATAGATAATTATTTGAACTTTGATTTGAAATAAACTTTATTCCTAATATTATGGAACAGGGGGAAAAAAACCCCATGACAATGGTTCTAATTCTAATTAACTGTTAGAATGCTTGACAAACCTTCCCCCTTTATAATTCTGGTGTTACATTAAACACTCAAAAAATATTAATTGGAATGTATCTTGTTCAAAATACTTTTCATGGCTCAGTGGAGGATACTAAGATTATGTGCCATAGAGATAAGGATAACAAAATTTGTTGTAGATTTTCTATGTTTAATTTACATACTTAATAATACTTTACATTTATAGGCTCTGTTATAATTTACATTATGCTTTCACATGTTATCTTATTATTCTTGTAAGGTAGGTAGAACTTTTGAAGAAGTAAATTTCCATAGGCTACTTAAGTTATAAGATAAAGAGGTGATGTTAAAATCTAGGTCTTTGGTATTCTTTTTGCTATATCATGCTGTTTATAAGAGAAATGTACTTTATAGCATCCCAGGTTTGAAACATGACTTTATAGTATAAGCAGTTTGTAGAATAGGGAATTTTGTAATAGAGTTTTATTGGATACTCTTCATGCTAATTCAGGTGAAATAATTGAGGATTACTGGTAGAGAAAATGAAATCTGTCATTATGACTCTTCTTTACCATCTTCATTTGCTAATTTTCTCTGTTTAGCAATTTTAAAAAAAGTTTGTTTATTTACTTTTAGTTTATAGCATTCAATTCCACAATCCCTGGAGTTCCAAATTTTCTTCCCTTCCCATCCCTCTCCTCCCCCCTCCCTCCCGGCTGCATGCAATCCGATTTAGGTTCTACAAATATCTTTTCATTAAACATTAGACAGGTTGTAAAGAAGAGTTGTAACCAGTGGAGTGAACAACAAGAAAGAAGGAATGAAACAAAACAAAACACAGAAGAGAGGGAGCAAGTCGTTTGATTCAATTTGCATTCAGACTCTCTTTTTCTCTGGATGTGGATATCCCTTTCCATCATGAGTCTTTTGGAGTTGTCTTATATAACCTTGTATTGCTGAGAGGAGCCCAGTCTATCAAAGTCAGTCCTCACAGATATGATGTGTCTGTAATTATGTACAAAGTTCTCCTGTTTCTACTGTCCTCACTTAGCATCAGTTTATATAAATCTTTCCAGGTTATTATGAAGTCCATCTGCTCCTCATTTCTTATTGCACAATAGTATTCCATTACATTCATATACCACAACTTGTTTAGCCATTCCCCAGTTGATGGGCATCCCCTTGATTTCCAATTCTTTGCCACCACAAAAAGAGCTGTTACAGCCCCAGAAAGGCTGGGTCTGTTTGGAAAATTTTTATTTCCATTGACTTAAGTTCTTAATTTTTTTTTTAGAGGGGGAAGGCAGGGTAATTGGTGTTAAGTGACTTGCCCAAGGTCACACGACTAGTGTTATGTTAAATGTCTGAGGCTGAATCTGAACTGAGGTTCGTCCTGACTCCAGAGCTGGTGCTCTATTCACTGCACCATCTAGCAGTTGACTTAAGTTCTTATGCTTTGTTGATTTGAGTTGCTTCAGAAACATACTTGAGGAGTTTGGTTTTTTTGGAATAAGCAAAGGGCATTCTAAAAATGGGTCCCATCAGCATGAGTAGAGGAAAACTTAATGTGTTGAGTCTAATATGAGTTTCATTGAAGTCTAAAGATAGGTATAATGTAAACTTTGCATGTGTACTAGGAAGGATTGGGTTCAGTGTTTGGTTTGGGGCTTTACAATGTATTATTTATGAAGTGCTACTTTGAAACTTTTGCATACTTTAATGTCAAGTTTTATCCTCTGATACTAGTTCAATTTCTAGTTTGTGTGTAGGCAGACATTTAAAATCATTTCTTCTTATTCTCTGTGTTCCTCAGTAAGAGTAAATGTAGTTACAGTATCTTAGAACAAATCAGTCTATATTTACAAAGAGGCTATTATTATTGTTCTTTTTTTTCCCTTTATACCCTTTAGTGCCTGGGACATAGTAGGTGTTTTAATAAATGGTTGTTGATTGATATTGTTTGCAAAAAGCTATCTGGCTTGAATATTTTGTGTAGATTAGAAGGAGAGTGTTTATAAGAGTTTGTTGATATATAAGATAAAATGTCTACCCAGAGTCCATTCTAAATACCGAAAGTTAAGATAACATCTTGAGTCTGTTTATTGTTGTTTTTGAAAGATTTGCTTGAAATATACTTTGATGTTTTAATACTTCAGTTGCTGTCTGATTTCAGTGGTGTGGATCAGTCAGTAGTGAGTAAACATTTATTAAGCACCTACTATGTGCCAGGCACTTGTGCTAAGCCTTTGGAATATAAAAGCAAAAGACAGCCCCTACCCTCAAGTGTTGTGAGGATCAAATGAGTTAATATGTATAAAGCACTTTAGAAAATCTTAAAGCTCCCCCCCTTTTAAAAAAAACTTTTGTTTTATTTAAATATATAGAGAGAAATAGGCTCATTTCCAGCAAGGGATTCTGATGGATGAGACTTACATGATTCCATAGACAGGGAAGATGATAGGAATATGGGTTCATATTTCTTTCTTTTTTTTTATTTTTGGAGGGGGAAGGCAGGGCATTTGGGGCTACATGACTTGCCTAAGGTCACACGGCTAGTTTTTTGTATTAAGTGTCTGAGGCGGGATTTGAATTCAGGTCCTCCTGACTCCAGGGCCGGTGCTGTATTCACTGTGACACCTAGCCACCCCTAAAGCCCCTTTTAAATGCTAGCTATTATCAAAACAAATTTTATTTCAGCTTAAGAACTATGTATAACTGCAATCCTGTTTAATCAAGGGGGATAAAAAGAGGTAAAATTGGACTGAATAAGGTAGTTGTTCTTAAAAATCAAACCAAATTAAGAGTGGATGGAGTGAGCATCCCATCTTCCCCAGTGAAGATCATCTTTGACTTCTTCAGAAATAAACACCTCCCCAGTATGCTGGCTCTCTGGTTTAGATAAGGACTTTTTTTCTTTGAGCTTTTGAGGTATTTATGCTGAGAAGAATGCTAAAATTTATCAACTTACTTTTTGGTCATTTTGTTATTTTTCTAATGTGCCATTCTGACCTTTTCATTTATAGGCTGTTTTGTAGGGGTCAGGTATGGTACTAAATGTAACTGGAACAACTTTGATATATGCAGGTGAGAGTTTTCTGGGATAGTTCATGAGCATCAGAGGGAAATTAAGGAACTTAATTAGTTAACTTACTTTGTAATGAATTTTTTCCTCTGATTCTTCTTTTTAAGTCTGTCAAAAGTAGTTTTTGTGTTTAAAAAGAAAGAAAACAAGAAGAAATGATCAGTAGACTAGAGATTCTATAAATGAATTTAATATATAAACTTGTGTGAATATATGACAAAACATAAGTAGCTCAGTAGGTTAGGTATTTTTTAATAAGAGTTAGTTAGGTATTTTTTAATAAGAGGATGAGAAAGCAGTTCAGGGGAGATACATTTATGACCAGTGGAGATCTCTCTGTGGCTCAGTTTGCTCATTTTTAAAATGACAGAGGGATGGTCTAAAGTTCATTTTGCTGGAGGATCAGATCCTGTTTTTTATATTTCAAACTAAGGATAGATTGTAGTTTGCTGACACCTGGACTAGGTGATCTAAAGTCCCTTTGACGACATTATATTAATCTGTGAAGGGCTTTTGGACTTGGTCTAAAAGCTCATTGTGAAGCTGTTTGAAAGCAAAGACAGTGGAAAAAGCTAAAATGTAGTGGGTTGACAAGGAAATCATTAATAAGGAAATGGAGATAGCCAGTGTACTTCGTAGGCTGATGTGGATTTTTTAAAAATAAATTTATCTATTTTTAGTTTTCAGCATTCATTTCCATAAGATTTTGAGTTTCAAATTTTCTCTCCCTCTCCCCTCCCCAAGATCTGGTCTGATATAGGCTCTACTTATGCATTCATATTAAACATATTTTCACATTAGTCATGATGTAAACAAAATTTAGAACTAATGGGAGGAACTGTGAGAAGGAAGAAACAAAACAAAACCTCAAAACCAAAGGAGAGCAAATAGTATGCTTCCATTTGTATTCAGACTCTGAAGTTCTTTCTCTGGATGTGGATAGCATTTTCTATTGTGACTCTTTTGGAGTTGTCTTAGATCCTTGCATTGCTGAGAAGAGCTAAAGTCTATCAAATTCAGTCATTGAACAATGTGTTTGTTACTATTTACATTGTTCTCGTACTGCTCATTTCACTCAGCATCAGTTCATATGAGTCTTTCCAGGTTTTTCTGAAGTTGGCTTGCTCATCATTTCTTATAGCACAATAGTGTTCCATTATGATGTGAAATTCTTTGGAGCAGAAACACGGTATTGCCTAGGGTTTCTCTTGATAGGAATTTTTTTTTTTTTTTACATTTAAGGACCTAGTATGATAAACTGTTGCTTTAAGGGCTTTCCTAAAAGGTGTCTCCCATGCAGCATTCATGTCTCTCGAATAATTACTATGGAGAGAACTTTATTCAGTGATCTTAGGAGTATTTTCATCAGATAAAGCTTAAAATACAGATACATGCTCACCTAAGGCAAAATTTTTCCAAACTCTGAGAGACATCCAATTGGGATGTGAGAAACCCTGGTATTTTCCAGTCAATTACTGCAGAAATACACCTACTTTTTCCAATAAAAATAAAGTCTAAATCAGAATTTTAAAAAACCACACATGCAAATACCCAAAATATGGTGAAATTAGTTCCATTTTCAGATGAATGAAGCATATAGTCATTTACTACAAATAAATGAGATTAAAGTTTTCTTGGTACTGTACCTTTAGTCTGCATAGGCGTGTGACCTAGATGGGTTGCTGCTTAAGTGCATTTGAAACTTGAAGTTAATCAATCTCTTTTTGTGGAAGTCACAACATCACAATATCCATTGTGTTTCCTAATGCCATTATGTTGGCAGGCGAAATTAATAAGCTGGTTTCCAAACCACTGTACAACTTAAAAAAAAATATGGAAATGACTGGGTTGTCAATATTGATTTGAAATTTTCAGAAGTTTTAGTTGTCTTAAATTTTTTATCCACTAATTTTAAAATAAGTAAAATAACACAAAAAATCACTATCCATTCTATCATTCAGATTCACAAACATAGTTATTGAAGCAATGGAAACACTTTTTGACTTTTTGTTTCCTTGTAAGAGTGCCTTAATTGCAGTTAGTAAGAAATCTAATAAATTGAAATATCTTAAAAGTCTACATATACAAGATGTTTACAGAACTAAAGAATTTTGCCAGAGAAAATTGTCTTATTTAATAAGCAAAAAGATATTTTTCAGTCACTGTTTCTTTGATATCAAAAGGGTTTCTTACCTTCTATAAAGTTGCTTACAGAATTAAGTATTAAGTCTCATTTGATCCTCTCAGTAGCATCCTATTTATTTATCTTCTCCTGTTTTTAATCCCATATCTACAAAACACTATCTACATTCACTGACTTCATTTTTTCTCCTCTCACTCAAACTCTATTATTATTATTTTTTTTTTTTGGAGGGGGGAAGGCAAGGCATTTGGGGTTAAGTGACTTGCCCAAGGTCACACAGCTAGTGTGTCAAATGTCTTAGATCAGATTAGAACTCAGGTCCTCCTGACTCCAGGGCTGAGTTGTAGCTGCCCCAAACTCTTATTATTTTGTATATATCAATCAATCAAGCATTTATTAAGGACTTGTTAGTGTCAGGCACTATGCTAGGTGCTGGAGATATATAATTACAAAGAATGTGACAGTCCCTACTCCTAAGGAGTTTTACATTCCCGTGGGGGAGAGATAAGTACATATATAAATATGTACAACATTGATACAAAGTGAATAAACACAAATGTACAAAGTAGTTAAAAACAAGGTTTGAGTGGGAGGGCTGTGAGTCTGGCAGGGTGAGGATCAAAAAAGATTCCGTGAAGATGAAGCCATAGAGTATTTGAAGTCACTCTCAAAGAGTGGTAGTCTGTGGGGCAGAGGTTAGCAGGGAATAGGAATTAAGTGCAAAAAAGCTTAATTTGTTCCCTTTGAAATTTTATCCTATGCACAATATTTTCTGCTTTTTAAAACCATACTCCTAGAAAAAGCTATCTCCATTTACTCCCTTCACAAAGGGATGGTCATTACAAAGGCTTGGAGACAGGAGATGGACTGCTGTGTGACGCATAAGAAAGAGAGCCAGTTGGACTGGTTTGAAGAGTAAAGGAGGAGTAATAATGAATGATGAAGCTGGAAGATAGGTTGGGAACTGGTTATGACTTTTAAAACTAAGAAGAGACATTGTGTATTTTATTATAGAGGTGATATAGTTGTTTGAGTAGGGTAGTAATTTGGTCAGATATGCACTGAGGATCACATTCTCCTTCCAACCAAAATGAGAAAAGAAGAAAAACAGAATCCATTTAATAAATATTCACAGTCAAACAAAGTAAATTTCCCAAACTGGCCATATTCCAAAATTTGTGTCTCATTCTGAATCTTTAGTCTGTCATCTTTTGGATCCCTGGGAGGTTTTAAATTCCGTATCTTAGGTTTTAAATCTTGGTTTCATCCTGGATTTGTCACTCTGTCCCTTTGACTTACCCCTCATTTCCATGTAAGTCTTGTTGATGCTTCCTCTATAGTATCTCTCCCATTCATCTCCTTCCATCTACCCACATGTCCACTACTCCAGTTCAGTCCCTTATCTCTTCTCTGAACTACTGCATTAATCTTTGCCTCTAGCCTCCCCTCTGCAATGCATCCTCTACATAGCTATCAGAGCCATATTATTAAAGCACAACTCTGACCCTGTCACTCTCCTGCTTAAAAAGCTTCAGCACTGCCTTCTTGCCAATATGCATACTCTCTATTTTTTTTTTTTATCCTTTAAAGCCCATCAGTCTGTCTCTAGCTCACTTTTCAGGTATGCTACATTCCGTTAAGTTAAACTGTCCTTGCTCTTCCCCATACATGACATTCCTCCCCCACCTCCCCACCCCCTGTCCCGTGTGACCTTGCCTGGGCTCTCCTGAATGCCCTCATTGCTTCATAGGATCCTTAACTTCAAAACTCATCTCAATTGTCACCTCATACAGAAGCCTTTCCTAACTCCCTCAGGTGCTAATGTCCTCCCTAAGATATTACTGTTTGAACTTTGTATTTAATATCCTGAATAGATTTGTTTTCTCTTAATACCACTCAAATGTAATCTCTTTACTGATCTCCAAACTTGCATCTCCAACAGCTTTTCAAACATCTTGAACTGGATGTCCAGTAGACCTCTTAAACTCAAACAGAACTCATTATCTTTCTTCCTAAACACCCCTCTCCCCAAACTTTCCCTATTACTGTAGAAGGCAGTACCATCATCCTAGTAAATTCAGGTCTGCAACCCAGGAGTCATCCTGGATTCCTCACTCTCATCTCTCATTTCTAAGGTGTTGCCAAGGCTTGCCAATTTCACCTTTGCAAAATCTCTCAAATAAGGGGCGGTTAGGTCGCACAGTGAATGGAGCACTGGCCTGGAGACAGGAGGACCAGAGTTCAAATGTGACCTCAGACACTTAACATTTACTAGCCGTGTGACCTTGGGCAAGTCACTTAACCCCAATTGCCCTGCCTTCCTCCCTCCATAAAGCAAAAAAATAAAATAAAAATTTCTCAAACAAGCCCCCCTTTCTTCTCTGATGCTGCCATCACTCTAGTGCAGGCCCTAATCACCTCACAGCTTAGTTACTACAGTAGCCTTCTGGTGAATCTGCCTGCCTTAAGTCTTTCCACACTCCAATCCATTCTTCATTCAGCCACTGATTGTGTCACCTGTTCACCTCACTCCCTACTCAGTAAACTCCAGTGACTCCCTGTTGCCTCCAGGAGCAAGTACAAAATTCTTTGTTTGGCCTTCATCACCCTTAATAACCTAGCCTCCTCTTACTCTTCCAGTTTTCTTGCACCTTACTCCCCAGCAAATACTCTTCAATCCCATCACACTGACTTCCTGGCTATTCCCCAAACTAGGCATTCTATCTCTGGTCATTTTCTCTTGCCGTCTCCCCTGCCTGGAACTCTTTCCTTCCTAAACACTCTACCTGTTGACCTCCCTGACTTCCTTTAAGGCCCAACTAAAATCCCACCTTGTATAGGAAGTCTTCTCCAGCCCCTCTTAATTCTAGTGCCTTCCCTCTGTTAATTATTTTGTATTTATCCTATACATAGCCCACTTTGTAAATATTTATTTGCATTAGATTTTAAGTTCTTTGAGGGCAGGGACTGTTTTTTGCCTCTTTTTGTATCCCTAGTGCTTAGCATAGTGTCTGGCACATTGTTGTTGTTCAGTAGTTTCAGTTGTGTGTCTCTTCAGTTGTGATTTTTTATGACCCCATTTGGGGTTTTCTTGGCAGAGACTCTGGAGGGATTTTGTCATTTCCTTTTCCTGCTCAAGCAGAGGCATAAAGATTAAGTGACTTGCTCAGGGTCACACAGCTAGTAAATGTCTGAGGCCGAATTTGAACTCAGGTCCTCCTGACTCCAGGACCTGTGCTGTATCCACTGCACTCTCTAGCTGCTTCCTGAGTAGGCACTTTCATAATTGCTTGTTGAATAAACCTTATATTTTTCTGGATGTCTCTTTACATCACTCTTTTTAAATCTATAGATCATTATTGGTTATATATCAGTTGGTATAGTCTGACTTTTTGGTGAAATAAACAAGATACTTTGAATTTAACTGTTAAGAAACCTGTCCTTTCCCTTATTTTTCCCTTATTTTAAGTAGTCCTGGGTCAAATGATTTTTAACTCTTAATTCTTTGCCTCAGTTCATCCCAACACTTGGTGGGACCTAGAGGTTTTCAGAAAAGAGTTTTTATTGATATCTTCTGTTTCTTACATCATCATAGCTATCTCAAGTATCTTTCCCCTTTCTCCTCCCAGAGAACCATATCATATAAACATCAGTATTTTTAGAGAAGGAAAAAAAAATCAGCACAACTGATCAACACATCGGAAAAGCCCCAAAAGATGTACAATATGCTACACCTGTGGATCTCCCATCTCCACAAAGGGATGGGTTGGGAGTGCCCTCTCATATCTCTTCATTTGAGTCCTGTTTGATCTTTGTAATTTTGTTATACTTACTTTTGATTTTTTGATATTGTTATTCTTTATGTTTACGTTATTGTAGTTACTGTGTATATTGTATTTTTGGCACTGCTTCATTTATCATTAGTTCAGATCTTTCCATACTTCTCTGTATTGATCACATACATAATTTCTTACAGCACAGTAATATTCTATTTCATTCATGTACCTCAGTTTGTTTAGCCATTCTCCACTTTATGTGCATCTGCTTTGTTTCCAATTCTTGGCTGTCACAAAAAGTGGTGCTATAAATACTTTAGAGTATATGGGGATTTTTTTTTTTTAAATCAGTGACTTCCTTAGAGTATAAAACCAGTCATGGAGCCTCTGGTTCAAAGGGTCTGGACATTTTAGTCTCTTTATTTGATTAATTTTTGATTTTTTATTTGGTTAATAATTCCAAATTGTTTTTCAGAATAGTTGTAACATGTCACAGATCTACCACAATTATGTATTAGAGTGCCTTTCTTTCCACAGTACTTGCAAAATGGAGTGTTACCATTTAAAAATTTATTTCTCTTAGTGATTGGAGCATTCTTTCCTGTGACTGTGAATATGTTGCAATTCTTCTTTTGAGAACTGTTTGTTTATATCCTTTAACCATTTATACGTTAGGGAATGGCAACTAGTCATATATTTATTATTTCTATATCTTGGATACCAAACCCTTATCAGAGAAATTTGAAAAGTCCTGGTTTCTGCTTAGGCAGATCAGACCAGTTTCTTATCCTTCATGTCAGTCAAGGATACACTAAGGATTGACCAGCAAGTTAAATAGGGAAAGCAAATACAGGGCATAGAAGTTTCCACAGAAGTTTAGGAGAGAAGCAGAGAGGAAGGGCAGATGTTGCAACTGAAACTTTTGGGTCTAGAGGTTCCAAAAAATTCAGAGAGGCTTTTTGATCCGTCACACTACTTGAACAAGATAGGTTTCAGATAATTGCATTAAAAAATAAAATGTCACATGTGGAATAATTGAGAATTTACAATATGTAAAGCTTCTTGTTGAGTCCCTTCTCTCCTTTGTGCCCCAATAGACCAAACAGATATAACTAGAAGTTTTGATGCTTCTATGTAATTTTAAAATTTTCTTATGATTGTACTAACATTTTTTTTTTGCTTTTTTGGGGGGAGGGCAGTTGGGGTTAAGTGACTTGCTCAAGGTCACATGGCTAGTTTTGTGTGTGTATGTTAAGTGTCTGAGGTCTGATTTGAACTCTGGTCCTCCTGACTCCAGGGCTAGTGCTCTATTTACTGCGCCACCTAGCCGTCCTCTGTAGTAATATTTTCTTAAGTATATAGTGAGATATGTTCTTGATTTCAGCTTGGAAAGGACAAATAGAGAGCTAGACAGATAGTCTGAAGTTTTAGTAAACTGAAATTCTTTGACTCATTATTAAGTTGGTAAATTTTATTGAGCATGATTTGAAATTCCTGGTTGAATTTTCATTTCATGCATTTTAGTATACATACATGTGTCTATTGTTTTAATATCTCATGTATTACCCAATATTTCCCTCTCACTTCCCAAAGAACAGTCTCTTAAAATAATTTTTAAAAAAAGGGGGAAAATAGACCCAGTTCAGTAAAACTAACAATACCCATAGTACTTTAGTACTTTACTTTTGCATAGTCTTTTACTTCTGCCAAGAAACTTCTTTAGGGCTAAGTTTAGTCATTATAATTTTGCAGCATTCACTTTAAATTTTTTTTTTTGTTACATTTTTGTTCGTTGTAGTCATTTGTATGTTGTTTTCCTGGTTCTGCTTACTTCTCTTTATATCAATTCATATAAGTCTTCCTGTGTATTCATTCATGTTCACTGCTTCTTGCAGCACAGTAATTTTCCATATATTCATATGCCACAACTTGTTTAGCCATTTTCCCAAATGGTCAGCATCTACTAAGTCTTCAGTTTTTTCTACTGCAAAAAATGTTGCTATAAATATTTTGGTTTTGTCCTTGCCTTCCTTAGTGTATAATTAACAGTGAAATTTCACCATCAGAAGGTATGGCCATTTCATTGTCTTTCTTAGCGTGGTTCCCATGGTTTCTGGAAAGGTTAGACCAATCTCTGGCTTTACTAACAATGCATTAGGGGGCGGCTAGGTGGCGCAGTGAGTAAAGCGCTGGAATCAGGAGGACCTGAGTTCGGTTCAGGCCTCCGACACTTAACACAAAAGAAAAACTAAACTAGCCTTGTAACCTTGGGCAAGTTACTTAACCCCAATCACCCTCCAAAAGGCAAAAAAACCCCAAACCCAACAAAAACCAATGCATTAGTGTTTCTATCTTTCCACAACCCTTGAAAAATTGATTATTCCTATTCTTGTTAAATTATTCCCATCTTTGTTGTCTTTGCCAATTTATTGTCTGTTAGGTGAACTCTCGCTTGATCATTGTTAGTGATTTGTAGCATTCCTTCATAGTTTTTAGTTATTCTTTTGAGAGCTATTTGTTCATATTTGACCAAGTGGGGAATAGATTATATCTATATTTCTTTTAGTTGTCTGTATGTCTTTGATATGAGAACTTCATCAGACGTATTTGATACAAAGATTTTTCTCTCAATCTCTTCCCTTTTTCTGATTGTAACAATTTTGTTCATTCAAAAACTTTTCAGTTTCATTAGATCCATTTTATCTTTCGAATTCATGTATATTTAATTGACTTGATTAACATGTGAGTTGCACTGGATCATTTTTAGAAGTAAATAATATCTTGAATCTGCATTTTCTGAAGTAATTTTTATGAATGAAACTTGATGGATTTAGATGCTTTAATTTGGGAAAAATCATGTAACCAGGCATCATCATCATTTAACTATTCAACTAAGACTTTATAATTTTGCATGTAACTAAGATTCAAAGTCGATGAGATAGATTTAACTTTGGTGGTAAAAGAAAAGCCACAGGGCTTGTTACTATAAGGACAGAATGTTGAAAAAGACCTGAATCCAATATTGGTTGTTTATAAATGCCTCAATTTTCTCATCTTTAAAATTAGGGGGTAGGTTTAGTTTCAGTTTCATTTCTGTGCTACTGTTTTGGGGTTTTAGTACAAATCAGGTCACCAATTTTATACCCTAATGACCGTATGGTATAGAAATGTGTTGGTGAAAGACAAGACCATTCTATCCTTCACAGTCTGTTACATAAACCTAGTGCATGTGCTACAATGTATATCATGCTTTGACTCTCCTCCTGAGCTTTAATTATGTAGATTTTCTGATAAAGGTAGAAGGAACTTTTTTTGTACAGCAAGAAAATCTCCATGTAGTTGGCCGAAATCACAAATTTGATTCCTTGTCCAGACTAGTTAGCTTCATACAGAGATCCTGCTCCACTGTCATAGATTGTCCCTGATCCAATCATCTCATAGTATCCTATGGGTCCTGAGTGAAAAGATACCTCTGGGGCCTTATACTCTATCAGAGTTGCTAGTAAAGCAATTCAAAGCCACTGTTTTAGTGGTTGTTTATTAGCAGCATTGATTGAGCTTACAAAGAAGGAAGTTAAATTAGATTGAGCTTCTTGAGAGCAGAAACTGTTCATTGGCTTTCTTTGTATACCCAGTTCATAGCCCATTACCTGGCACATAGTAGGCATTTAATAAATACTTGTTAAATTGATTTCTTGTTAATAATAGCTGATGTTTACATTGTACTTAAAAGTTATAAAATTTTTATATACATTTATCTCGTGATCTTTACAACTCTAAGAGATAGGTAGTATGGGTTTTGTTATCCCTATCTTAAAAATGGTAAAATTGAGGTCCAATTGCCTCAGTGAAATGACTGTCCTATGGTCACATGGCTAGTAAATGCCAGAGGTAAAATTCAAACCCAGGCCTTCTGGGCTCTAACTCTAGCACTCCATCCACTACTCCCATTGCCTCTCTCTCACTCTCTTTTTTTTTTAAAGCAGTTGGGGTTAAGTAATTTGCTCAAGGTTACACGGCCAGTTATTTTGTATGGGTGCTAAGTATTTGAGGCTGGGACAGATCCTGGGTCTCCCGACTCTGGGGCCGGCGCTTTTACTCACTGCACCATCTGGCCGCCCCTCATTGCCTTTCTTTTTTAAAGGCTGATATTGGAGATGTTAGCGTCCATTGGTTAAATGGGACCAAGAAATGTGTTTGTAGGCAGATTAGGTTTATATTGTCAGTGACAAAGTCCAAAAAATAGTAGAGGGAATTTGAACTGCACTGTATTCATTGGAACACCGACATTAAATATATCTTGTCTCTTTTTGGTTGTTATAAAATTCCTCTTTCCTTTTCCCTAATACTCATATAGTTTTAATGTAAATAATAACAGCTAAAGAATCTCAGATAGATAAAAATCTGGGATTGAGAAGAGGAATTGAATAGTGTTATAAAAAGATTTAATGTAAAATATCTTTTAAACAATAAAATGTTTAAAATTTCATTTTACATAGCTTTTTAAATGGAGCACAAGGATGGCTCTCTGAACCAAAGCAAGGTATATCTTTACCCCTCAAGTAATAGGTTGTCTAGTCCAACCCCTCATTTTTGAGATGAGGAAACTAGGGGCCAGATAGGTGGAGTAAGTTGACTAGGACCACATAGCTAGTTAAGTTACTGAGGCATGATTTCAGCCAACTTTTCCATACTTCAGGTCTGGTACCCTGTTCTACCACAGAAAACAAATAAACAAAAAATAATATAGAAAAGTTCAGAATATATCAGTTCACTCATCACTGACCTAGGACTTCATGATCATACCAAATAAATAAGGGTAGTGGCAGCTACACTGATAACTTTAGGAAATAATATTGGATGGGAATTAGAGAACAGCCACCTTTTTAATTAAACAATAGCTCTGGGTCCTTTTAGTAGGAATTGAGTGTCCTGTTCTGTTAGACTGTGATCAGTATTCTGCTTGCTCTTTTTTATGAAGTTCAAAACTTTTTGTTAATGCAAAAAAGTTTTCATAGCCATTTTTAGTAAATTGTACTTCTGTGAAGAAGCTTAACTTTGTGGGGTAATTTTTAACAACAGTCACTTAGGCTATGTTTATTTGGGCCAAATAACTTATAAATAGAGCACTGCTCTCTTGGTATGAGCTTGTCTGCGCTGACATTTTTTTTAACTTGCAGATTTGTTGTAACTTCACATTTGCTTAACTTTTGAAAGTTTAGTGAGATAATCAGTTCTTTGAAAGTAAAAATAATGGTGTATACATAAATACAGTTAAATTCTTTGGAAGATTTTGGTTTTCTGTTGAAAGCATAGTTTTCAGGATCAAATTGGAAATCTAATATCACTTTCCTCATTGTACACTCGTTTTCTTTCCTGTTCTGATTCACAGATCTCTATTGTTATTTTCCTTCCCATCTCTGTGTCCCTTAAATCTGTTTTTTTGATTGTCTTTCTCCATAAGTTACTTATTTTTTATTCTCCCTTCCAATCAATACTTGTTTCATGGATTCAGTTCTTCTCTATATAGATGTCTCCCAAAAGTATCTCTAATTTCTCTCCAGAAATCTAGTCTCATTTACACATTTACCTGTATGCTGGAAATACCCACCTGATGACCTGTAGGCATCTCAGAATCAGCATGTACAAAGTGGAAACTTAGATTGCCATGAAAAACCTCCTATCTTCTAAATGGCCCTATTGCCAGTGACAAAGCTACCATCTTCTCAATATTAGAATCATCCTTGACTTTCTCTCTCCCTCGTCCTCCGTGTCTATCAGTTACCAAGTTATCTTGATTGTGTCTCTGCAAGGCCTCTCATCCATTACCTTCACTCTATTCACATAGCTTCTCCCTAAGTTTAAACCCTTATCACTTCTCACCTGCAGGGCTATAAATAGTCTCCTAATTTGCCTCTTCCTTCCTACCCCAACCCCCATCTGACACCCCATTGCCTCAAGGAAAAAGTCCTCCGTGTGACATTTAATGTCCTCCATTATTTGCATCCACCCTACCTTTCCAATATTATTTCATATTACTTTTCTTGAGACACTCTCCATTTTAGTCACATTGACTTGATAGCTTTTTCTCATACTGTATTCCATCTTCCTCCTCTCATGCTTCACCCCAGCCCTTCATCCCTTCTCACTTTAGCCTTGTGGAATCCCTAGCTTCCTTGAAAGTACTGATTGACTCTATAAATCAGCCAATTAATAGCAAGTCCTCATTCCTTCTTTAAATGACTATGAATACACTGTGCCTTTTGTTTTTATTTACTATACAGATATTGTGTTTCCCTCAGTAGAATGTAAGCTGCTTAAGGGCAGCTTTTTTTTCCTTTGTATCTCTGGTTTCTAGCATTAATGCCTATAGTAGGAGCTTAGTAAACATCTATTGAGCTAAAATCATACATTTTACTATATTTTGTAAAATATGAAGTTTATTTTAAAAATGTAATGTAGCTTTTTCATTTAAAATTACCTTATGTGCCCACTATTTTAAACGTAAAGTACTTGAGAGCCTCCTATTTTTAACTTAAGAAACACCTTATTTGAGGGATTTGAAATCTTTCGGGGCTCATGTCCAATTAGTAGTTGTTCAGGTTGTAGATATTCCATTTTGCCTGTTTTAAAGATGTTCATGAAGCACTTTTTGATCTCATTGAAGTTAATCACTCTATTCAATGTTAGTCTGAGTGAAAGATTTTTCTCATTGGCCAGGGAAGACAAATTGTACAATTGCATACATGTTGACATAGTAGTAATGTAAAAAACATGGTTACCTTGCTGTGTTTTCATTAACTTTTATTCTTTGAATGCTAATAAGTGTAAACTAAATTATTTAGTTTGACTAGCTTTCAGCGGGATAAAAAAGTATTATAGAGATATTTAATATGAAAGTGACTGATTTCTGTTTTAATATTATCTAACTTTTATCAGTGATATAGTTGTAATTTATATTAGATAATTTTATACTGAGCTAAGTGATCAAGTAACTGCTTTAGTTATCAGAAGTACCCATAGGTGGAAGAATTCCTTTCCAGCTTCCATAATGAAGAAAAGTAGAGTTGACTAAGGACCAAATATGTAAATGACTCTAAATTAGAACTGATACTTTGTTAGATTTTTAAGAATGGGATATAATTTTGTTTCCCTATTTTGCAGATGTCCTTATTTACATCGAACCACTGGGGACACTGAAAGAAAGTATCATCTCAGATATTACAAGACTGGTACATGTATACATGAAACAGATGCTCGTGGCCATTGTGTGAAGAATGGACTCCATTGTGCCTTTGCCCATGGCCCTCTTGATCTTAGACCACCAGTATATGATATAAGGTAAATTAATCTTTTTTTCAACCAAGTGTTGTAACCAAGCTCCTCATTTGTGTAACTGTTCTATAATGGTTCTATAATGGTTTCTAGAGTAGAGCCAGCTTAGGTACCACCTTTTTTGATGATCATTTACTTAGTCAAATTTTTAAGCAATTATTTTATTTTTTATAGGAATATTATGTTTTACTTATTATATTCTACTAACACTGCTTCAGGGAACTTACTAAGTGTACTAGGTTGTGAGATAACATCCCTAAAAGAGGCTAATAATTCAAAATGCATTCTGATAGTTATTTAGGAAATAAAGTCCTTAATACAGCTTCTGGGAGTCAGGTCATATGTTGTGATCCTAGGAGTGCTGGAGGATTTCCTTGGCAGGATGCCCTGCCAGTGACTTCACTATCCAGGACCCACTACATAGCAGCTGTCTTTAGTGAATCTTAAGGCTCTAAAGAGTGACATAATAAAATTAATGTAAACATATTATTTAAAGAATTTTAAAGAAAAAGAGTCTAAAGATTTAATATTTGTAAACTGACTTGTTGTTTGATTTTAGGGAACTTCAGGCACAAGAAGCCTTACAAAATGGCCAGCTTGGCAGTGGTGACAGCATTCCTGATTTGCAACCTGGAGTCTTAGCTAGCCAGGCAATGATAGAAAAAATCCTTGGGGAAGATCCCAGGTGGCAAGGTAACATTATGTCATTCAGTCTCCTCTTACCTCTTGCTGTATCTGTCCCTGAGTTGGTTTTGTTGAGGACTTAATCATAAAGGCTAATTGAAATATCCCCCAAATAAACTCTTCTTGTATTTTGGAAGTATATGTTTGCACTAATTCGATATTATCATTTTGAGGGGTTTCTAAAATTAAAGGGACATTTTTATACCCTTAATATTGTTAATAATCATTCTTACTGTACTGTTGTCCCTGTTTTACTGCAAGTCTGCCATATGGATATGTTACAGGGCATGCTGGAGGCCTTCTTGTTCTTTTTTTGTCTCAGGGGTATCAGTGTACTCCTCACCTTTACTGTCAGTTTTATCTCTTTCTTGATGTTATTGACCCTCACCTTTTAGTCCTACATGTTCGTAATGATATCTTTTTCTCCAGTTTTTAAATATAAGTCCTTAGTAACAACATGTATGCAACTTGCTTGCAACTATATGTAATTTTGCCATTGCCTTTGGGGTGGAATTATAATCTTAATTTTCCTGAGATCATTGCGTCCCTTGATTTGCAGCCATATAGCATCATTGGGAGAATATTGGTATTTAAAACAAAGCTTTTGTAGTGGTGAGCAGTCTAGGAATCATTGAAAACACTGAACATTTTTCCACTAATTGTTATTTTATCTGATGACAAAAACATTGTATGTACATAAATAGTAAACCCATCTATTGGTTATTCTGCATTACTAAAACTAATTGTTTTAGTGTCACAGACTTGTGTAAGGAAGAAGTTCTGGCTTTGATTTTTTTGCTTAAATTTTATAGACCATTCTATTTGGAAATAGGTCCTATTGTAAGGCACATTGCATTATTTGGAGTTGTCTTGAAATATGCCGCCTTGAACTATTTCCTCCATGTTTCAGTTTTGATTTAATATTTTTAAAATTTTTAATATTATTTTTGTTTTAATATTTTTCAACTAGTCAGTAAACATTTGTTGAGTGTCTACAATATGCCTTGTCCTAAGTGTTGGGGATACAAAGAAAGTAAAAGATAGACCCTGCTCTGGAGGAGCTCACGATCTGGTGGGGGAGACAGTGTGTAAACAACTATGTACAACAAGCTATACACAAGACGAGGGAAGGCAGTAGAATCAAGAGGGATTAGGAAAGGCTTCCTGTAGCAGGTGGGATTTTAACTGGAACTTAAAGGAAGCCAGGAGGCAGAGATGAGGAGGGAGAACATTTCAGGCATAGGGGACAGATAGGGAAAATACCTGGAATTGGGAGATGGGATTGTCTTCAAAAAACAGCAAGCAGACTGATTTTGCTAGATCATAGAGTATGTGGGAGAAGGGGGTTATGAGGTATAAAAAAAGACTAGACCAGCGGAAAGGAGTGTGTGTGTCAAGTTACAAAAGGCTTTAAAAGCCAAACGGAGGATTTTATATTTGATCCTGGAGATGATAGGGAGCCCCTGGAGCTCATTGAGTAGGGAGGGTGACATAGTCAGACTTGTGCTTAAGGAAGATCAATCTGACACCTGAGTATAGGATGGCCTGTAGTGGGAGGAGACTTGTGGCAGGCAAACCAACCAGCAGATTATTACAAAATTCAGAAGTGAAGTTATTAGGGCCTACATCATGGTGGTGGCAATGTCAGAGGAGAGAAGGGGGCATATGGAAGAGATATTGTAAAGGTGAAATTGACTGACCTTGGAAACAAATAGGTTTGGGGAGTGAGAGAGAGGAGTTGAAACTGACACCTAAGTTTTAAGCTTGGGTAATTGAGAGGATGGTGGTGCCTGCAACAATAATAGGAAAGTTTAAAGGGGGGAGGTTTTTTAGGGGAAAGATAATGATTTCCATTTTGAACATTGACTTTAAATTCCTACAGGACATCCAGTTTGAGATGTCCAATAGGCAGTTGGAGATAAGAAATTGGAGGTCTTCAGAGAGATTGGGGCTGGATGTATAGATTTGAGAATCATCAGAATAGAGTTGATTGAATTCAGGATTGTTGAGATCATCAAGTGAAATAATATAGAGGGAGAAGAGAAGGCAGTCTAGGGTAGAGCCTTGTGGCACACCACAGTTAATTGGCATGACTTGGATGAAGATCCATCAAAGACTGAAAAGAAATAGATAGGTAGGAGAAGAATGAAGAGAAAGTTGTGTCATAAAAACCTTGAGAGAAGAAAGTATCAAGGAGAAGAGGGTGGTTGACAGTGCCAAAACCTGTAGAGAGGTCAGGAAAGATGAGGATTCAGAAAAGGCTGTTAGATTTGACAAAGGATTATTGGTAACTTTGGAAGAGAAGTTTCAGTTGAACAATGAGGTTGGGATCCAGAATGTAGAGAACTAAGAGAGTAAAAGGAAAGGAAGTGAAAGGTACCTGCTGTAGTTGGCCTTCTCAAGGTAACCACAAAAGGCAGGAGATATATCAAATAATAGCTAGTGGGGATGGATGGATCAAGTGAGAATTTTTTGAGGAACAGGGAGAGATGGCATAGATAGTAAGGAAGTAGCCAGCAGATAGATAGAGACTGAAGATGAGTGAGAGAGTAGGAATGATAGTGATCTGCTGGAGGAATCTGGATGGAATGAGATTACTTGTTCACATAGAGGGGTTTACCTTGGCCAGGAGATAATTGCAGACCGCATCTGGGCAATGTGAGATAAGGAGGAGGAAGAAGGAGCTCTTGGCCAATTGCTTCAGGAGGCAAGGGTCTCAGGTGAGAGAGAAGCCATGAGAGGTTTGAGGGGGGATGAATAGGTTTGGAAGAACTGCTGTGGTGAGACTAATTACAAAGGTGTAAAAGTATTAGTGAGGACCCAGTTAAGATTATGTTAAATAATTTTGTGGTGATTGCAGTCATCATGGTTTCATGATTTTCTCCAACTTTGTTCAGCAGCACATGTATGGGAGTGAAGATGATGGGAGTGATTTTAAGATGGAGGCTTGACATCAACCATATGTACAAAAATAGTTTTTTTGGAGGGGGGGAAGGCAAGGCAATTGGGTTAAGTGACTTGCCCAAGGTCATACAGCTAGTAAATGTGTTAAGTGTCTGTAGCAGCAAGCACCCCAAAGGTCCTCAGGGTTTGCTGCCACCACAGTTTCTTGGATCTGTTTTGATAAAGGAAAGCAACTCAAAATGGGTTAACAAGCTTACTTTAATCAGTCAGATATGTATCGTTCACCTACTTCAGGGGGAAGAGGTCAGCACCCTGAACTTCAGAATATACAGACAGAGAATTATCAAGACAGAAACAGATCAAGTAGACAGCTTTCCAAACTGTCCATCCATTACATCCATACCAAATCAACATCTGGGTTTTCCAAAGCTGGGGAGCTCTGGACAACAGCTTCCCAGAATCCATATCAAATCACAGGACACTTCACAAAGTGAGCCCCAAAACAAAGCTACACATCAGGGCTTATATAGCCTTCTCCTGGCTCAGAGAATGTAACAACCTTATTGACTCAATGGCCAATCAAGAAGTATCTACTGAAAAACAAGCCTCCCACCCCAGGCTCCCAGTACACTTTAGCCTAGGGGCAGGGAAAATCTTTAAAATTTACATTCCCATTACAGTGTCTGAGGTTGGATTTGGACTCAGGTCCTCCTGACTCCAGGGCCGATGCTGTATTCACTGCGCCACCTGCCTGCCCCACAAAAATATTTATAGCAGCTCTTTTTGTGGTGGCCAAGAACTGGAAATCGAGGGGATGCTCATCAGTTGGGGAATGGCCAAACGAGTTGTGGTATATGCATGTAATGAAATACTATTTTGCTATAAGAAATGATGAACAGGTGGACTTCAGACAAACCTATAAAGACTTACATGAACTGATGCTGAGTGAGGAGAGCAGAACCAGGAGAATATTGTACATAGTAATAGCCACAGTATATAGGAACCGAGTTTGTTACTTAGCCCTTCTTAGCAATGCAAGGACCTAAAACAGTTCCAAAGAATACATGATGGAAGATGCCAGTCACATCCAGAGAAAGAACTATGAAGTCAGAATGCAGAATGAAGCAGACTATTTTCTTTTTTGTTTTGTTGTTGTTTTTTTCTTTCTCATGTTTTTTCCCATTCATTATAATTCTTCTATGCAACATGACTAATGTGAAAATGTGTTTAATAGGAATGTATGTGTAATGCCTGTATCAGATTGCAAGCTGTCTTGGGGAAGGAGGGGGAGAAAATTTAAAACTTATGGAAGTGATTTTTGAAAACTAAAAATAAATAATTTAATTAAAAATTTAAAATACTGAGACTTGGCCATACCATAAGAGGATAAGAGACTTAAGAAAAGAGGACAGTGTGGAATTGAATTGGTTCACACAAGGATCAAGATGAGGAATGGAAAAGAGTGTGGTTAGTGCAGGGATGATGGCCTTGGAGAGACCTGAAGGGGTCAAGGGATTGAATTGTGTGGATGGAGAACAAGGTTTGGGGTTGCAAGGCAGAGGCAGAGGTGGAATGACAGTAGATTCTGATTATGTAAGGGAATTTCAGAGATCATGAAAATGGAGGGGGAGCATCTGTGAATGATGGCAAGATCAAAGGTATGAAAATTTTTGTGGGTAGGGGTAGAGGAGAATATTGTAGGAAATGAATAAGTTGAGGACCTGTGAGTTTGGGGTGCTTGAGGGACTGTCACTATATGTGTTGAAGTTCCCTAATAGGAGGGCAGGAGTTAAAGTAGAGAAATAGGCTGTGAGGCAGGCACTGAACTCATGGAGGAAAGTTTACTTTGTTTTAATGCCTAGGGGCTATTGTAAGTCTGTCTGATTCTGATCAAGTAATATTGATAATTTTGATAAAATAATTTTAATAACCTTTCTGCTTTCTCCCCTTAACAGTGTCTTCCAAGGACATGCTGCAGTAGCATCCTTAATGTTCTTGTCTGATTTTAGCACTCTCTCACTCAAAAACTTTGAGTGGCTTCTCATTTCCTGTAAGATAAAATAGAGACTCTTTAACCAATTTCCCTTCGACCTTGTTGGAGCAATCTTTTCAGGCTTCTTTCATTTTCTTCTCTTCATGCACTCTATATTGTAGCCAAACTGGACTACTAACTATTCTTTGATTTTCATCCTCCCTCTCACACTCCCTACATATCTTTATTCTAACAACGACTGGTATGTACTTCTTTCTGCATTTTGAAAGTCTTCTCTTTCTTCAAGACCTAACTCACATGCTGCTTCCTCCATGAAGTCTTCTCTGATCATGATTATTCACTTTTCCCTGCTGACCATGAAGTGAGATCTCTCCCTCTTCAGTTATTCTTATGTTACTTGGAACCTTTCCTTTGCCTTTTATACAATCTGCTTTAGATCATACCTCATTTCTGCACAGGTTTTTTGCTTTCCTTCCTTCATAGAAAGGCAGTTTGGTATAGAGCAGTGATTGGCCTTGAAGAACTGAGTTTGAATCCTGCTGTAGATAATTATTAGCTTCATGACCCTGGCCAAGTCACTTAATCTCTTTGAGCCTCAGTTTCCTCAAGTGGAAAATTAAAATAATACTATCTTATAGGATTGTTTTGAGGGTTAAATGAGTTATGCACATCAAGTGCTTTGCAAACCTTCAAGTGTATGTATGAATGGAAAAAAGCATTAAGTCCTTACTATATGCCAAGCATTGTGTTAGGTCTTGGGAATATAAATATTAAAGCAAACACTGTCTCTCTCTTCAAGGAGCTTACATTACAATGAGAAACAACTTAGGGGAATGGTAGCCAAAGAGAATTACTTTGATCTTTAGAGGGTAGTAGACTGACACACCACCTCTAAGGACAAGATTTAATTTGACCATGGTTGTAGAAATAGGGATTGGGGGAAAAGAAAAGGGAAATGGGTTAGGAGGCTATAGAGGAGAGAGTGAAGTGAATTATACCTAGGGCTTTCCTGAAATAGGGTTCTAGATGGAACTTCACCAGTCAGGAGAATAGAAGACCCAGGGTGGAAGCTCGTCTAAGCAAGGCTGTTGATAAGAAGAGTGTGGAGGGAGGTGTCCAGAGCAGAGGAATGTCAGCTAGGATTATTATTAACATCATCATCATTGTTATTAAACTCCTTTAGAGCAGAGACTGTTTTTAAAATTCCCAGTGCCTAATAATAATAATAATAGCCTAGTGCTTTGCATCCTACATTATCTCATTTGATCTTGACAATGACCTTGTAAAGTAGGTGCTTTTTTCAATCCCCATTTTACAAATGAGGAAACTGAGGCTGAGAGGTTAAGTGACTTGCCCACAAGATCACACAAATAATGATTGTCTGAGTTAGGATTTGAATTCAGGTTCTTCTGAATTCTTTATCTATTTCTGCTTTCTTTTTCAAGTTTAATACCCCATCCCACTATACCACCCAGTTGCCTAACACATCGAAGATGTTTCAGTTGAATTAATGTAAGTTCCCCATATTGAAATAGGCTTGAATACCAAATCCTCCACCAGAAGTCTTACCTTGGTGCTTTATCCTGGTTTGGAAATTGCCCTGGATTTTTGAAGACCAGTTCCAATAGAATATAAGCTGTGGCAGTTACTGTCAAGTTAGAAAGGCTTTGAATACAGGCCCTCTTAACAGATTTAATGTCTTTCATCTATTGACTAGCCTTGCTAAATGTGGAGAGGATTATCAGGAGTATTTGGGCTATCAGGTGATACATTTTCTCAACCACGTGGCTTATAAAGACAGTCTCCTGAGGTACATAGGAGTTGTCATCTTCTTTGGTAGAGGTGTAATACCCCTCCTGATAGAATCATGGCATAAGCTGAAAACCATTTAATTTTTAAAAATTGAATAATACCTTCACATTTTCATTTTATTTTTATCCAGTTTTCATTATTTCTTTTATGAGGCAGTGGGCTGTAGCAAAAAGAATATTGGGTTTGAATAGGATCTGCATGCCAATCTTGTCTATGTTTTTCATTAGCTGAATTACCTTGGGCAGATCACTTGACCTCATTGAGCCTTGATTTTCTTTTGCTTTTTTGGAGGCAGTTGGGGGTTAAGTGACTTGCCCAAGGTCACACGGCTAGTAAGTGTTAAGTGTCTGAGTTTGGATTTGAACTCAAGTTCTTCTGACTCTAGAGCCAGTGCTCTATTCACTATGCCACCTAGCTGACCCAAACCTTGATTTTCTTAGAAAAAGTTTTTATTGCTTCCCTACATGAATGTTTTTATTAGAGCAGTTGTGTTTGTACTATTCTTTCTTGTGAGGAGATGGGATAAAAATACTTTGTGGCAGTAAAGCAGTATGTAAATATTACTGTTTTTTACTAAAATTACTAAAAATATTACTATTTTAAAAATGATAATTATTTTCAGCAAAACAGATGTAAACCCCCCCCCCCAAATAATCATCAAAACCTTTAAGCAAAATAGCACAAAAAATTCATTGAGAATGATTGTGCATGAATCCATATGCTTCTCTTATGTCTTTTTGTCTAGACCTATAGTTTCATTGGTGTAGTGAAGTACCTGTGAGTATTCTCCCTGTACCAGTCAAATAAATTGTTTTGCAGCTTATCATCTTAGGGAATTCTTCTTGTTTCATACTCTTTTATTCTTCTCTTTATTCTCTCTTACTTACCATTTCTTAAAAGACACGAATGCTGTCTTTTAGTTTAGGTAGTACTAATGTTGATTGGATTTAACCTTAGTTTCATTGCTATTAAGTGCTGTCTCCAGTTATATAGTTGAAATCAGCATGTTTATACTTCTTTTGGTTCTGCTCATATCTTATAGGTTTTTCCATATTTCTCTTATTTCCTGTCACCCTTTCTTATGGCACAATCCTATTTCATTACATTCTTTTTTTTTTTTCCTCTTCTCTGGACTTCTGATTTAAGGAAACTGTAATGTGGGAAACCTGCCCCCTACCTCCAATTGATATAGATACAGAGTTCCAACTAGTCTATAGTATAGAGACTTGCTTAGGGCCACCAAGAGGTTTACCAACCTGCTCATAGCCACATAGCTAGCATGAGTTACAGGCAGGTCTTGAACATAGAGAATCCACACTGCCTCTGTCTCTTGCTTCTCCAGTCCATCTGGCCATGTCATTCCCATGTTAAAAAACTCCATTGGGTCCCTATTGTCTCTGAGATAAAAAAACATTAAGCATTTCAGGAAAGAATCAAAGAATTTGAGATGTGGAAGGAAATTCAAAGGCCATTTAGTCCAGCCCATACACAAAAGGAAAATTACACTACTGCATTCCTGGCAAGTGGTTGTTCAGCCTCTGTTTTAATTTCTCCAAGAAGAAGGAACCTGTCACCTCTCTATGCAGCTCACTCTACTTACAGCTCTCATCTTCTTGGCTGCAATTTCTACCCATTGCTCCTGGTTTGACCCTTTGAGACCAAACAGAACAAGTCTCTTTTCTCTAGAGGAGATACTTGAAGACAACTGTCATGAACCCCAGTTAAATATGCTTAATTCTTTCAGCCAGTTCTTATGTCACGTGGACTCAAGTCCTTTTACAGTTTTCTTTGTCCTTTTTTGAATGCTTTTTAGCTTATTGATATCCTTCTAAAATTCTGTTGCCAAGAACTAAGCACACTATGGAAGGTGTGCCCTCTTTAATATTTCCCAAGATCAGATTAGTTGTGTGTTTTAGGGTTTTTTTTTTGGCTACCACATTACACTGCTGGCTCAGTATGAGTTTGTATTCCACTAAAGCACCCAGATCTTTTTTTAGAACTGCTGTCTGATTATGCCTTCTCCATCTTATAAAGTTAATTTTTTTTTATAACCAAGTACAAGATTTTTCATATATCCATATTGAATTTCATCTCACTCTGAGCAACCTAGTTTTTTATCCTTTCAGGATTTTATTTGATACTGCTTGTCATCCATTGTGTTAGCTATCCCTGCTAGCTTTCTGTCATTTGCAAAGTTGATAAATAAACTGTTTCTTTATCTAAGGCTATTGATAAAAAAATGTTAAATAACACAGATCCCTAGATTGTACCATAACAGCTACATATTGAGAAATCCAAATAGTTCCAAATCCATCTAATTGTATTGTCTAATCTGCACCTTCTCTTTTAGAATAGTATTGAAAGCTTTGTTAAAATCTAGGTAGACTTTATCCACAGCATTTCCCTTTTCTACTAGTTTTGTAATCTTATGCAAAATGTAAGTGAAATTACAATGGCTTGACCTCTTCTTTAATCCATCAAGTTCTTTGTAAGTCATTCCTTTTTCTTCCAGCTCACTTACCATCTCTTTAATGATCCAGTCTAGAATTCTCTCAGGAATTTCAGACTCACTAGCCTATAGTTTTTAGGCTATTCTCTTCCCTTTAAAAAGAAATAGGAGGGGCGGCCCGGTAGCACAGCAAGTAAGAGCACCAGCTCCAGTGTTGGGATGACCTGGAGATTGAATCCCGGGCTCAGACACTAAGCACCCACCCCAGAAACACCTGGCCATGTAACCTTGAGCAAACAGTTACTTAACCCAATTGCTTAGGGGCGGCCAGGTGGCTCAGCGAGCAAGAGCACCGGCTCCAGTGTCGAAGTGAATAGCGCACAGGCCCTGGAGTCAGGAGGACCTGAGTTCAAATCCAGCCTCAGACATTTAACAGTTACTAGCTGTGTGACTTTGGGCAAGTCACTTAACCCCAGTTGCCCTCCAAAAAAAAAAATAGCACAACATTTGGTCATCTCCTAAGTCTTACAGTTCTTACTAATTCTGTTTTCCATGTTCCTTTAGTACCCAAGGATGTGGTTCATCTGGGCCAAGTGACTTATACTCTCTTACTATATCTCCTTACTTATATTGAGTATCAATCCCCCCATTAGCCATTTTTCTTCTGTCATTTCCAGGGTAAAAGTCGTTATCTTTGGCAGGGAAAACAAACAAAATCAGAACTGAGCTGCTCAGCCAGTTATAATTATCTCTAAGCAAAGATTTTTTTTCCCTTCTTTTCCTCTCAGTAGAGCTAAAAATCTTTTTTTGTTCTTAGCTTCTGTCTTCAGCCCAGGTTAGTTTTAAGCTTTAGCATTTCTGACACTATTTTTATGACATTGTCATGCTTTTATATTTATTCTCTATTACCTGAGCTTGCTTGCTTGCTTCAGTTTTCTGAACGTTTCTTTTAAAAGTCAATCTCTTCAGTCAGATCCCATTTTTCCTCCTCACTAGTATTTCTCTCTGTGTGTCTTCAGAATTTTGTTTGTGATCATTTCCTCTCCCTTTTGGGCTGACTTCCCCTGAAGCATTTTAACCCATGGGATCCCAACTCT
The DNA here is from genome assembly GCF_028583685.1 of Petaurus breviceps papuanus. Lineage (NCBI taxonomy): Eukaryota > Metazoa > Chordata > Mammalia > Diprotodontia > Petauridae > Petaurus > Petaurus breviceps. The sequence continues at coordinate 27,737,378 of NW_027185694.1, read as the reverse complement.
CTCTTTCTTCTGAACTCTTTGAAATCTGTTTTCTCAAATATTATTAAATTTTCTCTTCTCTATCACAAACTCCAGGAGGGAGTGGTTTAGTTCCCTTAAGGGTTCCCAGTTATTTCTACTCTGGCATCAATTATTTGCTGTTAGTGGGAGTAAGATCCAACATAGAATTTCCCCTTGTTTATTTGTAGCTTTAAGTTTTCTTGTACACAACTTTTGTCTTGTATTTAATCAACATTTGTTAAATCTTTCTTTTTAAAGCAATCGGGGTTAAGTAACTTGCTCAAGGTTACACAGCCAGTTATTTCTGGGTGTGGTGCTGAGTATCTGAGCCCAGATTTGATCCAGGTTGTCCTGGAGCCGGTGCTCTTAACTCGCTGAGCCACTTGGCCGCCCCTCACATTTGTTAAATCTATACATTTCACAGTATCTCAATACACCAGTCACAAAAATATTTAATAAATGTTTTAATTTTTTAATTTTTCCCTTTTAGATCCTTTTTAGTCACAAAACCATTCTTTTCCATGCCCTCTTATGTGGTTACTGGACATATTTTTCTTAATAAAACTGAATTTGTCCTTGGTAGAGAATTTTATATACTTGAATTTCAACTGAGACATTTAAAGTGCTTGAAAGTAGTCATTCCTTCATTTCTCACTGAGGTTTATTATATATTACTCACAGCTACAAATCATAACAGGTTACCTTCTTTTCCTTTTTCCCAATATCTTTCTTCTATGAAAAAGCTATCCAGCCTCCTCATATTATAGCAGCTTTAAAAAAATGAACAGTGCTTGTAAAACATGGGCTATTCCTTCAATCCTGAGACAGTGGTACTTTCTAGCTAGTAGAGTGGAAGTTTCATGATGATAGGATTTGTCTTTTTCTATTTGTATCCATAGTACTGGGCACATAGGATTGTAGATTTAGAATTGGAGGGAACTTTTGTGGCTAGCTAATCCAGTCCTCTCATTTTAAGGGTGAGAAAGCTCTAGCCCAGAGGGGTTAAGTAATTTGCTTAAGGTCATACAGTAGTAGTAAGTGACTGGAGCTCTATAAATGCATTTGAATTTAAGTGAATGTTAATTAATTGGTTGCTGTTTGCAAATGAAACATTTGTTTATTTTTTTTTTCAGATACCAATTTTGTCTTAGGTGGCTACAAGACTGAACAGTGTCCAAAACCACCTCGCCTCTGTCGTCAGGGCTATGCTTGTCCACATTATCACAATAGTAGGGATCGAAGACGAAATCCCAGGAAATTTAAGTACAGGTGAGCTATTTTTACACAATAGTTTAACAAAATAACTTGGATTATCTGTATTCCTTCTAAAGAGCTTGAAGCACTTTCAGATACGCCCATTTTTCTTTAGAAAAATTTTTATACACAGTTCTTTATGTAAATTCTCATTATGCAAATTCAACTTTATGTAAAGAATTCTGAAAGAAATCTGCATTTCAAACATCCTCCGCAAACATATGTTAATTAAATATTGTACATTAATGTGCTCTTTCTCTGTTCCTACCCTTTGGCTCCACACTTGGTGTCCTTTAACCCCCCCCCCCCCAAAAAAAAAAAAACCAAACAAACAAACCAAAAACGCTGCAGGTGAAAGTAGAAAAGCAGAATGGTAGGAAAGACCCTACCAGCACTGGATGGGGGCTTGCTTGAGACCTCCAGTGCATAGAAAGAAGGACTTTGCTCTGTTCTGCCAGCCCACCTGTGTGTCTGTCCCTGACTCCATGTACCACACTGTGCATCACTCATCCTCTCCTGCCTTTGTCTGTGTTCAGCCCCCATGTGTCTGCACCCCATGTGTTCTACCTCTTCTCTCTGACCAGGCCCCCTTGTGGATGACCTTGGCCCACTCATCTTCCTCCTCCTGCTCTTGCTTCTCTGTACTCAGTCTCCATATGTCATTTAACTGTGTGCCAGCCCCCTTCCCCTATGGGCATGGGGTCCCTTTCCTCCCTTTCACCCTTCCCCATGTCTGCAGGCAAATTTTCATTATGTCAGAGTCATTTTAAGTAGAGATCTGTGGACCAGTCTACTTACATATAGTGAGAACTGTCTGTATTATAAGAAGTATTGTAGCAGCATGTATTTTTTTTTTAAATTAGCCGTGTCCATCTTCCATGTCTCTGTGCTTCAACTTCCTGTGATTTCCCTTTAGGATTATTTTATTGTTCTTCTTAATAATTTCATAAGTGGTCCTTTCATACCTGCTATATTGTTTTGCTCATAGCTGACCCTCAAGAAATATTTGTTGATAGCATTAATATTTCTTTTTCAACATTCCTTATTGTAACTTAACTCATGGTTCTTAAATTTTTTGTGCCATGATCATAGAACCACTGAACCTATGATTTCCTTGATTTTAAGAGGAACCCTTGTGAAGAAACTCTCTGGACATCTATTTTGCAACTTGTGGTCTTAGAGAATTGCTCTGGGTCCTGAGAGATTAAGTGACTCACTCAAAGTCTCACAGCCAGTATATGCCAAAGGCAGGGTTTGAACTCCAGTTCTTCCTGATTCCAAGGTTATAATAAAACTTAAAATGGTCTCCCTGCCTCTAGTTCCATCTTTTTAAGATCCATCCTTCTCACTTTTGTGAAAATAATTTTCTTAATTCATGATGTTATTCATTTGCCCTGATTGCAAAGGACTTTCATTGCTAAACTGAGAATTTTTCATTTTCTTCTAGAGGCAATAGGGAGTGATGTGCCAAGACCTAGTCTTTAGAAACATTAGTTTGGCAGCTGTGTAATGAATGGATCGCAGAGGAGAGAGACTGGATGCAGGGAAACCAATTAGGAGGCTATTATAACAGGTCAGGTCAGAGAGGTCAAAAGATCTGCATCATCTCATACAATGGGAGGCTATGCATGTATCCTGAAGAATTTGATCCATGGAGGAAAACATACTCAAAGCCCAATTTCTCTTCCACTGTAATTTGCAACAAACCCACCACATCAATAATAATAAAAAATCATGATGGATTCCTTGGATGTACAGAGTTTCTTATCCTGATTTATAAATTTAGTTCTCCCTTCAGTGCAACAAATCTTGGGAATGAGGAATCTTTTTTTCCTCTCTCTTTTTTATTCCTTGCCTAGTTAGCCAGACTGGAGAAAGTAAATCTGCTAAAATCTGACTCTGGTCATAAGCAGTTCATTTTAGTAGTTTCTTGCTCCCTTATCTTTTTTTTTTTTCCTGACTCTACTTTTAGCAGTGATTAATTCCCTTTTTCACTGACATACACAGACAAGAAAACTAAACTTACAATTATGTGATGATATACTCATAGAAACAAAGAGAAGAAAAATTAGAATGTTATGAGCCAACTTTATCAAGTTCATATCTTAGCTTACAGTTTCCTTTGCTTCATTCTCCATTTTCCCAGAGGTTACTTGATGGGGAAAGGTTTGGATGATGGGTAGCTCTGATCTTGGAATTAATCTATTACTCCATTTTGTTTTGTTAAGTTTTTAATGCAAACTTGATGGCTGTTCTGTCACTGAAATGGTGACATTGTAGGGAGTGCCAGACTTGAAGTCAGGAAGATCTGAGATAAAATCTTGCTACAGATACTGACCAGCTATGTGACCCTGGGCAAGTCACTTAACCTCTCTCTATATAAGATGGGGATAATAATAGCACCTACTTCACAGGATTGTTGTGAGGATCAAATGAAATAACATATATAAAGCACTTTGCAAATCTTAAAGTGCTATATAAATGCTGTTGTTGTTACTATCATCATCATTATCCTCTTCCTCTGCCCCCAATACACTCTTGTTTTTCCCAGACTCAGAGCCTGTCTGATAATTTTTTTTCTTCTCAGCTTTTGCTGAAACTGTTTGCATATTTTCTTAGCAAGCTGGGTGTGAGAGTTCCCAGGTCATTACAAGAGTAGTATGGAGCTTGGGTGGGGAAAGTACCACAGTTCCATAATCGAGTGGTTGGATTGGTTTAAATGAATTAAAGGGGTTCGTGCTGTCCTGCCCAGGCATTATCAATGCTTTTTTCTCTTTCTTAACTTCTTTTTCTATTCATTACTGGATAGTAGTAGGAGTTGAAGAGAACTTATAATTTGGACACCCTAGACTGTTGGACTTATTAGACTGTGTCCCTACTTCCCCTTACCGTCCAGTTATCAGGCCAGACTGGCATTTTTTCCTCTAGTGTATTTTTCTTCTTTTTTTTGCAAGCCTTTAAATAGTGTCACAGTAGATAAAAAGAAAGTCCCACCTCTCCCTTGTTGCCTTCTCTCCTTCTCACCTTCTGCCTTGAATATATCATATCATGCTTAAATAAGCATGTGTATGTGTTATATTCCCTCTTAGTGAATTGGGAGTTTCTTGAAAGAGCTATCATTTTTTCATCTTTGTGTTCCCAGTAACTAATAGTATCTTTATAAGTATGTGTTTAATACATATTTGTTGCGTTATTAAGGGACTTGTCTAAAGTCATATTGACAGTGGGGAAGCAATAATTAAAAGTCTCCTCGCTTTACATTTGATAATTATTTTCTGGATGCTTTGCTCATATCTTTAAACTACTTCCTAACTATCTCTAAAGCAGTTCCTTTTAATAGGGCATATGTTGGCATGTTAATTTTATTCAGAGAAATTCGATTGGTATATTTAGCTGACTATAATTTGATACCTTGGCAACTTAGTAACACTTACTAGAAATTTATATTTAGAAAGGATCCATCCCTTCAAAAGACTATATTTTCTTCCTGCTATGGAAAAATTCCTTTCCTATTCCCCCATAAGCCCTCTAAAGATTTATTTAGTTCAATATCAGTTTAGTTCAATAATTGATTTTCCATTATGAAAGTTTCCCTTAAAGTTTCATACATTACAAATAGGGGCAGCAGACACGTACTCTTATAGTAGTTCCAAGAAAATTATTACAGGAGCAAGCCCAGCAATTCATTTTAGTGGGAGACATCAAGAGATACCTGTTCATATGTTAGTGATAATATCCAGCGCCCCCTAATTTTAATCCACATTGAACAAACCCTAGGAGCACTGCTATTATTTAGGCATGGTTAGAGAAATTAAATATCAACTTTTAAATAGATGTAATGATTATGTAATCTTTACTATATTTAAGGCTATATATAAGAACTGAATTGATTCAGATTTCCTTTTTAAAATAATGTTTTCATTGATATCTTTTGTTTTTACATTGTCTAAATTTTCCTCTGTATCTCTTCCCATTTCTCCTCACCAAGAGCCTTCCCTTGTGAGACAAATATTTAAAAAAAGGAAAAAGAGGAAGTAAAGAAGAAAAAAATAAAACCGATCAGTATGATGGAAAAAGCCTAATATAATATGCAGTGTTCTACTCTTTTCCTCCCTTTTCTTCAAAGCTTTTCTTTGGGGCCAGGCTTGTTCTTTATGGTTTTACAATGCTGATTTTTAAAGAACTGTTTTGGAGGTGTTATTTTTTCTATATACATTGTCATGATATTGTGTATATTGTTTTCCTGGCTCTGCTTACCATCTATTTGTATAATTTTTTCCATACATTTTTTTGTGTGCTTGTTTATTTTTATATAAAGAATTACATCTTGGCGGAATTTTTGATACTGAAGGACATAGGGTATTTTCAATATTTTTCCGAGTTGATCAGCATTTTGATTTTGTAATTGTCAGTGCTGAGAACATTGCTTCTCATAAATACATAGTATAAAATGGCAGAAATATGTTTAGGATCATTTCAGAAATTTTTGGAAATTATATCCTAATCCTAAGTCAAAATTAAATGATTTTGTAAGGAAACTCAAGTTTTAAACCTGTGTTGCTTGATAACTTAGAAAATTCTTCTTGAACTTTTATTGGCAGATAACTGATTTTTTTTTATTTCAATTGAGTATGGTTTATGAACCCAACTTAGTTTTTAGATTCAAAATATGAAGGGAAGTATTCCTGAAATTGTGTCTCTAGTTATTTCAGATGAATTCTTAATTCCTCATGTTCAGGATTTCTTCAGCATAATAGTATTTCATTATATTCTTGTGCCCCACTTTGTTTAACTGTTCCGTAATTGACGGGCATCTTTTTTGTTCCCTGTTCTTTTCTACCACAAAAAATTTGGCTATAAACATTTTGGTGTATGAACCCCTTCTTTTTGTTATTGACCTCCTGAGGTATATGCCTAGCAGCGAAATCTTTTCATCAAATGATATGGATGGACATTCATGTGACTTTATTGTTGTTCAGTTGTTTTAGTCAAGTCTGACTCTTCATGACCCAATTTGGGGTTTTCTTGGCAAAGATATTGGAGTGATTGGGCATTTCATTCCCCAGCTCATTTTACAGATGAGGAGACTGAGGTAAATAATGTTAGGTGAATTGCCCAAGGTCACACAGCTAAGAATTTGAGGCTAGATTTGAATTCGGGAAGATAAGTCTCCTGACTCCAGGCCTGGTGCCCTATCCACTGTGCTACATAGCTGCCTTCAACCTTATTTGCATAATTCTAAATTGCTTTCCAGAATGATTAGACTTATTTTACAGCTCCTTCCACAGTAATCAGTATGCCTTGCCTATCTTCCACAGCTTTCATCATTGACTATCTTTTGTCATTTTTGTCAGTTTATTGGTTATAACATGAAAATTCAGTGTTGTAAACATTCTCTTAGTGATTTGGAGCATTTTTTTCTCATAGTTGTTAGTAGTTTGAGGTTTTTTATTTTTCATTTCATCTGTTTGTTTAAGTAACAGCAAAGAAGGTCACCACTGCTAGATTGTGGGGTATGTGAAGAGGAGTAAAGTCAAGACTGGAAAGGTAGGAAAGGGCCAGATTGGTAAGGTCACCAGGTTTACCCCGTTAGGAAATGCCAAACTGAGGATGTCATGTTTGATCCTGGAGGTAACAGTGAGTCACTAGAGTATATTAAATGGAGATGTGGTGAGGGGTGGGTTGATATGGTCAGACCTGTACCTTATAGGAAGCTTATTTTGACATATGAGTGGAAAATGGACTGGAATGAAGAGACATTTGAAATTGGGAGACTCAGCATCAGGCCCTTGGAATAGTTCAAATGTTAATTGATTAGAGCCTGCACCAGAATGGTGGCAGAGAATGGGTGTATATGAGAGATGTTATGAAAGGAGAATTGGCAGGGCTTGACTATAGATTGGATATGGAAGGATATGGTGAGATAAAGTAAAGAGTTGAAGATAACACATAGGTCTTGAGCCAGTCTTATACTTTACTCCCCTCCACATACCATACAATCCTTGATGGTAATGAGGGCAGCTAAGTGGCTTAGTGGATAGAGCAAGGGCCTTAGAGAGTCAGAAAGATTCTTCTTCCTGAATTCAAATTTGGCCTCAGACACTTACTAGCTGTGTGACTCTAGGCAAGTCATTTAACCCTGTTAGCTTCAGTTTCCTTATCTGTAAATGAAATGGAGGAGAAAATGGCAGACCACGGCAGTATCTCTGCCAAGAACACCCCTAATGGGATCATGAAGAGTTGGACATGGCAGAAATGACTGAACAACAATAACAACTTGATTTTAATATAGAAATTAGGAATAAGGAAAGGTTTGGGGAGAAAGATAAGGAGTTCAGTTTTGGGCATGTCGATTTGAGGTATTTACAGAACATCTAGTTCAAGATGTTGAATAGGCAGTTGGAGATGCAGGACTAGAGATCAGGAAAGATCTTGGGGTAAAATCTGAGATCTGGTAATGATCTGCTTAGAGATGATTATTGAATCCATAGGAGCTGATACAATAATCAAGATAGTATAGAGGAGGAAGAGTAAAAGGGTCCAGCCCAGAGCCCTGGGGGATACTTATCTTTAGTGGGTAGAGATTTAGGAAAAGAGACTGAGAAAGAGAGGACCAACAGGTCAGAGGTACCAAGAGAGCAATGTCCTGAAAGCTTATATGAGAGTATCAAGAAGAGAGTGATCAGTAGTCTCAAGCTACAGAAAGATGAGGTTCAGAAAAGACCATCAGATTTGGTGATTAAAAGATCATTGGTAACATTGGAGAGTACAGTTTCAGTTGAATGACGAGGTCAGAAGCCAGACTTCAGAGAGTTTAGAAGAGAATGAGAGGGGGCGGCTAGGTGGCACAGTGAATAGAGCACCAGCCTTGGAGTCAGGCGGACCTAAGTTGAAATCCACCTCAGGCACTGTACACACAGACACACACACAAAGACACACATACACCCCTAGCCGTGTGACCACGGGCAACTCACTTAACCCCAATTGACCTACCTTCCTTCCTCTAAAAAACAAAAAACAAAAGAGAGAGAATGAGAGGAAAGGAGGTGGAGGTATTGATTAAGAATTCATCTGCCCATAATTAGAAAAAGCATATGATCTGCTTCTCTTCTAATTTTTTACAGCATGATCTTTAATATTTGAATTGTGATATATGCTGTAAAATGTTGATCCAAGCTACATTTTGAAAAAAAAATTTTTAAATGAACCTAATACATGAAAAATATACAATTAACTTATCCTACTTTTTAAAAAAGTTATTTCTGACTTTTCTTCAGAGTTATTTCAATACCTTTATGCTTCAGGATTGAATATTTCCTTATAGCAAAGAAAAATAATTAATCAAAAACATTCCATACAATGATCATTTATGATAGCATATATAATACTGTCTTCTTATAATCCTCTGCCTCTTTATTGAGAGTAGTGAGGCATGTTAGTTGTGTATATTATTTTGAATTTCCTTATTTCTTCCTCTATTATACAAATACATCCATATTTCTCTGAATTTCTCATTCATCATTTCTTATACTTCTGTACAATAATATTCCATTACATTCATATACCATAATTTTTCCATCCAGTTCTTAGTCATTGGGCATCCATGTCGTTTATAGTTCTTTACTATCACCAAGAATATAATCGGGAATATCTTTGTATATATTATACAGGTCCAACTATGTTTCATCCTACTCAGTAAACTCCAGTGGCTCTCTTTCGTGTCCGGGATCAAATAGAAAATTCTCTCACATTCAAAGCCCTTTATAACCTACCTGTCTCCTATTTTTCTGCTCTTCTTATACCTTATTCCCTGCTACATACTCTTCAAACCAGTGACATTGGCCTTGTTGTTTCACAAACAACACATTCCATTTTTTGGCTCCAGGCATTTTCCCTGGCTGACCTTCATTCTTAGAATACTCTCCCTCAACTCCTTGTCTTCCTTTAAGTCCCAACTGAAATCCCATATTTTACCTTTACCTTTCTCATTCCCTTTGACTTACCCTTTTTAATTCTGGTATTTTCCCTCTTTTATTTCCTATTTATCTTGTATATAGCTTGCTTTTTACATATTTGTTTGCATGGTGTCTCTCCCATTAGACTGTAAGCTCCTTGAGGGCAAGAGCTGTCTTTTGTCTATTTTTGTATCCCTAGAGCTTTACACAGTGCCTGGCACATTGTAGGCACTTAATACATGTTTATTGACTGACTATATGGATCTTTGTTTCTATCTTTGTTTTCCTTGGGGTCATCCCCAGTAGTGGGATCGCTGGGTCAAAGAGGGTAGAGGGTATGGAGAATTTTGTCTCTTCTCTTGTGTAATTCTAAATTGAAATCTAGAACATAGGGTCGCTGTCTCCCCCAACATTAATTTTTCCCATGTTTTGTCATATTTTACAGTTCGCTATTCTGCCTTATATGTTGGAAAGGAAACCCCTTTATGTCATAGAGATACAAATATATAAATTATGATATTTATTTCTTCTTTTTTTTTAATATAGGACCTGAAGTGATATGCTTGATTTAGTACAAACCAGATAGGCTCAAATTAGCAATTCAGAAGTTATAGACATTAGATATCTTGAGACAAACTGACTTTGTTGAATCAAAGGAAAGAAATTTGATTTTTTTGGATAGAAAACTGTTGGAAAGAACTTAACCTTGTTCCCCAAAGGTGGTGATTTTTAATAAATCTGGACAAATAATATTAAGGTTGCCAGGAAGGCCAAGAAATAAATATACATTTTTTACCTTTCTAGAGACTTTGGTTTTACTAAAAAAGAAATCAGATTGTAGGCTTGAAAGCTTCAAATTTAAGCTTTAAAAATCTTATAAATTTCATATTTAAAGAGATACTCAATCACTTACAGTAACAAGTCTAGACATTTCTTCCAACTTCAGGCTCCTTAAAGATGTTTTTTTACCCAGCCCTAGAAAATGTTTCCCATTTGATTGCTTAGTAAAGATGCAGATTAGAATGTATGGCGTTTATGTGAAATTTGTTTTGTTAGACTGATGTTTGACCATTTAACTTTATTTTTGTCTCAATGAGAGAAAAGATATTTTGAAAGAACTTGTAATGAAAAGTTCTAAGAAAACTTAAAGCTACTCTTCTTTGCTTATTCCACTGAATTGATGGTATCCCATTAGTCTAGTGTTAATCTACTGATAACATGGTTGGGCCATGCTCCCAAATGTCTATATATGTGTATTTATAGACTTTGATATAACAAATTATATAAATGAGTGACATTTTCCTTTCTTGTTTTTCAGTAATTTTTTTTCCTCCTTCCAGGTCCACTCCATGCCCCAGTGTAAAACATGGAGATGAATGGGGAGAACCTTCAAAATGTGAAAGTGGGGATAACTGTCAGTATTGTCATTCTCGTACTGAACAACAATTTCACCCTGAGGTGAGAGTTGTACTATTTCAAACTGATGTAAAAAAGTTGGAGAGGTAATGTGATGTTGTATCTTCTAGTTTTTCTTTTGAATTTGCCTCCACTACTTTTGCTGTTTTATGAGCCAGTAATGCTCATAATCTTCCACCATCTTACTTTGTAAGTTTTTTGAAAATGATTTTATATTCTAATTCAGTGTTGATTTTTGTTTTCATTTCTTTTTGGCAAAGAGTTGTTGCATTTCTAGGTATATTTTTAGGGTTTTTTTTAACTTCCTTGATGTGATGATTGCTTTAAATCAGTAGTCATGGGAATATTTCACATTGATATCTACACATTTATCTATATTCCTTTTTTTCTCACGTCAATAGCTTGTTTAATTTGGTCAGACATGGTGGCACATGTCTGTACTCTTTGCTACAGGGGACACTTTAGCTGTCAGATCTCTTGAGCTCTGAATTCTGAGCTGTAGTAGGCTAAAGCCAATCAGGTGTCAGTACTAATTTTGGTATTAATGTGGTGAACCCCCAGGAGTAGGGCACTCTTGTGCTGATAAGAGTATGACCATGCCTGTGAGTAACCATTTTGTTTCCAGTGTGGATAAGTTAGGAAGACCCACCCTTAGAAATAATTAACTAAAAATAGGTCAGGTTGGAGCTATTTTAATTGCATGGCATATTTTCTCATCTTTGTCCTTTTTTTCTAATTTGGTATAAATTTTGATGTTGGCTCAAACAAGTAAATGGTCTGAGTATACATAGATAGCCGATTTGGAAATGATTCCTGCATAGGTAACTAGTTGTTTCCTGTCTGTTAAGACATATTCTTATTCTCCTTGACTAATGCCTTTCTCCTCTCTTCTTGAAGAAAGTATACATGATGTATAAGTGTGAAACTTCTGTGTAGTCTATATGCCTTTGCCCTCTTTTGTTCCTTAATCTTAAATTTTTTGATTGCCTTTCTTAATGCCTACCCTTGCATTGAAGTCACCAATTTTTAAAAATTATATGTAAATTTAATTTGGAAAGCTTATTAAGTTATTTGTAGAATATTTTCAACCTCTTGTAAATATTAGAAATTCATAATGATAGCTTGAAGTAGTAGGATCAAATGAAGGAAGGCCACAGGAAAGATACCAGAGGATGAGCAAAAGAAGGGATGATTAAAGGCACAAGCTTCCGGAGGAAAGATAGAAAGGGACTGGATTAAAGGAACAAGTAGTTGGGTTGGCCCTAGCAAGGAAAAGGACCTTCTCTACCTTGGAGACTTAACACAAAGAAGAAAAAAATAAGGAACAGTGTCGAATAATTTTGAGCTGTGGTATAGGGGAGAAGGAGCTTATGACTTGATTTTCTCAGCAAAATAGAAGATAATTCCTTTGTGTAAAAGAGAGATTTAGCATTAGAGGCTTGAAGAAGAGAAGGGTTAGGCTTATTGTAAGGAAGGTGGTTGTCAGGGAAGAATAAAAAGATTTCCATTTAACAGTGAGATTAGGTAAAACAAATTTGTAGTGCATCTAATTGATATGGTTATCTGACTCTTTGTAATATTCTTAAGATGAAAATTGGAACGGAAAAGACAAGTGCTGAGGTTAAACTAGGTTTAGAGTCTGTTGAGGCATGAGCAGTCATAGAACATAATGGCAGGAGTAAAAGACCACCACATAGGGTTGCACTGGTCAGTTATGGCCTCCAAGGTCCCTTCCGCCCAGACCTTTGATCCTATGAGTGTGAAGAAAGGAAGACGAAGCCAGAGCAAACTCTTGAAGACTATTCAGGAAGATATTAAAAACCATACTCATTTCACCCTAAACAGAAATGATTGTATTTCAGTATTTTTTTTTTTTTTTGCTTTTTGGCCAGCGGTTGGTGTTAAGTGACTTGCCCAAAGTCACACGGCTAGTAAATGTGTCAAGCATCTGAGGCTATATTTGAACTCAGGTCCTCCTGACTCCAGGGCTGGTGCTCTATTCACTGTGCCACCTAGCCGCCCCTCAGCATTTCTTAATAATGACTCAGTGCTAGTTGTCTGTATTTGGGGATAGAGATGAAACAATTATGTTGATGGATGAGGAATTCCTTGATTTCATGTTGCACATGGCACAAGACAACAGGCAGGCCAGGACTGGAAGCCTAATGAAGCAAAATAGGTTTTATAGATGTTATACCTCCAGTCAGAAAAGGGGTTAAGTCTAGTGTTTCAGTTAGTAAAGAGAGAATAAAGTGAGCATTATAAATCTTGGAGAACAGAAGGAGGTCAGCAAAAGCTGGAAGGAATAAGTCAGTCAGTGAGTGGTGCTAACAGAATTATGACTTCTGATCCTATAGCAGAGGCTGTTTGTTCTCTACTTTGATTTTTATGTTTTTTATGTTTTCTGCTAGGGGTATATATTTTGAGGAAATGGGGCATGAAGGTTTCTTTGTATCTCTGCTACCATGTTTAACATGTAGTTATCATACAAGTACTTGAGAAGATGGAAAGGTACAAGGAGAAGAGTGCTGAATTTGGAATAATGACCTGGGTTCACATTTCACCTTTGCCTTGCTACATGTGTGACTTTGGCAACCTGGCAGCTCTAAACCTCAGCTTCCTCTTGGTAAATAGAAGAAGGGTTGGAGTAGATGAACTCTAAGATCCCTTGCATCTTTAAATATGTAATTTTTTTGAGACCATACTGTTTAAAGGTGGAATGGATGTTAAAATCTGACCAGGTATTGAGAAACTTGGCTTGTCAAGTTTGCTGCATAACCTGTAGCAGTGTTCATTTGGCAATGAGAAAGGCTACATATTATTATAATTTAATTATTATGAGAGAGGATTGGAAGTTGGAATGAGAAGTTGGAATCTTTTTGCAAGATGATAGTTTTATCATTATATTATATATTGCTATAAAAAATGCCCAAGGCTTTTAACTTAAAAGTTATGTATCATTCACTGGAATTTACAAAACAGTAGATTGTTGGGCCCAAAATTATATTACCATTAGAATTATGGTTGCCTAGCCGTGTGACCTTGAGCAAGTCACTTAACCCCAGTTGCCCTCCAAAAAAGCCAAAAAAAAAAAAAAGAATTATGGTTGCCTTTTCCTTTGACTTACATATATTTCAAATATGTTAATAAGGAATTTTATCTTAAAACTAATCTGACAAAAATATTTAAGTGAATATTTATTCTTGCTAAGCAGAATAGTTTGATATAGCCTTTGAGTTGCAAATATATGGAAGACATTTGATTAAGTAGATGTTATTTGCATATTTTGTTGGGGAGAAGCTGAAGGCAGCAAAATTCAAATTATTTTTTAAAAAGGAAAATAAAACCATGGCAGTATGATGTAGAGAATTTCAGAAACATAATAATAGCATAATATAGACCAGGGGTGGGGAACCTGCGGCCTCAAGGCCACATATAGCCTTATAGGTCCTTGGGTGCAGCCTTTTGACCAAGTCCAAGTTTTACAGAACAAATCCCCTTCAGTCAAAGGGCTGCACTTGAGGACCTAGAGGGTCACATGTGGGTGGCCTTGAGGTTTCCCACCCCTGATATAGATAGACTATGTTGCAATTAAAGATGCTTCATAAAGTTATTTCTAAGAAATTGTATCCTGTACTTTATTTAGTGAATTGATCAAATGTATTCAATTTTTCTTTCCTAGATCTATAAATCTACAAAGTGCAATGATATGCGACAAACGGGGTACTGCCCTCGGGGTCCATTTTGTGCTTTTGCACATGTTGAAAGTAAGTAAGCAAAAACTAGAATTTTTAATATTAATCAAGATTATGCAGTTTTAGCTCAGTGGTTTCAAATATAGCAGAAATAATATCTCTCCAAAATTTCAGTGAAAAAAATTGTTAATATTAACTTTCCCTTGATTTTAAAAGATATTTTATCTCCTTGTTAGTTGAAGAGCAGCCTGGCAAAACTGGTAACTGGCTGTGTCATAAAGAAGATCTGGGTTAGAGGCCAGTTTCTGACCCATACTGGCCTTGTGACTCCAGGCAGCTCACTTAATCTCTCAGATCTGTCAGACTGTGATTGTATAACACAGGTCCCTGATCTGTATTAGTGAAAGAAATTTTCTCATCAGAGAGTTCCCTATACTCAAAATCATAAGCCAATATTTTAAAATTAACCATATATAACTTTTATTTTCTTATTTCCAAGCTGTTTTGTGGAAGTTCTCTTTGCCATTTATTTTTTATAGAGTACATCCCATGAAAGCCATAGCAAAGAAGGTTGCTGAAAATTCATCTCTTCTCATTCTGAGGAAACACAACCTGCTGCTTGTTAAGATTCAGTCAGATTGGTTCATTCCATCAGGCACATACTGGTCTTAGGAGAGTGAAGCTGTGTTCCAACTTTTTCACATATATGTGATTCAAATTGGTTACCACTCCTGTATTCTACACTCAAATAATGGATCGGTCCTAGGATAATCTTTAGAGTTAAGTATAATTCTCACAGCAGTATGAGAATGAATTCACTGACACAGCTACTTAGGAATCCTCCAGATCACTCCCAGGGCTAATCTGAGTCTCTGGTCTGGGTGGGCCCCTTTGATCCATCATCTGCCCTCATTCCTACTGTGCTGTCTACTACTCCCCTGGGTATTGGGCTGGATTTCTGGATAATATTAATATTATCACCTTGTCTCTTTTGCACTATGTACTTTTGCACTTGTGTACTGCCTGGGTGATTTACTCTATAACCATCTTTTTGCCCTTTGCAGATAATAAAATAAAAAGGACCCCTTAAGCCAATAAAGAGATTTCTTAAAACTCCAGGTTGACTCTGATTAAGCTAGAGAGTGAAGACAACTTTTGACTCACCTTTTTATGGGGAGGACTTAACCACAATCTAAAAATATTCACATTCACAGTGAAGAAAACTTTTCAATAATGTTATCACATTTGATATCAGAATCCACAAAAATCAATAACTAACAGAAAAGCTACTGAATTTAAGTTTGAGGGATTTTGTAATTTGGGAATAATAATTTCTTATTCCTTATAATTCTAATTTTTCAGTATTTGTATTAGTTCAATAAAAGATCAATATAACTGTAGGCTAGAGTTTGCCAAATAATAAATTTGTAACTTAGAAAATCCAATTTTATTTGCTGTGGCTGCGAAATTATGATGGTGTTAACATCATGAAACCATAGTAAGCCAGAAGGCTTTTATTTGTTTTATTATTATTATTATTATCATGTTTGTTTTTTTGAGACTGAGTCTCCTTATCTCACTCAAGTTGGAAGTACAGCAACCACATGGGGTGGTTGACACTATCCCAGACATAATCAGCATGGCGCCTGGGCTAGTTCACTTTAGGCAGATTGGTGGCTCTCTGCTACTGTGGTTTCAGCATATATATATATATATATTCAGTATATATTGCTGAACTTAGTGCAGATACCTGATTGGCATTAGCCCTGCTACAGCATGGAACTCTCCATATCAAGATAACCTGCCTCAAAAGCAGGGACTGCAGGCACATGTGCACCACCACTATGTGCTGCCAGCATGCTTTTGGAAATGTTATAATTAGCTTCCTATTAGCTTAATTATGTAAAGCTTTAAATCAGCCTAATTACCTAAATAAGTAGAAAACATAAATAATCATACATTATTTTAATATGTGATGCACACACACTGATGCTAGCACTTGGCCATCTGCATTGTATAGAAATAATGAATAGACTTTTTCCCCCTCAGATGTTGTTGTTGAAAACAGATGAGTTTATTAGGCTTTGCTAGCATTGAAAACAGATTAATTCCATAGACCAATGCTGACATTAAACATGGCCATTATGGTGGTAGAAGTTTTCTTCTCTTTTTAGTCCTAGTTTTGGAGGAATTAGAATTTTGAAATTTCAGAATCAGATCCAACTAACTCAAATTTCATTGTCCTGTTTTCATCTTAGCAGAAAGTATGCCTGTATTTTTAGGTATATACTGTATATTGTAGTTAAAGACCTCAAATCTACAGAAATCATGATTCTGGGTTCTTAAATATTTTTGTTACCTTTTTTAATAGGAAAAAGATGAAAATATTCTGAAAGAAGTTATTTATCAGGGGCAGCTAGGTGGTGCAGTGAATAAGAGCACCGGCTCTGGAGTCAGGAGGACGCGAGTTCAAATGTGGCCTCAGACACTTAACACAAAACTAGCTGTGTGACCTTGGGAAGGTCACTTAACCCCAATTGCCCTACCTTCCCCTCTACAAAAAGGAAAAAAAAAAGTTATTTATTTATACTAGATATTTTTGATTCCTTATCTGTGGCATTGTTTAGAAAAATGTTCAGATGTTGAGTCATACTATTTTATTACCTGATTTGTTGGTATTTCTTTCAACAGAGGATACCATGAATGTAGTTATGATGCAAAACAGTGGTCAGTCAAAGCCAGGTGCTCACATGTTTTCAGCAGAGAGTATAGGAATCACAAATGACTGGAACTGCCATGATCCAAATTCTACAAACAACATTACAAATAATAATGGGCAGCCTGGAAATGTAAGTACCTCTAAATGTATTTTCTGCAGCTAGTAGAATTTCAGCTGACTTGATCTTTTGTTTTAATGTGTTAAAAGTAGAGAAGAACATCTATTTATGTATATGTGTACACATATACATTACATGGGTGTGCTTGCACACATACAAACATACATGTACATATATGCTATGTGTATGGTTTGGTATGGCCCCAGGCACACATCTTCCTGGTTCAAACCATTCTTCCATCCCAGTCTATTTACATGTACTTGGCCTTGGATCTAGCAGTTTGGCAACCTCAAAAAGCAGATGCTTGGAAGTCTCCTTGCACTTTCCTCTTAAGTGGTCATAAGGACCCAGGGAGTGGCAGAATTGTTGCGACTGGACTATCTTTAACCTATATCCTATCCTCTCAGATATGTGATCCTGGTTAACAGAAGAGGGAAGGAGTCTTAGGCAGAAGTACATATTGGTACATGATGAAGGAACAGCTTTTTCAGCCTCTAATATCCTCCCCAACCTACTGAGCCTACTCAAGTTTTAATTGTTCTATTATCTAATTACCATTTATTAGCCAAACTCTCTCTCTCTCTCTCTCTCTCTCTCTCTCTCTCTCTCTCTCTCTCCTCTCTCTCACTCACACACACTCTTTCTCTCTCTCTCTGTCTCTGTCTCTCTGTCTCTCTGTCTCTCTCTCTGTCTCTTTCTGTCTTTCTCTTTTCAGGCTCTGCTTTGTAAATCAGGTGATTGCCAATTTCTTATAGGCAAGATGCATGTATACATAATGATTGTCAGAGGTAACTGTTTTGTTTTCTTGTGCATACGTACTCACAAATATATATGAGCTGAGAGGGCTAAGTTTGGTTATGTTATATATATGAACAGAACAATCTATCAACTGTTTCAGCTTTTGGGTGGAGGATGATGATGGGCACATCCTATCCTCACTGACTAAGAATTCACAATCCTATTTTCAATGCAAGCAGGCAGAATTGAAACAGCAGGTATCTAGAAGTTTGGTCTTTAGGTATTCTCAAGTGTTTCTATGTACCTTCCGTGGGTCCTAAATGTTTTCAAAGATGATGGATGATTTTTGCTGTCTTTATTTGGTGGGAAGGAGTGAGAGGAGGGTATAAGAAAAATTTGTGTATGGTGCTTTTCTCTCTTCATCTAATTTTGATTTTACCTATTGAGGTCTAGTTACACTCACAGATTTCATTTGTGAAAATCTCCTTTAATAATGAATTGAATTATTTGTATATCAAAGGTTAACTTTAAAAAGTGGACAAAAATCCATACCCCAAATGAAAGTTATCCTCTTTCAAAGTGTTATTCATTTAAAATAGCTATAATAATCATCAGTGAAATAGACATCAGCTGATGTGTAGTAAAGCAAGCCTGCAGTAATAGGTAAATCATTTGGATTTGGAAGGAGTCTGAATAGTCTTGACATTTTTTATGTGTCTCTTTCAACTTTGACCAACCTTTCACTTCTACTTTGTCTGAAAGCTTTGGGACTTCCCCTCACTCTCCCAATTCAAAGCTCATCATGTCCATTTGTATCTTACTGATGCCATCTTTGCTTCTGTGTCAGCTCAGTTACTTATCTATTGCCTTTCCTTGCAGTTTTCAGAATAGTCCCAGTCATTTTGAGATTATTAGGGGGCAGGGTTCAGATATGCAATATTCCACTATATTTCAGCAAGAAAGGGTTGTTGGACAGTCAGTGCTCAATAAATAAATAATCAGCTCAATAAATTAAATTCAGCAGATACTTATTAAGTACTTGATATATACCAAGGCACTGGGATCGACATTGAATCCTTTTGATGATAACTTAAATTTTCCAAGGCGAAAAGTGACTTATTTTGCAATATATTTTTCTTAATTATTGCTAATTCAAAGTAATTTGAAGAAGTAATCACAGTTATGCTACTTGTTGATATAAATACTAGTTTTCTTTTCAACTCAGAAGCATCCTCTTTCAAAATTAATGAGAAAGAAATTGATTAAAAACATGCCCCTTGCTTTTTATCCTCTTTGACTCAGTTGTATAATAGATAACACTTGAGATGGATTTGATGGTCTATCTTTATAAGAAAAGAAACACCGGTATTAGCTACTCTCTTTAACAGCATAATTAAACTTGATTATGTTACATAATTAGACCAAAAAGATATTAAAATTCAAAAGTTAATAATATCTTATAGTTGTTACATAAATGAATGTCTAAACAATCCTGGTTTCATTTCCCTCACTTTTGACTTTTTAAATGCTTTTTCTTAATCGAGGGTGAAGTTGCTTTAAGATGAGCAAATCTATCATTGATTTTTTTTTTATTAAAGTTCAGTTAATTTTTTTCCTTTTCTTTGCAAAAAGCAAAGTGGCATGTGATAGTTTGTTTTATCTGACACTTGTCTTAAAAATCAACATCTGATCTGTAGTTAATATAGTTCCTTCTAAACTGGTCTAACCTGTATAGATGCAGTTTTACAGTGGATATTGAGAGTTGTAATCATAATTCTTCATTTTTGTTATTAATTTATTTTTACAAATTACTTATAAACATCACAAAGCAAGACCAATCTAATGTCTTCAGAATTGTTTAAATTTTTAAAAAGAATTACAGTAGACAAAAGTATTTAACAGCTTTCCAATTGCTTCTTCTTTTCCCCACTTCTAGTTTGTTTGTCCATTCACTTTTATATTTGTTTATATATATATTTTTTTAAGCAATCAGGGTTAAGTAACTTGCTCAAGGTTACACGGCCAGTTATTTCTGGGTGTGGTGCTGAGTGTCTGAGCCCGGGATTCGATCTCCAGGTCGTCCCAACACTGGAGCCGGTACTCTTACTTGCTGTGCTACCTGGCCGCCCCTGTTTATATTTTTTATATTGTTATAATGAATATATATTTTTAGTTATTCTTTGCTGAGCATTTTCACCATTTTCCATATTTCTACATGTTCTGCATCTCCATAATTTTCTAGATTACCTGAAATTTTAAGTTATTGTCATAAAGATTCAGTGTGTATCACAGTATCATGATGCATAGTAAGCCCTTAATAAATGTTTGTTGAATTTATTAACTCGGGGCAGCTAGGTGGTGCAGTGAATAGAGCAACCAGCCCTGGAGACAGGAGGATCTGAGTTCAAATCTGGCCTCAGACACTTGACACACTTACTAGCTGTGTGACCTTGAACAAGTCACTTAACCCCAATTGCCTTGCCTTCTCCCCTCCAAAAAAAAAAAAAAAGAAAGGATTTATTAAGTCAGTTGGAAATTTTCATGCTTTCCTTATTTCCAATCCTTAGACATTATAAGGTCATTTGCCATCAAAGGAAGATTCATTTGGATTTAGTATACTATGACAGTAACTAAGGCAGTAAGATACACTATTAGAATTGAAAATCTTTTTAAAATGTATGAAGCAAAAAGTGTGCTCTCCTTGACTCTTTTAACTGAAAAAGTCAGTAAACTAGAATCTGTTTCTCTTTGTATCCCCATTAATCAAGGATTTTTATCCACATTTATTTTACTACTTTAATTTTAGTTCTAGTAAGTGAAAACAGACTCTCATAGTTAGAAGAGACTGAGGGAATCTTTTCTAATTTTCCTTCCCAGTGTAAGAATCACTTTGGTAACATTCTGGCTTTAATTTACTGTTAGCATAGTAATACATAACTATATTTGTGTACAGTTTTGAAACCTTACTTCAGAACTTTATGCTTGCCCCTTTGAGAATTTCATATTATTACTTTTAGCCCATCTTTTAACCTACTGCATTAATTTTTAATCTTGATTCTGTCACCTGTCATATTAGCTGTCCCTCCCAGCTTTGTTTCACTAGCATACACCCTTTGTGTCTTCATGCATATAGTTAATAAAAATGTTGAATAGGACAGGCCCAAGTATAATCCCCACAAATTGACAAGGATCCATTAATTAGATCTTGTTTTTTAATTCCTTATAAATTAACGTAACCATACTATCAGCTAGCCCACAAAAGCTCATGAGAGATTTCAGTTTTCAGTAAGATACTCCACAGATATGCTACACTTTTGGCATTCTCATGATCTGTTACTCTAGTAACTACCAGAAAAGACAATGTGATTAGTTGCCACGAAAAGATCTTGCAATTTTTACATGCAGCAGATCATGTAGGGCCTAAAATGGTAATAAAAACTTAGTTTTTAAGTCTTAAATTACATAAAAATAATCTTTGTTCTTAGAATGCTCAATTTCTATTTGATTTAGAGTTGTGTTACTGTTCTGATGGTGCTAGGGTATTATAACCCTATATTTATAGTATTTAAGGGTCTTAAGTTTTATTTTATCTTTTAAATATCCCATTTTAAAAATTGCATTGAAAATGTAAAGGTAAAAAAAAAGAAAAGAAAATATAAATGTAGCCTGTTCATTTTCTCTCTCTCTCCTGTTTTTTTCTTATTTCCCAGCTAGCAGAGCTCAGACTTCTTACAACTCAAGACAATTTTAAGAACAGAAGTTATCAGTTCAGTATTAAGAGTTTTGAATAGTCCCCCCAAATGCCTAAGTAATTATAGTTTCTTTTTTAAAAATGGAATATATGGCCCATGATTATTAGAAATAATTAACTTACATTTTAAACACATGTACTCATTAGTTGGGATTCCAATGCTTCAGGCATACACTTTTGAGAAATATTTTTATAGAGAACATGGTCTTTTAGTATAGCAGTTATGTTCCTTGTTCAGCCATATTACACTTAGAGCACAAGGTATTACATTATTCTGAGGAGGGTTAAGGGAAGAGCAGTAAGTAGAGTTTTCAGATAAAAATTTGCAAGGTTTTAAGTTTTTTCTTAAAACTAGTCTTCTCAAGTGATGAAAATATTGACTGAAACCCCTCAAAAAGGAATTAATTTGGGTTATGATTCTTATTTATAACCAGAACAAAAATTGAACAGAAATTGCATAAGAAGATTAAATTATGTAGTATAAAACAATTTGGTCCCATTTGTAAGACAGTTTTTTTGTATGCTGTGAGAACCTTGCCTCCTGAGTTCCTGTCTTGGTGCATATAAAACCTAACCTGTGCATGACATTTTTTTTTCTCAATTTACATTGAGCGCCATGTTTTACAGAACATTAGTTGAGTGGGGAAGGCCTGGGCAGATACATTATGTGTTTTTTGTATTCTTCCTTAGATCTCCTGTTCCAATAGTCCAACAGTAACATCAAGCTCTGGTAGCAGTAGTTCCTTGTCTCCTATTGGACCCCTTTGTAGGCAAAGATCATTAGCAAATGGTGGTTTATGTTCAGAATCTACCACATCAGGCGTTTCTTCACCAACTTCTAGCTATCCAAAAGCACCAGGTTTTGAACGAGAGGATCAGGTATGTCAATAAAACGAACATTGACAATAAGTAAAGAAGACATGTTTGCTACTTTTTATTTTTTACTATAATGATGGCTTATCTTTGATAACTTGCAAAGTAATCAAACTTGATTTCAGTTTATTGGTGTTCAAGCCAGTCTTGGTGGTGGTGATAAAAAACTTAGCCTTGGGACCATACACAACCTTTTCAAAATAAAAATTGAAATTTGCTTTACGAAACAGGTTTATATATAAATACTTAAATTCCCCTCAGTTTAATATAGTAAACTCATTTCTACCAGTGATAAACTTGAAAAGATAATGGTATAGGTGAGCATTTGACCTCAGGTCAGATAATCTCTTTCTTTAGTTTGAATTGTGGTCCTCTATAATTAGGGCCCTGAAAGACACTGGGGATTGCATGCATTACTCTAGTCATTTCTAAGTTCTGTTTTATGTTACTGAGCAAAAGATTTGTTACAGTATCCTGAGGTTCTTGATCTTTTTATATTATGGACCCCTTTGGCAGGTCTGATGAAGCCTATAAACCCCTTCTCAGAATAATGTTCTCAAGTGTATAAAATAAAATGCATAGGGTTACAAAGAAAACCAGTTATATTGAAATACAGTTATCAAAATATTTTTTAAGAAAGATAAAGTTTTTGGACTTTAAGAGCCCCTGTACTCTTGGTTTTATTGCACATTTACATCTTTGTATTGTGTCTCTACAATAGCTATTTACTCTCAACCCATCTATTGTCTTTTCTTCCAATCCTCTAAATGATCTCAGTCATTTAGAGATCTATCTAGGTAATGGTCCAGAAATTCAAGATTCTACTCTATTTCTGCATTCTCCTGCAAAATGGACAATTCACTATAGTAATACTATTAAGTAAAAAATGCACAAAGTCTTAAAACTAGTTAAGGCTGCACATATAATAAAAACGAAAATTTACTCATGTTACCACAGTACATGTAATATTTAGCTTTGGAAAATATTGATTGTGACATGAGCCGTAAAAGCAGCTTAAAGTCAGTAAATTTCTGTTCACCCTTTTTTGAAAGGGGGAGGATAGATATTCTGTTATGTGGTAAGTTTCACATCTGAATTCCTATTTTTTTTCCTATTTAAAAGGAGGAGAGAAAAACAATAAATATAATATCCACTGAGTAATGCTTTTGGAGATACCTGTATGTCACAGTACATGTAGTGGTAACAGTTGTTAGAAACAGCTTAAGACTGTTCTCATAGAACTAATGTTAATCGAATATGTACAGTTTTCTCACCTAAACAGTAACACAACTGTAAACTTTAATTATAAATCCAATGCAGGGTTGCTTCACTGAACACTTAAAGAGTATGAGTATTTTCATAGCTTATTTCAGATTAGTTATTCACTAATTGTGATTTAGGGCAAATCACACAATACTTTAAAATCTTCAGTGGACTTTTAGTTGGGTACATTTAATAATCTTTTTAAATAATAGAACATAGAACCACTATTTAAATTATTGTAAAAGGTTATTAAGTGTATCCAACTAAAAGTCTGTTGAAGATTTTAAAGTATTAATTTTTATGACTAGAAGTAATTTGGAAGTTCTTTCCTAGTCCATTCTTTCAGCCAGGTTAAATGTACATTTTCCTACTTCCTCAGTTTTCCAAAGTAGGAAAAATGGAGTGAGGAAATAGGTATAGTACTAATTTATTTGCTATTGCTAGCTAATTGGCCTTGCCTTAGGTGGCTTTAAGAAATTTAAATCTAATGTGCTAATAATAGAAGATGTGGCCAGTATTCATGATATTAAAAGTTGTGAAAATAAGATAAGGGTCTTTGTAGGTAGTGCCTGAAGAAGCATTTTGGTTTAATGGAACCAAAATGTCATTTTGGTGATAGAATTTTATATCACTTTTGGGGTCATTTTTAGAGGATAGTAGAAGTAATTTCATAATAGCTATTTACTATAAGTATGATGTTCTAAAAAATATCCAGTCCCAGTCTTTTTGAGAGGAGTTCTACCTGCCATCTTGGAAAAAATTGTAACTAAAAATTGTTTTTCTCAAATTCTTAGAAACCTTTACTACTCAGGACTACTCCAATGAAAATTCAATTTTCAGAATTTCCATAAAAATTAATTCAGTTTTTAAAGAACCAACAGTTTTGTCATATAATGATAAGATTTAAGGGAACTGAACTTCATGATGACCCCTCACTGTCCCTTGTTTTCTCTTCTGCTCAGTTAATATCAACTTTTCCCATAGAAGAGAAATTAGAGCATATAGTTTACTATCAGTTACAAAGATGACTTTCTCTCCTTTTTCTTTAGCTAGGATATTTTGGAATATGTGGAAAGAGCGTAATTTAGAATACTCTTCGCTATTCTTAGTCACTTAGAATAATTATTAATTAGTTCATAATTTGGCATATGATGGCAGAATCAGATTGATAGATTTGACAAAAGAACTTTTAGCTGTTCAAATTGGTTACCATCTTTATTTAAAACTGAATGCTAGGGGTCAGTGGCACTATTGGACTTTATTTCTGACTATTGTCTAAGTATAACTGCACAAATTCCTGAATCTTTGGAAACCCCATCCTCTCTACCAACACATTGTTTTTTTTTTTCCCATTATGCGTCTGCCTTACATGAACATGCTGTGCGTGTGTGTGTGTGTGCGCGCGCGCGTGCAGGAATGCACATGTACCTCAGTGTTTAGTGTGGTGTTTTCAAATCAATTCAGTCAATATATATTTACTATGTATAAGTTATAATGCTAGGTGTTGGGGGGCACAAAGATAAATATTTCACAGATTCTGCCCTCAAGGAACTAATAGTTTTATAAGAAGGAGGAAATGTAAGTAACTGTGAGGCAAGGGAGAAATAACTTTCACTTGCCATATATATCTCATATTTATATAGATAGATATTTAAAATGTTATCTCCATTTTTATAGATGATGAAACAGACACTTAGAGATATTTTGTGACATTCCAAGGATCACACACCTATTAAATATTAGCAGTTGGATTCAAAGAATCACTGATCTGGAGTTGGAAGGGACTTGAGAGGACATCTAGGTCAACCTCTGCATTTTACATGCAAGGAAACTTAGACCCTAGAAGTAAAGTGACTTGTCCATGTCACACAAGGTAGTTAGTGGCAGGGCAGGAATCCACACTCACTCCAGCTGCACTATGTAGTTCCTTCCAGTACCAAGGTCTGACTTATTCAAAGTCCAACATTTAGTCACTCTTCTCCGTCACCTCTCCTGTACTTCCTTACAGATTGTAATCATTTCATAATGAATGAATAAATGCAAGGAGCTTAAATAGAATCACTCTATACGTTGTTCAGGAAAGGTTGATGCAGAAATAGATTTTAAAAAACAGGACATTTTCTCCATGTTGATGAAGAGAATGAATGATAATGCCAATAAAATTGTTACTATGGTATTGAAACATCTTCCAGTGAATATATACTGTGGTGTGCTTGGAGAGAATGTAGATCTTCTAGTAATAAGAACGAGTATGATCTGAATATGCTTCTTATTTTTTTTTTCAAATCAGTTTTATAAATCCAACCATACAGAAAGACCAAAGGCCTTACCAAGCCCAATCCACTTTTCCACATACTCCATCACTATCCTGAGTGGATGGAAGCAGACAAGGATCATACACTTTTGCATACATCCACTTTACAAAACTAGAAAAGGAAGAAGAAAATAGTGAGAAATGCACAAAAATAATGTTAGATAACACTAGAGGCAAGCCAAAACATAACACAAAATTTAATGGTATGACTACTCATCAGTTACTCTTCATGATTTTTTCTTGGGGGCAGAGAGGAAGGAGAATACAGGTCTATTCTTCAGGAGTACTAAACCAGGTAAAAGATAAAAAGTAGGCTGGCAGAATTCTCCTTAAAGTACCATTCCACTTAAATGTTCATTTTTATGGCAAAACGATTGGTTCTAGGCATGTAATTACATGCTTGAGTACTATATTTCTATGAACTCTATAGTTTTGGTATTGATGTTTTCCTTCATAGGAGGAACAAGATGGTGTCTAGACCTCTACTTGGAGTACTTGCTATTATGTCTTTTAGAACATCTCTTTATCTTGTTAGATTTTGATTCTTTGAAGTTTTCTTCATGTAACTTTATAAATATAGGTTGTTTGTTTTCTCTTCTCTCAGCTCTCTCTCTAACTAACTGCCCAGCATTGTTCTGTGGGGGTCTTATGGTATATATCCGTGTGACTGTGAAGTAAAGATATTTGGATTTAAGAAGACTCATGTGCAGACCTAAATGATTTTCCTGGCTTAGCTGTTTATCATTATTTTATACATTCAAAACACAACTTGGGTCAGGAGTTATTCTAAATATATTTGAAGTCAATAGCCTTAATTCTCTTTTACAACATAAGTATTTCTGTGTTTCAGGCAAAACAGAGAAATTTGCCTACTGAAAATAACCAGAAAATAAGTGAACAAGACAATAAACAGGTACAGTCAATGAGACCAATATTTTAAATTTGTTATCTTTGTGAGTAGAGTAAGCTACTTTTATTTTCCTAAAAGTATTGAAGATGCTACAAGCTTTCCTTTATTATTCATCCTACAGCTTTGTAAACAGTCTATCAGTTTGTTATGTAGTGTTTTTGTTGTTGTAGTCTTCCTACAAGAGACTTTTTGGTGTTAAGTAGGGTTTTCATGCTTTTATAAGATTTATACTTTGGGATAGTAAAAACAGGCTTTAAACACAAAGAAAAATATCTCTTACGAAATGAAACATTCTATAGAAATCTGTCAACTTTCCTAGCCAATCTCAAATGATTGTACATTGTTTTTCTTTATCTCTGACTACTTTGACAGTGTGCAAACTCTCATAATTTATTTCCTTCTCTCAAGTGAGTGGGACAAAATATTTTATAAATCATAAGTGATTTTTTTCAGAATTATTCTGTTCTAAGTTCCATAAACACCCTTTGTCATATTTGTCATTAGTATTCTAGTGTCTTAGTGAACTTCTTTTTTTTTTTTGGATTTTTGGAGGGCATTTGGGGTTAAGTGACTTGCCCAAAGTCACACAGCTGATAAGTGTTTCAAATGTCTGAGGTCAGATTTGAACTCAGGTCCTCCTGACTCCAGGGCCAGTGCTCTATTCACTGCGCCACCTAGCCGCCCCATGAACTTCTTTTTCTTAGTAGCTATAGAGAAACATATATATATATACTTTAGGATTTCTGTAGTAGGTTCTTGTAGAACTGATACCTGTCAAAGATGTTGACATTTAGAAGCAGTATGTTTTCTGCATCTTGGCTAAGGAGGTCAGTTAATGATTTTATTTATTGTTTTTTTGTTATGGAAAAAGTGAAAAGAAAACCAAAACAAAACCAATTTGACCAGCCAGCTATAGAGACTCAGATGTAGCTCATAGTAGATGCCTCAGGTTCTTTCCTCCTTCTCTTACCCTGTTTCTCTTTCTTTCTGTCATCAAACCTATTTGAATAGCTGCTTAGGACTTTTCCTTTAAACAAATGTTGGGAAATTTTTTCTGTTCAGGGACATTGCCTCAGAAAAAGTAAGCAAAGAGGGTGTAAGAGAAGAAAACTAAACTATAAATCAGGTTATTTATATAGGAATGGCCTTTTTTTTGAGACATATAAAACATTAAAATCTATTTTTAAAAATTAAGAACAAGGGGGGCGGCTAGGTGGCACAGTGAATAGAGCACCGGCCCTGGAGTCAGGAGGACCTGAGTTCAAATCCGACCTCAGACACTTAACACAAAAACTAGCCATGTGACCTTGGGCAAGTCACTTAACCCCAATTGCCCTCCCAAAAAAAGGCAAAAAAAAAATTAAGAACAAGGAATAATGGGACTTAAACACAACATATTTAATAATATTTTTCAGGTGTACATATCCAATTGATAGGGCTAGAAAAAAGGCAAAAAGGGGGAAAAGTGAAAAAAAAATACGTAAAAGGAGGAGATATACAGAAGTAGAAAGAAGTTCTAAAGTGGTTAAATTAGTTTTGTCACATCCTGCTTTTCACTTGGGTTGATGATTATGAGAATTATTGCCTAGTTATTGGTTTTTGGAATGTCAGGATTAACTGCTCTTCACAACTGTAGCTGATATTTATCCTTAGATGTTTAGGAGCACTGTTTTGAATGGGCTAATCATAGCAGTACCTGAGGAAATTTATTTCCTGGACCACAGTTGTAGTGGCCCAAGTAACAGAATACCCCTGGGCTGGATGAAAGTGAACTGACAACTGGATCTGACCTGTGAATCCCAGGTTCTCCATTCTTCTCCTAAGGGAAGAAGCACAGGGAACACTAAAGAACACTAAATTTCTGGATGGCAGATACAGAAGGACTTGTTGAATATTAGTCCAGCTATTAGAGACTTTCAGCTAATTTTTCTGTCATCTTTTTCCTGCTCTGAAAATAAATGACAATGGATTCTCATATAGGCCCCTATGTAAGATCCTAAGTATTATCACAATATAGTGATGTCACCAAGGGCTTATTGGTTCACTTTCAAATTTCTGTATTCTCGAAGCCTCAGCCAGATGGCTGTTTTAGAGGAGGCCTAAGAGGACTTCTCTTCAGACCCTTCTATTTCTTAGGTCATTAGGTAATTTGTCTACCTGTTCTGACCCATTAGTAGGTAATAATTGCTTCATTGTAGGCTAATGTTTTCTGAATGACTTCCTCCAGAGTGACTTTCTTTTTCATTCTAGGGCAAACTAGCTTCAGTTACATTTGTTATAGCTAGGACTTCAAAAGACAGGGCTATGAATGATCAAACCCCAATCATGATAATAAACAATAATTCTGTTAGTAATCAATGTGATGATTCCTTTATACTTCTTCATAGTTAAAGTTTGGTTGTGTGACTGCATTGTGACTCAGAAAGATAGATACTCACTGCACTGTTGTCCAGATCTAAGATTCCTTTTCATTTATCCCGGTATTTCCACCTTTGAACTTGTAATGAGCATGCGATACCTTTTAAAAATGGTGAGCTTGCTTAAGTGAAAAAAAGAAGTAATGTATTGTTTGAGGCTGCTTTCAGGTTAGTTCTTAACTCTTCTTCTTAATAGCCAAAAGGAGGCTCCTTTCTAGTTTGAGACAGTACTAGATGGAATCCATTAATCCTTCAATAAGAGAAATAGTCTTAGCACACTCAGGCAGTGCTACTAAATTATTGCTGTGGTCACCTTTTGAGAAGAAATTACTTAGAACATTTATTCTTCAAAATTTTTGTACCTTTGTTGAATTATCACAAGTTTTTCCAAGATTCCCACCATACTTTTAGAATAAAATCTATCTCTCCTCTTATTAGTTGTGAAGAAACCCATCAGTGAAGAAGAATTGAACAGTTTTTCTATTTAAACAAAACAGGCACAAACATAAATCTTCTCATATTAGGAAAAGCAAGTTTAGCCACATGTGTTAGGATATTAGACCTGTGCTTTCCTTTTCAGGCTAGCATCCATAACTTGTCATATGTTGATATTGTCCAGATTTTGTAGAAGTTGGTAGGGAAACCCCAAATTTAATTAATTAACAGTGATATATAGTAACATATTTCTTTAGTGAACAAAGGACTGCGCTTAAATACTGTTTGTTACTTATAAGGTAAGGTACCACTTTAGTGCCTTGGAGAGGGACATCTCTTTTGCCCAGGAATGCTTCTATACTTGATGGTGAACTCTAGCACTATGCTATGCAATCAATCTTTCCACATTTTCTGTGTATATATAGGTATATCAGGATTAGAAAATAGATGATTTGTGATCAGAGAGCAGGCATCATTGTTTTCTATTGAAGGCATAATGCACAATATGTTAGAGGGATTTGAAAGACTATAACTTGGGCAAGAAAATGCACTTGAATTCTACCATATCAGGAAGTTAATTAATGGAACTAGAAGAGGTAATGGTTGGTTTAATGAGTCTAAGTTGGCTCAACTTATTAACAGTTGTTGGGATTTTGTCTTTTTTTTTTCTCCTCACTGGGAGGGATTCTACAATTTCTCTATGGATCATTCTTTGGAGAGGAGATTTAGTATCATTATATTAATTAAATGAGGATGATGGTAAACTTGGGGAAATCATCAAGAAATGAGTTGGGTAATTGAACTCTTCCTGAGAATCAGAAATATTAGTTGACCAGGAAAATGTACCTTTTGAAACTTAAAGCTGTAAAATGTGGAGTTTAGGACACTTGTTGATAGTCTCCTTTGAAGGGAAATTAATGAATTGTATCAAATTGGGCAATCTGCCCATTGGTCAGTTTCCTGAAAGGTCACTTCCTATTCTAACTTACATAGTCTTTCTAAGCAAGTAATAATTCATTTTAATTCATAACTGTTCATACCACTTCTCTACAATTTTGTTCATTTTGATTCTTTAAGCTTGCCCCATTCTTTTTCCCCCACTCTTTTTCAGTTGGGGTATGCCCCCTCCTCCACTCCTGCTGCAGTTTGCTTATTCAGTAAGCTTATTGAACCCCTACAGTGTGCAAAGCTCTCTGCTAGGCACTAAGTACTGGGTTATTTTTTATTATTTAGTATTATGTGCAGGTTCTAACCTACAGAAATCTCTGACACAAGAGCAAATATGGGAAGTGACTGCAGGTACTTCCTACTTGTACTTTAAGTCTGTTCTGTATACTGACCCTGAACTTCCAGCTCTCCAGACCTTTGGACCAGCCTTAGTCAAAAGCTAACCTCTTTGAGTAACCAGGAGTCAGCCTAAGATCATGGAATACAGTGACTGAATCAAATTTTCTCCTTTAGAAAGACAAATAGTATGCATGTATTTAAAATGAGAGGGTTGGACTAGATAACTGTGAAGACCTCTTACAAATCTGACATTTTAGGATTCTTTGGGCATTGAGAAGATGTTTTGCCTAGTTGTAAACCCATAGTTAAAGATAATGTTTTTAAGGCAAGAAAGTTGTTTCCTAAATTATTAGCAGTTAGAAAATGGTTATAAACTTCCAGCAACCTAATATTTTTGGCTTTGTGAAGATCGTCTTCACAGTAGTGGTACTTTCATCTTGTGTGGCCACTCCCAGCTTTAAAGTAGAAGCCTTCACTTAGTCATCTTCTTGGAACAGAATGATAAATAATCTGGAAACAGCTGTTGAGCATAAGCCATTTAACTGAGTAGTAGTTGTAAGTGCTGTGTAATGAGATCTGTAAATTAAACTTTCCCAGTTTTTTGCATTTCTTTCTAGAGCATAACATTTTGGGAAGATAACTTAGTCATACTATTAGAGTGGTTCTTAATATTCTAAGAGGAGTCATATACTTTCTGATTTGTTAAGCATTTACATAATGTCTGTTCTAGGTACTTCATATTATGACATAGAATTCTTTATCATACACACACATGCACGCACACACACATGCACGCACTCAGACACAGAAACATATACTTGTCACAGTTCAGAGTTAACAAGTTGAAGAGTTGATATTTAAGCTATAGTGTCAGGA
This sequence comes from Petaurus breviceps papuanus, assembly GCF_028583685.1. NCBI lineage: Eukaryota > Metazoa > Chordata > Mammalia > Diprotodontia > Petauridae > Petaurus > Petaurus breviceps. The sequence continues at coordinate 27,705,356 of NW_027185694.1, read as the reverse complement.
CTAGAATGTTTTATAACTGTCTTTTTAACTTTTGCCATAGATTTTCATGGGGCTTCGGTGTTGGAGGCAAGGGGAAGAGTGATGAAATATCTCTCCCGCCCCCACTTCCCACCTGAGTCCATCTCATGGTTTGAAAGGATGAGGAAAGGGATGAGATCAGTATTGAATTTTTTAAAATGTTACTGATTTACCTGGGTGGAATCATTTCATTTAACCCTTCCCATGCTTGGTATCACTTTATTAGCTTGAGATAATTATTTTAGATTTCATGGATATTTGGTTTATTTAAAATTAGTAGGGTTTTTTCTCCTTTCCTAGGCTGTTAATGATGTCAGCAACAAAATTATTACCTTGGAGAACTATTTTGATCAAATAAAGAAATTGAAAGTGACACAGGGAAAGTCATTTTTTATTTAAATATTTACGGATAGGGAACCATATGGTAACAGACGTGTTGTTTTAGAGACAGAAACTGTATTCTTTGCTTTATAGAAAACTGTTTCTGATTTAATAAAAATCTAGTTCTTTTGTAGGCATACATTTTCTATTACTACTTTCCAGAGTAGTGCTTTTTTAGTTTTGAGAGTTTCCTTGTCTTTTCAGCTGTATGTGAGAGAAGCTCCATTTTTTTAATCCCCATTTTCTTTTAATTGAAATTGTGCTGGTACATACCCATTCTTAGGTAGTAAGATTTGCCTTGGCACTTATTAAAGATAATTTGAAGTTGTCAGATTTTTGCTTTCCTGATGTAGTTGATGAATGAACTTTTTTTTATTCCATTTGGAAAAAGGAGGAAAATAATCATTCTCAGAAGTTATAGGTGATTTACTGTACAATGGAAGTAGCCATCCAAATACAAATTTCCAAGAGGTTGGTTAGAACTTTGGATCTCTTTTCCTTTTTTTGGTCAGGAAGGGATGAAGATATGATGGGGATCATTATCTTTTGTGTCTTAAGATATATGTAGACACTCATACAGAAAAATACTTGAAAGCTTATTTAGTCAGTCTTCCCACCCTGGCTGCCACATCTTTCTTCACCAGCTGAATCTACTGTTTGTTTGTTTTTTTAAAGCAATCGGGGTTAAGTAACTTGCTCAAGGTTACACGGCCAGTTATTTCTGGGTGTGGTGCTGAGTATCTCTGAGCCCGGATTTGATCCAGGTCATCCCGACACTGGAGCCGGTGCTCTTACTCGCTGAGCCACCCGGCCACCCCTTGAATCTACTGTTTATGCTGGCATGTGCCTGTTTCTTAAAAAGTAATTTTCTATGGAAAATCAGATTATGTCTGTCAAATCTTGAAGGTCACAGTTTCTGAATGTATTTGGTAATGCCTTTTAGCAATAAGTAGCTTATGATTTTGGTTGTCTTATTTGTCATAATTTAATTAGAAATTTGAAAACAATTTGGAACAATTGGAAAAGTTAACTTTTCTTGGTCCTTTGGTTTGGAACAGAATACACACAAACACATGAAATCCATAATACATCCAAAATTTGCTTAATTATCCCACATCCTCTCCCAATTAATTGTATTTAATGTCACTTTAATATTTTTCTGTCAAAAATACATTTGCTTATTTTATTTATATATTTTTAAACAGAACCACCTCAGTGTGTTTGCAGTGGTTAACCCACTTGCTTCAAGTATAACCTCCAGTATAACTTCTAGTCTGGCTTCCAGTATTGGATCAGGTAGTTCATCCCCTACAACTCTATCAGCTATCAATGCCAAAGCTCTCCCGTTCTACCCTCCGAGTAATACAGTTGAATCAGTAATAGGTAAGTCTAAGTGTTTCCTCTTTTTTTTCTTTTTGCATTTATGTTACAGCTTTTCAGGATTATTCTCTTTTGATAAATATTCTGGAAATACTCACTGAAAAATAATTTGCATTTTTTACATCTGTCAATTTTAATCACGTGCAGTTAAAAGCAGTACTAGGCTTAACCTCACCATAAGGTTAAAAATTGTATTTCTGTTACCATTTAATCTTTTTTAAATCTTTCCTCTAATATAATCCCCTCCTCATTATAAGGGCCACATTAGACAATAGATGAGAAAACTCAGACTGCTACGTTTATGTGATTTCAGCGTAGTTCATTTGTGATCATAAATCTTAAGAGCATCAAACTGACCTATATAAGATCAACTGAATATGATCTCTTTGGCCCAATGGAGAGGGATTCAATGTGTGTAAGGAGTATTTTGTCATTTCTAGCCCTGCCAAGTTCTCTGGTCCCAGATTTTCACTGGGGTAGGGTAGGATGGTGGTAAGGTAGGAAAAGAGTTGAGAGTAGCTAACATCTGATTAAATTCCAGGAGTTAACTTAACAGAGACTGGCCTTGATGCTCCCCTAGCCAGGTTCAGCTTGTCTGTGCTGAAACCAATGTTCACCTTGCCTCTGTCCTCTTTAACTTATTCTGAGTGTTTTCTTGTCCAAGATTTAAAAAATAGAATTGCCACCCTGCATCTCTAAGAATAGGTCTAGCAGTAGAACTGAGGCTGGTAGTAGGTAGGTTTTGTTTTTGCTTTTTACAAGGAAGAAAGTTTCAGACATTTACTGTCAACAGGAATAGAATTAAAAGTTGAGTCTTTTCATACCTTGGAGATGGGGAAACCAAACAGTTCTATCTAGTACTAGTATGCCTCATATTTGTACACCACTTTAGAATTTAAAGAGCCCTTCAGCTCATACAGTCCTAACAACAGTTTGGTATTGCCTTGATTTTTACAAAAGGAGGAAACTGAACATCAGAGAGATTAGGTGATTTACTTAGTAAATGGCAAAACCAGAACTAGGACCAAGTTCTCTTTGCTTCCAGCTTAGCTCTTTCCGCTGTAAATTATATTTCCCTACTTAAATCAGTCTGTCTAGATTAAGAGATAGCTTGGTGGACCATTAATTCAACTAACACATTTTTAGGTACCTACACTGTGCAAAAGCATTGTTTTAAGTTGCTAGAAATGCAAAGATAATTAAGACAAAGTAAGTCATACTATTTTCTAGAATTTTCAGATTGGTTTAAAATGGCCTTGAAAATATAGAATAATTACTAGCTCACAGAAATTTTCATAAACTTTTACCTTCTGAAGTATACAGAAAATAAACTTTTAAAATAGCCCTTTTGTTGAATATGTTTTACCCACTGTGGATCAGTGACTTTTTGGAAGACTAGTTGAAAATAAGTTGAATGTCCGAAACATGTCTACAGCATTAAAATTTTTCATTATTGCTTACTCTTAGATGGAAGAGGACATTCACATTCAAATAACATGCTTTCTTCTAATGTATCAGATTGTCTAGAACATGCTTTTATATCTGTTTTGTAAGCTCTTCATCTCCCCAAGATAAATTATTTCACTATGCTTTATTCTAAAGAGTGTTTGCTAATATGTTTGGGCATAATTGGTTTAAAATAATTGTTTTTCTTGGCTTATTTTGGTTTTATTATTAAAATATGTATTATTAAGAAGTACAGGTTTTATTTGGGGATCATGGAGAGATATCTTTAGATATTTGTCTCTGTTTCCATGGTCACCTGACCCTTTGCTATTTAAGCCTTTGTGTGGAAAATTGTATTCAAACTGTGCTACTTCCTTTTGGCCCTTCATTGTTAAGGAAAATCAAAGATGTAACACCTTGTGAAAATTCCTCTGAGAAGAATAATGGCACATTGAATTTCTCTTTTAAAACTTAGAACCTTCTCATATATACTGTTCTCATTTTCATGAGAAAGTTGAAATTTCCATGTTTTTCAATAAATATCATTGTTTAAAGTCAAAATTTTAAGCAAATGCAGGATGGTTTATCGTTGTCATTTGTCCCTGAAATTTAGAAGAAAAGGACAGTACTCATTAAAAAATTTTATTGGCCTCTTTAGATGAAGATTTGTTCTTTATAGAAGATGGTAATCTTAAATGGGGTACTGTCTTGTCAAAATTTTTGATTTTAATAATTCTGACCCATCTGAAGACTTGTAGGAGAGAGCATTTGCATAGAGTACATCTAAAAAGAAGCAGATCACTGACGTGGGAAAACTTGCAATTGTCCCTTGGAATTGTTGACTTTGTCCTCTAGAAGTCAGGACAAAACATGTATCTGGGAATGTATTTACACTGTGTTTTCAAAAGGTCCATATTTCATTTACATAAAGATCTTTCATAGAGTCTCCTTTGACAACTAATTTCATTGCAAAATAGAACTAGACTTGTTCAAGTTTTACAGCTCATGTGAAGTAAAAGTTCACTTCATGCTTCATATTATAACTGGTTTGTTATTTGAAATTGGCTATATTTTCTCTTTTTCAATGAGGTTTTCATTCAGAAGTACAAGAATGATTCACCATCCCCCCATACATATGCATAAACATAAAACTAATTCTATACATTGACTAGTTGATTTCATAGGATTTTAAATCATAAGATTATAGGTTTAGAGCTAGAAGGGGCCATCAAGTCCAACTCCCTCAGTTTATTGATTAGGTTACTGAGGCTCAAAGAGGTTATATGACTTACTCATGTCAGCTCTTATTTTTCCTCTTATAATCTTACCCATTCTTTTTTTTTTTCTTTTTGGAGGGGGGAAGGCAGGGCAATTGGGATTAAGTGACTTGTCCAAGGTCACATGGCTAGTAAGTGTTAAGTGTCTGAAGCCGGATTTGAACTCAGGTCTTTCTGACTCTAGGGCCAGTGCTCTCTATTCACTGCACCACCTAGCTGCCTCCTTATCATTCTTCAAAGCCCAGCTAGAAAGTACTCTGTGAAACCTTTCTTTATCCTTCCCGAAAATTTATTCATCCTCTCCTTTGAACTCTTTTAACACTACAACCCCTTGATGAAGAGGATCATATCTTTTATTTTGTATATCCTCAACATCCAGTGCACCTTTGTACATAATAGCAGTGAAAAAATTGGATTGGCTTCTTCTTTACTAATCATTACTTGGTTTTAAAGCCAATTCTAGATCAATTTTACTCAGTCACTTTGAGTTTTGTCTTTTAATAGGCTTAGATAAATGGATACTCTTTTTTTTTGCTTTTTTTGGGAGGGCAGTTGGGGTTAAGTGACTTGCCCAAGGTCACATGGCTAGTAAGTGTTAAGTGTCTGAGGTCAAATTTGAACTCAGGTCCTCCTGATTCCAGGGCAGGTGCTCTATTCACTACACCACCTAGCTGCCCTGATAAATAGATATTCTTATAAAAACTACTTATAGGTAAGTTGTGCTTGGCATTGTCTTAGAAAAATAACTTTTTTTCCTCCTTCATCTCCCCAAGAATAATAAAGTTTAGCAATTTTGTATAGTCTGTGTTTTTGTTAGAATATTTCCTTTTAAGTTCAAACAGTGCTTCTCTATAGTTATATCCAGAAAAGACTGATGGCAACTTAGGAAGAACTAACAAGTATATCAATTGAAATAAACTTTTCCTCATGTTTTATATGTTTATGTACCACAAAAACATAGCCTAGAAAGTATAAAATAGGAGGCATTTCCAGAATTGTTCTGCATTTCTTTGGATACATGCATTTGAGGATCACTTGATAAATTTATTTTCTTGTGCTGCATATTTCAGACAAATTACTGAATAAAATGCTAATATAGTAATCTGCAAATTTCATTAACAAGGAAGAAACTTGGAACCTGAAGTTTTCAGTCTATTTCTAACTTACTTGTTATTGTTAAAAGTGCCAAACTGATGTACGAAATATATTAGTAAAGGAATCACATTTTTGAGGTGGCATGAAAAGCACTATAAATGATTGGCCAGAGACCTGATTTCTGACAGTTGTGGAGTTGGGAAGAGGAGAGGACCAATGGGAAGGATGATGGTAGAGTCAGCTCCATTAATAATAACATCTGCATTGATTATTCATTGGTAGTTAGTAGAATGGGATAGAGTTCAAATTGTTGCTTAGAAAATAGGTGTAGAAGAATGTACATTGTTGACAAGGAGCCCAGAGTTGAAATTGGAGAAAGATTTGGGAGATAGTTCTTATGCAAAAAGCAAGACAGCAAAACTGACAGTAAGATTCTCCAAAGGAAAAAGTACGTGGGAAAACAGCTTGAGACTATTCCCAGTGAGGAGACGAAGACCTTGTAAGACCCGCTGAGAAAGATGTTGAACAAAAGGAAAAGGTAAGTTTAAAAGCAGAATAGGCAGACCACAGGCCTATCTAGTAGATAGAGTACTGGTTGAGAGACAGGAAGACCCGAGTTCACATCCAGCTTCAGACACTAGCTATGTGACCCTGGGAAAGTCACTAACCCCTTTTAGCTTCAGTTTCTCATCTGTAAAGTGAGCTGGAGAAGGAAATGGTAAAACAGTTTAGTATCTTTGTCAAGAAAACCCCAAATGGGGTCACAAAACATTGTACATGACTGAAATAACTCAACAACAACAGGAAACGATGCACAGTTGTATTCTAGCAGGTTCAATAATAGAGGTATCCTAATTAGAGAAGAGGGTATAGAACAAAGAGAGAATAAGTATTATCAAAGGTGCAAAATAAGAGGCAGAGAAAGCCAGATTTAGATTGATGTAGTAATCTTTTTTTTAAAAAAGCAATCGGGGTTAAGTAACTTGCTCAAGGTTACATGGCCAGTTATTTTGTGTGGGTGTTAAGTATCTGAGGCCGGAACTGATCCCTGGTCTCCCGACTCTGGGGCCGGCACTCTTACTCACTGTGCCACCTGGCCACCCCTTGATGTAGTAATCTTAGGAATCATGTGGGGATGGGAAAAATACACACAGAGTCAAAGAGTAATGTTTCCTCTATTGTGGAAGGTGTAGTTGAGAAATTTTTATATTAATAACTAGTTATTAATTTTTGATCCTGGTTTTTCACCTAATTTCTGTTTAGAGTCCCAGCTCTTGTTAAGTAAGGTTGGTCTGTCTCTGAAGGACATGGCTGGTTGATGAGATTATTCCTAGACCTCAGGGAACATCTTTTGTCATCTTGGGTGGGACCCCATCCAATTAGGATGTTATATTATATCCATTATATATATATTATATAATATAATATGTATATTATATTATATATAAATATCCAGTTATACTCTAATTTCTCTTTAGAGTATGAACAAAATCCAGTCTGAGGGAGCCTCTACTCTGAGGGAAGGACCTCTTGTCCTTGTCCTTCATTAGAGTTTAGGGTGACCCAGCTCATGAAAGAGAAAACTAACCAGACAGGTCCAGATGGAGATGGCTTACCTTCACCCAGATTGCTAGAGGCTGCCGAGAGTTTCATGATCAAGTCATATTCTGAGCCAGAGGAACTGAAGACTTTTAGCCCACTTCCTTATTAAATGTCCACCAATCAAGGTTGATTTTCACTTGTCAGGGGAATTCCCTTTCAGAAGGCATTTAAGGCATCTCAGGGTTTTTGGTGTCTTTAGTTACCAAGATTTATTGACCATCAATTTATTGATTGCTAGCTAGCCTGATTAATAAATTGATTATTGATTACCCAGAAGCTCTTGTCTAGAGCTTTTCCCTTATCTCAATAATTGAACCTTTAGATTAATTGGCAGAATAATCATTTATTACATGCGCAAGGCACTGTGGATATAGAGGCAAAAATAGAAACATCCCTACCTTTAAAGAGCTTATATTTTGCTGGGGCCTGTGAGAAGCTTACAGCGTGGATACAGATAAGTAACTGGGTAATTTGAGGAGGGAAAGAGCAATTAACAATCATGTAGGTTAGGGAAAGCTTCATAGAGAAGGTTGACACCTACGTAAAAATATGTAACACTTCATTAATTTGATTTTCATTGAAAACAGTAGCATCTAGGAATTCAGGTCACAAGCTCAGGTGTAGAGGAGGAAGCTTATTTGCTCACTGAAGTGATGATAAGGTTTGGGTAACCTTTTGGGTAATTGCAATGAGACTAATAAAAATTTCTAAATTTTGGGAAGACTGACATTCATTTCCCTTTGTAAGCATTTTAAGCTGTATGACCAGGTAAAGTCACTTCACCTTTCTGAGCCTCGATTTCCTCATCTGTAAAATAGGGGTAATAATACTCTTGGTATCTACCTCATAGAGATGTGGTAGGGCTTAATGTATATAAAGTGCTTCACAGACTTTATATGTTATATAAATACACACATGAAACAACTAGAGGATACTGTAAGGTTACAAAGTATATGCTAAATAATGTGCTTGTGTAACAGAAATTCAAAGAAAAATATTAGTGTGACCTTTAGTTGTTTGGAAAAACTACTTTTAAGAGGTGGGTCTTGACCTGGGTTTTTAAGTAATATAGAATTTGAATTGGTAGAGAGGAGGATTTGGATTGACCAATAAGGTTGGGTAGATGGGGCCAATTGATGGTGGCACTTAACCAGGTCTGAGGAATGTAGAGTTGATAGGGGGCTGTTGTAAATTTATGAAAGAGATGATATAAGACATGTTTTAGAAAGAACAGTGGAGCAGTGGCACATAAGACACATCCTCCTTTTCTTTTGTTATTATTTTCTGTCTCATCATATTTGCTTCCTTTAGGAGGTCATCCATTTCGTGACCTTCAACTACTTCTTGATTAATGACTCTTACATCCAGAGATTTAATAGTGCATAAATTACTTCCCTTCTCTGGGCCTCAGTTGTTTAACCTATAATAAGGGCTTTGGACTTTGATATCTAGGGCCCTTTATAACACTAACATTTTCATTTGGTTTTCATCATTTTAGCGACAGAGATGTCCAAGTAGAAAAGTCCTTTAGTCAGTTGAAAATATGAAACTGGAATTTAGTTGATAAGTTAGAGATGGCAGTTATTTAAAATGTCAGTTCAGAGGTTGTAGTTGAAGTTATATTGGTGGGTGAATAGCACATCAGTAACAGAAGACCACAAACAGTTGTAAGGAAGAGCCAAAGAAGGTACTATCAGAAGAGTAGAAGATCCTAGGAAAGTAAAATGTCATAAAAACAGAAGGAACACAGTCTTGAGAAGCCTGAGCTGATGTCACCAGTGGCATGTGCAGCAGTGGCAATCAAACATAAGTATTTAAATAAGAATTTTTAGTTTTGTCTAGAAAAGGGTTACTCATCTTGGAGAGAACACAATCAATGGAGTGGTAGAGTTAGGAATCAAAACTGTAAGGGATCTATGAGAGAATAAATAGAAATCGCAATAAGATATATAAACCGTTTGAGGAATGGGAAAAGGAGTAGGGTGGTAAGTGACATGCATAAAGGGAAGGGTAGAAAGTATCAGTTGAAGAATTTTTTAGGATTCTAGAGACCCAAGATTACTTGAAGAGTGAACAGAAGGAGTCAATGGAGAAGAGATTTATGTTCTGGATAATCTTCGATTCAGAGTAGCTCCTAGTTTTCTTGTGAAAATGTGGCTTGCACATGTTTGATAAGCATTTGAATTGAATGTTGTAATACTACTTTAGTACTTGAAGTATTTATTATTTTATAAATGTGGGTATCCAGTCTCTTGACATGCTGTAACCCCTCCACAATTCATTAGGTAAAAACTTTAATAGTTGCCTAGTTCTTTCCATAAACTATGTCCCTTAAACTTCACAAAAGCCCTGTGAAATAAATGCTATTATTATACCCATTTTACAGATTAGAAAACAGGCTGAGCGGGGTAAGGGACCTGTCCTAGAGTCACGAAGCTAATAAGTGTCTGAGGTAGAGTTCAAACCTGGGTCTTATAGAATCTGTCTAACATTCTTTCTAATCACTGTGTGCTTGTCTAGTGACTATTCCAAGAGTTACTGTGGCCAAGGATTCATCACCCTTTTGCCAACATGGTGATGAGCCTCTCTGAACTTGCTACCTTGGTCTTTGGACAATTGGGTGCTTTCATGAAGATTTTCCAGCTCAATAGAATCACCCCGAGTCTGTACTGTTTTCTCATAGCCTTCCAGAACTTAGGGTATCAAAAATTACTTTAGTGGAAAGTATTAGTACTACCAGAAATAAAATGGGAACTGATTATTTTCAAAATCACAAGGTATGGTAGGAGCACAAAATTGACATTTGCAATCAAGTCTATTAAAATGCCTCCCAAAGTTGGTATTCACTTTCGCATGTATCTGTCTGCCTAACATAAATCACATAGTTTTGTTTGAATATTGGTCTTATTGCTTTGTAAATATTAAGTTGTGTCTCAGAGTTAATATGGTAGATTCTCTCAGAATGAGCCATGTATAAAAGTTCCATGATGCAACCAGTGTATTTGAATTCATTGGCAGAGGGCTGTGCCTCCAGTCATGTGATCGGGGGTTGCTGTGATTAGCTGGTACGTTTGCAGGATTCTATGTTTAAATTGGTGTGTAGAGGAGGAGGAGAGGCTGCAGACAGTGAGTCAGCAGTTAGGGCTGGTAAGCTTTCTTAATTTCTTTTAACAAACTAATTCAAAGATTTTATCAAGTAAATGTTTTTGAAATGTAATTTGCCCTTTGGTAATCTGCTGTGTTGATTTATAATATGCTATAGAATATCACATTGATTTTAAAATATACTTAGAATGTGTTTTTTTTTTCAGTGTTCAGAGCTTTTTTTTAAATTTTGTAATTGAAACCTTGTGAAAGATCTGACTTGGTGATTTTAATTGTGATTTAAATGTATAAAAAGGCAAACCTTAACTGGATATGTTCCATTGCAATCTATATAGATTGGAACATTGCTAGGTATTAGCAAACAATTATACTAAAGCTGTACATCTCAATATTAGCTTAGTAAAATGGTAAGTCTGAAGATAATATTTTAGACCCCAGAGTAACAAACAATGTTTAAATAGCTTTGGGGCAGTATGAAACCTTTTTCAATTTTATTTAGAGACAAAAGTTGAACTGTATAAAATTCCTTATTGTAAAAATAAACTATTAGTTTGTCCCTAATATGAATTTGCCTGATTTCTGTGGTTCCCATGAACAGAATTGATCTAGACTTGGCAGCTGTAAGGTTTTGTTCCTTTCTGCTTCCATGACAGCATTTACATTAACTGACAAAGGTCTTACTCCTTGCTTGTCAGAATTATATTGTCAGAGTTGTTTAGAGCAGTACTTAGCCTGGGTGTATTAGTGCAGTGGAGACAAAGGGCTGCATGTGTACTGTTTAAGGCTAGTAAATTTCTAGGGGAATAAGACACTGTACTTATGTACAGGGTTTTGGGACTAGGTATAGCACAGTTCTAGGTTGACTACTAATATTCACAGTTTTGTTTCATAGACTAAAAGAAAAAATCTTATAGTTAATATATTTTAGGAAGCTCTTCTCCCTCTTGTGTTGATTCAGAAGTTAGTCTTTTTTTAAAAAGAAAAATGAAAGTGTCTATTTCAGGTGACTATGAACTCTTATACAATTTAAACAAGTTTGAATAGCCAGGTTGTTAACATTTGACAAACTCTGATGACCTATGTATAGCGTTAAGGCTTGAAGTTTGTATCCATGTTATGTAATGATGTGAAAGGTCTCCATGAGGCCAACTTAGATATGATGTACTTGGAACACAACTTGATAAATTGCAACTTCGTTTTCATTTATAAGCTTATCTATCTAAAGAAAGAGCAGAATACAAATGTTTGTGTTCTTTATGCATAAATACCTGTTCGTCAGTTCCAGTCTTTTCACCTGTTTCTGTTGAGTCTATGTTCTCCAGAGTGTCCCACTGCCCCCCATGGATTACAGTGGGATTTAGGGTTGTTTGAAGAGCCAGCCAGGCACCTCCAGGCAACAGTGTGTGCCAACTGTATTACTCAGCACTTCCTGGCTGAATTTCATTAATGTTCAAAAGGGTTTCCTGATTGTTTTTTAAGATTTTTATAGTTTCATGTCATTTTGACTCCTGAGACTTTCTCTTATGCATGGTTTCATCTGTTCTGAAAGATTTGTGTTTTTAAAATTGAGTAGACCTACAGTTTGCATTTATTTGAGACAATTTGGGTTCTGGCCATAAAAAAAAAAAAATGGAGCCTCATAAAAATTCAGTTCAATTCAACAGGAACTTATTAATTGTCTATGGTGTTCTAGGAAGTATTTGAGGTACTAGGGATACACAAATAAAAATATAAATAGCCCTTGTCCTCTAGGAGCTCACATTCTACTGGTAGAAAAGCCACATGAACAAAGAAATGTAAATGTAAACTATGCATGTAAAGTAATTTGGGGGAGAGATATTCCCCTAACAATTAGCCATATCTAAGAAGATCTGGAGAGTTCTTTTTTAGCATGTACCTGAGCTGAACCTTGGCAAGAGCTAGGGATTTTAAGAAGTGGTAGGAAGAGAGGGCGGGAGGGTAAGAGGGAAGGAGTAAAAACTAGATAATGTGAATGAGGAGAATAACACCTTCTGGGATAAGTAGTAAATTAAACATTTCTGCATTAGGATTCATTATGCTTGGTTAGGCCTGGTGCAATATATCTTCCATGTCACTGGGCCAGCAGTGCCTCAGCAGTCCTGTGGTTATCTAAGAAAGTATGTGCATTTCCTGGAGTGATAAATCTAGAATGAATAGACTTAGTCCACTCATAGTAAGAGGCTTTCCTCTGCTATGGCAATTCAGTGTCCTCTGAGGCTAAAATGTAAGAATTGGTCATTTGGGTGTGGGGAGTCCTAATTTAATGTGCTTCTGAAAGTCTCTGCTCTGTCCAGGTGACTTCCAGATAACCCAGTGAACAGAGTGGGAAAACTGGATGATCTCTCTAGTTTAGGTTAAATGGAAAGATTCAGAGATTTCTACCCCAAGGAATTTTAAGATAAAACTGTTTATCTACTGAAAGATAAGTGAAGCATAAAATTTTCATCAGCTGTATTTATTCAATGGCCAACATTTTTGGAAAAGTGTTACACCTAGAAGAACAGCCAAGGCCTTGGATCTTATAAAGTCTTCTTGATACTTTTTTCTTTCCTACATCACTGCCATTTCCCAGTGACTCCTCTGCTTCTCACCAATAGAACCCTACCTTCTAACAGAGAAGTATAGGTTAGTAAAATAAACTTAAACATTGAGCTTTCTATTTTAAAAGATTTGTGCACATTCTTTTTGCTGTCACTTCTTGGATTTTTGTGAATTAATTTAATGAATGTCTTAGATAAAGCAAACAATTATAAAGCATTTAACCACTCGCAATGAGTGAAAAAAAGTAAAAAAAAAAAAAGATCCTGGGAGTTGAAACAAATTCAAGGCTCTAACACATGCTTCATTCAGAAGTTTTATTTCCTCTTCCAGTGCCTTTTATAACTCCATTAATTAAGCTTGACATATAGACTGGTCATCAGATGAGATTCACTGTTACACTAGAGTCTAAATAGAAATTGAAATGATAGGCAATCCAAACTGGAGGCTGCACAGTGCAAAATAAATGTCTTCCCTTGAAAAGTTGGACAAACAGTATGTGCTTGTACACAAGAAAACACAAATTTGTGTGCCTCTATTTCAGAAGCTGGTGTTGCTGTGTTGTTCATTCTCAGCTGAAAACCCAAATAAAGGTCTTAAATTTCTTTCTTTATTGTCATCTATTAGAAGAACTTCTTGATTGGCCATTGTGACCCTGCCTCGGGTGGATAGGTGAGGTGTTGACTTGGTTCCAGTATGACTTTCCTGTGTTCTCAGAACGTTTAGTCAGAACTCAGACAGCCTGTTGCAGCGTGCTGGTATTTCCTGTTCCTACTTAGCAGACCTCAGTGACTTGTGTTATATACACAAAATTAGTCTTTTACTTTTTCCCTGAAGGCATTGTTTTGTCCACTTTGATTATTATTTCTTTGTCCTCCTGTTGTAAGCTGATCATGTGGCAATTACTTTGGTAACCTTTTGATTTTTCATCATCAAATGAACAGCCCTGTGAAATGGTGAACATAGCTTTAATCTTGATTACTATATTTCATTGCTACTGAACCTAGCTTGCCTTTTGGTATCAAGTATGCAAGTCTTTCTAAAGCTGTTGATTAAGAAGGGGAAAATGATAATTTGACACTTGATCTCTCTTGTATGCTGGACAATAACATACAAGCATACATGAAACTGTTTGAATGGCATCTTTAGAAGTGTGACATATTTAGGCAAAAGTCAAAGCAACATAGTCACATTTAATACTAGCTTATCTTTATTATCCAGTCTGGATTTAACCATTCAATTCTGAATTAAGTACAATAGAATCTAATTTTTCTTCACTTGAAAATATGGAAACAGCCTTCTAATTGTTGAATCACCAAATATGAAGTATGTCAGAGTTCCCTATTCCAAAAAAAAAAAAAATCCATACATTCAAACAAATTTATCAGTCAGTGGAAACTAGAAATTTGAAAAGTAAATTGTAATCTAGAATTATCAAGAAATAAGTTTTCAATCTATTCTTAGAAAACTGAAAAGTTTTTATATTTTCTCCTCTGAAAAGATGGACTGTGTATGACTCATCATTTTAACACAGCATTTGAAAAGCATGTAAATAGATGGTTGTAAGAGACCACAACATATTCTAGGATACCTGAAAAACAAGACAAAAATAGAAATGTTACCCTCTTGGAATTCAGCCAATAAGCACATACTTACTAAGTACCTATTCAGTTTGTGACATTGTTTTAGGTGGTATGGGAAATAAAGATTTATAAGAGTTTCCTCATCTGTAAATGAAGAGGTTGGACTTTTCCAACCAACACTTATTTAGTCTGTGATCCTATGAATATGATCTCTATCTTCAATGGGCTTGCACAGTCTATTTGGGAAAATAAAACTCACGCATAGGAAATAACAAATAACTAGAAGACATCATATAAGTTTATTAAATGGTAGAAACTATCAGTGCTGTAGGAATTCACAAGAACTGAATAAATGCTTGTTGATTGAAGAGAAGATAAGTAACTACTGAAGCAGTTAAGGAGGACATCTGAAAGAGATGGAACTTGAAGAATTAGCAGAATTTAGTCAGAGAATATTCCAGGTGATGGGAACATCATCAGCAACTTTTCATGGGACAGTGAGAATACTAGACTTTCTGTAATAGAGTACTCTGCAGAGTATGAGAGGAAAGTAAAAACCAAAATGAGGTAATTTGTGGAGATCATTAAATGCCAGGCAGAGGATTGTCAGATTTGATGTGCTAAGTAGTGAGGGGTTACTATAATTTCTTGAGTAGGAGAGTGACATGGTGAAAATTATGTTTAAGGAAGATTTGTCTGGTGTTGGCACGTAGGGTGGATTGGAGAGGGAAGAGACTGGTATAGGGTGGCATTTCTTGGAAGTTGTATTTTTAATCCAGGTACGGGGTAATGAGAGCCTGAACAAGAGTGACAGCAATAGGAATAAAGAGAAAAGAACATGCAGGAAATAATATGAAAGAAAAATTGCTAGAACTCTAAGATTGGTGTTAAAGGAAGGCAAAGAGGGATGAGTCAGGGATGTTATCTAGTAGTGCCAGTAACTAGAGATGGGTGATTGAGAGCTGATTTGGCAGGAAGATAACTTCAAAGTGTATAGTTTGAATTGACAATAGAACATTCAGGTATCAGTATCCAATATATTATTGGAAACATAAGACTGGAAAATTTAGATTCATGAGTGCCTGCTATATGTAGCATGCTATACTAAGCACTATGGATAAAGACAAAAATGAAATAATCTCTTCCCTCAGGCAACTTCTGGTGAGATGATAGAATATCTATACAGATAAATTAATACAAATTAATGAAGGAAGAAAGGGAAGGAGGGAGAGAGAGAATGAGGAGATGACAGAAAAGACAGAATGAGGAGAGAAAGAATGAGGTAGAGAGAGAAAACAATGAGAGAGAAAAGAGAGGGAAAGAAGACAATGTGAGAGAGACCATATGTTTCTTGTCAGTCTAGTGAAATGGCTTTTTCACAATTCTTCTATTAATGATTGTGTAAGATAATAACACTGCATTCTAATGGATGCTTTTAAAAGTATCCTATTTAGCAAATAATAAGTACAGTTGTCTCTATTATAAACAGATAATGATTAGCTATATGCTGAATATTTTTTAGGTATCATCTAGGTGGAATCTTTGGTTGATACCTAGTCATTTTCGTCTCTGCATGACCTCGGTGGTTACTTACTGTCCTTTATTTTTGTTCCCCTCTACAAGTCATGATGTCATGGTTCATCATGCCATGGAAGTGACCCTGGGTTTTCAAAGGCAGACACAGCCTCTGGAAGGTATTGGAGAGATGGAAAGACTTTGTATTGTCCAAAAAGCAGCCTAGCCAAGTATGAAGAAGATCATCATCAGAATGCTGGCCACCAGGATGTTGAATGATTTTTGGTTAGTTACTTATGAAATAAAAGGGCCCTTCATTCTGTCTTGCTTCTGCTTTGATGATGACAAAGTGGCAGAAAGACGCAAGGATATTGAATGACAATTTTAGACTGTCTAAAAACCATTTAATTTTGGTATGCTTACTATTCATTTATTCAGCCATCATTTATCAAAAAGCAATTGTGTTTCAGCCATTGTGCTAGGTACTGGTGATAAAATTTTTTTAAAAGGTCCATGCCCTTGAGGAACTTAAATTGTTTTATGTTCTTTGAAAATGTTATTGCTGTCTCTTATTTTTACATCACCTCCATCTCTCAGTATGCTTCTTCTCTCCCCAGACATCCATCCCTTTCAACAGATTAAAAAGGGGAAAACAAAGTTCAGTGAAACTAACCACAGCAAATCTCACTGTGATCCTCACCTACAGAGCCCATCCTCTACAAAGATATGAAAAGATGTCTTTGTTTTCTTTCTTTCTTCCTTCCTTTCTTTCACTTGGGGTTAAGCGACTTGCCCAGGGTCACACAACTAGCAAGTGTTTGACGCCAGATTTGAGCTCAGGTTCTCCTGATTCCAGGACTGGCACTCTATCCACTGTGCCACCTAGATGCCCCTATATCTCTTTCATATCAGAAGTGGTCATTATAATTACACAGCATTCAGTTTTGATTTTTTAAATTGCTTTTGTCCATTTATATTGTAGTTCTTGTTTACATTGAACAAAACAGTGAACAAAACTGTAGGAGAAAGTCTGTGAGGAACTTGATAAGATTCTCCCGTCTGCGTCAACATGTATCTTTATACTTAATGATATCAGTATATAATGGGCACAGGAGAGGGTAGGAAAAGTTACATTGGGCTCCTTGACAATTCAGAAACTACATTTTTGTACATCAAGAATGTTTTCTTGAAGAAGAGGTTGAAGGCACTGAATATGACAGAAACCAAATTACATAATTTTTTAAAAAGATGAAAATGATTATAACTTAACACCCTGAAAATGTGCCTGACTGGTTGCAGATAAAATAGTCATTTCAGAACTGGTCATATATAGTTAGATCAGCTGGTTGGAATGGAGGATGAATTTAATCCCAAGTTAGAAGAAAAGATGAAGTGAGAGGACATTGTGTAAGATTGATTATAGGAGCTCTAGCCCTAGTTGTTTAAATAAACTGTGGACTCTTCATCCAATCCAGGCAATGATACTTAGTACCACACCAGAAATAACTGGCCATGTAACCTTGAGCAAGTTACTTAACCCCAATTGCTTAAAAAAAAGAAAAAATAAAATTAAAAAAACAAACAAACTGTGGACTCTGAAAAACTAAAAATGGGCAAAAATAGACACGGATTATTAGTAAATGTTAGAGAAATATTATTGATGGAGATAATCACTATAATGAAAAGGCTAGTAGAACTCAGTAGCCTCAGCCGTAAAACACTTAATCCCCACAAGGGAAGCATTTTAAATACTGCTTTTTGAATTAAAATTTGACATAGCCATTGTCTTGTTCTGCTTGCTCAAGTCATTTTTGAACTGCATAAAGACTTTCATCACATGCTGCTCCAATTTAAAGGAATTCCTTGGTTAGCTTTAAGATCATCCAGAGAATGAGGCTTTGGTTCATACATAACAGTTTTGATGTGACCCTACAATGAAAAGTGTGATGGAAATTGATCAGATGACCAAGATGGCCATGCAGGAGAACCTCCCCTCCCATCCACTGATCTGAGAAAGTGTCATCCAGGAACTATGCACTTATTACACACTCTTTGTGATGACAGAGTGCTCCTACTTGTTAAAATTTAAATTTTTTTATTCAAATTTCACAAAACTAAATAAGCTTAAAAGAAATGTAAATAGTTAAAATTTCAGATCAGGTTTTTTAAGTTTGTAGCAATTATATTTCTGAAGTTAAGAATTTAATTCTGCACTAAGACTTTTGGGACATCCTGCTCAAGCTCATTTGCAAAGTATTTCAGGAGTGGATGGCAAAAGTATACTAGCAGTCTGCTTGAAGTATCTGTGATTTTTGTCAGAGTGGGTAATCCAGTTTGCCTAAATCACCAACCCACTTTACTCCTTATGAGACATTTGTCATAAATAAGCAGAAAGTCATTACTGTATGGCCAGCTTGGTGTTAAGCCTCAAAAAATAAGACAGTTGAAAAAAAATAGATGAGGAGAGAACATGTTGACAGAGAACTTCATGTGAATAGTTCAGACCATTCTGAAAGAATTTGTAGATGAAACCGAAGGGAGGACTGTAGCTACCAAATGGAGTAGTCTTGCTAGCTTTTTTATAATAATCTGTTTTCATCAGTTTTAAATCATCACATTTGACTTCAGTACCCAGTGTACTTGGCAGTCCTGCTGTATTATGGAAAGAGCAGAGGACTTGGATTAACATTACCTGAAAATCCTGGCTTTGTTACTTAGCTATATAAACATGGTTAGTTCACTTAACTTCTTTCAGTTATAGTTTTTTTTTTATCTGCAAAGGAGAAGAATAATATTTACACTGTCTCATAGGATTGTGAACATTAACATTTGTGTAATTTTAAGTGGTGATTATTAATTGCCATTAATATCAATAATATTCAGATATTTAAATGGATCCATGATATCAGCATTGTGAATATTCCCTCCAGTGAGGGAAGTGAAATTCATCCATGCCTGCCCATATTTTGCCATTTTTGTCCATGTCTTCCTGTGATTTTACTATAGGGAGAATCCACCCAATGTTCTGGGAGACTTCCTTTAATATTATTCAGAGCACATGTCCATCCACCACTTATCTATTCTTCACTCTTGTTATGTGACCAGCTGATCTGCTTGTTTGTTCTTGCAGCTTGATAATACCTTTTAACTCCTCTACTGTGTAGTTCCTTGTTTATAATGTGTTGCTCCCTACTCACTCCCACTATGTACTTTTCTCTTGCTTTCTGGGTGATATACATTTTTCATTCCTTTGTTTTTTTCCAATTGAGAAATTTCTTTAAACGGATCAAATAAAACAGGTGTCTCCTTGTCTCTAAACTTAGAAGAAGGTGTTGGGCCTCTTGGTCATAAAGCGTGGCTTGTGCTGGTGACGCAGAACTCTGTGGGGCAGAGGGAGCTTGATTTTGGAGTCACGAAACTGCTTGACTGTGGACCGGTGGCATTTGCTGGCAGGAATTTCTTCCACTTTCATGATCTGGATGGGGTGGGCCTGGGCACGGTGACAGGCTCCCATATCTCGGTAGCACTGAGTGATAGCACCAGCAGTGGTCAGGTCCCTGTACTCCCTGTACATGTTGTGAGTCCCACTCCTGGAATTGTAGCGCAGCCAGATGCAAAAGTTTTTCACTCTAAGAGGGGACTTTTCAAAGACCTGTCCAACAGTATATGATTTCTCCAGAAGACTTCTTCATCTTTTTCATCTGGGAAACAAAAGTACCAGAATCGGGACTTTGCTATGGCAAGAAAGAGGCGGCACTGTGCTCTTGGGAGTGGGCAGGCAACGCCCAACTACCTTATATTCTCTCAGGGTGCCCGAAGCCTTCATGGTGCTGCCACCTCACACCCGCCAACCCACAAAAGCTACATTTTTTCGTTCTTGAGAAACTAGTATTTTTCACGAGTAGCTATAAACTATAAGCTATAAATATAATATAATATAATATAATATAATATAATATAATATAATATAATATAATATAAGCTATAAATTCTGGAAGAATGTTGATGTTAAAATGGAGGCCTTTGCTTTAGGAAGAAGTTTGATGTCATTAAAAGAACTTTTTAGCTTCCTGAAATTAAGTCCACTCACATACTCTATTTTGGACCTGCATTTACTGTACAACCTACAGCCCATGCCCACCAAAGGATTTCCAGTGGCACATGAAAAATGTAGAGGAAAATATCCTTTATAAGTAGAGGAAATACATTAGCATTGCTTTGAGCAGCCTTCAGGCCTTAAGCAGCCCACAGACCACAGGCCTGCTCTACAGTGTTTTAAAGCTTAATCACTTACTATATCCCCAGACACCATCCAAAGAATTTCATATCATTGATAATATATTAAAAAGTTGCCAAGGATATTTAACAAGATGAAGACCTGACAAAATATATGTGGAAGAAATATGTGATGAAGACAACGCCATTTGAAAGATGTTGCCAAAATGTTTGGGAGGAAAAAATACTAAAATTAAGCTGACAGGGAAAAATGTGAATATGATATATAACTGTATATAACTGTGACATAAAATTAGGTGTTAAAAAAAGAAAAGAGACTTCAGTTATTCTCCAGTGACATTGAAGTAAACTGACACTGAGTAAAGCCAAGTCAAAGGGAATGTCACCTGTTAGTGTTGGTTCTCTGCATGCTTATGGTGCCTCCAGAACACTACAGAGTTTCTTCATTAAAGGTCATAGCAGTGCCAAAGAATTATTATGCCCATCCACACTAGGAAGTAGATGAAAAATGCATATTGCCCTGACAAGAACTTAGCTTTCAAGCAAGTGCTACAGATGAATGACAAGTTGTGTCCAAAAATGAGTTGGATGAGATCAGAATAGAAGACATTTAAGAAGTTTCAGAGTCCTTGCTTATGATTCCAAGCTGCCTGTGATGGTATATTATTAAACATCAAAATTGTAAGCAACCTTAAGGAAATTAGAAAGGTACATAGTTGGCAAAAGTAATTTTTAACATTTATCAATCTTCTATGTGAAAAATGGAATAAAAGACATGATTGAGGTTATATGTAAAAAGGGAGTTAAACTACTAACATACTTTTGGTGGAGGTCTGAATTGGTGTAATCATTCTGGAAAATAATCTCCAACTATACTCAAAAGACACTAAACTGTATATAACGTGGCCCAAAAGTAATAGGTTTATATCCCACAGAGATCAAATAAAAAGGAAAAGGACTCACACATACAAAACTATGGCAGCAATTTTGTTGTAGCAAAGAACTGGAAACTAAGGGAGTACCTATCAATTAGAGAATGCCTGAACATTTGGGGGGCGGTGCCAAGGCAGTTGGGGTTAAGTGACTTAAGTCACACAGCTAGTAAATGTCAAGTGTTTGAAACTGGATTTGAACTCAGGTCCTCCTGACTCCAGAACTGGTGCTTTTATCTACTGTACCACTTAGCTGCCCTTGTGGTGAATACATACATATATGTATATTTTAAACAAGCAAATGGCATTCATGGTTTCAATTACAGTCCTCTTTTTATGTTCTACTTTGTTTATGGAAATGTTCCCTTTTTGGTGGAAAGTTCAGAATAAGAAAAAAGATAAAAAGAGGTGGACTGTCCTTTAATGAGAATAATAAACAATAAATGGACATGCTGAATGTTATGTTGATACCTTTGAGATATTGAAAGAATCCTAGGAATCCCTAGGGGGAGATAGGTATGAATCTTGATATGGAATGTTTATGGACATTCATAAATTAGGAAAGCATAGGTGAGAAGGCTCGAAAGGTTTGTGTGCTTCGCACTGATAAAACAAACTGATTAAGTATTTTTGCTTCAGTTGTGACAAGTGGAAGTTTTATTTAAAAATCATACCATTATGCTCTGCTAGTCTGAATCCTGTCCAGTCTTTGAAATTCCATTCAAGTCCTGCATCCTACGTGAAAAATCTTTAGTCTTTCCTGTTCTTAATTATATTCTGTCTTACGTTGTTCTCTGTTATTTTATATAATTTTTTCACATATTGTTTTAAGATTTAAAATTAGTTTATAATACTTTTTTAAAATTCTTTATTAATTTCTGATTTACATCATTCATTTCTGCCAGATTTTGAGTTACAAATTTTCTCCCCGTTTTCCCCCTACCCACCACCCCAAAATAACAGTCCCACAGGATATCCCCTCCTCCAATCTGCTCTCTCCCATATTTTTGCCCATACCCCTTTCGACTTTTCCAGTGAATCTCTATGCCCCAGTGTCTGTATATCTTATTTCCCAATTATATGTAAAATAGTATTAATAATAGTATTATATATATGTATATATTTGAATATTTGATTTTAAAACTTTGAATTCCAGTTTCATTCCTTTCCTCCCTTGTCACCCACCCTTACTGGGAAGATAAGCAGTTCAGTATAGGTTGTACATGTGTGGCTAATGCAAAACAATAACATAGTAGATATATTGTAAAAGACTGACTATATTTCCCTCCCTCCTGTCCCACCTCCCACTTGTTCTATTCTCTGCTTTGATCCCGTCCCTTTTCAAAAGTGGGTGCTTCCAACTTCCCTCCCCGCCCAGCCTGCCCTCCCTTCCATCATCCCCCCTCTCATCCCCTTCCCCTCCAGATACCCTATTTAGTGTGTATTTCATTCCCTCCTCAAGCCAAATTCAATGGGAATAAGGTTGACCCATTCCCTTTTGCCTTCCTATTCTTCCCCTTCATTGTAACCATTTTCCCTTGCCTCTTCTATATAAGAGTTTACCCCATTCTGTCTCTCCCCATCTCCTCTTATTATATTCCTCTCTCACCTCTTAATTTCACCTTGTAAGTATCATCCCTTCTTGTTAAATTGGTCCTGTGCCCTCTATCTATGTATACCTGTAAACATATATACACACATTCACATATTCATTCATATGCCCATATACCCTCATATATAGACATATATATTTCTTTTCCCTTCAACTATTTTCATACTAACAAAAGTCAGTTACAATTATTGTTTTTCCATATAGGAATGTTAATAGTTCAACTTTGATAAGTTCCTTATGATTTCTTTTCCCTGTTTACCTTCTCATGCTTCTCTTGCTTCTTGTATCTGAATGTCAAATGTTCTTTTCAACTTTGGTTTTTTCATAAAGAATGCTTAGGGGGCGGCCAGGTAGCACAACGAGTAAGAGCACCAGCTCCAGTGTCGGGATGACTTGGAGATAGAATCCTGGGCTCAGACACTCGGCACCACACCCAGAAATAACTGGCTGTGTAACCTTGAGCAAGTTACTTAACCCCGATTGCTTAAAAAAAAAAAAAGAATTCTTGAAAGTCCTCTATACCACTGAATGACCATATTTGCCCCTGAAACAGTTTTGCTGGGTAGGTGACTCTTGGTTTTAATCCCAGCTCCTTTGACCTCTGGAATATCATATTCCAAGCCCTTCGATCCCTCAGTGTAGAAGCTGCCAGATCCTGGGTTATCCTGATTGTGTTTCCACAATATTCAAATTGTTTCTTCCTGGCTGCTTGTAATATTCTCTGCTTAATCTGGAAATTCCGGAACCAGGCTATAATATTCCTAGGAGTTTTCTTTTTGGGATCTTTTTCAGGAGGCGATCGATGGATTCTTTCAACCTCTGTTTTGCCCCTCTGGTTCTAAAACATCAGGACAGTTTTCTTTGAGAACTTCCTGGAGGATGATTCCTAGGTTCTTACTTTGATCATGGCTTTCAGGTAGTTCAATAATTTTTAAATTCTCTCTCCTGGATCTGTTTTCCAGGTCAGTGGTTTTACCCATGAGATATTTCACATTGACTTCTATTCTTTCATTTGTTTGGATCTGTTTAACAGCATCTTGATTTCTCGTAAAGTCATTAGCTTCCATTTGCTCCAGTCTAATTCTGAAGCAATGATTCTCCTCATTGAGCTTTTGAGATTCTTTTTCCATCTGGCAAATTCAGCTTTTTAAGGCATTCTTCTCCTCATTGCCTTTTTGAGCCTATTTTTTTTTTAAAAGCAATTGGGGTTAAGTAACTTGCTCAAGGTTACACAGCCAGTTATTTCTGGGTGTGGTGCTAAGTATCTGAGCCCGGATTTGAACCCAGGTCATCCCAACACTGGAGTCAATGCTCTTACTTGCTGAGCCACCTGGCTGCCCCTAAGCAATTGGGGTTAAGTAACTTGCTCAAGGTTACACGGCCAGGTGTTTCTGGGTGGGTCCTAAGTGTCTGAGCCCGGATTCGATCCACAAGTCATCCCGACAGTGGAGCTGGTACTCTTACTCGCTGTGCTACCTGGCCGCCCTAGTTAGTCTGTTTTTTAAGGTGTTATTTTCCTCAGTCAGGCTGTTGACTCTCATTTCATAATTTTCTTGCATTGTTCTCATTTCTCTTCCCAGTTTTTCCTCCACTTCTCGTATCTGCTTCTTAAGGTTCTCTATGGCCTGTAACAAGCTCGTGTTTTCCTTTGAAGCTTTTGGTGCAGGAGTTCTTACTTCACTGTCTTCCTGTTCCATGCTTTGCTCCTTTTTGTCCCTAAAATAGGAGTCTGATGTTGGAATCTTCTGTCTGCTTTGTTTCCTTTGCCTGGTCATGTAGCCCCTCAGTCACCTCTGGGCTTTTTGCCACAGTAGGTTTCTGTCACCAGACAGGGGAGCTTTCGTCCCAAACGCTGGGGTTTTCTCAGTTGCTGGAGGTATTAGATGGGTGCCCTCTCTGAGGTCTCCACATGCTCTGGCAAGCTGGACACACACACCAGGACCTCCACCCTAGGCTGTAATCCAGATCCAAGCAGGTTAAAGCAAGAGCGATTACCCCTCAGACTGGTGCTTGGTCCCCTTACACTCTGCAGGCCAGGAGCCGAAGCTGCCATGCTGGCTGTGCTGGGCAGTCAGACCTGCCCTGGGGCTAAAACCTCCAGCTCATGTGCCTGGGCTCGGGCACTGTGCTGGCAGATTCCTGCCGGCCTGCTGGCCTGTCCTCAGCAGGAGGTTAGCTTCTCTGTGGCATTTTGTGGGTTCTGCAGCTCCAAAGTTTGTTCAGAGTTCCCCTTTTACATTGATTGAGGAAGGTGGAAGCCGGAGCAGCAGGGAGGTCCTACTTCTACTTTGCCATCTTGACTCCGCCTCCTTGGCTGTGATTTTTATCTATATTCTACATTCTCTCCACACCAAGTAGCCTCTCATATATATTATCTCAAGAAAGGTTGTCTCAGGGCAGGTAGGTGGCACAGTGAATTGAGTACTGGCACTGGAGTCAGGAGGACCTGAGTTCAAATCCAGCCTCAGACACTTAACATTTACTAACTGTGTGACCTTGGGCAAGTCACTTAACCCCAATAGCCTTGCCATCCCTCCTCCAAAAAATATGAACAAAAAAAAGAGGTTGTCTCGTATACTTCTTTTTTATTCTTTAGTAATATTAGACATTGTAAACACTTAGTGCTTATCAAATTGAGGATAAGATCTTGGGAAGACCATTTAAAAAATAACTGAGACTAGATAATAATTTGTGAACACTAAAGAAAAAATGAAATCAGTCCCTAATGTTAAAACCTGTGGAGCGAAAGCCTTGCTTTGTAATTGAATACTTTCACAGAAGCTGTGTCATGTCCTTCCTTTAAGAAAACCTTATTTAGACTTTATTATAGAACAGAGTTAGGTAATTTCCCATCCAGAGACTCCTGGATAAGCTTTTTGAAGTCAGTCTTAACATGGAGGCCCTTTTTTCCTTACTTTGACCTTGTTCTCCCCTTCCTCTCTTCTCATTTTGTTTGGTAATTTTCTCCAATATATGATGTTAAGGGATTGAAAAAAATGAACACAGTATATGGCATGGTTAGTCCATGCTACATTTGCAGAAAAGATGTATCTCTATCTTAATCTTCTGTGTTTCTGTCAAACTAATAACCATTCTCATAAGGCATTCCAAACTGAGTGTCCAAAAAAAAAATCTGGTTGTAAAATAATTAGCCTCTGTCTTTAAGGGAAAATTGCCAGGAGATTAGAAACTATCAAGAGTGAGTTGACTTAGGCATGTGATGTGCTATAAATAATGGCCATTATGGAGGCATCTTCTTTGGAGATGATTAGGAAAGGGGGTGAAAGGGGACATCTCTTATTCTGGCTTGGTTTGGATGCCATCTTACTAGAAAGTATGCTGTATGTTTTCTCAGGGTGTTCCTGTGTTTTATGCCATATGTAGACAATATGAAAATACTTTATTTCCATTGTTATCTCTAGCCAGGAGTTCTTAAACTGGAATCCATGAATTCATCTTTTAAATATTTTTATAACTGTATTTCAATATAGTTGGTTTCCTTTATAATCTTATGCATTTTATTTTACGGATTTAAAAACATTATTTTGTGAAGAGGTCCATAAGGTTCACAGAGTACCAGAGTCCATGACACAAAATAAGGTTAAGAACCACCCCCCATTCCTTAGGTTAGGGATATTGTTATTTTCCTCTAGTTTTATTTTCTAGCTCAGGAAAAAAAGTTTTGAGGTAACTGAAAGTAGGAAGTCTATACGTCTGCTCTATAAAGTCTCATTAATATCTATGCTAAAATAAAATCAGAGATGTTTTCACAGAAAATAAAACATCTTCTAGACGACTGAGTTGGACATTTTTGATTAGGAAAGGGTAACTAGCCAAAGCAATGCTAGAAACTGTGGTAATATATGCTTTTGTAGTACTTTGAGTATTTCCCTACTCCCTTTCTCTCCTCATATACTGTAACCCTTTAACTCTACACCCTCAGATTCTAGGATTTTACTTTGCTCCTTTGGGGAATTTACAGCATCTAAAAGACTAGGCTACAATCTTCTACTTTGCCAGTACCTGCAATCTGAATTATTTTATGTCCTTGGCAACACCAAATGATATTGGTTCTAGCTTGCTCAGTTTTTAAATAAAAAATTGTATAAAACAAGTTTTTAAAAAAAAATTATGGATTAAAAAAACCACATTATTTCATTCCAGTGTCTTTCTCACCTATCCCTTATCCAAGAAGCCATTATATAGCCTGTAACATAGCTCTTACATATCCAACAAGTTAACAAGGAATTTTTTTTTAAAAGGAGTTCAGGAAAACCAAGCCACCATATTAACTAACTCTGGCAGGATAAAAGCAAGTTTATTTTAAATGGAGAATACACCAACTCAAGTCTACTGCAAATTACTAATAGTCCGCTAATTGACCAGCTCTGGAATGATATACGTACCTCAAGGGATATGAGAATTCCTAGTTCCTGTTTGCAGGAACCTTATGGTTTTATTGGGAAAACACAACAGAACTGAATGAAAAACCTAAAGAATATTTTAAGGCTATATGTAATTGTGTTACATTGTATGGTATAAACTGTCATTGCTCTAGGAATTTATATATGAGCAAAGGTATGGTGAACTAGAGTAGTCAAAAAAGACTACTTTATGGAAGGAGGTAGAATGAATCTTAGGGGATGGGAGACCATGAAGTAAGCATAGGATTTGGATTGATGGAGAAGAAGGGATTCTAGACAGAGTAAAAGAATGAACAAAAACACAAAAGTAGGAATGAGTATGATTTTTGTGGTGAACAGTAAAGAGACTATTCCGATTATAGTGGAATGTTATGTTGAAGAGTAGAAGGAAATAATACCAGGTAGAGAACCTGAGATTGATGTAGTAGGCAGTGGGGGAATTATTTTAGGGTGGAGGACAAGGAAATTAGTAGCAAATTTTAGAAAGAATAATCTGTTCATCTGTGCAGAATGAATTTAAGTGGAGAGAAGCTAGGAGCAGCTGTTTATTATAATCCAAGCTTTATCAGTGAGGGCCCAGAAGACTCTGGTAACTCTGAGAATGGAAAAGGAAGGTGAGAGTTCAAAAGAAGACATTTTGCAGGAGGAGTTAGTAACAAGATAGCTGTATTTCTTTTAAAATTTTTTTTGCATGTAAGACAACATTTGATTTCATTTTTAGGCACTTTCAGGAATTTTTAAGTTAATGGTCAACAAGGTAGCAATGTTTATAACTTTTTTTTTGCATGAGTAACATTACTACTTTATGTTTTATGCAGATGTGATGGAAAATGCATTAGAATGAAATCATGTGCTAGAATTTACATTCAGTTTTGGAATATATTAAATGATCAACATTTCAGCACATGATGAGAAATGTGAAATGTTAGGTGGATCATATCCTCAGTGAGATGACAAGTCTGTTATGATAAATGCTTGGCTTCACTGCCTTTGTTGGTTGGGAAGAGGAAAATGGTGAATTTCTATGGAATTGAAAGCTGATTAAAGAAAAATTATGGGCCCATTTTTATATTGCCTAAGTTCAGTCGCTCTTTTGTATTAGACAAGCTGGGTTTTGAGAAAATTTTTCAAGATCAGTTTAGGAGATACCTTTGAATCAATTATCAAGTAAGTAACAGAGTTGTATTTTTTTCTATTTCAAATTTTTCCCATATTCTCTAATTCCATAATTTTTTTAATATCACCATCTTGAAAACCTTAAAAACAAGCTTCTATCTGGGACACAAGGAGTTAATTTTTGTGTGACATTTGATTGCTAGGAAGTAATCTTCCTATAGATAATTTGAAGAATAGAGTAAACACAGCCTTTTAATAAATGGCTTAGATGTGTTGTAGGTAATGTGATATTTTGTTTAACAGGTTCTGCTTTAGATCTACATTTTAGCGATATAAATGTTGCATCCCTAGATAAAGAACTAGAAGATCAAGAAACCAGTGACCTTGGATTAACAAGTAAGAATTGTTCTTCTTAAGAATTGTTCTTATCATAGTCTAATACAATAGGTTTTTCAATGTTACCTTTTTCCTCTCTGGATGGAGCTCTCATCTTTTTTTCCATCATTGATGGGTGGTATATGTTTGGTGTGCATGGAAAATCAGATTCTTCGTATCCCCCTCTTTGAACCTCTCTTTTTTTCAGTTACCACATTTTTTTTCTTCTACCTTCTCTCCCCCTTATTTTTCTCAGCATCTTTGCAACTTATGTATTCTTGCTTCCTCCAGACTTTCTGCCCTTCCCTTTTATTGAATTGTTTCTAACCAAATACCAATACCTAATTATTTTCTTCACTCAGTTCTGTAATCACTTCTTGCCATCCTTCCCATTAAAGAAGTAGGACTGCTTGGGATGACCAGCCATATTTAGAAAGGGGAAGAATTCTAGCTTTTACTAGCACTAGCAATAAAGGCACATTCCTTTAGGGGTGGCTAGGTGGCGAAGTTAATAGAGCACTGGCCCTGGAATCAAGAGGACCCGAGTTCAAATCCAGCCTCAGACACTTAATACTTACTAGCCATGTGGCCTTGGGCAACTCACTTCACCACAATTGCCCTGTCCTCCCCCCTCCAAAAAAAAAAAAAGGTACATTCCTTTTATTTGAACTTTAGTATGAGAGAGTAACTAGGTGGTGCAGTGGATAGAGTACAGCGCCTGGAGTCAGAAAGACCTGAGTTCAAATGTGGCCCTAGTCACTTAGTAGCTGTGTGACTGTGGCCAAGTCACTTAACTCTGTTTCAGTTCCTCATCTGTAAAATAAGCAAGAGAAGGAAATGTTAAAACTACTCCATTATCTTTGCCAAGAAAACTCCACAAATGAGGTCACAAAGAGTCAGAAATGACTGAACGACAAAAACAAAAATGATGAGTCACCATGGAATATGTAATTTCCCAGCAGCTTATTTTCAGGGAATAGGGGATGGTGAAGCTGGGGGCAAACAGGAATAATGGGAAATAAAAGCCCATAATAATGTTATAGTCTTTGGACCACATAGAAATAGCAG
The DNA here is from genome assembly GCF_028583685.1 of Petaurus breviceps papuanus. Taxonomy (NCBI): domain Eukaryota; kingdom Metazoa; phylum Chordata; class Mammalia; order Diprotodontia; family Petauridae; genus Petaurus; species Petaurus breviceps. The sequence continues at coordinate 27,675,632 of NW_027185694.1, read as the reverse complement.
AAGATAGGCTCTGTTTCATACCCTGTCATCGTTAGCTCTGGTCTCCATTTGGTTAAGAAGTCAAGAAGCCATATAGTCAAAGAGATCTTCATTTTCCCACCAGCTGCAAAATTCTAATGGTCAAAATATACAGGCCTGTGGGACAGAGACAATTTCCAGAATCTGTGAAGCATCTGACAAAACTAGCAATTCTGTAAGAATACTCGTCTCCCCAAGCATTCCAGCACCTGGGAGAATAGCAACTCCAGGCTTATAGGCTAACCTGGGGGTTAAGTTCTGCTCAGTAATTACAGAATAGAATCTCAGGTCCTCTCTTCTCTTATTTTGGCACTCGCAAATGCAGGTATCTTTTTAAATCTGGGCCAGTACATTAGGAAGCTTTGTATAGTTCTCTGTCCAGTTAACAAAGTTGACGATGAAGAGAGAAAGAATTGCTGGAGTTGAATTGGAAGAAAGACTAGCTATTTAAGGAGGATGATAAAGGGATAAATAGTGAGGTTTTTTTTGTCCTAGATAATAAAGTCAGCTAAGTGAAGTCATTCATATCACTGACTAATATTTTAACATAACTCGAATTCCATAGGCCTTTCAGTTTGATAGTGCTATAATTTGACAACTATTTATTAAATCCCTGCCATGTATAAAACACTCTATGTTAGCTGCTGGGGACACAAAACATGAAAAAATTAGCCCATGCTCTCAAAGAGCTTATGTTCTGTTGGAGAGTTATAAGATATACACAAATAAGTAAATACAAGGTAGCTTTGAGGAATGAGCAAGACTTAACAAAGAGGATGATGAAAGACTTTTATTACTGTAGGAGGTAACACCTTTGTGGAGCCTTGAACAAAACTAAGGATTCTAAGCTAATGGTGAGGAAGTAAGTGCATTCTAGGCCTGAGGGACAGTGTACAAAGTCACAAAAGTGGAAACTGTTGAATTTGGCAAACAATAAATAGACCAGATTTGCTTGGAGTGTGTAAAGGAGAGTAATCTGCATTCAGCATTAAAAAATTGGCTGGAACCAGCTTATTGGGAGACTTTAATTCTAGGTTGAAGAGCTTATATTTAATCCTGGAGGCAGTAAAGGCATTAAAGATTATTGAGCAGGAAGGAGGGACATAGTTAGACTTTTTAAAATCAGTATCAAATTGTTTTGATTGATGACTGCTTTGTAGTATAGTTTGAGATCTGGTACTATTGTGCCCCCTTCCTTCCCATTTTTTTCATTATTTTCCTTATGAGTCTTGACCTTTTGTTCCTCCAGCAGAATTGTGTTTTTCTGCATAGTTCTATAAACTAACTCTTTGATAGTTTGATTGTTATGTAAATTATTTTCTATAGTATTGCCTTTGTTATTACTTTGACACAGTCTAATGATAAACAGTTGCTCTCTACAGTTATTTAAATGTATCTTTATTTCTGTAAAGACTGTTTTGTAGACATACCAAAATAATTTCTATGTATGTCTTGGCAGGTGGATTCCCAATTATTTTTTATATATTTAATATATAATAATATTATTATATATTATATTTATATATTATTTAGTATATATCATATGTATTCTATATTATATTAATATATATATAACATAGTAAAATATAACATATATTTAATATATTCCATAATTATTTTGAATGGAATTTATTTTTCTGCTGGGTTTTGTTAATAATATACAGAAAGGGCAGTGGTTTTGTGAACTTATTTTATATTCCACTACTTTGATGAAATTATTTCAATTAATTTTTTGTTGAATCTCTAGGGTTCTCTAAGTAAGCCATCATATCATTCACCAAAAGCTATAATTTTGTTTTCATTTTGTCTATTTTATCATTTTCCACAATTTCAATTACAACATTCTTGTTTCTTGTCTTACTGCTACTGTTAGCTTTTCTTTTTTTTGCTTTTTGGAGGGCAATTGGGGTTCAGTGACTTGCCCAAGGTCACACGGCTAGCTATTGTTAGCTTTTCTACAAATATAAATAACAGTAGGGACAATAGACCATCTTGCTTTACTTCTGATCTTACTGAAAAGGCTGCTTTTATCATTTCTCCATTAAAGACATTAGTTGCCACTTCTAAAAAGATACTTGTAAGCTTACTGATATTAGCAGATTACAGGATCAGGAAAGGAATTTTCACAACAGTGAGTATGGGAAAAATTTTTGCACAAAATCATTGCAGTTAGAATTAGAAGGAAACCAATTAACTGGGGAAAATCTTTGTAGCACAGTTTTCTGATTCTTATATCCAAGACACATGGGCATTGATTCAAATATATTATGAATATAAGAACAAGTAAGGCAGTTAGGTGGTACAGTGATGAGAGTGATGGACCTGGAATCAGGAAGACCTGAATTCCACTGTGGCCTCACATACTTAGTACCTGTGTGACCCTGGGCAAGTCATTTAATATCTGTTTGCCTCAGTTTCCTCAATTGTAAAATGAGGATAGTAGCACTTAACTTCCAGGCTTGTTGTGAGGATCAGATAATATTTGTAAAGTAGTTAACATAGTACCTGGAACATAGTAGGCACTATATAAACAGTTAATTCCCCCACCTCCTTTTTTCAATAGATAAATGATCAAATCCTATAAATAAACAGTTTTTAAAAGAAGAAAGACAAGATGTTAATCACTATATGTAAAAAATGCTCCAAATCATTAATTGTAAGAGAAGTACAAATTAAAACAAGTCTGAAGTTCTGTTTTATATAGTGGACAAAGATGACACAATTTTTGGAGGCCATGTGGGAAGACTGGCACAGTTGATGGAGCAGTGAATTGAGCCACTCATCTTGGACTGCAGCTTGTATCTATAACCTGAAGGTCACTAAGTTGTGCATACCCTTTGTTATAGTGGTTTTACTACTAGGCATATACTCTCAAAGAGATCAATGAAAGGAGGGCCCATATTTAGCATAGATATTTATAGCAGCACTTTTTTTAATAGGAAAAAAAACTGGAAACTAAGGGGGCACTTATTAACTGGGGAATTAGTGGCCAAACAAATCATGATCTTTGAATGTAATCAAATATTACTGCACCATAAGAAATTATAAAAGCGATGAATTTAGAGAAATCTGGGGGAGGTTGTATGAACTTATGCATAGTGAAATAAACAACACCAGGAAAACACTTTATACAGTGACTACAACATTGTAAAGGACTACAACTCTGGAAGATTTTAAAACTGTAATCAGTGCAGTGAGCAGCATGACTGCACAAGACCAATGGTGAATCTTGCTTCCCACTTCTTGACAGAGAAGTGACGGGACATTACAGACACAGGCAGTATATGGATTTATTTGTTACAAAGGAAGGCCTTTTTTTTTTTAGTAGGAGTAGTGAAGAAGTTTTAGAGAGCAGAAAGAAGTTCTAGAAAATACATGAATAGGACAGTTTTAGAACTGCTAGATTAAATTTATTGAATATTTTTATGAAAATTAAGAAAGGCAGAGAGATCTTAGTCTGTATTTAGAGAGACCAAACTTCTAAGAAGCTGCTTGGCTATACCACATCTAGTATTGTTTTCAGTTCTGGGTACTGTATTTAAGGTAGTGAAATTGGTAAGCTGAAGAATGTTCAGAACAGTGTCCAGGATGGTGAAAGAGAATGACTTCATACCATGTAAGGAGTTGAAGAAACTGAGTATATTTAGCATGGAGAGTGAAGTCTCAAAGAAACCTAATGGGAATACAATGGCTATCACTTGGAAGAGATATTAGACTTGTTCTTTTTGGTCCCAGAAAATGTAAGTAGGAGTAATGTGTGGAAAATGCAGAGCTAAATTTAGGCATGTTATGAGGAAAAATCTCCCAATAATGAATTTTGTCCAGAAGGGGCATGGGCTACCTTAGGAGACAGTGGGGTCCCCCTCAGTGGAGTTCTTCAGGCAGAGACTGGATGACTTTTTGTGCTGGACACGTCGTAGACGAATTCTTTTCCATGTATATTGACTTAAGAGTCTCTTCCAACTCTGAAAATCAATGATTCTACAAAATGTCTACTTGAGTTTTCTTAATTTGCTATCGTAGAACATATGTGTGCCTTCTGAATGAGAACTTATTCACATGGAAGTGGGGAAAAGATATGACAAGACCTTGCTTCAGGCAGGACCTTTCTTCTGCTTTGTTTTATGATGTTTATTTTTCTAGAAGCATATCAGTTTAGCTCAGGGGTTACCACTCTACCTCCTCCACATATATTAAGAACATAAAAAATTCTTTGATTACTGCAACAGAAATAATTTTGACTATCCTCTAATTATTAATAAATATTAAGTAAGGTATCAAACAGGAGATGTATACTTACCAAAGGAGATCACCACTGTCATAGAAGATGGCCAGCACAAGATGAAAAATGATTCTCTATAAATTCTCCAAGTTCTCCTGTTTATGGATTACATTATGCTGATTGCATCAAGCCTTAGACCATTGCAAAGCCTACTAAATAAAATTCATAATTATTGAAAAGAGTTCAATTAATTGTCCACTCAGGAAGAACCAGGTAGAAGAAGAATGCCTCTTGTCCAGACATGCAGTTAGACAACCTGTATATCTGGCTCATCAGTACATACATCTTGAATAGATACTGTCTGTGAACAATGTTCTAGGCTCCTTGAATAGGAGGAATGGAGTGAGCTGGATTGCATTTAAGAAATTGCACTGTATTTTCAGTGACCCCAGGCTTTTCCCTAAAACAAAACCTGATCTTTCTGAGTGTTCTTCTGGTGCTGCTTAATGGCTGAAAATGATGGAATACCAAAATCTCTGTTAATTAAAAGTATAGGTTACTTAAAGGGCAAAAGATATGTGTATGGTGAATATAAATAGATTGTAACATTATCAGTGATTAATTATGTGCAAAAATAGTATGAAACATTTCATCAAAGAGATGCGTGACTGGAAAAGCAGGTGTGTTAATCATGTTACAAAAGTGAGGGAGAACAAACAGACAATCCGTGTGCAGCATTAGGGCCCAGATAATGTCAAGAGACCTCTTAGTCCCTCAGTGCTCTGGGTAGACTTCCTGTGGAGGGTTTTTAGGAGGACATGAATAAGAAGAGGTTTGCAGTCAGAGAACCTAAATTCCAACCCTGTCTATTCCATTTAATCTATGTGGCTTTGGGCAAGTCAGCCCTAACCTCTTTGGGCCTTAGTTTCCTCAACTTTAAAATGAAGGGTTAGACATTAGACTATATGACCTCAAACATCCTTCTTGTCTCTTATTTGTTATTTTCAATTCCACATCTTGAGAAGGTGTGGGTAGGTTTCATTCTGATGACTGTTATACTCTTGATGAGATTGCAGCTCTATCAGCATATGTGTAGGCTCAGGATTAGGTATGTGGGGTACCAAGGCAAATTACGAAATGGCTTTTGCCAAGGAGACATGTCAGCAGGATGTTCTGCTGACACCCATCTTGAGGTAGGTGCTATCCAGAGGTATAAACATCTTCACAATTGGGAAGGGTGTCTTGGATCCTTAGTAGAATTGTCATCCTTTGTAAAATACAGGGCTGGTTGGAGTAGGGGGAATAGAGGGATATGGTAGAGTTGAAATAGCATTGAGTCTGGTGGAGTCAGAGAGTTGCGTCTAAATCCTAGCTCTACTATTTACTTTTGTAATCTTGGGCAGATTCCTTAACCTATCTGAACCTCATTTTGCAAATTTGTAAAATGAAGGAGTTGAACTTAGTGATTTCTTAGGTTCCTTTCAACTGAGAAGTTCCAGTATATAGGAGACTAACACACTAGGATTTTTCCATGAGATCCACAAGCTCAAGGTGAAAGACTTGGTCCCCATAGAATATATAGAAAGGTCTGCTTTCTTTATAGATTCTTTATAAGTCAGTAAAGTGACACAATAGATAGAGTATCAGGCGGCTAGGTGGTGCAGTGAATAGAGCACTGGCCCTGGATTCAGGAGGACCTGAGTTCAAATCTGGCCTCAGACACCTAACACAAAAAAACTAGCCATGTGACTTTGGGCAAATCACTTAATCCCAATTGCCTTACCTCCCCCCCTCCAAAAAGAAAAAAAAAAAGAGCATCAGGCCTGGAGTCATGAACCACCTGAATTCAAATCTGTCCTTAGATAGTTACTAGCTTTGTGACCCTGGGCAAGTCACTTAACCCTGTTTGTCTCAGTTCCTCATTGAAAAATGAATTGGAGAAAGAAATGGCAAACCACTCCACTATCTTTACCAAGAAAACCCCAAACAAGGTCACAAAGAGTTAGATGCAGCTGAAAACCACTAGACAACAACAAAATATTCTTTGTATAAGGGGAGATCTGTATTAACCAGAGAGTGTATGACAGTGTTGTTTAATAAAGTTATGTGGTGTTATGCCAGAACAGAAGAAATGAATTGAATCGATGAATCATTTTTTCTTGGGAAGGAAATTATTCTTAGGACCCGAATTTAAAATTTTGCTCTGCTTCTTACTGTCTGTATGACCTTGGGCAAGTTACTTAACCCCTCCAGATCTCAATTTTCTCATCTGTAAAATGAAGGGGTTGGACTAAATCAAATTAGGCTTTTTATGTCATGGACTCCTTTGGCAGTCTAGTGAAACCTATGGACCCTTTCTGAGAATAGGTTTTTAAGTATAATAAAACACAAAATATTACAAAGAAAATTAATTCTATTAAAGTTAACAAATTTTTTTTTATAAATTTCATAATTCTCTGGTTAAAAATCCCTGGACTAAGTCTCTATGGTTCTTTCCATCTCTTAAGTCCTATGATACTATTATTTTCCTCTGATTCTAGAGATAAGACTTTTGTGAGTTTTCTTATTTTCCAATGTATTTTCTTTTGCTAAGCACCAAACCTCTGATAGAACTTTGATCCAAGAAGAACAGCTCTTGCAATCTATCACTATAATTCCTTCATCTTTCTGCCTTTAGGATAGTCTCATCCCTAAATAAGAGGGAACATTCTTTTTCATTTTCTCTTGATTCAGGGTTCTTCCAGAGAATTAAATCTGCTTGAGTGGTTTGACCCCCTACTGGTTTCTCTCCTTTTGTTTCTTGACCAAAATTTCTATAGACCTCTTTAGCATCTTTTTTTTATAGAGGGATTCAGTCATTTCTCCATGGAAGTGGGGAAAGGATATGACAGTACCTTGCTTAAGGCAGGACCTTTCTATATACCATTTATGAGAGTATTCTTAGTTATCACACCACTGGAACATCACAGGTGAGCAGCCAGGCATGTGCTGGCCTCATTAGAACAAATCTCAGCATGACCTCTGTAGAGGTCACCATGGTTTTCCTATTTTCATCTCAAAGACTAACAGTGAAAGACTTTCAGAACCATAAAGCCCCAGAGAGTAAGTAGTTGCTGCTTGTATTGGAGAATATCAGAGCTAAATGAGATCTTAGAGTCCATCCAGTCTAACCTCTTCATTTTAATAAAGAGGAAACTGAGAGAGAGTAAATTGTCCAAGATCAGAGTAAATTACTGGCAGAACCAGGATTAGAACCCAGGATTCCTGACTCCCAGTCCAGATCTTTTTCTTCAGTGCTCCCTCTCCATTTTACAAGGAAGAAGAGAAGGGAATCTCTCAGAAACTGTAGAAACTGAAATCAGAATTGTTTGTAAATTAAAAGCGTGTATGTGACTTAACAAAATTCATTACTCTTTGGAGCATCTTTTCGCATATAGACTTTTTGGCCACTTATTATTAGCCAAATCAGTATATCTTGGACATTGAGTTCATGATGATTGAAATTGCTAATAGTTTCACCAAAGCCCCTACCTCCATTATTCCAAAATAGCATTCCTTCAAAGGAACCTGTAACTTTTCTCCTCTACCTACCTGACCTATATTTAATGAATGATCAGCAAAGCCAACAGAGAACCTGGAAAAATCAGAACTTAGTGCTTTTAAAGCAAAGTGGCTAAAAACCATCTTTCCTTCCTAACCAGAATTGTATTTGAGTTCTGTAACTAAGAAGTGTTTTGCTATCACTGGGTGGCTTGGGTTTTTTAGCTACTAAGAAAGTTGTGCTACAAATGGAATCAAAGGAAGCAAATAACATTAATTTTGGAGATTGACTAGTCTCTTTTCAGTTGTTTTTGGTGCACTGGCTCCATGCATATTTCCTAAATGTTTATGAAGTATTTCATTGACAAATATGCTTCATGCATTATTAAATGAGATAATGTACATAGTAGTCTGGAAAATATAAAGTGCTAGGGGCGGCTAGGTGGTGCAGTAAGTAGAGTGTTGGCCCCGGAGTCAGGAGGACCCGAGTTGAGTTCCAGCCTCAGATGCCCACACAAAAAAAACCAGCTGTGCAACCTTGGGCAAGTTACTTAACCCCAGTTGCCCTCCAAAAAGCAATATATATGTAAAGTACTATAAAATTATTTTACCTAGTCCACCCCAAGCACTACTCTCTTATGCCTGCCACATACTGAAGTTGGAGATGTTAGGACCTGATACATTCAGTGGTAAGAAAAAGGAATCCAGAAGAGGCCTCCTGATCCTGGAACCTATCTCACCAGATCTGATTGGGAGAGCCTGAAGTCTGGGGATCCATATTTATCCTGGGTACTTGACACAGTACTCTAATCCTCAAAAGTTAGACACCATTAGTGAGTGTAGTAGTATGTACCTTTTTAATCATAACCACTAAAAACTTCAACTTCCACAGAAGAGTCATGTGTTGGTGCTCTAATAATTCTATGTTACATGCCCAGTCTGATGTAACTTTTTTCTTTCCTTTAGGTCAAAGGTTGCTGGGAAGTTCAGCTCCTGTCAATATTCCAGGTTCTCTTCCCCGTTCACCATCTTTGCATTCATCATCATCTCTCTCAACCTCCCCACTCAGTTCTTTATCTCAGTCATTATCTCAGCCTCTTATTCCATCCACTATGACTCCTCACCAACAGCAGCCTCAGCATTTGAAATCAGAACATAATGTTTTAGGCACTTCAGCCTCTTCCCATAATTCTTTAGGTAAGTCTTTCAAAGATTAATTTCTTGTGCATAGTGAAAAGGGAGATGATCAGTGGACACTCAAAAGACATACGTCAGTGTGTGTTAAAGAAAAGTTCTCCTATAAAGGGTTACGCATTTTCTCTCATCCTAGGAAGGCTTTTCAGGGCTATAAAATTCAGGTTGATGTTGTCACCAAACTTCCCTGGGTGTGGGATGTTTGGTCAAAGTACATAGTTAACACTGACTCTTTTCTCATCCTACTATCTTCCTGAGAGCTGCTTATGACATAAATGAATTTATTGTGGGCTCATGACACAATTATTTCCAGGTGTCTTATTAACCTAGACCCTTGTGACAAATTGATGTCAGGGTTTGATAAGCTAAAAGCTATAGTTTTTGTATGTATGGTCACAAGTGTTCTTGTATCTTGTATCATACAGCTTGTCAGACGGCAAAGAGTGAGCCCAACAAGTCAGTTACAGAAAACAAAAAAGAAAAACCTACCTGTAAGTCAGTGGAGTTGACAAGAGCAGAGAAGTCAGGTTGGAGAACTTGGGTCCTGATTTGTTTCACTCGAAATAATAGTTAAAAAAAAGTTTTACAACAATAGTTCAAGCTATATTTGCTAATTAGATGTAGCATGAGATTAGTCATACTTCAAAATTTCATTTTATTTCCCCCTTTTGAACTTCTAAACAAGAAGTTGAAACCTAGGATAAAAATAAAGAAAAAGGTAAATCCTAATTATCCCCTCATATACCTCATATACACATGCCCTCCCCTCCACCCCTGAGAGCTTTTCACTGATCTGCTGCTGACCAAGGGAGCCTTTAAACTCATAGACTTGAAAGCATGCCACCTTCATTGTAAAAACAGGCAACCTCCTCTTTTTATTTGACAAGCCCAATAGACAGGTTCTGGTGTTTTGGCCCTCTGGCATTGTTTGAGGGTCCTGCAAGTTTTAACCTGGTAAACGCATTCACTTTCAGGATTGCTTTGTGAGAGGCTACAGAAATTCTCAACAAATACCACCCAGTTAACGATAACTCTGGGAAATTGGCTTTAAAGAACAGTACAGCTTAATTGGGTTTTCAGCATATGTCCATGATATGAAATTCCTATAAGCCTGCCTGTGGTTGTGCAACGGTTTTTCAGATTTGGCTCTGACATTTCTCCAACATGACATACTGTTTCCCTACAGACACACTGTTTTGTGTTTCTGTACCTGTTCAGAATATATTCACTTATCTGTCTGCACAATGGACAAAGATCATTTTCACATTTTCTAACTTAAATTCCTTTTGATTTGAGATATGAACATGAACACATTCAAAAGCCCCTCAACTCTTACCATCAAGTTTGGTGAGCAACTGGGAAATGGCTCATAGGTGATATCATAGGCATCTTGATATACAAATTAGTGGTTTCATATTTTGAAATTAATTGGTTCTGGATTTCTGCTTTGAGTATCAGGCAGTGGGGTTATAGATTCTCTCATTAGCAATCAGACAAGATGCAGCAGAAATTGTACTTTAAGATATTTTATCAAATTCTTTCTCTACAAATGCATAATTTGATCCTCATATTATTGACTGAGATCTAAATTAACTCTCTACACAAATTTGTATTTATTTACAAACATATATTTACTTCCATTTCCTTCTTACACTGACAGGTTTAAATGGTGTCAATGGCAGTATCTGGGATTTTGTAACTGGGAGTTTCTCTCCTAGTCCTTCCCCTATATTGAGCACTGTAACTGGCCCTTCAGCAAACTCAAGTACTCATGGCAGCGAATTGGCTCGAGTCAGGCGGGAGCTTGATGAGGCCAAGAGGAAAATTAAACAGTGGGAAGATTCTTGGCAACAAGTAAAACAGGTAACGAGCTAAAGAGAAACTGAGTTTGGAGTTTTAGGGGTTACCTTATATTGAAAAATCCTTTGGGTTTGTTCTCAAACAAACTATCAGCTGACATGATAACTATTCTTTTATTCTTCTGTGAGGTCCATGTAAATTATGTACTTGATGTACATAAATATAATATAAATATAAATATCTCTTAAAGATGCAGCATTTCTTTTCGGTCTATGTTCAAGCATTCTGAATAAATTGTCTGTATATTTATTTCAGGCTTGTGATGCATGGCAGAGAGAGGCCCATGAAGCAAAGGAACGTGCTAAAGTAGCAGATACTGACAAACAGCTAGCATTACAGAAGAAAGAAGAAGTTGAAAATAAATTTAAACGGCTACAGGAAGAGTTTGAAAGGCTTGGTTTATCTTCTAAATTTCCAGTTCTAAGAAGCTATGGAGACATAGAAACCATCCCTTTACCAAAGCTGCATTCATTACAGAGTCAGCTGCGTTTAGATTTAGAAACTGTGGATGGGGTAAGTGTCTGCCCTCTTCCCTTTGTTTCAGCAGAGCAGGGGGGACAGTGTCTGTGGAGACTTTAGAGGTAGCAGTGTGCTGGCAGTGGATCCACAGGACTGGCTTTGGCAAGACTGGACTCTCCCAGGAGTGTATCCTGCAGAGTTTGTGTTGAAGGTGAGGCAGCAGGCAACAGGCACAAAAGTGGGGGAGGAGGATCAGCCTGAAGGCATCTCGGGTAGCACTCTTTGGGATTTGAAGGGGAGATTGACTGGTTAGTGAGATGAGGAATTACAAGAGACCTTAGAGTCAAGGACTTCCCCCAAGGCCTGGCTGATTGTCAGGCATGAAGCTGGAGCTCTGGAAAGGAGTGCTTTGATAACTTCTGTCCCTGGCATTTCTGAATCCATTTGAAAGTCCTTTGAACCAAAGGCTATATGTGGTCTATTTTCAATATGTTGTTTATCAGTAGGAAAGATTGTCCTCATGTTATTTTCAGCCAATTAGTTTTATCTTTCGTATCATGATTTCTCTGACCACATGGGTCAGTTCCCTTTCCTTCCCTAATTGCATCATATTTATACATCATTACCTCCATGCCTTAGCTATTCCCCTGGCTGGATGTTTTCTGCCTGACCAAACTTTACCAATTGCAAAGGGCTCAGCTTAAGTTCCACCTTCTTCAAGGAAGTCTTCCCTAACTATTCCAGTTCATGATGACCTCCCCTTGCTGTGAACTCCTTCATCATATATTTTGTTTACCACTAATCCTATACTGTCTCGAATGATTACTTAAATGTTGCACATGCCTGGTCCTTTTACCACAACCCTGAAAGCAGGAACTGTGTCTTAAGCTTATTTGTATCTTCCCCATTCCCCAGCAGAGTCCCCATCATGGGGTAATCAGGTAATGTTTATAAAATGTCGTGAATAAATACGTTTGAGAGGTTGCCTGTGCATTGGGTTTTGAGATTATTAGTATGATTGATGAGAGACATACTATATTCTAAAACCTCTTCTGAAAAATCATTCTCATTACTACAGGTAATCTTCCAACTTCATTCAAAAAAATGTGTCGTGTGCCATGAACATGACCGTAGCATTGTCCTGCAGCCGTGTCAGCATTATGTCCTCTGTGAGCACTGTGTCTCTAGCCAGCCTGAATGTCCTTACTGCAAGGCCCAGCCGATCAAGTGGTGACCCCTGGCTCTGGTACTCAAGGCTGTAGCTCTGTATGAAATGACATCTGCTATATCATGGTAACTAATTAAGGACACTATTTTATGTTCCTAGTATTTTATATAAAGACAGATGTAGTACATTTATTAGTGACAGACTGATCACAATCTGGACCTCTAAGGAGATAGAAAATGGTAGTTTTTTTTTAATGACTTATTATTTGACTGCCTTTACACATTGACTTCTTTTTACCAACCATGTCCTAATGTTTCATGGCTACTTTGATCCTCAAAACCCTTAAAAATACACACACAGAACCAATTCATCTGCTCAGTCCATGCAGGTTCTCCCTCTGAGCTAAGCATAGTCAAGGTGTCTATTCTGAATGTTGTTCAGTGGGGAATTAAAGTATCTCTGTGTTACATGAATAGACCACCTCATTGAAAAATGTCCCTCTAATCCCATGAACTTTTGGTGTGTGTGTTACAAATCATGCCAGTATTTTGGAATCAGTCTAACACTACTGTTTACTAGGTTATTAGAAGAAGTTTGATTCTTGTGAAAGCACTTTGTTAACCAGGGGGTTTAGTTAGAGGTTATGATGTTGTTTTAAATTGCTTTAAGCTGCTTTCTAGGTTTCATGTTTTTTTAATATACGATAATATGAAGCTTTATATGTGTACTGTGAACTTAAAATATTTCATATCAGTTTATTATTGTTAAATCATAGTATGGTAAATATATTGTTAGATTTCATATTCTGAAATTAGTACTTATTAAATGAACATTTATCTAGTAGTGAAAAACTTGCCTAGGATTTTTACAGTTTTCAAATTAAGTGCAAACAGATAGTATTTATAAGCAAAGAGAGTGATTATTGAAAGGCACATATACTTAAGCATTTAGATAGGTTTTTAATTTTATGAAAGGAACTAATTTTCCTAAACATGTGCATTTGCACATATTCCAATTGGAGTTTTGTAATCCTAATGAAATGATTTTAAGAGAGATCTATCATGCATTTATATGATCCATGGCCACTTTTTCCAAGTGCCTATATGCCTTGCAAAAGAATTGAAGGAAACAGCTTATATTTTTGTTTTGTTCTTTTATCCCTTAAAAATGTGCAAGACAATTTGATACTAACAAAAATCCTTACTTTTCTGTAATGATAGCAACTCAATATAATATCTTGTAAGGGATGTGACACTAGAATTTTTAAAATTAAATTAAACTACACAGCTATGTTCTGGTGATCAAATTATTTAGGTCTTTAATCAGGCAATGGTGCTTTGTAATTTTTTTAGAGATGTTGATAGTCATTCATATTTAACACTGACCGTTGGGAGTATGCAATTCAGGAGAAATCATTTACTGTATGTTAACACTGTATTTTGTTACTTTCATAGAACTAGCTTTTGGTATAGGAAAATGTTAACAATAGTGGTTTTATTCTACAAATATGAGTGTGACACAGGTACAGCTGACATTGAAAAGACCTTCTACTGTGTTACTCAATTTGTATGTTCAATTATTGTTCTCAACATAAGAAGTTCATTCATGTGACCAGCAAAGTTTATTTTAATCTCTGCAAAAAAAGTCTTGAAAATGAACAAATCCAGACTAACCACAATTTTGGCATATGGCTATGTGAATCAGAATAGTTCCAAGAGCTGGGGGCCTAGACAGGAGGTTGGCCTAAAGGGCAGCCCTGGGAAGGTGGTTCACCAGGGACTAGACCCAGCACCTTTTTGGTCAGTACACCCTTGACGTGGTGGATAGAAGGAGGGAGAGAGCTCATTGATAAAGGAGACAGGCTTGAGCCTGGACTTTTTTTTCCCCTCATCCAGTAAGCCTTTTCAGCACAAAAAGCTATAGCAAGGTGAGTTATAAACCAGGGAGAAGAAATAAATCATACTCTTGTGGCAATAAGCAGAGGGTGCAGATCCGGGAACAAATACTTCTAGAAATCTTTATGCAATACGATATGAACAAAATATTAAAATATTTTCTGATGAGAATTAACTCTCATTGTTCCTGGTTTGGATTTGGACATTTTTATTGACATGTTAAACGTTTAAGAAAAATGGCTTCACTTTACCCAGACTAACTTTATTCTCAGCAAAGCAGGTTGCTGATTCCAGACAGGTCTAGGTGGTGCTTAGAAATACAGCATTTTTTTTTTTTTTGATTCACCAAATGGAGACTGAGATTGGGGAGACAAGTTGGGGGGAAGGCCAGGAGAGATGAAGTGGTACTTGAATAACCAAGCTTTGCTGTGAATATTAATGGACTTCTATACTTGTGTGGGCTTTGCCAAAGACTTTTATTAAACATTAATAGCATTTTTTAAAAGTGCAAAGTGACTAGGTAAGAATTTTTAACAGTGACCAAATTAGAATGTATTGTAAGGTAGTATATGTTTTGATTTTTTAAAATGTTTTAAAACATACAACTGATTTTAGACAATGGTTTTATTATCTCAGTATAGAAGAATGTGGCACCACAACATTCTGCAGCTATTGTGCTAACAAAGGTAACTATGTACTTAGTTTTTAGTGAAGGGTTTTTGTTTTTAATTGTAGTGAGATGATTCCAATTTATATTACAAAGTGGTCATAGGCCTCAATGCTTTTAGTTCAGTACTTAGACATTAAATATATTTTTGTGCTACTGTTATCACTGTTTAAAATTCTTTATTTTTATTAATATTTATACACTTGTTTCTCATTTTAGGCCTTTTATTTGGCCTTTTTGGAGTAACAGGACAGTGTTTTATTGTCTATAATTGACTTTTCAAATTATGAACGAGTTAGAACAATTAAGCTTTAGATCTTCATAAGCTAATGTGGTCAGTTCTTTTTGTTGAATTTGGCTAATTCTCAGGAGATGACTTATCTCCAGGGCTAACATTCCCATGGTATCTCCTTCACACAGCGAGGAGAAGATAGGGGCTGGCCTCTTCCCAAAGGCCCACCATATTAAGAAGCACATTTGGCATAGGACCTGGATTTTCTGGTAGTAAACACCTGTGTTAGCTCTCAATGTAGGAATAATCACTGATAGTTTTTCAGTGTGAGAAGAGTTGCAGGTGTGTGTCCTTATGTTTCTGTAGTGCTCATCATAGACTGAAATTTGAGTTTTTAAAAGACTGGGAGGAAAAAGGAGAGACCAAAGAAATGTACCTATGAGTGAAATTCCCAGAGTAAGCCGCCTGGTCCTTTGTTACCACATGCTATTATTCTGGCAAGTTCCCTGGGTGTGCTGAATGAACCATTTACATAAGAAAGATGCTTTCTCTGTGCCACTTTAAGTCTGTATTTGTGTTTCAGTTCCTTAGAAATAATGGGACCTCCAAGAGAGCAATTTCCAGTCTTTTCCAAAGTGATAGTTTTAATACTGGAAAATACATTTATTAGAGTTAGTGGAAATATGCTTAAAAGGGAATGTTACAGGTTTAATTGGCCTGAGTAAACCTGCTAAAGAGAAACTGTTTTAACAGGTGCAAGACAGTTATAATATTAATCTGCTCATTGTTCCCAGTTCTATGAAGTTGAATCACCCCAGTGCTTGTAGGGAAGAACAACTCACAAAAAGACCATGTGGCAAAGAACAGGTTGAAAGTTTTTGAAGTAAATGCTATTCAGGTCCCCCGTGTTCTCTGTGGATTGAAGTAGCCAGGGAGCAGAGAGATGACAATGTCTCAGGGTGGGTTTCACAGTAAATAACTCTTGTTCTATCAGTGGAGTGCTGGTTTCAAAAGGAGCTTGAGCCGTGTGTTTATAGATATGTTCAAATTATTCCATCATCATTTTTGTTGCCTATTGTCTTTTTCAACTATCTAGTGTTAAATATTGGTAGTAATATTGTCACAATATATTTGTGTAACTGTGGTCAGCATAAGACCTTAATTCAATATGGACTTTTCATATGTATTAATTTATGAAAGCCGCTAATATGGTTTGAGTGTTTAGATGAGAATGTTATTGTGAATGGAATTTCCTTAACCCAGAAGGTAGTATTTATAATGCATAATCATTTACTTGTAATGAATTGTTTAAAATTGTTAACACTTGTTAAATTTTTTTACACTATAGCATTTATGCAATGGTTTACAGAATTCATGGAATTATTTTTATTATCAGTATGGGAATTAAAATTTTGAATCTTTATTTTGTCCTATGTCTCATTGAGAAAAATCAACCAGATTCAGGAAAGAGAGAGCCCTCCTTTCTGAGCTGAGGTGGTTACACAGGTAAGGTACTGAAAATTAGTCCAGGAACCAGCTTTCCCCTCCTTCATCAGTAAGTCACTAAATTCATTCATTTGTTCATTTCTTTATTTATAAGTTATTCCTACTTCAAATTGTGCCTTTACAAAAGTTTTTCCCTGTAGTGTTTTTTATTCTTTGCCTTAAACTTTCATTAGCACCAAAGAGCCTTGCTCTATGACCTGTTGCTTCTCTTCCTGGTTTGACTGTTTGATTTCTTTTGATGAGTGGGCAGGGAAGCTTACTTGGTCTCCAAGGTCCTCTTCTTTCATATCTTGGTTTCCCAGGATGGAACAATAGGATGTCCATAAAAGATAAGAGTTTTCTAAGAACTAGGTCTAGTAGGTAGGATTCAGTCCCTTGGGAGCACCAAAGCAACCTTAAAGCTTATTTTCCTCTCTGCCATACAGAAGTGTGTATCATGTCTGTATGAATCAACGTAGAATCCTCAGGCTTTCTGCCTGCGAATTGTTACAAGAGGTCATTTTGAAGGCCAGTGTCTCCTCGAAGATGCTCTGGGGGCCTGGTACTACTCCAAACTGGGAAGCTGGTTGCAGGTGTCTTGTAATCCAGATGTTCAGCATTGGTGCTTTCTGCAAAGACACCAAAAAGCATGCACAATACATTTTTCTCTACAGAATATTCTTCCCACTACCTCCCAGAAATGATGGAGAGATGGCAGAACACACAGACTTGAAAGTGATTAAGGCTTGTGTGTAATTAGCATATTAGGATCAAACCTGTTCTGCAACAGCAGTCAATACAGGGAATGCTTGAAGAGCACACACAGATTTACCTCTGGGCTTTATGTACACAATATGATTCTGAGTTAGCAAGTCTTTCAGTCTTTTTAATTCCTTGGAAAGTTCCTCATATTCCTGAAATGAAAATTACATCAAGACTGAGATCTGGAAAGCATCTTATAGTTCATACTCCCAAAACATCCTCATTTTGAAGATTAGGAAAAAAGCCCCCAATAGGTTAAGTTATTTTTACCCCAAGTCTCATGGACAATAAATGGGAAAGCTGGAATTCAAATACAGGACTTCTGTTTTCAGACATAAACTCCTTGCTCTGCCATTACTAGATTGTGATTAGTGATCACCTAGATGGCTAACTAGTTAGGCAAAGCAAGGGGAAGGGAAAGGGAAGAAGCATTTATTAAACACTTAATATATAACAAGCACTTTACAAATATGATCTCATTTGTTCCTGATAATAATCCTAGGAGGTAATTACCCAAATACTGTAGTGGACAAGAGCTATTATTGTTATCCCCATTTGATAGCTGAGGAAACTGAGGCATATAGTAACTTGATTTACTTGCCCAGGAACACACAACTAGTAAGTATCTGAGGGTCAGATTTGAATTCTGGAAGATGAGTCTTCCTGAATCCAGGCCCAGCCCTCTATCCACTGTGCCACCAGGCTTCCCCACACTTCTCTGTACTCTATATACCTTACTACATTTCTCCAGGGTTTCAAACTCAGGACCCTTGGCATCTCCCTCTGCATTTGCAGTCTCCTTTTCTGTTGAAGCTTTTAAATAGCCTGCTTCTTCAAACACCTCTTTCAGCAATTTGTCATATCCCTGTGTTTAGAGGAAAAGGACACATAAAAGTGCAAAGAATAACCCCCAGAGTCAGCTCAGTTTAGTGATAATTACAAAGTTCAAATAAATAACAAAAGAAATTTAATAAACCCATGAGTTGAACACACCAGAATCTGACACCACGTGTGTACACAGCCACCAGTCAAATGCTCTCTCTTACCTGTGAGGTAATTAATTCATCAGCAAGAGACTGCTCTGTTTTATCCCATTTCTGCTGTAAGTTCTCTGGCAAGGTTGGATACACTGGAGGGAAAAGCACTAGGCTTACTGTCCTACCCAGTAATTACCCAAATACTGTAGTGGACAAGAGCAACTGAAAGGGAAACAGTGATCATGAAAGCTTACAAGAGTCCAGCTCAGATTAAGGCTTCTGACAGAGGTTGTAAGATCTAGTCTTAGCCATTAAGCTTGGGAGGCCGCAGTCTTCTTTTTCAAATCCCATTATCATTACCATGTATTTATTATTATTAATTATCAGTTACCTAACAAAGCATGTGGGTGGCAAACCAGAGGTGTCTCAAAGGTTAGAGAATAAACACAAGTACTTGGTTCAGACACTCGGGCCAGTTTATGACTTTTTCCACAGGCAAGGTCCACCTAAAGAGAAGATATAAAATAAAACATTACCCCCAAAGCAAAGCCCCTATTTATTGGCTTTTGAAATATGTATATGGATTTGATTAGGCCTTTTCTTCAGGTGATGGGAAGGGAAGATGGAGGGAATGTGACTTGTTATTGTCATGATTTCAGCCCCTGGCTCCAAAAGAATTCCACTGAAGTTTGTAGTTAGCCCTATCTGACCTCCTCTAAGATTGGTGCATTTGTAGGATGACTCAGCTTCCTCTGCCTAACTGGTCATAAAACCTATAGCCTCTACCTAGAATTTGTGATCCAGCCAACAGTTAGGTTTATCCAGACAGCCCCCCTTTCTGGATTTACAGCCTAGCTTCCCCAAGTCAGAAAAATATGGGGACCTAGTGGTGAAGACACACAAATTTTCTACTTTCCCCATATAAAAATATCTATATAATTTGTATATTATTCCACAAACCCTATAGTTAAGGCGAATGTGTCTGTATCTATTCCTTGATATCTAGAACCTTATTAGCAAAGGACTGTTTTGCTAGATAGGGCTCTGCACAGGGTAGACTGAACCTTTCCATCTGTATCTATCATTTGCAACTGTATAGCCCTGGTTTTCTAGCAAAACTCTTAAATGGTTTTGTAAACAACATTCCTTAGTTAGCTGGCGCTAAAATAAACCAAAGTGGAGGGGAGGTGTCTCTCCCTTCAGAACACTCCTCCACATGAAGAGCTTAATGATGCCTGTGGTTGGTGCTGCCCTGTGAAATTCTAGAAGCAGAGGAAATCAAGCCCTTTTAGGACACTGTCCCAAAAGAAATAAAGAAAAAAAAAGGACCCAGGAGGGACAAAGACCCCATCAAATCCTGCTTCATTTAGCATATACTGCTCTGAGGACCAAAGTAAGTACCTTTGTCTGCCTGTTCTTAGACCCACAGGAATCTCCATCTCTCATCCACATGCCAGTAAATGTATTGTTGAAAATTTCCCATTCATCCCAAATCCTGGGAAATAATATAACCCATTATTACTCAAGAAGCAGTACTTACACTAATCCATGAAAACTAAGAGTTATGTCTAACATTTAACTACTAATGAACAAGTTAGCCAAAACATAATTGATAAAAATTTACTTAGAAAAGATGATGCTTAAATTCCTTTTTAACATATCTCATAGGCTTCCACCAAAAAGACAGTATGGCAGAACACCGAAGCCCTGGACAAGTCAGTTCTCTTCTGTGTCTAAGTGAGTCATTCTTGTCGTGACCCTGTAGACCATACTGTCTGTGGGGGTTTTCTTGGCAAAGATACTGGAATGGGTTGCCATTTTCTTCTCCAGCACATTAGGCAAAGAGAGGTTAAATGACTTGCTTAAGGTAACACAGCTAGTAAATGTGTCTGAGACCAGATTTTAACTCAGGTCTTCCTAATTCCAGGCCTAGTGTTCTATCCACTGAGCCATCTAGCTGCCCAGAGAATTAGCTGAATTGACTTTAAAATCCTTTTTAACTCTCGTTCGTTTCCCTCAATAACACTGGACATGCATAATACAAGGTTTGCAAAATGCTTTACATACATTATCTCATCTGAGCAGCCTCATAGTAGCCTTATGAAGTAAACACTGTATTATTATTCCCAAGTTACAGATTTTTAAAAAAAGGTTTCTTTCTTTGTAGTTTTCCAAAATGGGTTGGGGGTTGGGGGAAGGAGGCTGCTTCCTACTCTCAGAAGTTAGTCTCTAGGATCACCCCACCATTTATCCTGAACAAGAATCTACCGAGTTTGGGGAAGGTTCTTTCGTTCTTTCAAAAAAGACTAATAGCCAATGAGCTCACCCCAGAATTCCACTGTAGGCATTCCAACGGAAAGTCTGTTCATGCTGTGTGACATTGTGGAAGGGGCAGAATTCATACTTGTACCTGGAAGGAGACATAAGGGCCTTAGGTCATAACTTCCACGTCTGTAAATGTTCTGAACTTGCCCTCGTCACCTTCCCTGTACTCACATGGATTCCACTAAACTGAAGCAGTTGCCTGAAAGTCTGAAGAGATGTGCAGGACCTGAGGTAAGGGGAAGGGAGAGAGATCTTGACATAAAACCTTCATCCTGAAGACACACTGTGTTGATTTAAAACTATGTCTAAAAAAAGGTAGTTTATATTTCCTTCAAACTCCATTTTCACTTCTCATTATAAGCCTGGAAGTAGACTTTCTTTTGTACCAAACAAGAGGGTAGGCTCCCCATACTTAACCTCTAGAGAAGGCCAAGCATACAGCTAAGCATCAAGGCCTTGTTGGCCCCGTGAGAAGGGGATATAGAGTATGTCATTTTAATGTAAATAAACCTGGCTTGAGTAGGAGGTGGGGAGAAGAGAGTGTGATCACTTCTACTCCTAGATCTAGCTTTTCTTCTGGGTAGAGGTGGAGGTGGGAAGGTGGTGAGTTTTCCTACAGAAAACCATTTACTACTTACCATTAACTGAGCATCAACTAGAAGCAAGGTTCTGAGCTTTGTCCAAAGGGGGATTCGGTATGGTGAATTTGAGCAAACATCTATCTAATGTAGACCGAATGTTCCACATATATGTAACAATTTTTAAATGCATGTGTTGCTGTTGTGATTAATAAAATAGAAATTCATTTAAGAGGATTTCTAAATTCATAGTAACTTTTTTGTCATGTATTTTCTTTTTTTTTTTTTAAAGCAACTGGGGTTAAGTAACTTGCTCAAGGTTACACAGCCAGTTATTTTGTGTGGGTGCCAAGTATCTGAGGCTGGAACTGATCCCAGGTCTCCCGGGGCTGGGGCCGGCGCTCTTACTCACTGCGCCACCTGGCCGCCCCTGTCATGTATTTTCTGTGGCAGGGTGGGGAGGAATGATGTCTTAAATTTTTTGATGTAGAAGGAGTCCTCCTAAAAGCCTTGATTTGATAGACTCAAATGGGAAGTTCATAGTCTGGAATTCAATTCTTAATTCCCATTTGTCTAACAACACTTAGCTCAGACTAATACTAAAAATTAGTTTGCTTTCCCTAAGTTCACAGCAGTTGACAATATGTGGGGTAGGTAACAGGAAGTTCTAAGACCCTCTTGACTAATATGCTACTCAAGTGTGGCATAATAATCTGTCTACTCACAACACCTTTTTCTGTTGTTATTCCTTGGCCTACTGAATGCTACTGGGCAGTCATTTTTTCCAGCTAACTCCATTCTATACTTCTTATTTTTCACAGCATGTCTTCTAATGTTTTCTCTCTCAAGCTCCAATTCCACTCACTTTACCATAAACAGTTATCCTTCTTATTTTACTGGGAAAACCCAGACTTTTGAAATTAACTCCACAAATTTCTCTTCTCCACACCTCAATATTTCTCTGTACCCATTCTAAACACTGCCTCAAAAATCTTTCTGTACTTATAATGAATCCCTTTCACTTCCAATAGTTATTCCTACAACTTTAATTCCTCAAAACTAGCTTCTTCCTTTATGCCTACAAATATATTTAGGTCTCCCCAATCCTAAAAACATTTTTTAGATGCCCCCATTTTTTTTCACTGTCAAACAGATTAGTTTATGTTCACTACCTACATTTTCACAGTACCTATCTGCTCAGCCCCCTAAAATCTAGTTTCTGTCCCACCACTCCACAGAAACTTAGATTCACTAAAGACCTAGCCGACAAATTCAGGGGTCTCCCCTTAGTTTTCATCTTTTTTCTTACTGCAACATGTGAAACCAGTGAATAAACCATCTACTTATCACACTATCTTCCCTGGGCTTCAGTAATACTCCACTAGTTGGTTACCCTCCTATCTTAACTTCCCTTCTCTGTATTTTCCTTCAGTTTGAGCCAAATGGGCATCCTCTAAGAGAGCTTAGTTCTTGCCTCTGCTTTGGAGACCTATCAACAGCTTTATGCAGATGACTCTCAAAGCTCCAACCCTGCCCTCTCTCTTATATTTCATCCTGGACATTTCCACTCTTATTTACCATTGTCATCTTAAATTCAACATTGAAAAAAATAAACCTATTAACTAACACACACACCCCAACCCCCAATCTGCTTCACTTCGCAAATTTCCTATCTCTTATCCATTTGTCCAGGCTCAAAATCTCATTTTGGACTCTGCTCTTTCATATCCAATCAGTTTCCAAGACAAATTGATTCTTCCTCCACAAGATCTCATACTCTTCTCCTCTTCTCTATTACCACTCTGGTACTAGGTCTCCTTCTCATCCACTTACTACAATAGTCTGGTTTTCACCTCTGTAATCCATCCTACAAAACTTGTCAGATTAGTATTCTGAATATACAACTTTGATATATCTCTCCTTACTCAAAACAGGACAAGGTTTAAATCTTAGTGACACTCTTCAGACTCCTTTTTCCATTGCTCTACTGTATGAACCCTCTGCCTTAGGCAGGATGGGCTGCTTGATATTCCCTGCAGAGGATCTACCTATTTCTCCATATACGTATTATATAGTGCTGTGCTAAGGGCTTTATAATTACTATCCTGTTTGATTCTCACAATGCTGGGAGGTAGGTGCTATTATTTTCACCATTTTACAGATGAAGAAACTGAGGCAATCAGATTAAATGACTTACCCAGGGTCACACAGCTAGTAAGTTTCTGAGGTCCTATTTGAACTCAGATGTTCCTGACTCCTTGCCTGGCATTCTATCCACTGTGATGCCTAGCTACCCTGTGTTCCTCCCACTTGTAAGTCCTACCTACCTTTCAGAGCTCAGGTCAAATGCCTATAGTACTTACTATCCATACTGCATATTTAACTCAGCATATGCTAGGGAAGGAACTTGTTTCATTTCTGTTTGTACACCCTACAGTAATAAAGTGACCTTCACATATGAGGTGTGTCAGTAAAAGCCTTTTGACAGTGGGTGATGGTGGGTAAAAACAAGGTAAACCAACTTCAGGTTTAAATTTGCCACAAATTACAGGGAAGATTTTCCTAAAAGCAAGTATTGGAATCACACTTTTGGAGCTGGAAGGATAATTACTTTAAGAAGTCATCCAGTATGATCCTTCTCACTTTACAGAAAAGGAAACTAAATGTTGGAGAGTAGAGAGGATGTGATCATTTCAAATAATTAGTATTAATTATTCATTAGCATTAATAATTAGTATCAGTTCCAAATTAGAACCCAAATCTAGGTCTCCTGCCTCACATACCAGGACTTTATTGAAGCACTGTCATATGCTGCATCTGAATTTGTTGCCAACCTATTTCAAAGAATTTGCCCTGGGATTCCTTTAAATACCAAATTCTAAACATGCATATAAAATACAAACTGATTAGAAAAAACCCAAACAGCTTTTTCAAGATGTCTTCTATAAAGCAAAATATATGCCAAACAATGAAAATTAATAATACTTTAAAAATAAATACAAGTAAACAATACAAATAAATGTGTATATATTCATTGTTGTGTATATATATGCATTTATATATACATATATAAATATACATTTATATCTATACACCAATAAATACAAATACATAAAATAATACATTAAGAATAAATACAGTAATTCTTGCACACCAACCCATGTCAGTTTCAGGACACCTTTCCTAGTCAAGAGGATTGAAAGAGATGGCTTCCAATGTCCAAAGTCTAGATGCCCCACACCAGGTGAAACACCTCCCCGCCCCCCACATTCCCTTACTACAGCTAAAGACTGATGCCAGGCTACGATACTGGACCTTTTAGGTCAATGTTGCAGGCCCAGCCCTATCTGGTTGGAAGGAGGAATGCTTGGCTCACAGTCTGAGCTGAAGAGAAGCTGGATTGAAATGTGTATTACATTCCCTTTACTTTGACCTTTGCCAAGTTCCTCTAAGAGTAAAGACAAAGATATGGGAACTTCCTAATCGGGCTGGGGAAAGCTGGCAGCTAGGCCATAACTCACCTGAGGCTGCAGATGGGTCTCTCTTGGCCTGTAATCGACTGGTCTGAGGTAAGAATGGGTTATTCAATCTGTCAGGGAAAAAGAAACAGCGCTGGCCAGCAAGCTAAGAAAACTGATCTGCTCGCTAACTTGATAACTCTCGTTCTTGGAATCCACTACCACCTCCCAGTTCTTCAAATCCTGCTTGTAGTTCAAGGCCTAGCTGAAGTTTCACTTCCTCCAGCAAAGCTTTTCCAGAGTACATTATTCCTGTTCAGTCAGCTCTGCCTCCTCAGAGCACCCATGGTCCTTGTCCACACATGGTCCACACATATTTACCAAACATTTACTGAGGCAGAGAGAGATGGTACAGAGATGAGTAAGACAAGGCCAAATAAGGATGGCAGTGGTAGCAGAGACTTAAATGTCATAGAGAATCTAGTCTTTATTGAAGCAAGTCCACCATGGTGGAATGATGGTAGTAAGGAGTCTGGGAGGCAGAAGAGCCCTTGCATTTCAAGATCACCTAGTATAACTTATCTGATAAAGGAAATTGAGCAAAGGAGAAGGGATAATTTATTGCTTGACATGCAGGTGCCTGCAGTGATAGTGACAGAAGCAGCAACTCACTTTTCTCTAGTAAGCAGTTCAGGGAACAGTTTACAGAACTACTCTGTAAATGAGAGTGTTATTCCCATTTTACTTTCACAGATCCATAATCATAACCTTGTGGGTGCTCCCTCCAAAAGTACAGATACCTCACAACCCACCCAAGTCCTCTCATCAAGAATGATTCTTGGATGGTTTTTGATAAATCTCCCACTGCCTAGCACAATATCAATACAAATAAATAAAAATGATGTTTGTTAAATTCAAGAGATGATCTACCCAATACAATGATCCACCCAAGGAATCTTTGGATTCCTTGATATTTTGCCACTTCTAAGATAATGGTATTCCATAATTCACAAATCAAGAGGCCTGACTCGTTGTTAAAAAGATGGGTCAAATCTATTGCTGCTGCTACTATTACTACTGCTACTACTACCACGACCAGACCAAAATCTGGGTCCAGTTCACAAGTAATCTCTCTTCATGGACTGCTAAAAACAATCTCTCTGAAGTGGCTTTGGATTTCCCTGAGGAAGCCCTAGAGTACTGCAGGGTTTAACTCAAAAAACACAATGTCATCTACGAACAGATCTGGAAAACCTCACCATCTCTAGGAAAGCTCTCCTCTAAGCAGAACACGGTCCGAAGGATGGGGGCGGGGGGAAGCGAATCCGCTGCTCTATACCGAACTGGATACTGACAATGACAGCACTGGACCAAGCGACTCTGGGGGTGGTTACCATAGGCACAGGAAACATTGGAAGAGCGTCTTTACCGACTCTTCGCGCTGTTGAGTCAAACGTTCTCGGGTTTTTGGAATCAACAAACTCAGAATGTAGCATTCTCTTCGCCTGTCAGGGCAAAGCTGCCCCGCGGAAAGGCGTTACAGGGAAAACCCTGGCCTGGGGAAGCCCGTTCTGATCTGCCTCGACTTGAGTGACTTTGCCCAAGTCACTTCCCCTCTCCAGAAATGACAAAACCTTCCTTCCCCGGAGGCACTGAAAGCTCCCCAGGAGGGTCCGGCCCTTACCCGAAGGTGTTCGGCTCCTCCACGACCTTCATTTTCCCTGCGCTGGCGAGGGCTGGGGAAGAAGGAAATAAAGTGAGGTTGGGTCTCTGGGGGCGAGGCAGGAGGCTGCGAGAGCCCGAGGAGCTCAGGGGTCCCCTGGGTGTGAAGGTTACTTACGGCGCGGCCCCAACCAGAGCAGCAGCAGCACGGGACCCAGCCCCATAGTGCTCTGATCTCGCGCTGCTGAGAAATAGTCATCACGTGGATGCGGAGCCGGTCACGTGAGGCCGCGGAGCCGGAAATACGCCAGAGCGCGCATGCGCATGCCTCCACCGGGGTTGGTGGGGCGCGGTGTGGAGAAGTGCTTCTCTCCGTAACCACGCCTCTGCCGTCCCGCTATGGGCCGGAAGAAGTCTGGTAGGGGCTCCGGCGCCGAGGGGGCCAAAGGCGGTGGACGGCGGTCTCAAGGCTATTCTCGGGCCGCTCGCTCTTTGGACAGCTTCACTGAGGAGGTTGAGGCGGCGCTTCTCGGTGAGCCCCGGGGCTGGTGAGAGGGTCCCAGGGATGGGACGGCGTGCAGGACTGCCCCAGGGGCGGGGGTGGGATCCCCTAGCGATGCCCCAGGGGGTGGGGAGGCCTGGGGTCACCAGGGCCGTGGGGCTGCACCCAGGGACTGAGGTGGGAGGGAGAGAGGACATCGGGGGGCTCTGGGATGCGATGGCCCCTCAGGCTTCTTCAGAGACCGGCGGAGGGGCTGGAGGGATCCCGAAGCTCCAAAAGGGGGTGAGGGATGGGGATGAGGTGAACTGGGACTCAGAAAGTCGCAGCCGTGGACCCCAAGGTTAGGGGCCGTGGGCAGCCCTTCCTCCTGCCCACATCCTGTGAGTTCTGTGGGGACTGTTCTGTTCTGCCCCACCACCTGCGCGCTTTAAGTGCCTAAAGTTTGTTAAATGGCTTGTCCTGGCTGAAAGGACGCTGCTGGGGTGGGGTGGGGTGGCGTGGCCTGGCGCGAACCCTAGGCGCTCGATCTCTCCACCGGGTTTGTTTTGGAATGTTCCTAGTGATGTGGTGGGAAAAGCTCTAGAGTCTGGAGACCTGAATTTGAATCTCATCTTTGCCGCTCATCACCCCCTGCAGACCACTTAACCTCTCTGCACCTTTATTTCTTTATCTGCTAAATAAAAAAGGTTGGACTAGATCAGGAGTTTTTAACCTGGGGTCTCTGAACTTTTTAAAAAATGTAATTGGTTTCCTTTGTAATTCTATGTGTTTAAAACATTATTCCAAGAAGAGGAAACATAGGCTTTACCAGACTACCAAAAAGGACACAACAAAACTCTGAATCTATGATCTATGAGCCTATGAATGAATGTAGGATTACTGTTGGATCCTGTTCAAAGGGTTTGAGAGACTCAGAGTTACAGGAACAGAGAAGCAGAGATCTGGCTCAACATAGGATCATCAATTTAGAACTGAAAGAGTCCTTCAAACCCTCTGAGCCCTTGCCCCCTACCCCATTTCATAAGTGACAGCATTCACTTTTTCAGAGCCACACTGCTATTGTTTAGGATGGGAACTGAACCCATCCTGACTCTAAGTCTAATGTCCTCTCCACTAAGCCATGCTATTTCTTAGATGGGAGGGGAGGAAGGAAGGGAGGTGCCAGAGCCTTCCCTTACCTTTTCCTTCCCAAAATATTGTTCTATGTTACTACTAAAGGGTCAGGTATCTGAGATCTGTTTTGTATTTGTGCAGCCTCTGTAGAAAAAGATGCCTCAGC
This sequence comes from Petaurus breviceps papuanus, assembly GCF_028583685.1. NCBI lineage: Eukaryota > Metazoa > Chordata > Mammalia > Diprotodontia > Petauridae > Petaurus > Petaurus breviceps. Next base: position 27,647,349 of record NW_027185694.1, on the reverse strand, counting down.
TGAAGGTGCCTCATCCAAGCTGCAGCTACCTTGCCCCCTGGCCATGTGGGAGCTGGGCCACTGTGACCCCCGCAAATGCACTGGCAGGAAACTGGCCCGCCAAGGTCTTGTTCGAACTCTCCGACTGAATCAGAGGTTCAACGGCCTCATTCTCAGCCCCATGGGAACCCATTATGTATCGCCAGCAGATAAGTATGGCTGTGAATTTACCAGGGGCAGGGTCCCTTCTAATAGGGTTAGCAGGTCCTGGGCCCTACCCTACAGCGAAGAGAGGCTCCTAAGGCTGTGATCTGTTTATTCTATTAAGGGCTAGCATTGCAGACTGGAGCAGAAGCTGCTGCTCTGGAATTGTCTGATTTTACTAGAGCTGTTGCATAACAAGCAGTAGCCCCACATCATGTCCTGTAGAGGGAGGAGTCAGATGTTGGACAGGGAACCTTCCTTGCTTGGCTTTGGCTTGTTGGAAAGACTGGGAGAGTGGGGAGGCTGTCCCTTGTACCTCAAAGATGAGTCAGCCCCCTACTGTGGTTGTCTTGTAGACAGCTGGTAGCTCAGTGTGGAGTTGCAGTCATTGACTGCTCCTGGGCCAAACTAGAAGAAACTCCTTTTGGGAAGATGCGGGGGACTCACCTCCGTTTGCTACCCTACCTGGTGGCTGCCAACCCTGTCAACTATGGGCGGCCCTGCAAGCTGTCCTGTGTGGAGGCTTTTGCTGCCACTTTTTGCATTCTGGGTGAGTTCTGAAATGGAGAACTGTCACTGTCTGGTTGGTGAAAGGGAGGATTGCTGTGGTCATTGATGGGCCCTCATTTCAATAGGATGGTTTCAGGGTATTTGGGGTCGGCTGAATTGGTGTTTGGAGATTTCCTATTTTCTTAAATGACAGGCTTTTCTGATCTTGCCATCATCTTGTTACGAAAATTCAAGTGGGGGAAAGGATTTTTGGACCTAAATGGTCAGCTCCTAGACAAGTATGCAGCCTGTAGTGGCCCTGAGGATGTACTACAGGTCGAAAAGGAGTTTCTGGCTGGTGCAGCTGAGAAACCTGAGGAGGAAATAGGTGAGCTCTGTTGGCCCATGCTGATTCCCCTGTGTCCACAGGGCCTGGCTGTCTTGGACACAGTAGTATAGCTTCTTACCAAGCACTCACCCTCATTTGAATCTGTTCATTTGGGGCTTAATTGACATCTTTGTTATTAAAGTGTTGCCTTATTGGATCCCCATTGCCTATGGGAAACAGTACAAACTAATTGGTCCAGCTTTAGGGCCTTCCAGAATCTGGCTTCCACCCATGTTTCTTTCCTGCTATTCCCTTTTCTGATTCTACTTTTCAAACAAACTGGACTGCTAGCTGTTCTCTGAACTCTGCATTCCATCTTCTGCTTGTGTAATTATACAAGTCATCACCCACATCTGGAATGCCCTGCTTCTGTTGCCACCTCTCAGAATCCCTGTCTTCCTAAGCTGTTCTTCTTGGAGATTTTCCCTAATTTGATCATTTCTCCAACTCTAGCAGTTAGTGGGACCAAAGGTCCTGGTCTGCTTTCCTTGTACTGTCCTTCTTTGTGTACATTACTATCCCCCTCCTCCAGGAAAAGGAAACATTTCCATTGTCTAGCATAATACCTTGTATATAGTAGGCACTTAATGTTATTGTGTTGAATTGAACAAAGGTGTTGGAAGTTCCTGCTTGGGAAGGGGGGGGGTAGGGGTGGGTGTGGAGAGATTTTTGACTACCTGCTCACTCTCTTTGACATTTCAGATCCATTTGATGTGGACTCAGGTCGAGAGTTCTCAAATCCTAACAGACTTGTGGCTCCCTCCAGGTAGGTTTTTCCTTCTTTGATTTTGTTGTGTTGTCTGGTGTGTGATTGACCTCAGCTTGTCCTCTTTAAGATCTTCTCAGGACTTAGCTGCTGATTTTGCTTTTCTGCATATCAACCATTCACCTTCTTTGTTTCCAGTACGACTAATGATAGTGATGAAGAAGAATCAGAGGATGAAGGAGATTATGAAAGAGAGGAGGAGGAGGAACAGGGAGGCAGCAGTGATGAGGATAGCCTTGATGAAAAGAATGGAAAGGTATTGTCTGCCACAGTGAACACAGATGTTTGGAAAGGAATCAAGAAAAGACAAAGAGACTGACTAGTGCTCAATGCTGCTGTATTTTCCAAACCTGGGTGACAAACCTGGAAATGACTTAGCTGGACCCATAGAGACCCGTTCATTTGTCAGAACTTGGAATTGGTGAACTGTACTAGCCCTACTCAGGGACTGCAGAACTGGACATTTTAGTGTTTTCCCCATTGTTGACTCAGCTGAACGGATGGAAATTTTTAGGTGGAGTGAGAGGTCTTCCTTTGAGCTATGATAATGAAGCTGAGAACCCAGAGGGCCTGTTGTGAGTCTGATTTTCTGGGGCTGCCCATCCTTGGAGTCTTTGTTACAGGCCATAGTGTGGTACTCCTTCCTCATGGCACAGCCAGCCTGGAGAAGGGAGCAGGCCTGGGTCCTGGAGCTTCAGTTTCTGCCTGGGGACCAAAGGCTGGTCAGCCATAGGAGGGGCAGGGGCAGACAAGGCTTGAGGGGGAATTCTGCAGTCTAGACCGTGAACTTTGAGGGCTTGGGAGTGGAAGGGAAGATGGGCCTTTGCTCTTGAATCCCTAAGTGCCAATGAGTAGCTCTTCAGGCTGAGCGCTGAGAGGCAGCCAGTCTTCTGCAGCCTAAAGGCTAGACCAGGCACATCACAATCACAGGACTGTGAAATGCACTAGAGGATATAGAGAAAGAACAGCACTGGCCCACCCTTCATAGGAAATCAGTCTTCTACAAAGGAAAATTACTCTCTTCTGCACTGGGATGAGAGTTTGGTAAGAGGACCAGGTGCCCTCCAAGCACACAGCTCAGCTCTTTCTTTTACTAGCTGTATAACTTGAAGCAAGTCTAAATACTTCTGTTTCCTCATCTGTAACATGATGGGGCTGTACTAAATGATCTCTAAGAGCCCTTTCATCTCTGACCTTCTGTGACCTTTCAGGGCCATTAGACTTGGTATTGTCCCTGGCATTTTCCAGTAAAGTTTCCTAGATAAGATCACAGCAGACTGTACATGACAGCCTCACTCTGCTGTATTAGCCTTCTTGGGGTCTGATAACCATCTTCTGGCCCCTGTGATACAAACTGGCTACTGAATTTGTCAGGCTTGAATTGCATTTCCTTGGAGAGTCTCTTCTGGGATTGGGGTGGAGATTGTCTGGAGCTGGGGAGTAGCTGGGCAGTGGAGCTGTGCTTGGAGCCCATCAGACCACTGCAGAGTGAGGTGAATCAGAATCAGAATTTGTCAGCCCTGTTACCTGCCTTGCTTCCCAGCCTGTGTTACCTGCTTACCTTGAAGCCTCCAGTCAGCCTGCCCTAGATGCTCTAACAGTTGCTTGAGTGGGTCATTTGAGTGGCACTATGGGGTCTCCGAGCAGAGGGGAGGGGCAATAGCCATCACTGACAGGTGGAGACTGGGGCCCCAGGGGGTGTTCACAGAAAAGGCATCGAACCAGAATTGACCTGGGAGCGGGTGAAAGCTACCGTGCCTGACCGAGGCACACACGACACTGAACACGGAGGAGCATCACAACTGCTGAGGCTACACCAGAAGGGACTGACGCACACACGGTGACTGCCGCCAGAGGCAGAGGCGGGAGTGGGGAGGGAGGAGAGGAGGGGAGTGCAAGTGGTGCCACTGAGCCAGACTGTGGCTTAATCGTCTCCCATGCTCTTCTCCATCTCTCTGAGCTTCTTCACAAATTCCTGTGCTTCTCTGTCCATCCTTCCCTCCAGCATCCTCAGGGCTGATTTCACTAGGAGAGATTGCCCAGCCTGGGTTAACCAGAGTCAGGCAGGGTTCTCTGTTTCCCCCCATGTCTCCCCAAGGGGCTAGGACTTCCTTCCCGTAGGGTAAGCCCAGCCACCTTCATGGGGATGAGCCAGGGCCAGGGTGTGAGGGAAGTGGTCATTACCATTTGCTTTGGGCCTGCGGAGGTGGAGGGTGGTTGGCTGCATGCTTCTCACACTGCTTCCCACTTGGGGTCTGCTGAGCCCACTGATGCTGCTCAGGGCCAAGGCAGCCTCCCCAGCAAAGTCATTGGTGGACAGCCAGTCATGGTCCATGACCGTGAAGACTACACAGGCCGCCCGGTGGCGGCACAGCTCTGCAGGGACTGAGCTGGGGAACCCAGGAGAGAAAAGTCACTGGAGACAAGTGGCTGGGGCTTCATGTTGGGCAAATAGTCATCCCAGAACCCCAAGCGGGGTTCAGTCCCAAGAATGATTTAACCAGATCACTGGTTAATCGCCATGACTGGGCAGACAACAAATGAGGACAAACTTTGAGGGACTCCAGAGGGTCTGACTGGCCTGAACATGTACAACCCTCAACCCCATTCCCTGCAGGTAACGCTAGAATAACTTTCAGAGAAACCCAGCCCTTTCCTCGGGACTCACAAGTGGAACAGCTCATCATACACAGGGTGTAGAGTCTTGGTCTTGACCTGGGTCCTCTGGCTTCGAGCCAGTGGAAAAATGTGGTGGGGACAGAGTTCAACAATAACAAAGGGGTCGCTCAGGCCTGCAGAGGAAAGAGGTGGAAGCTGACCTCTCTTCATTCCCTCAAGCTTCAGGCCCCTTTGCCGCCCCACCTGTCTCCTTCTCACCATTTGCATCCAGGGCTATCAAGTCTGCAGCATGCAGCACTTCCACAGCCAGCCGCTGTTCTGCCGCCTCGTAGTGACACCTGACACTCAACCGTCCATACTTATTCTGCTCCATGGATCTCTGGGAGAGAGCCGTCCCCCCGCCCTGCCCCAAAATGGCAAGAGTCAGCCAGGCTGGGCCAGCTGAGCAAATGTGCAAGGGCTATGGTCAGGTGGGGACCTACCTGCTTGAGCTTGTCCAGGTAATACTGCTCAATGCACTCACTGGTGGAGCATTTGTTCAGCCGTAATTCCTCCTCCAGCGTCTGCCAATAGCAAGTCCTTCAGGCTAGAAGGGCACTGGGAGGTGGCCCCCAGGCTGCCCGCCCCCAGACAGCCTAGTCTCGATTCTCTGGGAAAAGGGCTTTCAGGAGGTCTAGGGGTGCTTGGCTAGAGGTGGTAGGAAAACCAGGCACTGCCCCCAAGGAAAGACCTCCCAGGTCCCAAAGGTTAAGTAAAGCTCCCCTTCTCCCCTCCCCCCTGCTCATTTCTCCCTCCAGACACAGGCCTCTGGTCCCATTGCCTGGGGTTCACCTTGTAGTGTCCATCCCTCAGGCTCTCCAGGGGCAACCCTTGCCCTTCCGCATGGAAAAAATCTACCAAGGCCTGAGGAAAGAGGAAGTATACATTGGATCCTAGACCTGGGTGCTAGACCCAAGTGCACAGATCTGCCCCCTACCCCTCCAGCTGGTGCATATACAGGAGGATCCCGACATTCAGCCCAGGCCCATGGCAGGGACAGTGTTTAATGGGATTCTGCCATGACTATGTCTTCCCCATTACTATGGATGGAGGAGGCTCAGGCTTCACTTGGGCAGGCAGTGTCTCTCTGAAGAGGCAACTGTACTGTCCCTGTATCCCCCAGTGGGCCATTGCCCTGTACTTCCATGTGCTCCAGAGACCAGTCATGGACGCTTTACTGCATTTGGCTAGGGAAATCTCTCACTTCAGCTGCAACTCAATAGCTCACACTCATGAGCCTTGGGCCTCCTTTGAAATATTCAGATCAATTCTTAGTTACACTTTAGAATGAATCCTTCAATTTTTCCCCTGTGACACCCTCAAATCCCCTAGGACCAAATCCTATCTATGGCTCAGTAAAGGCATGCCAGAGTCAATGCTGAATTGAACCATTCCCTGCCATCTGGGGGATGTGTCCTGCTTCAGGCCAGCTCCCCAGAACGTCTCCAGCTGCCACCTGAGCTGTGCCCCTCCCCCTCAGTTCCAGTGCTATCCCACTTACCTCCAATGTATAGTAAAACCTTCTATAGAATTCAGCAGAGACATCTCTGTTGGCCCCCAGAGTCTGAAGAATGAGCTGAAGCAGCAGATCCCAGAGAGCTTCCAGCACCCTGGGCAGGAGAGCGTGTTTATGTATTGAGGTGGATGGTGGAAGGGGGCTAGGGGCTGAGGAAACACACATTCCCACTGAAGCCAGCCTTTCCTTTCTTTATCTGCCCTGGGCTGAAACCCTAGCAGCAAGGGCTCCCCTGAGAGGTGTAGCTACTGGGAGAACAAGGATTATCTCTCCCAAGCTGGGGAGGATAGCAGGGCAAAGACATTGAAGGAGACCTTTTGTCTGAGCTGGGGAAGAAGGAACTGGGATCTTCTGTCTCGTTAACCTGTCAGAGTCCCTATTTACAGCCCCAAGAAGTCCCTCAAACCATTGGCCTTTCCTTAACAAGTCCTCCTGACACCCCCTGCCCCCCAACACACATTGTGCCTGGGATATCCACAATTACACACACACAAAAACCTCATCTTTCTGTCCAGAGAAGCTGATCTCCAACGTCAAAGCCCTGACAGGTGAGAAGGCCCCTCTCCTGGTGTCTGCAATGTTAGGGGGTGGGACTAAACCATAGGGTCATACATCAGGACTGGAAGGGACCTTGGAAACCATCCCATCAGTCGAGTGAAACGTTTTTAAGTACCTACTATGTGCCAGTGCCAAGCTCTGGGGACACAAAGAAAGGCCAAAGGCAGCCCCTGATCTCAAGGAGCTTTGAGTCCCGCAGCCCCCTCATTTTACAGAGAATCTCTAAAAGTCTCTTCCAGCTCTAGATCTACAGCCCCACAGCCCTGGAAGTACCGGCACAGGTTTTCCTTCACCAGGGAGTCACTGAGAAGAATCAGCTTGTCATCCAGATATTTCATGAGAGGGGCTATGGCCTGAGGAGAGGGATGGAGGACAGGAATCACCATCTCTGGGTTATCTCCTGCCTCCCTGCGCTGGCAGACCTTAGCCTTAGCATGCTTCTCCCCTGCAGCCCAGCCTCTCCACAGCAGGCAGAGATTACCCTGGTTTTCTTAGCCCTGATGCCTAACTTCCAATTCTATTTGACCCTACTGCCCAACAGGAAAGAACACTGGATTCAGACTCGGAAGACCCATCTCCAACCCTTATCATCTGTGTGAACATAAGCAAGTCAGTCCCCTTCTTGGAACTTCAGTTTTCCCATCTGGATAAAATATAAATAAAGGGGGATAAAATATTTTCACTATCTACCTCACAGAGTTGTACAGGAAGATGATTTGAGCCTCAAGGTACCATATAGACACATAAGTGATTGTTTTTCTATTGGCCCCTTTTAGAGCCTGCTAGGTAGTGCAAGGGATAGAGCATGGAATCAGGAAGACCTGAGTTCAAATCCTGCCTCAAATACATCCTAGCTGTATAACCCTGGGCAAGTCACAACTTTTATCTGCCTCAGTTTCCTTAACTGTAAAATGGGGATAATAACAGCTGTTCCCTCAAAGAGTTGATGTGAGGATCAAAAGCATTTAACACAGTGCTGGGCAGATAGTAGGCATTTAATCAATGCTAATTCTATTTCATTACCCCAGGCCATGGAAGTACAATTCATCTTAGAGAGCCTTGGCTGTTTGCAGGGACTCACCTCTTCATTCTGGATCGAGTCTGGGGACAGGCTGATGTGTTGAACATACTTCTTAATGTCTCCTACCATCTAGGGGGAAGGGAGGTGGGGGAGAATGAGAAAGTAAGTGACTAGGAGGGAGAAAAGTGTGCCAAAGGGGAAGAAATTAAGGCATCCTGGAGATGGGAACATCTTGTGGGCACAGCAAGCCCCAGCATGCCCCACCTTGGCTGTCAGGTGTGCAATCATGTTCCGGGCCTCTCTCTGAAGGTCGTCATCCATAGCCAGCAGTCGGTTCTTCAGGGCTCTGGGGAGGCCCCCTGGGGACCCACCACCTGGCTCTGGCCACTCCAGTCCCTGAAGCACCTGTCCTGTGGCTTTTCGTACGTGTTCCACGTTGTTCAGGGCAATGCAAAGCTGGGAGAGGAGAGGAGGAGAGAAGAGGAAGGGAGGGGAGAAGAAGAGGGGAGGAGAGGAGAGGAGGGGAGGAGAGGAGAGGAGGGCACAGATGACCAGTACTATCCCCAGGATCTGGTTAGGAGAGACCACTCCAAAGGAGCCAAACCAATCCTTGAAACTCCAGTGGCTTTGTCTCATGATTTCACCTCCCCTCTGCTCCCCGCCATTCCTTGGACCCAGCCCCCACCCCAGCAGGCTCACCGGCTCACTCACTGCTTCACACAGGGCCAGGGGCCGTGTGTCTACCTTCCTCCGAACCAGTTCTGGGTAGTACAGCGCAGCCTCACAGATATCCTTAGGGAGAGAAGAAATAAGCCTTTCACCTCTCCTTCATACTTAGAGCTCCCCAAAGATAGCACTTTTCTCTCCCCCAACTGTGGTATGTTCTCCCCCTGCCCCTTGCTCTCCTAGGGCAGGGTCCCCTCAGACTAGAGGCTCTCCAGGTTAAATCTGTCTCTTTGTCCCCTCATTCCGGGCTTCACCTCGGTGAGCTGAGTCACTAAATCCAAGGCCTCAGCTGGTTCCGGCCAGGCCAACTGGGCCCAGAGCTCCTGGGTCTGGGAGAAGCAGAGGGTGGCATCAGCTGCAGAGCTGCTGTGTTTGGAGGTGGCGTCCATGGGCTCCAGCTGGGTGGGGTGGGGGTGAGACAGAAACACAACCATGCATCATGCACTGGTGCTCCTCCTCTGGGGCAGACCCTCCCGTATGATCCCCATGATCCATTCATGGGATCACAGATTTAGAACTTGAAGAGGTCCTATAGGTCATCTAGTCCAATCTCCACATTTAGTTAAGTGATTTGCCCAAGATCGTATTGGTCGAAGGCCAGAATCTGAATCCAACCCTTCTAACTCGATATCCAGTGTCTTTCAATTGAACCACACTGCTTCTCAATTTTCCCCAAACCTAAACTCCCCCCCATCAGACTTGGGTAGGATCAGCTGAACTTCTCCCACCTACCTCCTAGGCCCTCAGCTCCTCTGCTATGGGAGAAGAAGACAGAGGAACCAATTATACTGCCCTCTTCACCTAGAAGGGATGTCTTGGGCTGGGGGTGGGGCAGCAGAGAAGATGAGGTAAAGAGTCTGTCCCTCTCCCCACCCCAGGCAAGGGACAATGCAGCTGGACTACAGAGATCCCATTCTCACCACCCACCTTGTCCACATCTACAGCTCTCTGGAGACGCTGGCGTGTCTTGTCCCGAAGGGTTTGCAGCCACAGGCGGATGGCTGGAAGGAACTGAGTGTGGAATCCTGGCAGGGCCAGGGCAGAGCTGTCCCTAGGCAGGGAGGAAAAGAGGCTAAAGGGTTGGGGTCTTGGATCCCTTCTCCCTCCCTGCTTTAACCTCCCCCAAGGAAGTTGTTAGGTGAAGATGAGACCCCCCCCTTTTTGTTGCATCATTCAGAATGGAACTTGGTAGCTGGAATGGAGGGAGGGGTGGGAGAGATTATTTGTGATGGTCTAAATCAAGGAAGACTTCCTGGAAGAGGGAGGCATATATATAGGTGCTGGTTCCAGGTTAAAGGTTGGGGGTTGCATTGAGGGTGTAGTCTAAGAGACTCAATCAAGAAGGAAAGGAGGAGGGATGTAGAGTGTGGCAAGGGTCTAGGCTTGGTCATAGAGGGAGAGAGAGAACCTCTGAGGGGGACTTGGACATGAGCAGTAGAGCCCTAGGAGGCGATCTTGTCTTCCAGAAATAACCCCTACCCCCAAACCTTTCCCCATCTTCTGACAGGTCATTAAAGTTGGAAAAAAATCTATCAGAGAGAAAGAAGAATAAAACCCTACTTTTCCATACCGCTGTTTACTGTCTACTGAACACTTTCCTTACAACACCCTATGAGGCAGGGGTGCAAGGGTTAGGGCTGTAGAATGCTAAGATAGCAGAGACTGGAATTCACTCACTTGGTGGGGAGGTAGGCTCGCAGGCGCTGGATCTCTGCCAGGGTGATGTAGAGCTCAAAGAGGCCTGGGGCGCTACCCAACTCCAGCCCAGCACTCAGCTCTTCCACTGGAGCCTGGACCTCTTCAGCTACCTGCTCCACAGAGGGCACCCACTGAGCTGGCTTCAGCCACACCCATATGAAAGCTTCTCAACTACTGCCTTGCTTCAGGTGGCTCAGTATCATGGAGAATGGAGCAGGGAGGAGGAAGGAAGAAGGAAAGGAAAAGTAAAAGAGGAGAAGAGAAAGAAGAGGGAAAGGAAAGAGATAGAGAAGGATGGGAGAAATGGAAGAGATGGAGAAAAAGAGTTCTCCTCTTTTGAAAGAGAAGTGAGAAAAAGAAGGAAAGAATACAGAGAAAAGAGAACAGAGGGAGAAAAGGAAGCAGAGCAGGGGATGAGGAGATAGAAGGTGGGAGACAGGACGGGACCATGTGGGCAAACCTACTTTGTGAAAATTCAAATTCATATACAAGATAAATTGACCAAGTAGCATACTGCACACTATCCTAGTATTTATAACAGGGTTTCAAAATGACCAACTGTCTCCTTCCATACATTTAAAATAAGATTCAGTTTATATGCAGCTTTCTCAGGATAATGCTTATTGTGGCCCGCCCATTCTGGAAGATGGATTCCTTGTTCCTAGTAAGCTCAGGCAGAACAAGGAACCCTCTTCTCATCCCCCTTCTCTGCAGGCCTAGGACTAAGGAAGACAGGAAGAGACAAAGGGCCTTTGTTTCTCCTTCCTTCACAGGGTGGGAATTGGGGGTCCAAATTTCTCTTCGAGGGGCCCCCAAAGTGTGGATCTTGGAATAAAGCATTCCCCCAGGCGGCTCCTCACCAGCTTCTCCAGCTGCCGATAGGTGATGCCAAACAAATCGACCTTTACAATACTGTGGAAGGAAAGATGGACCTAGCTGAGGCAGGAAGAAAAAAGCTGGGTATCCTTCTCCTTAGCCTCGTTGTAAAGGTCGTGGTGGTGGTGGTGACAGAGGCCGTATTTTGTCCTTCCTCATGCAAAATTGAAGAGAGCTTTGACTATTTTCCTTGCTTTCTGGGGATAAACTCTCTGGGACTTCCCCAGGCCTCAGCAGCGCAGAGACCCCAACTATTCCAGTATTGGTTTCGCCAACTTGCTGTGTGACCTTGCAAGTGATGGAATTATAGAGTCTTAGAGATCATCTGACCCAACGCCATCCTTTGACAGGGAGTTTTGCCTGACATCTATATAGCACATTATTAAGGTTCTCAAAAAACTTTCTGTAATTCTCTCATTTGAGCCTCACAATAGCCCCATGAATTAGCTACTTCAAGAATTATTAGCCCCACTTCACAGATGAGAAAACAGGTTCAGAAAGATGTGGTGACTTGACCAAAGTCCAGCTGTATAAAGTTGCAAAGCCAGGATTTGAAGATGGGTGGGTTTCCAAATCAGCAATTTTTCCATTAGAAAGCAAGTTTACTGCCTAACATAGTTTGTGTGGCTTCAATTGTCTGGCTTCAGTGTCTTCCTCTATAAGGCAAATAATCATTTCTATCCCATCTCTCCCAGGGATGGGGGTCTATGAGGACCTAATAGAGTGGATGAAAAAAAGTTTTGTCAAGTGAGGTTTTGTGTGTCTGAGGGGGGCTGAATTCCATTTTGAAGGAGAATCCTTGGTGAATTGTGTGTGTGTGTGTGCATGTGTGTATGATCTCTCTGCTTGTCCCTTCTCTGTCTACCCTTCTCTGCTCCCTCACTCCCACCCCATCTTCTCTCCTTCCTCACCTGACAAAGAGCTTTCCATAGACGCTGTGGCTGGTCTGTAAGTCATCATATACGGCATCTGCCAGGCTGATAAGTCCAGGGAGACACTCTAGGCCAGGCTGCAGTAAGAGGTCATTCTCATTGCTCTGGGCTGATCCCAGGACACAGGCAGGCAGGCGCACACACACACACACACACACTCTATGCAGAAATGTCCACACATGTCTATGAGCACATGCTCTTACAAACCAATGGAGAGGAACACAACCCATGACCCTTAGGCCTTGTCTTTGGGAAGTGACCCTCCAGCCCTAGCCCCAGACTATGGACTCTACCTTTCCCAGGGGGCTCCGGCTTCTCTGGAGTCTTTCATACCACTCCTGAGTTCCTTTCTGAAACAGAAACCAGGATGTGGCTTCAAAGTGAGTGGCTATAGAGGGAGATCATTTAAGATGGCTAGACCCAGTTCTATAGACTCCAAGTGTATGAGCTTGGGGAATGGGAGGCTTATGGAAAAACTCTTATCCCTCCTTAGCTTAATAAAGCTGTGTATGTGAAGTAACGGGGGCTTTGTCTCAGGGCACCAACCTGAACGGCTGGCAAAACTCTAATATGTGATCCTCTGGCAAAATAGAAACCACCATAGGAAACAGTTTTTCCTCCCACTCAACTGAATGTAATTACCTCCTATTTATTTTTTCACATCAGGAATGACATAGTTTTTAAGCTGACGGTGGTTTCATGCTGCTTGCCTTGAGATTTGAATTTTGCTAATTGTCCCAAGTGTGAAAATGGTTTGCTATAGTATTGAGTGTACAATGAAACATGAAGGAGGCTGGAGGGTCTGGGTTAAAGCATCCTCTGAGACATAGTAGGGACACATTAGAGAAATGGAGGATCTGGGAAAGTGACCTGGATACTGGCCCCGATTCAGGTGGCCGGGCTACATGGGGAGAGGGGAAGACCAGCCTGGGGCCCTTTGGAGGTTGGGAGGAGCTGAGTGTAGATAGGAGCAAGGACTCTGGTGAGACCAAGGGATACGGGAGAGAGAAAGGATGAGAAGATGGCAACAGAGAGGAGGACTGTCACCAATGGGCCCAGGGGTCACATCTACCTTCAGGGCTGTGGCAATGTCTACATGTAGCTCATTCTGGAATGGGCAGACCATGCGGAAGGGCTGCAGGCTGTAGATCTGACTAAGACACCTGGGGTTGGAGGAAGACATAAAGAGAAAGCTCTAACCAACCTACCTACCATGATGAAAAATCAAATTTTTCAAACTCAAAAACATATTTCTCCCACATAACCTAGCCATCCAAAACGGGCTCAGTGGGATTCCTAAAAGTGAGAGAATGAGTTCTGTATTATTCCAGAACCCTCTCACTTTATCCCTGTCCCCCATTCCTTCACAGAGACCTTATGACCTCAGTGAGCCCCACTTTATCCTCTTCTAGACCCTTAAATCCCTCAGTGAGCCCCTGTCCTTCTCAATGAGCTCCCTTCCTCCTCACTGAGCCCCCACCCATCTCTCTCAGTAATTATCTCACTGAGACCCCTGTCACTAATCCTTTATCCCTCTCACTCAGTTTTTTTTCTTCTATTTTAGAAACTGGGGCTCCCTATTCTTCCCCAGGCTGGAAGTCCACTGGGATCTCACTACTGATTGGCATAGGAGTTTTAATCTGCTGTTTCCAACCTGGGCCAGTCCTTCCCTCCTTAGGCAGCCTGGTGGTACCCCTCCTCCTATGGGGACTCACCATGTTGGTGCTGGACTTAGTGAGGATGCCCCCCCTCCCACCAGGGCAGTGTAGCCCACCTCAGGAGGAACTCAAGGCGGCTGATGGCATTGCTGTTGGTCACAGGGAACAGCTCCCGGAGCTGTCTCAGCAGCAGGAGGGCATGCTCCACGAAGAAGATGAAGCTGTTGGCCAAACTCTCCTCCTGCAGGGTAAGCCAGCTATTCTCCCCAGGGGCCTGGCCAGGACATGCAGGAGAAGCATCCTCCCCCCTTCCCCTGCAGTCATGTCCAAAGCACTTGTACAGCAAGGAAAACAAGAGGCTCAGGGTAGGAGCCCCTAACTTCAAGCCCATAGATGAGCCCAGATGGTGCTGCCCCAGCCCCCAGCATGCACAAAGACAAAGAGGAACATGGACACACATGTGTATGTAAATATACGAACATTATCCCCCCTCCCTCAGACCTGGGCCTTAGGGTGGTGATGCTTAGCCCACCCTCACCCCCCACACACACACACCTGGAAGCTGTTGGTGGTCCCTGATGAGGCCTCTCCCTGGCTTTCCCACCAACCTCCTCCCCTCCCTGACCCATGCAGGGCCCACTCACCTGCTCTCTAGGCAGAGCAGCTGCTGCTTCTCCCCACTGTTCCTGGATGGTTCCCAGTAGCTCCAGAAGGTAGCAGTAGTCCAAGCTACAAGCCTGGTGGTGCTGACTGCTGGCCTGCCAGTGTCTATGGGGCCCCCAACCCAGGCAGCCTATCAGCACAGGCCTTCCCCCTGCCTCCTGCTGTGGTGCCTGGCTCTCCATATGTGCCTTCACCCCTCTGCCCTGTTCCCTCCACATCTATCTTCTCTGCTTCCTTCTTTCCCCTCCTCAGTCCTCTAATCTGCCCCCCTCCTATCTGGCCAGCTCCATCCTTCTCTGCTCACTCTTTGGCTCTCTGGTCCAATGTTTGCCCAGCCCCGAGGCATTCCTTACTATCTGTCCCCACCCATCTCCCTCCACTGCCTGACATTGGATCCCAAGGGCCAGGCCTGGAATTGCTTCTCCATTTAGCAGAAGCAGGAAAATGTCTCTGAGTTTCTAACCTCACTCCAAGAAGCCTGAACCATACTCACATCATGGCCAGCTGCAGAGCTGAGAGGTCTGTCTGGGTCCCATGGTGAGAAAGAATAGTGACCGCAGGCCCACTCAGTTCTCCTTTCCAGCCATAGGCTTCTGGCTGCCAAAGTAAGGGCCCAACATTGTGATGATGATGGTAGGAATGGGACAGAGATGAGAAGCCCTTCTAGGACTAATCCTGCCTGTGCTGATGCTCAGTCCCCTGCCTCCTCTGACCTCTGGCTCCTGGCTTCACATCCTAACTCCAGCACTTATGGTGCTGAAACTCTGGACAAGTCATTCATCGCTCTGAGTCTGTCCCTTCATCTGTAAAATGGGAATGATAATACTTATATTTCCAATTTCAGAGGATAGCCATGAGCAAAATGCTTTGTGAACATTAATGCCCTATAGAAAGACGAGTTATTGTTGGTATTATCTAAACCAGAAGCAGGACAAGGTATCTTTGCTCCCTTGGTAAAGTTTGGGAATAACACCACTGTGTGTTACTGTAACTTGTTTGACTTAATTGATCATAGAATGAATACTTCTGATCCATAGAGTATCATGCTCTGGCATAAAAAGATGTGCATTTAGAAAATGTCACTCACTGTGCCCCTCTATGTACTGTCCCCTACCTGGGGAGCTGCCTACCTTGCCCGCCCTAGTAGCTTTTGGCCTGGATACACCTGGATACGCTGTCCTGTGGTGCTTCCTATCCCATGCATGGGAGTCTCACTTCCCCTACCTGGCTGAGTTTCCTAAGGGCCAAGGACTGTGCCCCCTTTCCACCTACCACACACATACAGTAGGCATCCAAGTTGCTTATTACAGATCTATTCCTTGACATCTATCATTGTTCCTCAGCTGCCAGACCCAGGGAGAGAGAGGGAAAACAGGAGGCTGGGACCTCAAGGCTCAGGCCAAAGCTTTTACTTCCCTTCTTCTATCACCCTCAGCCCCTTCTAGCCACCTGCTGAGAGAAGCAGCGGTCCTTGAACCCCACCTGGTCTTGGCCATGCTCAAACTTAAGCAGTTGGCTGAGGAGAAGTCCATGCACCTGGAAGCCTGACATCCTCCGACTCATGTTGGTATCTCTCTGAAATAGAAGTCCTCATCATGTCTCACTGGCCTATCCCCTCAAAGCTGCCTTTAGTGAGCAGTACTACTCTCCCAGCATTCCTTCTAGACCAAGTGTTGTCCACAATACCCTCCTCACCAACACCCAGCCCCTTTTCCCCATAGCCCTACCCCCTTCCTGGTGCCCTATTCGCACCCACGCCCACAAACACACAAATTCAAATAATGCCACAGGGAGAACATGGATTGTGGCACAATACTCAGTAACCCCAGATAGGAAATGCATCCTCCCTTTGACCTCAGAGTCCACAGAATTCCCAGAGGGGAGAAAATAGGAAAGGGAAAAGATGTGATAAAAAAAGAGAGAGAGAGAGAAAGGTAGAATAGGAAAGAGATGGAGTAAAAATAAAGGGGAAAGTGGGAAAGGAGAGAGATAGGGAAAGAAAAGGGGGAAGGAAAGAGAGAGAGGCAATAGGGAAAAGTGGGGGAGCTCTAAAGATAGTAGAGGGAGGGTGAGGAGAGGGAAGAGAAAGGAGAAAGAGAAGGAAGGAGGAAATTGAAAGGCAGCCAAGAAGGCAGGTGGCAGGAAAAGAGAATTCACCAAGTCCTAGTAGAGCAGCTGGGAACCTTGAGAAGTTTGTTTTCCAACAGCTGTGGATGCCACAGTGGGAACTTTCTGGATCCCAGCCCAGGAGCAGGGCTCCCCACTGCTCTAAGGGTATGAGTAGAAAGGAAAGGCTGCTACCTGCGTGGTGATCAGCTTGAGGATGAGGTGGCAATCTCCCTGGACGCGGGAAGAGCTTGATCGAGGTTCTAACTTGAACCATTTGTCTAAGCCAGTTACGGGGATCTCCTGCAGAAAGAAATGTCTCTCTCATCCCTACTGCCAGCTGCCATTGGTCTGCCAGGAAAAGCCCTGTTCACTTCTCTGCAAACACAGAGCTACCTTGCCACACATAACAGACATGCCCAGAATTCTAGCCAATATTAGAGCTAGGAGGACCTTTGGAGGTACTCCAGACTGACCCCTCACTTGAGAGAGAAGGACGTCATGCCCTAGGCTTCAGCATTTTGGCCAGTGCCTTGGGTGAAGGCAGAAAAGACGCTTGCCCAATTTGTAGATGATGCAAGGCTAGGAAGGACAGGAAGATTTAGATAGGCTTGAGAGATAGGTGGAAGAATCTAATAAAATAATCTATTATTTGTGTTATAAATTTTTATATTATATTATTTATATTTGTATCATAAATATAAATAATATAATCAAATAGAAATTTATATACAAAATAATACAATGAAATGATAAATTTATATATAAAATGACATAATAAAATTATAAAGATAAATGCATACTTCTGATGAGGGAGCTAGATGCCTCAGTGGATAGAACGTGGGGCCAGGAGTCCAGAAGACCTGAGTTCATATCCAGCCTCAGACATTCACTAGCTGTGGGACCCTGGGTAAGTCATTTAACCTGTCTTAATTCGCTGGAGAAGGAAATGGCAAGCTACTTTGTCAAGAAAACTTCACAGACAGTATTGGCATGCTATCTATGGTCTACAGGTCATGAAGAGTCAGACATAACTAAACCCCTGAACAACAACAGTAACAATGTAGTTCTAAATTTGCAGCTCCCAAAGTGAACTCAACAATTTTATGATGGGGGAGCCATGACTAGACAACAGCTCATGTGAAAATAATAAAGGCTCTAGGAAGGGGAGGTTCAGTGGGCAGCCTTCTCAGTATGATTCCATACTGTATTTTAGGCTGCATTAGTGGAAAAGGAAGGTGAGAGTCCCACTGATCTCTGCCCTGGCCACACTGTTTGGAGGAACCATGTTTAGTTCTGGACAGGAAGAACAGTGACACACTAAAACATGGCCAAGGAAGATGAACAGAGTAGTAAAAGGGCTAGTGACTGCCAAATAAGGAGCAGGGAAAGTTTGGCCTGGAGAAAAGACTTGAGGTGGTAAATGAGTCCCATCTTCAAGAATCTGAAAAGCAGTCGTGTGCAAAAAGGATTCGCTTTGTTCTGCTTGGCCCCAGAGAGCAGAACAAGGGAGTTACAGAGGGGAAGATTTTGGTTTGATTTATAAGGGAAAACTTCCTAACAATTAGAGTTGTCTAGAAGTGCAACAGGCTGTCTTATTTGGGATAGAATAGGATGAGATGGAAGGAAGGAATTCACCATCATTGGAGGTCTTCAACCAGAGGCTGGATGAGCCCATCTCCAGAATGTCACATAGGAGATTCCTACTCTGGTACAGTCTGAACCTCTTGGGTTTCTTCCAACTCTGAGATTCTATGGCAGCCCCAGAAGGGGAGGGATGTGTACAAAGCCATACTTGGATATGTGAAAGATCTGTAATGTTAGTATGAGGGAATCCTAGCATGGTAACCTCACCTATGGAACATTATAGTCCTTCTATGATAGGATACAAGCAAGTTGTCTGAGGCAGCTGGATAAAGCAGCCAGGCACCTTCAGGTAGAGAAAGGAGGTAGCATCTGCCAGGCAAGCCAAACTACCATTGCCAGCCACTTTGACCACTGTCTCCCCTCAGACTCTGATGGACACATCCTAGGACCCTGAATCCAAGAGCTTGGGGAATAGCCAGGCTTCCAGCCCAATGGTCTCAGCCATCATCCTGGGAAGCAGCCCCTGGGGAGATGCAACCCAATAAATGCTCCTTCAGGGGCTGCAGCTACAGTTACTGAAGATCCAGGGGAAAAAAATTCCTGTCATCAAAGTCCTTGGATCTGTCAAATTGTGTGACATCACAGACTGGTACGGTTTATTGATTAGAAAAGACATGAAGAAAGAGGCATCGCCATCTGCTTTGTTGCTACATCCAGGATTCATTCCCATCATATCCCAGGGCTAAGACCAGGAACCCCAAACTGGGGAATCAGAAACTGGGAAGTCATATGCCCAGTTCCTGCTCCTGAAAGGCAGGGCCTCCCTTCCTGCTTCAGATGTGATTAGGCCTGGGCAGTAGTTAACAGTTCTTAAGGTTTTCCTTTTTCTAGCTGGGAGCAGGAGCAGAGAGCACAGAAGGGAGTTTCTGGGATCTGCTCCTCTCTAAGACTCTTAGAAATGGGATGGACCTTAGCAGTTATTTAGTCTAGCACAATCCCCTTCATAAATGCCAAGCCTCTGCTTGGAGAACTGTAGTGATAAATTGACAAGTATTTCTTAATTGCTTAGGAACCTCTCCAAACAGCTCATGCCATTTTTGGAGAATTCTAAGCGCTAAGAAGTTTTTCCTTCCATCACCCTTAAAACAAAACATTCCATCTCCCAAGTCCAGGCATTTTCACTAGAACTCTTTCCTTCTTCATCTCCACCCCCTGATTTCCCTGGCTTCCTTCAAGTCCTACCTTCTACAAGAAGTTTTTCCCAATCCCTCTTAAGTCAAATTCAAATAATGCCAAAAGTGCTAATTAAATGCTGATAATTCTGTTGATTAGTTCTAATTTAACCTGTATATATCTTGTCTGTACATGGTTGTTTGTATGTTGTCTCCCCAACTAGACTGAGCTCCTGGAGACAATGGACTTTGGACATCTTGATGGATAAGCAAGATGGACATCTTGGTTTGTATCTTCAGTGCTTGGCACAATGTCCTGCACACAGTAGGAATTTAACCAATGCTTGTTGACTTGACTAAAATTGTCTCTCTACAACTTTCGCTCATAGCTCCTAATTCTGTCTTCTGGGGCCAGACATAATGAGTCTCACCCTTTTTCCATATGATACTCCTTCAGACTTGAAGACAGCAATCATCCTATGTAAAGAGTACTGTGCTAAGGACTCAGGAAAGAAACAAAGTTTAAAACAGACGTTATCTCTGCCCTTGTGGAGTTTGGGGCAGCTAGGTGGCACAGTAGACAGAGCACTGGGCTTGGAATCAGGAAGATCTTCCTGAGTTCAAATCCAGCCTCAGACACTTACTAGCTGTGTGACCCTGGGCAAGTCACTTAACCCTATTTGCCTCAGTTCCTCATCTGTAAAATGACCTGCAGAAGGAAATGGCAAACCACTCCAGTATCTCTGCCAAATAAAACTCCAAACAGGGTCATAAAGAGTTGGACATGACTGAAAAATAACATGGAGCTTACGATGTAGGATGGGTATGACAACACAAAAAACTACCATGTAAAATATGGTAAGATTATAGGGTGAGTGACCACCATGCATGTCTTCTCTATTGTAATTCACCTTTTTGAACAGCTGTCTCTCCTACCACTCCTTGTCACACAGAACTATTAACAGTTCTCTCAATTAACAGACCATCCCTTTAATTAACCACTATGAGGCACTTTGGTCCCAAACTATCTTGTGTTTCATGACAAAAGCTTTGGGGACACCCTGTGTTTGTTTTTATTTACTCAAAATGTATGCTGTATATATTTCTATATTGCACTTGCTACCCTCCCTATCAGAATGTAAGTTCTCTTGCCTTCTAGAAGTAAAGATAGTTTCATTCTTTGGACTTGTATCCCCAGTACCTAGCAGTGACTGGTGTATACAGTAGGCACTAAATAAATACTTGTGGTGATTGACCGATAGCCACATCATCCCGACGACTCACATACTGGGTTTCTAGTGTACTAGGAAACCTCCCCCTCCCCAAGGTCCTTTTCACATGAACCATTGTCTCATTAGATACTCATTATCCAGCCTGATAGACACATGTAGTTGATGTTTTAAACCCACAATTTCTGACTTTGTGGGGTTTTTTTACTGGTCCTGTGATTTTATAAACCTGTCATATTTCACCTTATACCAGTTGGCCCATGTCCGTATCTTTTTAGTTCTTGCTTCTATGATCCTTCATGTTCGCTCTCTCCCAACTTTGCGTCATCCTCGAACTTGGATAACTGTGTTACCTAGGCCCTTGATCAAGTCATTTATAAGTTCAATAGCCTCGGGCTCAGTACAGAGGGCCTCCACCCCCACCAGAGACACCTCGCCCCCCCCCCCCCCAGCTGATACCTAGTAATACTCTCTGCCAGCTCCTCTTTTCCTCATTTGGGGAAGTTGTTGATAGCAGTTGGAGGAATGAAAGTGGTTTTCTCTTTACTCACTCGAATGGGGATGTTGAGGCAGCCCAGGAAGTCATCGGCATTATCTTCTGAGGCTCCTGCCATTCCATTAGCCCGGGCTGATTTGACAATCTGTTTGAAATACCTGTAGGAAGAAGATGATAGAGGAATCCTGAAAGCCTCAAATTCCTCACCTCCTACTCTGTACTATTTAGTTGTTTTTCCCCCTCCCTACTATTTAGAAGAAGGCTATCACTAGCTAATTCCTCGGTGCTTCCCAGGGGCCCTATTCTGGCTATGGCCCAAAACAAGAGGAGGGGTTGGCAAAGAATCAGGCAGCAGAGGCCACAGACTCCATGGACCGCACTATCATCCTTAAGTGTGGCTGTTTCTCATATACAGCTCCACACTGGTTGTCTTTCTTCCCCCTCTACCTTCCTTCATCTCACCCCCACCCCACCATTTTTCTCTGGCAACAGTGTTTATGTGTCTGCTGTCTATACCTGCCCATTCCTTTGAAGCCAATGACTTCATTAAGTTTTTTGCAGGCCTCAGCCACAGAGACGTCATCATCATGGTCCCTGAAAGACACAGGAGACCCAGTTGTGGGCCATGGACCTCACCAGCCAACCTTAAACCCAGTCAGAAGATTTTACCCTACCTACCATATGTCCAGGTGCAGCTGGTCATTGGAGGCATCGTCTATTTCACTGCCAGAGAGAAAAAGACCACCCTCTGCTCAGGCATGGTCAGGAGAGGGATAGCTTTCCCCAGCCCATCCCTGAAGCAAATTTCCAGGAATGGCCCTGAACCCTGAACTGCCCTATGCTGTGTCACTGTGGTTCAATGGAATGACCACAGTCAAGAGAGGTAGCCTGGCAGAATGAAAAGAATGCTAGACTTGGGATCAGAAGACCTGGGTTCAAATCCTGAATCTGCTACTGTGTGACCTTGGACAAGTCAGTTAATTTTTTAGGATCTTGGTTTCCTTACTTGTGAAAGGGCAGAGTTGGGCTAGGATGTCAACTTTAAATCTACCATCCGCCAACTCTTTGTGTAAATTATTTCCCTCAGGGGCTCATTTCTAAAATAGGGATAACAGTTCTCTCTCTGCTTTGCTGACTGGGCTATTATGAGGATTACATGAGATAATGGATGAGAAAGTTCAAATCTGAGATTGCTAACGAGAGCCCAGGACAGTTAGGAATGAGGAGAACTGAGTCTAGTCCAGCCTTTGCCACTAAATCACTGGATGATAAAAAGCAAGTTGTTCCCTTGTGTGAGTTCTTATTTTCCTGCTCTGGAAAATGGGAAAACTGATAGAGTTGGCTGCTGTAGCCATTGGGGTCCCTCCTTTCCCTCCCACATCCATGCTCTTTGCATGGCTGGATGAATAGTCCTAAGGCTACCCCGGATCCAAGGTCAGGGCCCTGTTTCTGGCCACAGGGGCTGAGCTGCACCGCATCCCGCAGCTGTCCTTACAATAGGAAGTGTTCATTCCAGACAGGATTCAGGGTGCTGTTCTTGACTTCGGTGACCTGGATGTACTTGGCTGGGAGCACATCTCGAGCACTGTTGCGTTTCTCTACCTTCTCTTTTCGCTTTCGAAAGCTGAATTTCCGCTCTTTCTTTTCCCCCTGCTCTCGGGGGCTCTGACCGATCAGGATGCCCAGCATGCAGTATGGGTCACTGAATCCTGGGTAGAGGAAGCACAGTTATCCACTGCCCACTACCCATCTTAAGCCCTGCACTCAGGCCTCAGGTCAGCCCAATGGTCCTTAACGTCTGCTGGAAGATTTCAAACTACCTTTAGGCATAAAAACAGGAATCATCAGGAAGGAAAACACCCCCCAACCTAACAAGCAAAGGCCATGGCCAGAAACCCATGACAGGACCTAGGTCTGCCCCTAATTCTTACAACACAGTCCTGCTTTTTGCTCCTAATTTCCCCCTCCACACTTGCATCCATGGGAATTGGGAAACAAAGAAGCCAGTCTCCCCAGCTTTGGTGACTACCCTCTAGAGGTCATCCCATCTAGTCACCCTGGGTAGGATTCTTTCCCACCAAACCCCACCATTCCAGTTACTAGGTGACTATCTACCAGTCCCACTTCAGTCGCCTTTGTCTGAGAACAAGGTAGCAGTTTCTTAGAACTAGAAATTAACTAGATCTGATCCCATTAGGGGCTTGGCTCCTGGCCTCACCAGCAAGTCAGGGGAAACATGGCTATGATTAGCACCCCCACTCAAACCCAACTCCCCCTGATCAGAGGAGGGACTTTGTAACTTCAAGGCCAGGCAGGACTGTTTCTCTTTCTCTCCCCAGCAGAAATACAAAGTATACAAGAAGGAAGAAATCCAGGGATCCAGTGATCAGACTAGAGGGTTGAGATCTGAAGCACAGAACTCACTCACCGTTGGCATCCTTGGCCAGGAGGTTCTTGGCCCTCACAACTGTGACTTTCAAAGAATATGCTGGAGGCTGAGAGAGTAGAAAGGGCCCAGTGAGAGGGGAGTCCATAAGCCCTCAGACTGGGCTTAGGTACCCTAGAGAAGGTACCTCCAGTGCCTGCCCACAGTGAAAATCTGGCTAGCTTAGAAAAGATGCTGTGACATTTTAGCTAGTGGGAGCTCCTGGGAGGGTTTGGAAGTTCCAGTGTTGAGAGGGAGAGTGGGAGGCCAATATTAGCAGGAGATTACCAAAGCTTCCTCTACCTTCCATCCTGCTATCAACCCTTGGCTGATCCTCATGGGTCCTTCTAGACAAAAGGGACTACAGGACACCAAATGGGAAAAGGAGCTAAGTTTGGGGCAGGGAGCAGGGGAAAAGGGGGAGATTGTGGGTGGCAGAATGGAGAGCAAGAACTAGAGGTCAAAAACATTGAAAAAATGGGGCAGCTAGGTGGCACAGCTAATAGAGCATGGAGTTCAAATCTGGACTCAGACACTTCATACTTACTAGCTGTGTGACCTTGGGCAAGTCACTTAACCCCAATTGCCCTGCCTTCCCCCCTCCAAAAAGAAAAAAAAAGTTGAAAAAATGAATGGGATACAAGAATAATGGGGATGGGATCTCACAATATCCTCCCCTACCCAATGGTCCCCTGTTACCTTGGCTTCCTTCACACGATGCAGGGCTGCCTCCAGCTCAGAAGAGCTCATACCAAACACCTGGGCATGCAAGGCAGAGAATGGAAGGGCTCACTAGC
The DNA here is from genome assembly GCF_028583685.1 of Petaurus breviceps papuanus. NCBI lineage: Eukaryota > Metazoa > Chordata > Mammalia > Diprotodontia > Petauridae > Petaurus > Petaurus breviceps. Next base: position 27,623,405 of record NW_027185694.1, on the reverse strand, counting down.
CTACCTCAGGTAATGGGTATGGCACACAGGGTTCCAAGGGGCCATTGGGGTATCAGACCAATAGGCCACTGCGTGTCAGATTCATCTCTCCATGAATCTGGTTTCCTCCCTCCCTCCCTTTTGAGATATGGGGGAGGGTAAATGAGGACCTAATGCCTCATTCAGGCCCACAAACTGTGAGGCCAAACACAGCCCCATATCCTGGGGAAAGGGCAGAGGACTGACTTCACAAGCATGCTCAGCCCCTTGGCCCAGAGAGGAGGATTAACCCCCTCACTTCCCCGGCTCTTTCCAACAACCTCAATATTGGCATTTCTGCAAGATTCTGAACAGGGGGTGCAAAGGGACTGCTCAGGTTTCAGGACTTCCATGCTTAGTAATAATAATACCAGCTCACACTTTCATGGCACCTTAAGGTACGCAAAGCACTTTCCTCACAACAACCCTGTGAGGTAGGTACTGCAAGTATTATTATCTCCATTTTACAGATGAAGAAACCAAGGCCCAGAAAGGTAAAGTGATTTGCATGAGGTCACATAGCAGGGGAAATGCCAGAGCCAGGAATCGCACCCAGCTTTTCTTAGCCCACATCATCTCTATATCCACATCTGTCGCATCACTAGAACAGAATTGAGTGTGTTTATACAATGACTCCCTCCTGTACTTCAAATCCAGCCCTTTACACAACACCACACAGTCTCAAACTCCAGAAGTATCACTGATGTTTGACAAATAACATAACTTTTGAAAATAAATGAATGAATTTAGATTTGGAAAAGGAGGGCTCCTGGACTGGTATGTGTCCTGACCTACCCGAAGGCAGGGAGATAACCCAGATGGTGCCCCAGAGTCAGTTCCCACCTGGGGAGTCTGTAACAATCCTAGAGGCTACAGTCATGGAGGTGAGTGACAAAGACAACCTCCTGGGGTACTCAATTCCCAAACCCAGAAAACAGGCATGCCTTGCCTTGCCAGAGCCCCCGAGCACCAGCAACAGATTGCCTATCCCTCCTGAGCTATACCGAAGGATAGGCTCAAAGGCTAGGCTCCTCAACTTGCCCTTCCCCTTCATGGTATGGGGCTTCAGAAGAAATACCATAACCAAACCTCAGGCTCCAAAGGGAGATTCCCCCAGAAGGGAGGAATTTTATAGACATGCCACTTTTAATTTCCAAGGACTCTTTATCCCCTCCCCCCCCTTCCAACTGTGCCTCCCAAATCCTAATCACCAACTGGCTTTGACTAGGGAGGTAACTGAGGGTCTCTATGGATGGGGAACTAGGTTCACACTCTCTTCTAGAACTCACTCTACCTAAAGAATTCTGAGTTTTTTCCCAGGGGGGGTCTCAGGTGGAGAATCAGTTCAAGTGGGTAGATTGTGGGATGTAGAGATTTTTGGGCCCAAATCCAGGCACTTGAATTCTCATCCCAGTTAATTACCTCAGTAATCTTGGGTAAGTATTCTAGATCTCTCTTCTTTTTCTGGCCAAACTCCTACACTACACTCCTTTCACTCTCTTCTGAACCTTTGGCCATCTGGCTTCTGACTCCATCATTCAACTGAAACTGCCTTCTCCAAATTACCAATGATTTCTTAGTTGCCCAATCTAACGGCCTTTCCCCAGTCCTCACCCATCTCCATCTCTCCATTTAACACTATTGATCATTCTCTCCTTCTGGATACTCTCTTGGCTTGGGGTTTTTCATGGCACTGCTTACCTCTTTTGGTCTTCCTCTCACTTATCTGACTGCTCCTTCTCATTCTCCTTTGTTAGATCATTATCCAGGTGATGCCTCGAATTGTAAGCAAATTACTAGACTCTGTCCTAGGTCCTTTTCTCTTTTCTATCCCATGGTGATCTCATCAGCTTCTGTGGGATCAGTTGTCACTTCTATGCAAATAACTCCTATCTATATATCCAGACCTAGTTTATCTCCTGAGCTTCAGTCCCATGTTACCCATCAGTCTATTTGCATTATATATCATAAGCAAATTAGAACTCATGATCTTTCCTTTCCCAAAACCAATACCTCTACTTTTTTTTTCTCCTATCAGGGGTACCTCTAATCATCCAATCACCCAGGTTCACAACCTTGGTATCTCCCATTCTTACCTCCTTGCCCTACCTCACTCCATGCATCCAATCAGTTGCCCGATCTTGTCATTTCCACTTCTCTGACATCTATTTGCTTTTCTCCACTCACAGACACCACCCTGGTACAGCCACCCCTCATCACCTCTCACCAGGACAGCCTCCTAACAGAGCTTCTTGTCTCAAGGCTCCCCCTACTCCAAACATTCCTATAGAGAGTCACCAAAGTGAAGGTCCTAAAACAGTTTAGCCAGGTCACCCCTCTACTCAGTAAACTCCAATGGCTCTGTTATCACCTTCAGGATCAAACACTAATGCCTCCCTCACTAGAGGCATTCCAAGTTCTTCACCCCATTACTCCTTCTTAGCTTCCACACATTACTCCCTTCCCTGTACCCAACATCCCACTCAAACTAGCCACCTTGCTGTGTACACACACTCTACCCCCTGTTTTATACTAGGAATTCAGTCTCCCTTTTCAATTCCACTTTTTAGAATTCCAATTTCCTGCAAGACTCAGCCACCTTCTGTACGAGGCCTTTCCTAGTTCCTCTACCCCTTTCCCCCACAAGGTTACCTTGTATCAAGGTTATTTTTCCCCCCAGTGGGGACGGGAGAGGTAGAAGGGAGAGAAAACTAAATACTTGTTCAATTGGGAAAAAAAGTTACCTAGTAACTGTTCTGTCTGTGTCTGCCTCCTGTCTATGTGCCATAGCCTCTACAGATGGAATGTAAGCTTCCTGAGGGCAGAGAGTATTTTCCTTTTGCCTTTGAATCCCTAGCACTTAGCACAAATGTATACTTAATAGATAACTGTCACCTGGAAGAAGTAATTAAATGGCACCTTCTGCATGAAGCCTTTCTTTATCCATGTGGCCTTCTAGGTCCTTGGGTGAGGTCTTTGGATTGAGTCCAGGTTTTACAGAACAAATCCTTTTATTAAGGGGATTAATTCTGTGAAGTTTGGATTTAGTCAAAGGGCCACACTTTGAGGACCTAGAGGACCACATGTGGTTCCCCATCCCTGCCAAAAATGTATCCCCTGATTCCACTGAATTTCCAACAACAAAATCCCCTTATATTTATTTGGCTAACATCCTCCTGTATGTGATATGTGTAGAAAGCCTCCCCTGATAAAATATAAGCTCCCTGAGGACAGAGGCTGTCGTGCTTTTGTATTTGTAGACCCACCACTTGGCCTAATGCCTGAACATAATAGGTGTTTACCAGGTGCTTGTGTGATTGATCTTTCTATAGCCTCTATAACTGGGCAAAGAAGGTGAACAGCACTTTAGGTCCCCCCAAAATGACTTCCTCCAGTCAGCAAGTAAGGCATTTGTGGTGCAGTGAGAAAAAAATAGCACTGAACTAGGGACCCTCGGACGTGAGTTCTAATCCTAACTCTGACACTATGCTTTGTGTTCCTGGGCAAGTCACTTTTCCACCCTAGGTCTCGGTTTTTTCACCTGACCAATGGAGGGGCTGAGTCTATATGATGTCTAAAGTCCCTTCCAGCTCTTATGACTCTATAGCATAAAGTGGGAAGGAAACTTTTGGCATGAACTGGTTAGCCTCAACTCCAGACTGTCCCATCCATCTTCCAAGGGACCTTTGGGTCCAATTTCTGAAACAAGCAGGGAAATTGGGATGGAGATGGGGATATGTGTCTAGGCTCCTTGGAGGCTGCTCCTGCCGATTTAGGGGAAGGATGAACACCTTCTTGGAGCAGGTTCCCCAGGGCCTGGGTAACCAGTTGCAGGGGCTGAGTCCTCTATTCTCACACACCTTAAGCACTTGGATAGGGAAGGGGAGAGAAGGACTTTACTTACCCTGACAGATCCCGCTGTAGAGCAAGAGTTCAAACAGAAAACAGCAAAAGAAGACAGCAGACAGTTTAAAAAAAAATACACATTTACAACAAGACTCCCAAGCTCAACACAGACAGACATAGACAATGGGACCACAAAAAAGCATTGTGTCTGTGGGGGTAGGTGAGAGAGGCCTGAGCCTGGACCGAGCTGGGCACATAAGGACTCAGGAGAAAATGGACCACCACATTTCCCCCTTGCGTTCCCTGTCCACTGCCTTGGGAAAAGAGGTCCAGAAAACAGGTCTTTTGTCCATACTTGGCAGGGCACTGGGAGTGACCTTTGGGAGAGCACTGGGAAGGTTAGGGTTGGGCAGCGAGACATACTTAAGGACCAGTAACTATAGATGTTTGTACCATCTCCTAGTAAACAGTAAACACAGCAGACATGAGGAAAAATGGGACAGGTGACTAGATTCCAGAGACAGATGACTTGGACCACCCTCCTTTCTCTCTCTCTTTTTCCCCCTCCATCCCTTTCTCCCTCTCTTTCTCTCTCTCTCCTTCTCCCACTCTTCTCTTCTCTCTCTCTCTCTTTCCCTCTCTCTCCTCCTCCCAGTCTTCTCTCTCTCTCCCTCTCTTTCCCTCTCTCTCCTCCTCCCACTCTTCTCTTCTCTCTCTCTCTCTTTCCCTCTCTCTCCTCCTCCCACTCTTCTCTCTCTCTCTCTCTCTCTCTCTCTCTCTCTCTCTCTCTCTCTTTCCCTCTCTCTCCTCCTCCCCCTCTTCTCTCTCTCTCTCTCTCTCTTTCTTTCTCTCTCCCCCTGTCTCTCTGTCTCTCTCTTTCCTTACATTTTTCCTTCCCTCTCTTTGTAGCCCTCCTCTCTCCCTCCCCCCCATGCTGACCTGGTATCTTGGCTGTTTATCAGTCTATTTTGATGGGCAAGAACTAATGCCAATCTCCAGGCAGGGTACTTATAAACCACTAGCTCCTGTCCTCCCTGGAGGAGCCTCTGGGACAGGCATCCTAAATGGGGCTTAAATGCTGGCTAAATCCAAGGACAAATAAAATCTAAGGAAACTCACCAAAGGGCAGACAAAGCCACCAACCTCCTCCCCAAGGTAGAGCCCCTCTGACCTGCTGCTCAGTGGAGGTTACCCTGAGGACCAGGGTAGACTCACTTTTCGGCAGTCACCCTTTAGGGGTGGGGAAATGGGATCAACATTTAAGGAAGGCCCTCCCTCAAGGGCTTTCCCTTTTTCCAGAGGTTCCCTGGGTCAGGATTGGAGGGAAGGTGGTATCCAGGAGATCCCTCCTCCCCACTTACCTTCTGAAGATAGTCAAAGAGTTCATCTTCATTGGCTACATGCTCTGGGGATACCACCCCCGATCGGTAGCATACAGTGTACAGGGCTTCCTCAAAGAGCATTTCCATCTGTTACGGATGTGGGGATAGAGGTGAGGCCAGGTGGGATGAGACATCTTATGGTCTCTTATCCTCAGTGCCCCAGAGAGAAGGATGCACCTAGGCTGGGAATGCTAGACACGCAGCCCAGAAGACTAAAGGCCCCCAAGAAGGCCAGAAGACGAAAGCACCCCAACCTCTCAAAGGTAGAACCCCTTTGCTGAGGGGAGCAGACCCGGCCCTCTTCCCCACACTCCAGTGTGTCCAAGGAAGAGCTAAGGAATAGGAACATGATATGCTCTCTCCATTACCTCCTTCTTGGTTGGCATCAGGCTTTCAGCAGCATGGCCAAGGCCCAGGGGCTCCCTAGGAGGAGGGGCACTGCTGTGTAAGACACCCTGCGGGGAAGATGGGAATTAATGAAGCATGGGTTCCTCCCAAGAGGAGGATGGGAAAGCTTGGGTGGGGAAGGGGAAAGGAGCCTTCTCAATCCCTAGTGCCTCAGTTCACTCAGTACATGGGGAGTGGGGTTAGTGTACTGCCTTCTTGCCACTTGCACTACTAACCTCTTTTTCCAATTGTTGCTTCCAAAATGGGGAGAGAGGGCTGAAGGTAGAAAGGTGTTAGTGGGGGAAAAGGATTTCCCTTCATCTAACCTCCCCTCTAGAACAGAAATCAGGTGCCTCCCCAGACTCTAAGTGGCCACCCCCTGGCATATGGGGTTACTTTCGACAGCCAAGTTACACTGGAACAGGAATTCTTAACCTCTTATGTCTGATATGCCTATGGACCTCAGAATAGGTTTTTAAATGCATAAAACAAAATACATAGGATTTTAAAGGAAACCAATTAGTCACCAAAAAAAAAAAATTGTTTGGGGACCTTAAGCTAAGAACTCCTTCATTAGAGGACCTGTAATGTCAGAAGTGAACACATGGGTTACATTTGGATTATGGTTCCCCAGGCTCCCACCACTGGAAATCTCTGGCGCTGTTCAGCCCTGTGTTGTCGGATTGACTTCACAGAACCAACAGAAAGCCTTTGAGTTGTTTAGAAAGTGACCAAGTATCTACCTTCTCCTGCCTAGTACAGGCTGTGAGGTCTCCTGGCGCCAGCTCCCCACAGGGAAACAGCTTTGGGGAACTAGAGGGCAGCAGGGGAGACAGCCACTGGAGTTCCCGAACCCTTTGACCCAACTGCCCTTCTCACCTCCAGCCGCCCCAAACGCTGTCTGGTTTCTTTCTTCTTCAGAATCAATTTCATCTTCGAAAAGAAGTCACCATCATCTCCTTCCTCCCTGGAGGATGACAGAGGTAGGGAGTTTCAGGGTGAGCCACTGAATCTGCCTCACAGACCATAGGTCTGGAGTCTGAATCAACAAATCCCAGCAGGTGCATACCTGTCCCCAGTCCCAGTCACCAGCCTCCAACGATAATAATCCTGAGAATAACCATTTCAACAATAGCTACACATTTCAATGGTACTTTGAAGTTTACAAAGCTCTTTTCTGACAACATCCTGTGAAGAAGGTAGCAAAATTTTTACTACCCCCATTTTACAGTTTTAGAGAACTGAAGCTCCAAGAAGTTAGATGACTTGTCCAGGGTCACACAGACAGAAAACAGAAGAACCAGGATTCAGTCCCATGCTTTTCTACTCCAGACCTAACTTTCCATGATGCCACACTGCCTGGGAGATGGGCCTCCATTTCCTCATGAGCCCTGACTGCCTCTCAAAGCTGCTGTGAGGGATGCCATGGCATAATGGAGAAAAAAGGAAATATATACACGATTTTTATCAACTATCTTGGTTGGGTCATTCTACCCTCTTCAGCTCTATCACTGATGCAAGGACCAAGTGGTCCCCAGCTCCAACCTCAGATCCAGCAGCCTGAGTGTTTGCCTTCTGGAAGATCACAGTCTCATAATATTTAGAACTTGATAGGATCACAGAGGGGATTTAAGGAAGGAAGAGAAGGAGCTGCTGTTGGCCCACAATTCAATTAACTTGTCCAGAGTCTGTGGGATTTGAATTCAGATCTCCTGACTCCAAAATCAGTGCTCTACCCATTACATTACAATATGTCTTACAAAGTGCTCTTTCTAGGAGTAAACAGCCTTTCCAGTCTTTGAGGCTGTCCTGCTGTTTTCATTCATCCCTCTTACTTTTATCTGGATTTGCATGGACCCTTCACTCCCATCTTGCCCACCTCATTTCTAGATGAATAGGTTGAGTCCCAGAGTAGTACAGCTTGTCCAGAGTCACACAGGAACCAGCAACCAGACCAGGGGGTGGATTTAGGTGCCTTGACCCCTTTGCATTCATTATTCAGTTTATCTGTGACCATCACTCAATAAAATGAGGAAAGGCCAGAGGTCCCAGGTGGATGGGGCTCAATCAGCAAGGCAGGCTGCTAGAATAAGTCCCTAGCAAACTGCCACCTCCACTATATCTCACCTGGGCACAGACACAGTGTCCTGCCCTGCCATGCTGGGGTAAGGAGACATTAGGCAGGACAAGCTAGCTTTCAGACTAGGTATCTAAAAATGTAAGCAGCTTCTCCTGCTGAGGCCTCAGTCCTCCAACTGAATGAAAGGAAGGGTACTTATGGAGAGGAATGGGGCTTGGGGTGGGGCAAGCATAAAGGAGAAAAGAGGACTCTGGGAAGAGGATGGGAGAGGAGCTCAGTGCCAGTTCAGTGACCTCCTCATGCAGCCAGACCATGCCTCCCACCCCCTTTCTTCTGTTTATGGAAAAAAATTAAAAGTCAGTAAAGAAAATAGGACATGCAGAGGGAGGAGAGAGGGGAAAAGAAAATGTGTGACCTCAACCCCTCTTTTCTAATGGGCTCTTCTCAACAATAGTCAAACCTTTTGAAGTGGGCTTCTTAGGAAACAGAGCTGATTTGAATTCCCTGATTGGATTTCAGGAAGACTTGAACATCTCTCATCAATGAGTAGCTGTGAGAGGTCAGCCAGACTCTTTTGTGCTCCCCAGACACAAAAGAAGAAATGGGAAAAGGTGAAAGGAACAAAAATGATTTCTGCCTGAAGAGTAGAGGCGGGAGGTGGAGGTGGGGGGTGGGGAGAAGAAGAAGAGAGACAGGGCCTCAAGGCTATGAAAACTCTTCATAGAGGAAGATTGTGAACAATTGTTTAGTCTGCCTGAGGAAGAATCAAAGGGAAAATGGGCTTGAAACTATAGCAGCCCCTTTCCTATAGCAAAAAACTGAAAGCTAAGGGGGTTCCCTTCTATTGGGGAATGGATGGATGAGATTATGACCTATGAGGGTAATGGAATACTAATCTGTTAGAAGAAAGGATGAAAGGGACAGTTTGGGGAAACCTGGGATAACTTGTGTGAACTGACGCATGGGGAAGTAGGCAGAACCCAGGAGGATAATGTATACAGTGACAACAGCATTGTAAAGGAAAACAAACTTTGAAAGACTTGGAAATTGTGATCAATGCAATCACAGTACAATCCCAAAAGACAGAAGTCATAACACCTTCAGACGTGTGAAGGAAAAAAGATGAAGAATGAGATGTTTCATTTCCAATTTAGGAACTTGCTTTGTTTGACTATGTATATTTGTTATGAGGGTTTTCATTTTCTTTTTCTATGATGGGGAGGGCAGGTTGGAGAGAGAAAATAAATGCTTGATTATGTGGGAAAAATTTTTTTTTGTACTTCAGAAAGACTAGCAGGAGAGATTTAGGGTAAATGTAAGGGAGAACTTCCTTTTAGTGAAAGATTTTGGAATTTGCAGTGGATGAGCTTAGAGAGGGAAGAGGCTTGGTCTTTGGATGTTCCCAGAGATGGCATTAATTCCCATCTTTCTATAATAAGGAAGATATAGTCCAGAGGAGAGGACTTAGTACAATCCTACATCCGTCTGCAGTGGAAGGAGCCTCAGAGGGAATCCAGACCAACTTCTCCATTTCTGTAGAGAAGAAAACTGAGGACCAGAGAGTGAAGGAATATGATTCCTGTTTCTTCATATTGTAGAAGTGATAGGCTTTACAACTCTTGTGAGGTAGACTCTCAACCTAGGCACACTGTGTGCTTAGACACCTTGGCAGGCATAAAAATAGCTCCCCAGAAGAAAGAGATGCCAAGGCCCCAGAACATTACAGATCTGACGTTTTATCTTCCTTTTAAAAAGGACAGGTCAGCTTCACTAATCTGCCACGGAACAGTTGTTGCTGTCAAAGGCAGAATCAGACAAACTGAGCCTTCTCCTCAGGGTCATCCCTCCTACTGCAGATGAGGGGGATTGTCAGGGAATCTGAGGGATGAGGAGGAAACTGAGGTCCTCTAAGGAAATGGGTCTAGGATAGGCACAACTATCAAGGCTTCCAGTGCATACCCGAAATAATAAACCTAACAACATTTATATATAATTTTAAGGTTTCCAAAGCTCCTTATATTCACAATCTTATTGGATTTGATCCTCAAAACAACCCTATGAGGTAAGTGGAATTATTATCATTATTTTACAAGTGAGGAGACTGAGGCAAACAGAGTTAAGTGACTTGTCGATAGTCACAAAGCTAGTAGGTGTCACTAGTAAGTACACCAGGAAACATAAGAGGCAAGATTAAAGTCTTCCAACACTCCATCCATGGCACTACTTAGTAGGCAGGCATGGATACAGCATGGGGTAGCAGAGAGAACCCTAGATTTGGAGGCAGGAAGACTTGAGTTTGAATTCTGCCTGGGATATTTACTATGTGATCCTGACCATGTAATTTAACCCTGCCATGCCTCTGTTTCCTCACTTGTAAAATGGGGATAATAATAGCACCTTCCTCACAGGATTACCATGAGGATGAATTGAGATACCATATGGAAGGCAGTTTGCAAATGCTAAAGTGCTCTCTCCATTAACACTCATCAGCAATGGGTAGCACTAGGTGCATTGGTAGATAGAATCCTGGACCTGGAGATCAGGAGATGTGAGTTCAAACTCTGCCTCAGATTCACTAGATGTATGACTCTGGGCAAATCACTGAATCTCTTTTGCCTCGTTTTTCTCCTATTAAAAAGAGGGGGATTGGATTCAATGGCCTTTTTAAAGATCCCTTCTAGTTCTAAATCCATGATATTTGATAAATCTAAGTCTGTGAAGGAGAAGAATGGATATAGTTGTCACCTAGACAAGTGCATCTAGGAAAGCAAGGAGACCGAACAGAACTGCTTCCTGTACAGCCCCCTGGGAGGGAATATTTCTAATCTTTGGCAACTTTCAATTCGAGCAAATGTCCCACAGGACTCTGTGACGCCTCCGCTGGGTGGGTCCAGGGTGTAGCTTGTTGAAGGACATTTAGGCAGAACATAAGATAAGGGTGGAGCCTGGTAAAAGTGTCCTGTTTCTATTGGCTAGGATTCATCCCTTAGAACCCTATGAAGAAGCCACATCAGAATGATCAGATGAGGTCTAAAGGCCAGCTATCCTGCCAAAGAATTCTGGGAAAACAAAATTATTTTGGTTTGGAGACTAAACGGGAAGTTCACTAAAAAATCAAGATGACGGACTTATATAGTGATGGAAGGACCTTTCCCTAGTTGGGGAGTAGACTGAGGGCTTCCTAGTTAGTAGGTTTCCTACTTATCAATCTTATTGGCCAATTAAATTAAGAGGGACCAGATAGGACTAGACTCTAAGCTGATTTTCTTGCCTTCAAGTCATTCCCTTCTCCAGTTTACCCTACATGCAGCTGGGTGACTCATGTTCCTAAGACAGTGTTGATCATGTCACACCTCACAAACTTTTATTGGCTATAGGTGGCACCATAGTGCACAGAGCACTGGGCTTGGAATCAGGAAGACTCATCTTCACTGACTAGCTATATGACCCTGGGCAAGTCACTTTACCCTGTTTGCCTCAGTTTTCTCATCTATAAAATAAGCTGGAGAAGGATATGGTAAACCACAGTATTTTTGCCAAGAAAACTCCAAATGGTGTCACTGAGAGTTAGACACAACTGAAATGATTAAACAACAAAATCTGCCTAGCAAATAAAATATGAACTCCTCCCTCACTTTGGCATTCAATATCTTTCATAAACATATCGAAATTCTGCACTTTGGATCGCAGATCTGGAGTCAGAAGGGACCTCCAAGGCCATTTAGTTCAATTCCACTTCAACCAGATTAAATACACTCTCCTTCCTCCTGTTTCTTGAATATTTTACCTAGACCTCTACTTCTCACTCTCTACTGTTATCATAATTTTGTATTTTTTTTTAATGACAGAATGTAGGCTCTTGAGGGCAGGAACAATTTCATTTTTGTCTCTGTAGCTCCAGGCTGGTATAGTGCCTAGCACATTTGTTTTTTTTAGTGATTTCAGTCATGTCCAACTCTCTGTGACCCCATTTGGGGTTTTTGTGGCAAGGATACTGGTGTGGTTTACCATATCCTTCTCCAGCTTATTTTATAGATGAAGAAACTGAGGCAAGCAGGGTGAAGTGACTTACCCAGGGTCACACAGCTAGTAAGTATCTGAAGCCAGATGTGAATCTGGGTCTTCTTGACTCCAGGCCTGGCATTCTATCCACTGTGCCACTTAGCTGCCCTTGGCACACAGCAGGTGTCTAATAAATGCTTGTTGATTAATTGGTTAATCTTTGTGTTGATGCTCCTTCACCCCCTGTTAGATGGTAAGCAGCTTGAGAACAAGACCTACAATGTATCTATCATTACATCACCAGTGCCTAGCATGGTGCCTTCTCCATAATAATTGGCACTTAATAAATTTTAACTGAAATCAAATAGGACTCCTCCTGGCACTTCCCTCTTGCTTAGGATAAATGCTAAACCCTCTAAACCCCTCTTATTGTCATCTGCATATGTACCCATAGACCACTCTCTATGTAAATTGTCAAGTCTTGCTGGACCCTCATTTGGCTTGGGACTAGGGGATGATGTGAGATTCAGAGAGCATCATTCAGAAAACTGCAACGGTTTGGGGGACGTGAAGGGAAGGAATCAAGCTTAGTCCTGAAAGTATTGGGGGTGTTAATGGCTTTTGCCAGTTGAAGCTTGTAAGATTAATACTGTTAGACAAGAAACTGTAACATCCCCACCCTCCTCCCACCCAGTTGAGGGCTGATTGGAAGAAGATCTGTTCCACCTAGGCAGGTCAGGCATGTGCCTCTGTGGGACTCACCTGGCCCCGCTTGTCTCAGGCCCACCTTCTTGCAGGGAGGAGCTGGGTCCTGCTGCTGCTCCAGCTGCCTCATCAGCTCTCCTTCGAAAAGACTGGCTTCTCTGGACCTGCCTCAGCACGCTGCTTTTGATATCCAACAGGGTCGACATGACTGCTCTCCAGAGGGCTAGAAGGAGGAAAGGAGACATGGGGTCAGGTGTGCTCAGCCCAAATGGTCCGCAAAACTCAAATTCAATTCAACAGGCATCTATTAAGTTCCATATAGAAGATACAATACTGGCTGCTGGGAATAAAAAAGGCAAAACGGCAAACAGTCCCTGCCCTCAAAGGGCTTACATTTTACTGGAGAAAAACAATATGTAAACAGGTTAGGAAATTATATGATAATAAGAAGAGGGAGAGTGCTAACAACTGGGATTTCAGGAAAGGCTTTTCACACCAAGAATCACCTGAGCTGAGTTTTGAAGGAAGCTAAGGATACTAAAGAGTCCCAGGTGAGGAGGGCATGCATTCCAAAAATGGAGGAATGATGGAATGTTGAGTTCAGGAAATACCAAATAGGTGAGTTTGGCTGAAAAGCAGAACAATGATGTCCGAAGCAGAGGCTGTGTCCTGCTTCCCAGCCTCAAAGTGTGATCGATCACTCAATATGAGGGTTGGAAAAACAAGTTATGTCCACTCTTCCCACAATGGCCAGCAGTGTGGGGGGGGGGGTCTCCAACAAGGAACCTTCACTTTTTCCTCTCCCTCCTTCTCTATCTGTCCCTGACTCCGACCCATTCCTCTCAAGGGGATAGTATAACCTAGTCCCTACCCAGGCATCCAAAGCAGCAATTGTGTAAACTCCCCTGAGAAAAATCCCCATAGCAACCCTCTTACCTACCCTCTGTCCTCCAGACCTTCAGCAGAGGGCAGTGATTGATGACTAGCAGCCCCACCCACTCTTTTCTTTTGAGTGAGGCGAAGTGAATGGACTAGGATGAACAGGTTTGTGCTCTTCATATTCTTTCACTGCAAAACCACCTTTTCCAAATTTTCCTCTTACTTTCAAAGACACCATCAACCCTCCCTTCATCTGCCTTCTCACTCCCCCTCAGCCCACATCACCCATAAGCTGCCAAGTCTTGTCCTTTCCACCTCTTCTACATCTCTAATGTGGACTCCAGCCTCTTTTCTTTCCTTACACAGCCACCACCATCATCATCAAGGGCTTCTTCACCTCTTACCTTGCCTCTAGTCTGCCTCCTTTCCAATCAGTCCCCCACACAGACACCTTATTGATTTGGCTTAAGTGTCCCTCCCCTACTCAAGAAAGGACAATGGCTCCCTGCTGGTTCTAGAATCAAATATTATTACATCTTTATCTCATCCTTTTTACATTTCTGTGTTTGTATTTTATGACACATATAATTATTTTTAATTAATTTATTTATCTTAGTCTTCAACATTCAAGGTTATAAGATTTTGAATTCCAAATTCTTTTCTCCCTCCCCAAGATGGCAAGCAATCTAATATAGGCTATACATGCACAATCATATTAAACATATTTCTACATATAATGCATATAATTATTAGTACAGTAACACATACATAATTTATAAAAATAAGGAAATACGTACATATTCCAGGAACATGCTCCAAATTTTTTACTGATCTGAGCATATGAACACAGAAGTTTAGAGATGACTGAAGCAGAGTATGTGAAGGGGAGAACTGTGAACTAAGTAGGAAGAGGTAGCCTGGAGCCAGACTGAGAAGAATTTTCAATAGTAAGACGAGGAATTTATATTTTATCCTAGAGGCACAAGAAAGTCATAGAATATTCTTTAGCTTGGAAGTGGAGGGGTCTAGCCTGTGCTTTTAGGTAGCTATGTGGAAGATGGATCAGAGAAGGAAGAAGAGGCTAGAAGCAGGCTACTACAATAATACAACTGAAATAGGATAGTCTGTACAAGAAGGGCAGGTAGTCATGTGACGATAGAAAGTGGAACAGAGGAGAATGATAGTGGGAGAGAATGCACAAGACTTGGGGGGCACCTGAAAGTTGAAGCAAAGGTAATGGTTGAGGTGGCTAACTTATCTCCATATGGAAAACTGGTCAAGGCAGGGTGTGGACATCTGCCAAGCCTGAAGGGCCCCCACTCTATGTGCGAGGATCTTTTCCTACTGTTAGGGGACCAGAAAGCCACCTCAATATATAGCCTGAGGCCACAGGGAAGATGTGGCTTAAGTGGCTTAAGCCCCAGCATTCTCAGTCAATCAAATCTTTGGGACAGTTTTCTTGATTTTTAATTAACCTAACCTACTTGGTGAAGGGGTGGAGGAGACGCCTTCTATTACATTCCCTTTCATAGCTTTCTGTCTCATACTACTCTGATGCATTTAATTATAACTATCTGTCTGTATTGTTAAACTATAAACTCAATGAGAGCTTACTTCCTGGGCTCTTCTAATCTGGCTTCAAACCCAAACTTCTCTCACTGAGAGGTTGCCATGAATCTCTTAATCAATTCAAGGCTTTTTTTGCCCCCAGTTCTCATCTTCATTGATGTCTCTAAAGTTACTTAGTCTGTGGACCTCTCCCTCTCCCTAAATACATTCTCCCATATCTTGTAGGACAGAAGAAAGATAAGAAAGATCATTCCTTTCAAAGTGATCTCTCCAACTCTTTTATAGCCCACCCTCTATTGGAGCCCAAATAACCTCAATCTTGTCTGTGCCTGTTTTCCTGACTTGATTTTGTCTTCTCATTCTCTGCTTGAAATGACCTTCCTTCAAATTTTAACCAGACTTTCAGGCTTTGTTTGAATCATGGCCACTCCAGGGAGCTTCTCAGAGGACTTCAGGCTGATATGATTTCCTTTCCCACCTCACCCTTCTGAGTCTTTCAGTACCTAATGGTATAGAAAAAAAAATCAGGGAACTTAAGAGTTGAAAGTTTTGAGAAAGAAGGGCCAGCAAACATGATCTGTCTCTCCAGGGGTTCATGGTCCAGGAAGCATAGAGAAAAACACTTGTTTCCCAGCAAGAGAATTTCCTAAGTACATCCCAGATGAAGCCCAGCAGGGGAACTGCCATCAGCACCTGAAAATGCTAGTGAAATGGATTGCCATTAGCAGAGAAGCTTGTCTGGGGGGCTAAGATTGGAGTTGTTGATGAATGTTTCCATGTCACTTATCTTTTATTGGCTGTCCCCAGGAGGGAAATAGGCCTCTTACTTCCACTAATGGGCCCTATTCTTCATTTTTTCTACCTTCCCTCCTCCTCCCCTTCTCTCTCTTTTTAATCAAAACTCAAGAGAGGGGACTTTGGGGAAGGAGACTTCAAGATGCTGTTTCTTCAGGTGTCTAGCAGCTTTGGCACCTGGACGAGGTAAGTGGTATCCCTCAAAGGGCTCAGGGTTAGATGTGTTGAATTTAGTCTGCATTTAATCTAGGGAGATGAAGGTAAGGGAAAAGCAGCCCCTTGTGGAGTAGGGAATGGGAGAAGTCTAGCATGATAATGCCATTAATAGTAACATATATTTGTATGGTACAACACATTACTGGTCCTCATATACCACCCTCTCTCCTTAGTGGTTACAATCATCTGCTAAGCCCTAGGTGGTTCTCCTAACTTTTTCTAAACCTTTAGTTCTTGGTTCACAGTTGTCTCCTCTACCCCACCCCCACCATTATTTTTGAGGACTTCAGGATTATTATTGGCAGTCCAATCAGATGAATCCTTAGCCTCCTCAGCTCCATCAACTTCTCCCTCCAGCCTCACTTCAATCACAAAACTTAGCCCACTCCTTCTCCAAGAAGAGTATCATTGGGGAATGAGGAAGGAAGGGAGAGGGTGAAAAATTTCAAATGCAAAATCTTTTAAAATTTGAATGTTGAAAATTGCCTACACATATAATTAAAAAAATAAAACACTGTTAAATTAAAAAAAAAACAAATCAAGGAATTAGACAAAAAAAAAAAAAGAAATGTATCATTAATATCCATGTTTTTTGACCATAATCTTGAATCCTTCTACTTCTTCCAACCTCTCACTCCCATTAAACCTCCTCTTTGAGTGTTTGTAGCAAGATATAAGGAAGCAGAGACCCTGTTACAGTTGCAGGGCCAAGAGGAGTGGCCAAGTATAGCACCTGTAGCTACAGGAGATTAGAGGCCTTTCCTGGGCAAAGACTGGAATGCACACCAGGAGAGAATTGGCCTTACCTGTCCCTGGATCACATCACCTTTGAAGCAACAAAAACTTGCAGACCCTCAGAACTAGTGATGAATGCTGGAGGAAATGAGGAAAAATAGATATGCTAACAAACTGCTGGTAGAGAATGGTCCAACCATTCTGAACAACAATTTGGCAGTATTCCCAAAGGGCACTGTATATACTATTTGACCAAGCAATACCTATTAGCTCTATACCCCAAAAAGATAAAAGAAAAAGGAAAAAGACACATATGAGCAAAAATATTTAGAGTATCTCTTTTTATGGTGCCAAAGAATTGGAAATTGAAGAAAATATTCATCAGTTGGGGAATCCCTGAACAAATTGTGGCATATGATTGTGACAGAGTACAACAAAAATATGGCAAGACTTAAATGAACTGATGCGAAGTGAAATGAGAAGAACCAGGAGATGGTGTGCACAGCAGCAGCAACGTGGTGATGGTCAATGGTGAAAGATTTTACTTGGATCAGTACAATTATCTGAGACAATTCCAAATGACTCATGATGAAAAAATGCTCTTGAATGAAAGCCAAAATATAATTTTCCCTATTTCTTTTTTTGTTGTTGTTTTTTTGTGATATGGCTAGTAAGGTAACATATTTTGCATGATTCCATATTTTACTTGCCTTCTCAGTAGGTGGGAGAAAAGGTAGGAGTAAGAAAAAGAATTTGGAATTCAAAATCCAAAAAGAAAAAAAGCTTAAAAATAAATAAATAATAATATCTCTCTCTCACTCTCTCTCTCTCTCACACACACACACACACACACACACACACACACACACACACACCCTTTCTCCTTTCCCGTTATCCTAACCCTTGATCCCTTGACCCATTGCTATTTATCCAGTCCATCTCTTTCTGCTCTGGCTTCACTCATTTCCACACCTGGTTTTGTCTCCTATTGTCTACCCCTTTAATGCTTCACTTACTACCCCAGCATCCCTCTCTGCCCATACTCGACCAACGACTTCTCATTCCTGACTAATTCCTACCATCCAATTTTTCTCCTCCTATTCTAATATTAATTAGTGTTGATGGAGAAAGCCACAAAATCAAGCTAACTATAACTAAAAATGCATGGGCTCTTATCAATCCTTCTCTGTCCCCATCAACTCCTTTTCTTAGTTCCCCACTGAGATTTTTTGTAAGAAGTTCAAGTCAATGGAGCAGCTAGGTGGTGTAGTGAATAGAGCACTGGCCCTGGAGTCAGGAGGACCTGGGTTCAAATCTGATCTCAGACACTTAACACAAAACTAGCTGTGTGACCTTGGGCAAGTTACTTAACCCCAATTGCCCTACCTTCCCCCCCAAAAGGCCCCCCCTCCAAAAAAAGAAGTTCAAGTCAACAAGCATTTACTAAACTCTTACTATAAGTACCAGAGATACAAAGAAAGATAAAAACACAGTCCCTGGTCTCAAGGAGACAATATACAAACAACTACATAAGGACAAGATGAATGCAGGACAAACTGGAATAATCGACAGAGGGAAGATGCTAGCATTAAGGGGTATAGGCAAAGACTTCTTGTAGAAAATAGAATTTTATTTGGGACTTGAAGGAATTCATGAAAGCCAGGAGGTAGAAACGAGAGAATTACAGACATGAAAATGCCCAGTCTGGAGATGGATTGTTTTGTTTACAGAGGCCACTGTTACTAGATCAAGGAGTATGTGAAAGAAGTTAGATTTCCAAACTTTGTCTTTTCTACTCCTTAGGAAAGAAGGAAGTTTCTTCTACCAACTCTCTTCCCCCTCCCTCACCCCACTTCCCACTATCCTCTCCTATTTCCCTAAGAAGACAGAGTCGGTCTGATAGGAATTCCGGCAGTTCCTTGTATCTATTCCTCAAAACCTTTCAGCATCATTACACTCTCTCCTCAACTTTCCTCTTGCCATAAAAGAAGATATATCCCTTACTAGACTAGTACACTGGGAAGACCACAGTTCTTAGAGTCAGAGGACCTGAATTCAAATGCCAGCTTTGCTACTTACTACCTGAATGACCTTGGGCAGGTCATTTCACCACTCTCTGGGCCAAGGTCACTTATATCTCCTCCTTCTCCAAAGCACCACCCTCCCCCTTAAGTTTTGATTAAAAAGAGAAGGAAAGGGAGGAAGAAGGATAGAAAAAGTGAAGAATAGGGCTCATTAGTAGAAGTAAGAGTCCTATTTCCCTCCTGGGCACAGCAGGTAAAAGGTAAGTGACATTCATCTGTAAAATTTGGGGGTTGGACTAGATCACCCCTGATCACATGATTCCTCCAGGGCCTCAACCCTAGCTCTAAACCTTTGGTTCTATGATCTATTTTTTGGTCTTCTCTCTCTTAGTCTTCTCATTCACTTTCTCTATGCAGATGCCTCTATTTCTAACCCTTACTTCCTTTGGAACTTCCCACCCATGTCTCCATTTGTAATGGGAATGCAAATTTAAAGATCTTCCCTGCCCCTAGGCTAAAGTGCACCTGGAGCCTGGGGTGGGAGGCTTGTTTTTCAGTAGATATTTCTTGATTGGCCCCTGAGTCAATAAGGTTGTTACTTTCTCTGAGCCAGGAGAAGGCTATGTAAGCCCTGATGTGTAGCTTTGTTTTGGGGCTCACTTTGAGAAGTGTTCTGTGATTTGGTATGGATTCTGGGAAGCCATTATCCAGAGCCCCCCGGCTTTGAAAAACCCAGATGTTGATTTGGTATGGATGTAATGGCTGGACAGTTTGGAAAGCTGTCTACTTGATCTGTTTCTGACTTGATAATTCTGTCTGTATACTTTGAAGTTCAGGGTGCTGACCTTTTCCCCCTGAACTAGGTAAACGATACATATCTGACTGATTAAAGTAAGTTTGTTAACCCATTTTGAGTTGCTTTCCTTTATCAAAGCAGATCCAAGAGCCTGTGCTGGCAGCCACCCTGGGAATGCTGGGGTGCTTGCTGCTACACTATTTACCTTTGATACAGGTGTACCCGAGTGGTCCACCAACACCTCTAACTCAACACATCCAAAACCTGATTTCCTTTCTCCTTGAATCTACTCCTCCTTCTGTTTCCTTTACTGGTGCCATCCTCCATCCAGTCTCCTACTTTATAGTGGGATATAGATATTCATATATAGATTCTATATTCATATATAGATATTCATCTATAAATTGGGGTTAATAACAGCACCTACCTCACAGGATTGTTTGGAGGATCAACTGACATGACATATAAAGTGCTTTGAAAAACTAAAGTACTACATAAGTCTCTGCTATTAATATAATAATAATAATAATAATAATAATAATAATAATAACTAATAATAACCTCCCCCACCCCCTGTAAAATGCTCCTTGAGGATAGGGACTGTTGTTATTTTTGTCTAATAATGTCCCCAGCTTTATCACAATACCTTGCACACTTTATGCATTTAATAAATGTCCATTGAATTGAATTGACAGCTCCCTACCCCACCAAAAGCAAGCATTTATTTCCAATAGGTAGTATAGGCTATTCCCTTCTTTCACTAGGTGAGGCAGAGTCACAGCAAACTGTACAGAACAAGATACTTCAGGGGCTCCCATTTCCAGATGAAATTGTACCAATTGCATCTAGTCTGGGAACACTACAAGGCCTCTTTAATGATATTTATAACCTCACCATCCACATGGGAATAACCAAGTGGATGAAAACTGCCTATGGACCAAATTATAACATGCAGTTGAATGGGCAGTTCAGTGAGTTGGTCTCTCATTTCTCAGATAGGAAGTGCCTATGGGCAATGGGTCAGGGCCAGGACTGAACAAGAAGAGAATGAGCAGCCACATATGGGAGAAAGCCTAACACTTCCTACAATCCCAAGTTGCTCTCTAACAGAAGAGTGCAATCAGAGGGAGACATCCAATATATTGGGGAGATTCCTCCATGGAGGATATAGAGCAGAATGTGGACAAGAACCAAAGGATCAGAAAGGTGGCTGAGTCATGGTCTGTATTGAAGGAGGTGAAGGGAGTATTCTTGATGACAAAACATTGTCTAGCAAACTCTTGTGATACTGAAGACACAGGTTAAATAGCACTACTCCCACTAACGGAGGTAAGTAACATCAGGGATAATCTCCAAACAGCACAAGGGATATAAATCACAGGTACAAAGAATTGCAGGGCTGGAAGGGCTCTAGTCTAAACCTTTTATTTGACAATATGGGAAAAATGAAGAAACTAGGGCCCAGAGCAGGGAATGGACTTGCCCAAGCTCACACAGTGAATGGGTGGCAGTCTTCTATTCCCAGCACCATGTTTATATTTGGCCTGAGAAGAAATTACAGTGTTTAGTACAGTGCTTGGCACATAGTAGGTGCTTAATAAATATTTACTGATTGATTTTAGAATCTCTCTTCCCCCAGCTCTAGTAATTTTTTACATGATGCTAATCAGGCCAACAGGGCCATGAATTTATCTTTCTTGAGCCCACACCCACTGAAGACCGAGAGAAAGAAGGGAGGGATGACTAGGGGGAGGTGGAGCTAGTATTAAATGTTTGTTACAAGTCATCAACCAATTAGCCTAGGAAACCAAATCTAGCTAGAGATGTAGCCACATTTGTGAAGCATCCATTGACTGGGTCATAGTCAAGACGTCTGGGCTGACTGTGACTGGCTTAGAGAGCTAGCCTGAAGCCATCACCTGAAGAGCCAACCTGTGCTATTTGGAACTTGTACTGTCTCAGAACTCCCACCCGCACCCTAAGCCCCATTAAAGCTGAATGGGAAAGGTGTTGGACCTAGGGTCAAAAGGTCTGAGTTCAAATCTCAGGTCTAAATACTTACTAGCTTGATGACCCTGGGTAAATCACTTATCCTTCCTGTACTGTGGTTTTTCCATTTGTAAAATGAGGATAATACTGGTACTACCTATCTGTTAGGGGTGTTATGAGGAAATGGGTTTAAAGCATTTTTTAAAAATGTAAGCCGCTTTTATTGTAAGGACACATTATGCTTTTCAGAGCAACTTCTCCACTGCCACCTCTCTTCCTTATAACACCATTCCCATTTCACTGATGGGTCTGGAGATGTGAAGGTCTCACAGCGGCACCTAATTCCTCCAGCAAACACCTCTCACAGACAAGGAGTAGAAATGAAATGAACATAGGATCACAGATCTGGAGTTAACAGGGAAGTTGGAGGCTTTCTAGTTTAACCACTCATTTTTTGGGGGGGGGGGTCAGAGAGACTGTCTTTTTTTTTCCCTTTTTGCCAAGGTTTTTTTTTTTTTTTTTTGGTCAGGTACCTACAATGTACAAGGCATTGTGCTAGGCGCTAGGGATACAAAGACAGAGAAAAATGGACCCTACCCTCAAGCTTATACATGACAAATTCTCTTTTTTATGGATGGCTTTTGTTTTGACATCTTATTTATCTTTAATATATCCCTCTCTATTTGGAGAGCTATTTCTTGGTAACAAAGATTAAAGGGGGGAAGCAATTTTGCAAAATTAACCCACATATCGATAGCATATGACAGCATATGCAATAATTCATACCCAAAGGCCTCTGATTCTGAAAAGAAGGGCAAGAGATACATTTTTCTCATCTTTTCCAAGGTCAACCTGACACTCATGTTTTAATATAAAACCCTTGAACGTGGAATCAAAGCAAGTGGGTCCAAATCCTAGCTCTGATACTCGGACAAAGCATTTAATTTTTCTGTCAAATGAGGCAATGGCTAATATTTACATAACATTTTAAGGTTTGTAAAGCACATTCCCATATATCATCTCATTTGAACCTTGCAAAAACCCGTGCATCGATTATCACTTTCATTTTACAGATGAGAAAACTGAGGCTCTGAGATTGCCCAGGCTCACACCTCTAGCAGCCATCTGAGCAGGATTCTAACTCAGGTGTTTCTGACTCTGAGCCCTCTGCTGTACCAAGTTGCCTCTCACTGTGCCCAGATGGCGCAGGTGATCCCTCGGGGGTCCACCCTTCACGCTTTGAACCTGATGAGCTGAAGCCACCCTGAAGCGGGCTCTGCCACCTTCACTGCAAGCAGGAGGCGGCTGAGGCTGACTGTTTGGCAAGCTGGCAGCCCCTCAGGATTTGAGAAGCTGCTTACTCACCTCAGACTGCAATTATCACAAGCAGCCCTCGCCTCTGCTTGCTGTGAGGGGGCAGGGAATGTTTCAACAACTTTTTAGGCTGTCTTGGCACCGCGTCCTCTTAATTGCATTTTGAGCAACAATTAAGTATTTAAATAAGAGCAGACCCTTGCTGATTTTCTCAGAGGAGCTAGGAAATGGGGGAGCTAAAGAGGGCTATTACTGAATTAACACAGGATTAATTGGCATACGCTTTCCATAGACACATTACTCCTTCCAGCAAGGCACCCTGATTGCTGTGAATAGCATCTTAATTCGAAATTGCTTCCTAGGAGGGGTAAGCCCAGTCTTTGTTTGCTTCACCAGCGTTCTCAGCTGAGAAGGCTGCTCGGCAGCAGCGGCCACCTCCAAGAAGGGGAAGAAAAAAAGGAAGCGATCAAGTCACAGATTGGAAGACCATTAACTCTTTCAGGGATCCAATTAGAAGAAAGCCTCATCTTAGATACCTGGAGACAGTCAGTTAGTCAGTCAATAAGCATTTAAGTACAAACTATATGCCAGGCACCAACTGGATACAAAGAAAGAAAAAATGGTCCTTGTCCTTGAGAAGCTCACATTCTAATAGCAGGATATGACCTTCTCATATGTACATGTAAGGTGAGCCTAACTTTTTTTTTTGCTTTTTGGAGGGCAACTGGGGTTAAGTGACTTGCCCAAGGTCACACGGCTAGTTTTTGTGTTAAGTGTCTGAGGCCGGATTTGAACTCGGGTCCTCCTGACTCCAGGGCCGGTGCTCTACTCATTGTGCCACCTAGCCACCCCTGAGCCTAGCTTTTTAAAATAATTGCCCTGGATATGCTGAAGGCAGCTGGAGTTTTAATGTTAGCAGATGAATTGGGGACAGGTCTTCCAGTCACCAGTGTCTCCTCGTTTTGTTTTTTTTTCACATGATAGCTCTAGATCTGGAAGACACCTCAAAGGCCATCAAGTGTATTCCCCTTAATTTTTTTTTTTTGGCCTTTGGGCAGGGGGAGGGTAGGGCAATTGGAGTTAAGTGACTTGCCCAAGGTCACTTGGCTATTTATTCCCCTTCGTTATAAAGGTAAGGAAATTAAGGCCTAGAGAAGCTAGGTGGCTTGCCTAGGGTTATATAACTAGTAAAGGTATGAGGCAGGCAGGATTCAAACTCAGAGCTTCCTGACTCTAGCTCCAACATTCAGTCTACCAAGCTGCTTGTCTTTGTCACCAAACTCCTGAGGTCCTCTGCTTTGACCTCTCTTAATCATTCCATATCATGCTCATTTGTATATGTGCCACATTCTCCTGCCAGTAAGACAAGGTATCACAAAGGAGAAACTGAAGCTCAGGAGAAAGTGAAGTAATTTCTGCCTATGGTTGCACAGGTAAAACTGTCACATGCACGGTACAATCTTCTCAATGTGGAAGGCACACTATTGAGCTGCTATACTTGCTGAAATGAGCTGAATGGATTGAGAAAAGATGAGAGTGACTGGTCTGACTGGCATCAGAGCCCAGCTTAGATTGAACAGAAGAGAGAGCAGACTTCTTGGGGATCCAAGGAGGAAAGCTCATCTAAGACTGAGCAGAATAGAGAGCAGACTTCTTGGGGATCCGAGGAGGAAAGCTCACCTCCTGGGAACGAAGGCTTCTAGGCAGTCTGGACTCTTCTGAGCTGGACACATTGGGACCTGGCACCTCCCTCCTTCCCCATGAATCCTGATTGGCAGTTAATGTTCTCTTTGAAACACAGTGGCGACTTTGCCCAGGAGCTGCAGACCTTTCATCAAGGAGAAAGACCCTAGATCTTCCCTCTCCAGGGGATGCCCATCACTTGGGCAATGACTAAACAAATTGTTATATGAACATAATGGAATACTGTTACTCTATAAGAGATGATGAGCAGGCAATTTCAGAAGAACCTGGACAGACTTCCATGAACTGATGCTGAGTGAAGTGAGCAGAACCAGGAGAACACTGGACACAGTAATGGCAACATTGTGAGATGATCAACTGTGATAGACTTAGCTCTTCTCAGCAATACAGGGACCTAAGGCAATTCCAAGAGACTCGTGATAGAAAATGCTATTCACATCCAGAGAAAGAACTAGGGAGTCTGAGTGCAAAGTGAAGCAGACAATTTTCTCTTTGTGTTGTTTTTTCTTTCTCATAGTCTTTCCCTTTTGTTCTGATTCTTCTTTCACAGCATGACTAATATGGAAATGTGTTTAATAGGATTGTACATGGATAGCCTGTATCAGATTGCTTGCTGACTTGCGGAGGGGGGAAGGAAGGGAGGGAGAAAAAAAATTGGAACTCAAAATCTTAGAAAAGTGAATGTTGAAAACTATCTCTATGTGTAATTGGAAAAAATAAAATACTATTAAGTGTGTGTGTGTGTGTGTGTGTGTGTGTGTGTGTGTGTAAAGATCTCCCTTCTCTGAGAGGAATCCTGTTCCATTTCCCTTTCCTTACCCCCATCCCAGAAATTTTTTCACCTTTTCTTGAACGCTTTCAGTCTTGGGCATGCACTATGTCATGAAGCCACTAAGGTTCTTGCTGGACAGTTCTGATTATTAGAACATGCTTCTTTATACTGAATTAAAATCTGCTCCCCACTGATCCTAGCTCTCTGCCTAAGAAGGAGATGGTGGTTATATCCCCCAGACCAGGGCAGATCCTGTGTGAGGGGAGGAGACAAAGAATCCAGGCATTTTATCAGAGGGCACTTTTGGGCAGTGATATCTATAGCCATGCCAGTTGGTTTTCCCTGACTCAAGTCTCCTCACTGCAATCCATCCTCCCCTCAGTTGACAAAGTGGTGTTTCTAAAGCTCAGGTTTGACCACATCGCCCTGACCCCCTATTTAATGAACTCCAGTCCCTCTTCCTACCTCTCCAGTCTTCTCCCACTCCCTATTAAATACTCTCTGTTCTACTGACCTTGGACATCTTGCAGGTGCTCACACATGATGTATCATTCCCTCTCTACTGGCATGTGTCGTGTTTCTGGAATGCTCTCCCTCCTCACCTCTGCCTCCTGTCTTCCTTCAGTCTCAGCTCAAATCCTATGGTCTGCCTGAAGCCTTTCTTGGGACTCCCTTCTCGCCTACCTAGTGCTTGAGCCTCTCCTTTGAGATAACTTCCCATTTGTTCTTGTATGTACATAATTGTTTGCGTGTTGTTTGTTTCATTAGAATGTGAGCTCCTTGAGGGCAGGGACTGTGTTTTTGCCTTTTTTTGTATCCTAGCACTGAGCACAATGCCTGACGAGGAGTAAACATCTAATAAATGCTTGTTGATGATAGATGATGCCATCCTATTTCTCAAGGGAATTGGTTGGTGGTTATAGGCTCCTCTCTACTTCCTCGGTTCCCTCTCTTCTATCCCTGGATTTTATGACTGCCCTAGGAAAAGTGAGAAAAGCCAAGAAAGGATGGAGAAGTGAGGAGTCATAAGAGCTCCCACTAGAAAAGAATGTGTGTGAGAGAGGGGCTAGAGATAGGGAAAAGTGGGCAAGGGCTCCCCCAAACTCTGGTCCTCAGTGGACAGTCACACTTCCCAGATTGCCAACAAGCCCCTCTTCTGATCCCACAATGGATCTGTGTCCCTCTCCGTCCCTGATTGCCTAATGACAATGTAGCTTAGGATGTTTCCATTTTAAAATGTCAAGGTTTTCCAGGAAAACAAGGTGTGAGATCAGGTGGGTGCTGGTCTCCACACTGCAGCTTACACGTAGTATGTTCAATGTGCCCACTCACTTTCTTAGACACAGAAACCTGCCCTTTCTGATCAGCCCAAGTATTCTGGGCTGAAGAGTGTCACCCCAGGAAGAAGAACAGCACCTGAACTATGGCAGAGCGCCTTTCTGCCCAAACTCTCATAACCCTTGCCGTATCCCACGTTACCCAGTCTTTCACAGCTAGGAATCTTGTGTTTCTAAGGGAGGGCAGGGATGACAGCTGGGAATCATAGGATTTAGAGCTGGAAGAGACTTCAAAAATCACTCCTCATTTTGCAAATAAGGAAACTGAGGTCCCCAAAAGTTAAATAGGTCACCCCAGGTCACATAGGTAGGAAGTAATGGACCTGGGTTTCAAACCTAATTGACTCCAGATCTAATACTCCTCCACTCCATCATGACGCCCACCATTTTGCATTTATCAACATAGCTCTTTTGTTGGAAGATCACAATTATGTAATCCCAACAAAGCTGCCTCCAGCCCCCATATTCTAACTTCATTATAGGCCCCACTTAACAGCAGGTCCACTGTAGCTACCTGGCCCTTTCCATTCCATCCTCCCACCGCCGTCAACATCCTAACTTCTTCATATATGCCTCACTGTTCACTAGAACAACAGGTGCGTCCATGAACTCATATTACTCACAGAATAGCTTGTGTATCCATGTGATGGAAACCCAGTTACTGCCTCTACCTAGCAACTGCCCTCAGACCCATTCCACATATTTGAATAGGTGTGTTCTTGTATTCAATCACAATCACATCATCCATCCAGCCCAAGACGGGACCATGATAGCTAACTATCCATGTTGACCATACAGGACCACAATAACTAGCCAAGTGGAGGGCATCACGACCAGAATGTTTAACCACTGAACCATAGATGAGACCTCCCCTCCATTACCTAATCCCTTTACAAACTCCTCCTGCCTTTTTAATATCCATCATATTCCTACATTCTATATAAATTCTGACTGCATAATCAGCATCTCTACCCTATAAAAATCCATCTTGCTCCCTGTGAAGTTGCTGGTTCCTCCTGGAACTCACCCTGCTTCATGAGAGGAGTCAATCTCAATAAATACCCATACTTGCATTAGAGGCGGTCTGACTGAGTTCTTTGAGACAGTTCCCCCACAACCACAGCTTTGGGTGGGCAGAGCCCGCACCACAACAATACTAGTGCTAGCAAGGAAGTAGGGACAGCGGAAAGAGTCCTGGATTTGAAACAGGGGAACAGGGCTTGAATCCTAGCCCTGCTGACTAGTGCAAGTCTCTTGACCTCTCCGGGCCTCCGTTTCCTCATGTGTAAAATGAAGAGATTGGACAAGATGACCTTCGAGTTCCCTTCTGGATCTCTTATCCTACGGTATGAACATCAGCTTGTCCTAAGTGAGCTACCCTGCCCTTCCCTTTACTGGGAACACTGCCATCATACCTGCTATCTAAAGGAGAAAAAAAAGATGGTCACTTCTTCATGTGCCTCAGACTTAAGTCTCTTCACCCATCGATGACTTCCCTATCTCTCCCTATCCACATCCTCTTCCATATCTGCTGAGTAGCCATCCATCTATAGTCCTTGGAGACAGCTAGGTAGTGCAGTGCACAGAGCACTAGGCCTAGAGTCAGGAAGACCTGAGTTCAAATTTGGCCTCAGACACTTACTAGCTGTGTGACCCTGGGCAAGTCACTTAACCCTGTTTGTTTCCGTTTTCTCATCTTTAAAAATGAGCTAGAGAAGGAAATGGTGAACCACTTCAGTATCTTTGCCAAGAAATCCCAAATGGGGTCATGAAGAGTTGGACATGACTGAAACTGTTGAACAACCTATTTTTTGGCTCAGGTCACAGGCTGTGGCAGTTAATGATACAGCCACTAGATGGCAGAGCTGAAGTTTCAGGGGTGTTGCTGGTAAAAAATAACAATAATATGATCATGCCTATATATCTTTTGATCCAGCAATACCACTGCTCACTAGATCTATATCCCAAATACACCAAGGAAAGAGGAAAGGACCTATGTGTACAAAAACATCTTTAGGATATGCAAATCCTAATCTTTTTATAACGACAAAGAACGAGAAACAAGGAGATACCCATTAACTTGGGGAATGGCTGTACAAATTACTGTATCTGAATGAGATGGAACATTACTGTGCTCTAAGATCAGTGACAAAAGGGAGGAAGCCAGATACCTGCGAAAACTTGTATGACTGGAAGCAGTCACATGAGCAGAACCAGAACGATTTATACAACAATAACGATATTGTAAAGACATACAGTTTGGAAAGGCTTAGGAACTCCGACCAAAGCAGTGACCAACTATGACGCCAGAAGACCTATGAGGATTTCTACTACCACCTCTTGAAAAAGAGATAATGGACTCAAAATGAAGAATGAGACAAGGGCATGACAAATGGGGGGGGGGTTGTTTTGTTAGGCAACTTTTTTTTTCTTAAAGGGAAGGGAGAACAGGTGCTTTTTAATTTAAAAAAAATTACAGGCTCCTGTTTCTAAAGCTCTTTTAGGTTTATAAAGTGCTTTTTCTCAACCCTGTGATGCAGGTTATGCACGTACTATTAAGCTCATTTTTATAGAGGACGCTCAGACAGATGAAGGAACGAGGTCACACAGCTAATAAATGTCAAAATCAGGATTCCAGTCCAAGACTTTAGGTTCAGAGCTATTTCCATTACAGTGACCAGAATGGGAAATATGTTACAGTGGGTAAGCTGGGGAAGAGGTGGTTTGTGCTATGAAATAGGTCCTCTGGGCCCCGGCAGGAAGCTCTCATCAGTAGTGCACTGGGGTTGAATAAGCAGTGAAAAGATAAACTGGCATTTACTTTCCATACTGATTTTGTCACTTTTATAAGAAATACTTTCAAAAAGTCTAATTGGATATGTATGTTTCTGTAGTATGATCCTACCAGGGGTGGGTAACCTGTGGCCTCCAGGCCACATGGCCCTCTAGGTCCTCAAACTTGGTCCAAACTTGGGTTTAATCAAAAGGCCTCACTTGAGGACCTAGAGAGCCACATGTGGCCTAGAGGCTGCAAGTTCCCCACCCCTGTCCTAGACTACGTATGTTCAAATTAACTTTCTATCAAATTATACAGCTGTCCATTTTTGACATTATGCATGGTCCTTTTAGATGACATGGCGTTTGATTTGTAGACATTGCTATAGATTAACTTGTATATGTGGTTGTCTCCTTAATAAACAGCCTGACCATAAAAAAAAGGAATACCTGGCCTTACGTACATTATCTCTTTAAGCCTCATAATAATCCCATCGGGTAGATGCTATGGTTATTATTATTCCCATTTTAAAGATGAGGAAATTGAGACTCTGAGAAATTAAGTGGTCCATGGTAACATAGCTGAGAGATCCATAGAACCATAGGATGGTAGAACTGAAAGAATCATCAAGAATTAGCCCCACCTAATTTTGCAGAGAGTGAAACTGAGACCCTGAGAGAGAAAGGAAGGGTCACACAGACTTTTGGGCAGCTAGGTGGTGCAGTGGATAGAATGGCAGGCCTGGAGTCAGGAAGACCTGAGTTCACACTCAGCCTCAGACACTTAATAAGCTATTATGACCTTGGGCAAGTCACTTAACCCTGTTTGCCTCAGTTTTCTCATCTGTAAAATGAAATGGAGAAAGAAATGAAGGGCAAACCACTCCAGTATCTTTGCCAAGAAAACTCCAAATGGGGTCATGAATAATGACTGAACTATATAACTACAACACAAACTATTTGCTGGCAAGTACACTGAGGATGAGATGATTTTCCCTCTATTAAATGAAATACAGGAGTGGTTTAAAGACTTTTTAAAGGTCTGATTTCATTTTAAACTGGCTCAGTAGTTTATTAAAATAAATTTTGGTGTGGTTTCTGGTTCACTAAAAAACTTGCTACAGTTTCTGCTTCTTAGGCCATCATTTGGTTTGGTCCAAGTGTCTCATTTTAAAAGCCTCCTCCCTGTGCATACAAAGGGATGAGTGGGGACAGCAACCTTAACCCAAACTGGGAGACAGTGCCCAAGTTGTAATTAGACCTGGGGCTCTTCAGACTCCTGGTCTTATGAAGGAGATGTGAGTAGAGTCAATGTGAAGTGTCCAAACCATCCCCCAACCCCACAGTGCAAACATTTCCCTGTCCATTCTTGCCTACTGGCCCTTTCCCTTCCCACCATAGCATAACCACTCATGTCTTGGGTTTCCATGTGGTATGGTGGAAAGAGGACTGTCCTGGAATCAAGAGACCTGAGTTTGAATTACCATCAGTGTGATTCTGGAGGCATATCCTTTAACATCTCCCAGCCCCATCTCTAAAATGGGAAAATAACACTTGTCCTACCCACCCTATAGACTATTTGTTAGGAAAATTTTATAAAACTCGAATCGCTTTGGGAATGAAAGCTATTATTAAGATGACTACATCTGTGAGTCATGTATTTTGCTTCTCTCTTAAACTGTGAGGCTCCAAGGCCTCTCTGGTTCTCTGGGTGAAACAGCCAGTCCAGCACCACACAGATAGAGGTCAAGTATATTGTCTTTGAGTAAGTGGCCTTTTAGGAAACCTCTCCTCTGGACACTAATTAATCAACAGATGTGGCTTGACAAGCACTGTGACTTGGGGCTGATTTGGACCCCAGTAGACTTCTCCCAGCTCTCACCTCCTAAGTCTCGGAGACAAGGATTCCAGGGTTGGACCAGAATCCCTTGGCCACCAGGGATGGTAGAGGAAGTCTCAAGAACCACAGATTCACCTCTCCACTGAAAAAGCTTAAGAGGAAGCCACAGAAAACTGGAGCAAATGGGAGGAATCTGACTTCTTCCTTTACAGGACCCTCCCCTTCAACATCACCTCCTGTTTCCACGGCTGGTCCTGTCAGGACTGAGAATCAGGAGACTCCCAGACTTGGCTTATCTTTGCCTTGCTTGGCCAAGTCAACTCCTTTTTTGAATCTCGATGTCCTCATCTGTACAATGGGAACCTGAGCTCTCTCCCTTCATCTTCCTGCCCTACCTATCCCACAAGGCTATAGTGAAGATCACGAAAGCAAATTAATATGGACATATTTTGTAAACTATAAGCCATATAATAAATGCAAGAAGTTAAACTGAAATTACCTCTCTTTCCCTCTACTCCCCTCCTGTCTTCCCAGCCTCTGTCCTCTCCTTTCCACTCTCCAAATGCTGAATGCTTTCAGAGTTGGGATGGGGAAAAGAATAGGAGTCCACATTGGGATTGGTTGGGGGGTGGAGGGAGACAGGAGGGAGGATAACTGTCCCAGGTTCCCTAAGCAGGGTGCTCTTGCTGCAAAGGGAGGATGACAATGGACATAAAATCCAATTTCTTCTCTAGTCAACTTCACTCACCACTGAGATAACACATCCCTTTGGAATGGCTGAACTCAGTCCCAAAGGCAGACCTGACCTGAAAGAGCTCCTCCAATGTGGTCTTGTCTGCTGGGACAAACCTTTCGACTCTCGACCAAGGGCTCTGACCCAACATTGCTTTCTGTCTGTATGTGGCAGTATTGTTCATCAAAAATCTTTCATTTGAGTCAATGATCGCCATTGCAGAAAGAGAGGAGAAAAGAGATATTACCAGAGAGACATAAAAAAATAAGTCCCCCCGCACTGAGAAAGGAACCTAGGCCCCTCTCCTCTGCCCAAACATCTACTCAGGGCACCATGCTCTCATGCCAGTTCACTGAAGCCTCTAGCCTCAGGAAACCCTGGTAAAATAGCAAATTCTCATCCTTGCCTCTCGTTTGGTCACAAGAAGGAAAAGTTCCTTCCCATCTTGGAAAGAGGCAATTCTACTCTCTAAAAGCACAAGAAAATAGACATGGGGTTGGAGGAAAGTAGAGAATATGAAAAGGGGGTGGAGGGAAGGGAGACAGCAGCTTGGCACAGTCAAATACAGCACTCGCTGAACTTGGAATCCAAAGACCTGGGTCTGAGTCCCAGCTCTGCCACTCACCACCTCTGGGAGTCTGAGTAAGTCACTTCTCTGCTCCAGCCCTCAGTGTCTTCATCTGAAAAATGGGAGTCATGATACTTGTGCTTCACTCCTCATAAGACAGCTGTGAGGTAAGCCTTTGTCAATTGGAAAGATCTACGGCAATATAAACTGATTTTATTAAAGGAGAAGAAAATGGAGGGGGGAAAGGAGAGGCTGGGTACCTCTATCCCCTGGGCTTAGTACTGCCAGCATACACTATTGCCCTCCCCAAGCTGAGGCAAGATCACAAGTTGAGCTGGTTTTCCCTCTCCTGGTTATAGAGCCTCTCTGGACCCCGTTAATCATTAAAGGATGAAACCATAAATGGGGATCATGCCCTGAAAATAAACATCAACCACTAGAGACCTAATCCACTGCGAGGTGGCCAAGTCCATTCTGCCCCCCCCCCCACTCCCCAGGAATATCTATGGCTATTGTATTTGGGAAGCTGTCAGTACTCAACTAGTAACCAACACCTCCATAGCAACCCCAGGTAAATATTGCCATTGTCATTAGCACCCTGTACCAGAAGGCTCACATCTTCCTATCTGAACAAGGTGTTAAATAACACGGATGGTATTTGCCTCCTGGTTGAAAATCAAGAGAGATCCTTTGTCTATGAGGTGGGAGGGAGCCAGAGCCAGGGAAGTGGAAACCAGGGGAGTGAGGTGACGAGGGTCTCCCCAAGGAAGGAAGGGTCTCTGGGATAGCCAACCTTGGGATATTTCTTGAACTTTGATCTTTGCCTATTCTGCTCTATACAACTCTGGGTGAGGGAGCTTTGCAGCAGACTAACCTCATAATACATAGACATATATACACACAATCATTCCCCTGTAGAGTAAGCCAAGAGCCAGAGAACACACCTGTTTGTATCTTACCAAGCTTAACTCATCTATAACCCTCTGCCATATATAGAACAGGGGATCTATAAAGAAATCCTCCATCAGTTCTGTCAGACAGAAGATGCTTTGGGAGGAAGCTTTCTCTTTAAAGCACCCCCTTTTTATTTTGTTTTGTTTTTGGAGGCAAAGCAATTGGGGTTAAGTAACTTGCCCAAGGTCACACAGCTAGTAAGTGTCAAGTGTCTGAGGCTGGATGTGAACTCAGGTCCTCTTGACTCCAGGGCCAGTGCATTCACTGCACCACCTAGTTGCCCCCAAAGCACCCCCTTTTTCAATGCTCTTCCAGTTCTTCACATTATACTTCAGTTAGATTTCAATCTGGGTTTAACAACTCTTTCTTTAAACAAGGGAAATCAGGGTCTATACAGGTAATTAACTGGGAAAGGAGGAGGGGATCTGCAGCAGAACCAAGGAACAGGAACCAACAGGATCCATGATGGGCTTTTGGAGCCCACAATATTTGAAACCTCCAGTTCAAAAGGTTTCCTGTAGATCAGGGAATTCAAAACATTTTTATGTGATGGTCCCCCTCAGGAGTTTGGTGAAGTATACACATGCTTTGTTGCCTACATTCGTAATTGAAGGAAGGAAAAGCAAAATTTCAGTTATAATAGAGATGTAATTTTTTTCCCCATTCAAGTTCATGGGGTCCATGTTAAGAACCTCTGCTGCAAAGTAATTATGAGAACAATTAATGCAGACCTGCCCCCTCCCCCAATGCCACTCCTTTCAGAAGCCTTCCTTGGCTACTGCAGCCCACACTGAGCTCTTCCTTCCTCTGACCCCCTGTACCATTTAGTCTGTACCACAGAGTTAAGCACATAATTATATGCTTTCTTAGATTGTTTTCTTCATAGACCATGGTGAGTCCTGTCTCCCCAGTCAGACATTATGTTCCTGAGAAGAGGTTCAGCCCATCCTCCATTCCCATATACACATTGTCTTCCTTCTCTTCTCAGCATAGCCCCAATAAATGATGGCTAAATTGAACTGAACTGTGGTACTGATGCTAGGTAGAGTATCAGATACAGTAGGTCCTACATAGCCATGTAGACAAGGATTTACATCTTTCCATTTAAGCTTTCCCTTTCATCCCTTCCCCTTAATCAATCAGGGGTTTTCATGATGGGAGAATCCCATTCCTGCTCAAAGAACAGAGGTGTGGATCCTGCCTCAAACTGTATGTCCACATTTTAATCTGGGTTAGGCTGTAAGGGACAATATGGTATACCAGGAACTGGGACAACTCACAAAGATCTGGGTTCCAGAGTCAGCTCTTCCCCCAATATCTCGTGTGACCTTGAGCAATATCTTGTGTGACCTTGGGCAATTCCCCTTGCCCTCCTAGGGGATTGGTATTTTCCAGTGTTGACCCTTTTTAGAGAGGAGATTTAAGGAGAGTCAATGGAGCTGATGGATGGAACAATTCCAGAAGGAAAATAAAAGCGTTAGGGATGAAGGATGGGAAGTAACTTCCTTTCTCACAGGTCAATGGTATTGATGATGAATACCAATAGCATGGTTTCATCA
Organism: Petaurus breviceps papuanus; assembly: GCF_028583685.1. Classification (NCBI taxonomy): domain Eukaryota; kingdom Metazoa; phylum Chordata; class Mammalia; order Diprotodontia; family Petauridae; genus Petaurus; species Petaurus breviceps. Next base: position 27,588,426 of record NW_027185694.1, on the reverse strand, counting down.
CATTGTTGAAATTGATCCAAATAAAAAAAAAAAGGAAAATGACAAATGCTGGAGGGGCTATGGGAAAATAAGTATGTTAATGCACCGTTGGTGGATTTTTTAACTAACCCAACAATTCTGGAAAGTGGATCTATGAACTATGCCCAAAAAACAATTAAATTGTTCATATCCTTTGATTTAGTGATGCTACTACTAAGTCTATGCCTCAAAGAGATCAAAGAAAGAGGAAAAGGACCCATATGTACAAATATTTATATTTTCTTTTTTATGGTAGCAAAGAATTGGAAACTGAAAGGATGCCCATCAATTGGGAAATATCTGAACAAGTTATGGTATATGAATGTGATGGAATACTATTGTTCTATAAGAAATTATGAAGGAGGAAGTTTCAGAGAAACATGCTAAGACTTAAATGCATTGATGCAATGAAGTGAGCAGAATCAGAACAATTTACATAATAATGATACTGTAAAGACAAACAACTTTAAAAGACTAAAGAACTCTCATCAATTCAATGGCTAACCACAATTCCAGACTCATCATATTACCTATCTCCTGATAAAGCACAGACACAGCAGACTGAGAAATTTTTTTATGACATGGCCAATGTCCCAAATTTCTTTTGCTTAACTCTAAATGTGTGGAATAGGGTTTTGTTTTTCTTGCTTCCTTAATTGGAGTTGGGGGGTGGTAGAAGAAGTAGGAAGTAGAAAGGATGGATCTTCATTGGAAAATAAAAAAATTTTAAAACAAAAAATTTTTGAAAGATAACATGGTGCTTTGGAATTAGCAATGATCCCAGAGAAAGATGAGCTGAAGTTCTGTCTCCCGCCTTTGTTAATCCTTATTAATTGTATCAACAAATTAGCATTATATCTAGGTTCAAATTAGTAGGAAATAATAAATTCCCCTGAAGTTGCCATGTGTATTTAAATTTATAATATTTGAATTATAATTATATCAAATGTGGTCATTGGTTCCATCACAATGGAAATATACAGTATAAATGAAACACTAATTATGGGCTAGACAGTGTTCTACACAATAGATATACATGGACAAAAATGAAATTCTTGTCCTCAAGGAGCTTTCATTCTATCAAGGGAGACAAAGACCCTAGACAAATTCCTTCATTTCCTAATATGTTTCCTCCTCAGTAAAATAGAGATATAACACACTTCCAACTTCTCAGGATTACTCTGAGTAAAAGTGTTCTATGAATTCAACCTAGGATTATTTTGGCTGTCTAGAAATCTCCTTCCTATCAGGGGTGGTGTCTTTGCCAAGGTCAACCCCCAAATGGGACTGTTCTGAAACGGATTCCTCAGGTATAAGGGAAACTGGAAAATAAGGCATATCTTCAGATTCACTTGAATATACGTGTGCTCTGGTTTCCTCCAAATAATAATCCGTGGGATTCTAGGAAGATCTATGTTCTTCCTGGTCCTCAGTCTGTCTCCCCCTGTAAAATGGGAAGAATTGTTCTTGCTCCTTCTCTCTCTGTTGTGTGATATGGAGGGACGGTGATGGGGTAACTAATGTAGTCAGGAGACTTGTATTTCCTCACACACATGCACATACATAGTAGCTTTTCTTGGGGGTGCAAGGTGTGTGTGGGGGAGGAAGCAGAGTGGGTCATATTAAATTTCACTTGACCAAATTCAGGGCTTAGGGACAGTGGAGAGGGGCAATAATTAGGGGATGGTAATGTCACCACAAAGGCTAGGATGGAACTTGTCTCCTCACCCTCCTCAGCCCCACGCTGAATGGGCTGACCTGCTCCCCCCACCCCTACCCCTGCCCATCACAGCCTTTTGTTCCCCTCTCCCCTGACAGTTTTGCTCTGAGCTGGGGTGAGCACAGCAGTGTGGATGCAACAGCTGCTGAAGCCGTTGCCAGGGCAACCGACATCCTGCCAGTGGAGCGGCTGAAGGAGGGCTGGATCATGTCCCAAGGGGCCTGGAGCTGTGACCCTCGAAGGGAAATCGGCTAGAGGACAGACAGGGCTTGGAATGCAGGGGCACTGGTAGGACAGGAGGAGGTCCCAGCCCCCAAGGGGCAGGGGCAGGGGCTTTTCCTGCAATAAATGGGAGGAAGGAAAATAGAAAACCTCTGGACAATTCCCCTTACAACCACCAAAATGAACTGCATGTACCCTTGTCTTTAACCCCTTTCTCTGTGCCTCACCTGTTCCCAAATCTAGAACACAGAATGTGAATCTCCTTGTTTTATGGAAAAGGAAACTGAGGCCTAAGGGCACACTATGAATTAGTGGCAGAGCCTGGATGCAAAACCATGTTTTCTGGCTCCTTTTCCTTTCTTCAAAATCTTTGGTGAGGTGATTTACTGGACGGCATCAGGAAGAGCTGAGTTCTAATGCTACCTTAGATGCTTACTAGCTCTGTGACTGTGAGCATGTCACTTAACCTCGGTTTTCCCCATCTGTAAGTTGGGGATAATAATCACACCTACTTCGCAGGATTGTTGTGAGACTCCAATGAGATAAAATACTCTGCAAAACTAAAGTGTTATACAAACAATACATATTATTATTATTCCTATCCTATCACATAGCAAGAAAGAAAAGGACAGGGATAATCCATTTTGCAGAAAGAGACACTAGAAAGAACAAAGGTCTGCCTCATGTTGCAATGATTATTATTTTATGGAAGCCAGAGCACCAGCATGATCGAATGGTTCTGAAAATGTCTTTCCTTCTGTTTTCTCCTCCTCCCCCCTTCCCTGGCTCCTATATTGGGCTGTCAAATACACAAGGAGATTGAGATGAGGGTCAAGGTGCAGTCACAGAAGACATCATGAACAACTGGAGAAGATCCCTGGATGGGGGCATCTGGGCTTCTATTTATTACTCTCTCATTGACTAGTGTGTAACCTTGGGTAAGTCTCTTCCCTGTTCTGAACCTTTCTTCCTTGACTGTTAAAGAGAGATGATATATCCAGAGAAAAAAATTGATGGAGTCTGAATGCAGATCAAAGCCTACCATTTTCACTTTCTTTGTCTTGTTTTTTTAATGGGTTTTTTCCTTTTGTTCTGTTTCTTCTTTCATAACATGACTAATGTGGAAATATGATTTACATGATTGCACATGCATAACCTGTAACAGATTGCTTGCTGTCTTGGGGAGAGGGCAGGGGAGGGAGAAAAATTTGGAACTCAGAATCTTATAAAAAATGAAAGTTGAAAATTGTCTTTATGTGTAATTGGAAAAAATAAAACACTATTTATATTTGAGAGAGAGAGAGGAAGAGAGAGAGAGATGATAGGCCCTGTCCTGCCTATCTTCCTGGGTTTTGATGACTAGGATTAAGAAAATGGAGATGAAAGTGTCTTGTCAACTCTAAGGTGTCTGACAAATTGTAAAGGATGATTTGCTATTCTATTAACAGAGGCATGGAAAGATGACTTACAGATTAGGGCTTTCCATATAAGAGGCACCATACCACCCGCCCCCCTTGTTGGAAGGTTCCTTCCAGAGTGTGGCCTCTCTTGGTATCCCTAACTCCTTCACCTTCCAGTCCCAGGAGGCTCGGAGAGAACAGATGTCTAATGTGGGCGGTTGCTAGAAAAAGGCAACATATGTGCCCCAGGGCAGAAAGCTAGCTCATGGTTACCAGGAGAGAGTTAATTCTGTCATTTCCTGATGTGAGGAACTTTCAGTTTGCCCCTTCTGTCTCACGTTCTCCAGTTGCCCCCATCCTGGGTCCCTACTGGGGTGTGGGGTGAAGGGTCACTAGAATGAAATTTCCATGAGGTCGAATGACTTTGCTATCTAAGTGTGCCTAGTTCGGTGCACAGGTGGCAGCAGGATGCAAAACCATCCTGTAACATGCAATATGGCCTGTTTAGTCATTCAGAGATGATGCCAGAAACACAGAAGACATCCTAGTCCTCTATTCCCAGCATCAAAAGTACATCTGGATGATGGGTCTCTGGGAGGGCAGGAACTAGCTAGGCTCTGTTTTCCATTCAGAGCTCAGTGAGTACCCAGTTGGCTTGCAATCACTTCAAAGCTGCAAAGTCCTTGACCCCAGTCCTTTCACCCAATGCTCTGCCACTCTGCTCTCCTCCACTGATTCCCATAAAGAAATTCCTTACTAAAACGCTTCTGCAGCTTTTGAATTCCACTGTTACCAAGGAAGAATAGCATTAAGAAGATGGAAGATGCCCATTTCTGTGATTCTTCTTGAAAAACATACCTCTGGGGTTCAAGAGGATCATTTCTGGAAGGAGCCCCTCCCTTGCTTTTTGACAACACACAATGGTTAAAAGAGAGACAGAGAAGGACCCAGACCAGAGATTCAGGGGACAGATTGATGAAATGGTCCCAATCACTCTTGACTAGGATGCAAAACTATTCATCCTAAATAGGACAAGTACCCTCCTAGATCAGATGCACATCCCTCCCTCTGTCCCAGAGAGGCACATTAGGAGATGTTCTATAAGAAGATCATTAGAAGTAACTGTCCTCCACAATGTCAACTTTGGAAACATAAGGATGAAATCCAAAAAACATCCCTGGTTTCCCTTAAAGGAGACATTGTGAATGTATCACTCATGAATTAAAACTAGGCAGTGTAGTGTAGACCTACTTGGCTTTAAACTCACAAAACCTGGGCTGAGCAAGTCACTTAACTTCTTCTGGAGCTGTCTCTTCATCTGTCAAAGGAAGATAATGATAGATGATAGATAGATAGATAGATAGATAGATAGATAGATAGATAGATAGATAG
>NW_027185694.1:27569413-27583664 GCF_028583685.1 Petaurus breviceps papuanus | reverse complement strand
TAGATAGATAGATAGATAGATAGATAGATAGATAGATAGATAGATAGGTAGGTAGGTAAAGATACCATGCACAGATATGTGTGTACATGTGAGGATCAAGTGAAATAATATATGGAAAGCACATTTTAAGCCTAAAAGCTCCATATAAATGTTAGCTATTCTGATTCCAACCCTACCATCACCCTCTCCCCCTACTCCCACATGTACAAGATTATGGGGAAGCTCTAACAAGATGATGGATATGAAACTGCTTTGAAACAAACTGGTGAGGGGGAGAGTTATTGTTGTCTCTAGTTTCTTCTGTTATGTCTGGAACTAGCAGCTCATGAGAAACAGTATCTTCTAGAAAAAGTGACCCTTCTAGAAGGGTCTGCTGGTTTTGTTTCCTTGCCAATCTCCATATTCTCAGGAGTACTTTGAGTGGGTGGGAGGCTACATATGCACAGAGAAAGAGGAGAAAGCTCCAGTAGAAGGACCAAACGGAAGATGGTCTGCTAAGAAGCATCAGCCTTCCGGACTTGGACGTGATTCTGTGCTTATTTCTTTTATTCTGGCTGTCCCTCTCTGGTATTCTGCCTTCTAAAAATATTTCAGAGTCACCAGCATTGTAGCACTGAGCCAAGGGCTGATGGGGACCAAGAGCTCTGTGAGCTGTTGATATGCCAACATCTCACAGAGGAAGCCTGGCTCATCACACCGCTCTTATAACACTCCCAGCACCACTTTCCTTAGGCTAGTGGGCAACTCTCAGAGGATGGGGATGGGAATAGAGAAGGGCCTCCCAGTGACTTTGGGCAAATCAGATCTCCCTATCAGCCTTCTCATCTGTAAAATGGGGAGCACAAACCCTCCCTTATAGGGTTGTTGTGGGGGTCAGATGAGCTGATGTATGTGAAAATATTCTGGAAACTATAGGGTAACTAGAAACTAAGGGAGTGCCTATTCTTTGGGGAATGGTTGAACAAATTTTGGTAAATGAACATGACAGAGTGCTAGTGTGCTGTAAGAAATAATGAAAAGGATTGTTTTGGAGAAACCTAGGGAGGCCTGTCTGAACTGATGCAGTGTGAAGTGAGAAGAATCAAGAGAACAACTTATTCAGTTACAACATTGTAGAGACAAACAATTGGGAGAGACTCAGAACTCTGATCAGTGCAATGATCAACTGCTTTCCCAGAGGATCAGTACTGAAGCATACAGTCCTGGAGTCAGGAAAGACTCATTTTCCCAAGTTCAAATCTGGCCTCAGACACTTCCTAACTGCGTGACCTTGTGGCATAGTGGCAAGATTCAGTGAGGTGGCCAGAATTGTGCAAGATTTAATCTTTATATTCCCAGTACCAAGCACAGTGTCCTGCATACAGTGGGTGCTTAATCAGTGCCTGGTGAATTGTACTGATTAGTCTTCCATATCCTATCAATAACCCCTACAATCAGACCTGGAGACTGCCAAATATCATTTCTTTCCGGATTTATTCTGTAATTGTTTTTCTTTTTCCCTCTAATCCACAAGGACTAAATAGAAGAGATGGAGGGAACTCTCCATAGTCCTGGGAACCAATTCCCTTGGCTAGAATTCCATCCAGGTCAAGTTGCAATCAAGGTAGCATGGGGCCCAATATCTGCTCAATAAATATTTGTTGAATAAATGGATGAATGAATAAATTAAGCAAAAAATCTAGCCGAGGGGAGAGAAATAGCCTTCCTTGGTTTATGACAAAAAAAAATTGCATTTAAAAAATAAAAGACTAAAATAAGAAAATATGGTACCCTTCTCTGAAAACTAGCAGGTTGGGAGGCAAGAAAAACAGATGTTCCTAAGTTGCTACCATAGATTTAGGTACATTCTAATTCTGTTCTTCATAATACTATTAATATTAACAAGACTAATAATAATGACAATATTCATATTTCCCAAGCCAGGGAGTGGGGCCAATTTGAGTTGGCAGTTTCTGGTGGCTAAGTGGTTACAGTGGATGGAGCACTGGACCTGTAGTTTAGGAAGACCTACATTCAAATCTGACCTTGGATACTTACTAGCTATGTGATCCTGGGCAAGTCAATTAACCGCTGTTTACCTCAGTTTCCTCAACTGTAAAATCAAAATAAAAGTAGCATCTACCTCTCAAGGTGTGAAGATCAAATGAAGCAATATTTGTAATGCTTAGTATAGTATCTGACATATAGTAGGTGTTATATAAATGCTAGCTATTACTATTTTGGGCAACTTTAGCTAATTGGCCATCTCAGACAACCAATTCAAAGAACTGATTAAGCATGGATTATTTATGGATCACTGTGCTAAGTATTCACCTATCAGTCTGTGTCCAGGCAGGACTTCTGTTTTCACCATCCCAGACAAATCTGAGTTGATCCAGTACTTCTCTTGTATAGGGATCAGGGTAAGGCCCTCCCTTCTGATCTTCCCTACTTTTCATTCTGCTCTGTCTAAAGCCTTGTCATTCTAGAAACACTCTGAAAATGGCTGCCCCAGCTTCACTCCTCTTCTGAGCTCATCAGTCTTCATATTTCTGCCCAAGTATCTGCCTCCTTCAATGTTCTGTGTAACACCTATTTAATTGTTCTTTGCCATTTCAATGGATCTGTAATATTCCTTTCAATGGAACTGACCTCAACCCAATCATACCCCTCATCTTGGATCAGTCTCATTTATATCCTCTCATAAATCTACCACAGGGCCCATCTCTGGATCACTTAATATGACACGTGTTTCAGTGGAGAACACAGGATTTCCATCTACTAGCCTCCATACCAAACTGGTCTACCATCTTTATCATGAATGAAAATGTAGTTCATTCTCTGACTGAAAAAGCAGTTAAGCACTTACTATGTACTAAGTCCTGGGGACAAAAATACAAGTAAGCAGGATGGTTCTTGAACTCAGGGAATGGAAAAAGGCAATACATGAAGGAGAACTAGAAAGAAAGGAAAAGCAAAAGCTCACCTACCAGAGAACTGGGTTCCAGTGGCAGAGTCCAAGTGGTTACGTTAGTAGGAGGTGTAGAAGGATGGTTGGAATGAAGGAAGCATGTTTAAGATGTAGTCAGAAAATGACACTCAGGCCTGTTTCCAGGCAATATAGGGCAAGTCAAGGTGAGACAACAAGCATTTATTAAGCACTTACCATATACCAGGAACTATGCTAAGCTCTAGGGATACTGATACAGTCAAAAAGAAAGACATACCTCCCCTCAAGAGGCTTACGTTCTAACAGGGAAGACAAAACACAAAAGGGAGCTGGGGTTGAGGAGAGGCACCAAGATGGGAGCAAAGTATTGAAGTCTGTAAAGTCAGAAGCACAGCTGGGAAAGGAATGAAGGTGGCTGACCGAAGCTACTCCCCAAAATGGAGGTCCTAGGAGTAACCTACAAATGGGAGAAGAGGGCTAGAGAGGTGAAGGGATGTTCCAGGGGAAGCAGGCCACAGGAGTAGATGGTTGGTCCAGGCTCACTCAGTCAATTAATATTTATCAAGGGCATACTGTGTGCCAGGCAACGTCCTAAGTGATGGGGAAACAAAGACAAAAACTAGTGCCTGCCCTCAAGGAGTTCACAGTCTAATTGGGGAGATAACATGCAAGCAACTATGTACACACACGACATATACAGGATAAGTTGAGGGGTAGTCCTAGAATGAAGGCACTAAGATTAAGGAGGACTAGGAAAGGCTTCTTGTAGAAGGTGGGACTTAGGCTGAGGTTTGAAGGAATCCAAGGAAAACAAGAGGTAGTTGGGAGGAAGGTGATACCCTCAAGAGAGGAAGGGAGGAAGGAAGGAAAGAAGCAAGGGAGGGAGGGAGGGAGGGAGGAAGGAAGGAAGGAAGGAAGGAAGGAAGGAAGGAAGGAAGGAAGGAAGGAAGGAAGGAAGGAAGGAAGGAAGTTAGGTAGGAACGAGGGAAGGAAATAGTAATAGGAACATTAGGAAGAGGGAGGATTTGGGAGAAAAGATAATGAGTTCAATTTTTGATATGTTGAGTTTAAGATGTCTACAGGAAATCTAGTTCTCTATGTCTGTAGGCATTTGGAGATGGAGTGAGAGGTTGGGGATGGATAAGTAAATCTGACTCATCTGCAAAGAGATAATAATTAAAATCATGGTAGCTGATAAGGTTACCAAATGAAATAATATAGAGGGAGTAGAGAAGAGGGCTCAGGACAGAATCCTGAGAGATACCCACAGTTAGCAGGCATGACCTGAATGAAGATCCAACAAGGGAGACAGAGTGGTCAGACAGGTAGGAGGAGAACAAAGAGAGAATAATGTCACACAAACTAGAGAGAAGAGAGAATCAAGGAGGATGATTGACAATATAAAAAATTGCAGAGCAGTTTAAAAAAAAAGATGAGAATTGAGAAAAGGCCATTAGATCTGGCAAAATAAGAGTGGAGAGAGCTAATTCCAGTGGAATGATGTGGTGAAAGACCAGACTATAAAAAGTTAAGCCACAAAAGGGAGGAGAGATATAGGACAACAGCTAGCAAGGATGGGCAGATCAAATGAAGGTTGTTTTGAATGTGGGGAAGACATAGATTCGGGAAGCAGCTAGAAGTCAGGAAGAAATTAGAGATTCGTGTGAGAGTAGGGATGATAGAATGGATAATCTGCCAGAGAAGCTGGGACAGAATAGGATCATTTGTGCATGCAGAGGAGCTTGTTTTTGTAAGGAAAAGGGCCAGGTCTTCATATGAAATAGGTATGAAGTAACAGAAGGCCTGAGTAATGTGAGATGAGCAACATGAGATAAGAGGGAGATTTTGGTGAATGGCCTCAATTTTTTCAGTAACTATAGAGGCAAAATTCTCAACTGAGAGGGTGGGGGTAGGAAGACCTGTGAGAGACTGGAGAAAGGATGAAAGAAAAGGTTTGGAAGAGATGCTGTGGTAAGTGAGACAGTGAGTCAATTAGGCAGGTCTTGGTGCAGTGAGGGCCCAGTTGAGAGTATGTAATGCAAATCTGTAGCAGACCCAGTGAGCAGTCTTATCAGACTTTGGGGTGAGGAGGCCCTAGGTGCTGAGGGAGTTTCTAGGGTGAGACTGTGGTAAGATATGGTGTTGAAATCTGAAAAGTCAGACGCATAGCCAGGAGGGAACGACAGTTTGCAAGTAAAAGCTCACCTGAGAGTCCAGTGACCTGGGGACAAAGTCTCAGTTGTCTTTTTCATGCCGCTTCTGGCATGAAATTCTTTGTTGCTGAAAGACTGCAGTCTATTTATGCTCACCATGCTTTTCCACAGCTCCTTGGATGACCCTCCCTTTGAATTTCTCCATCAGACTATGAGTTCCTTGAGATGAGGGATTTTTTTTTTGTTTTGGTTTGTTTGTATCCCTAGTGCTTAGCACAGTGCCTCCTCATCTCTTCCTCTTCTTCAAACCTCAACCTAAGTCCCACTTTCTACAAGGAGCCTTTCCTAGTCCTCCTTAATCTTACTCTCCTCCCTCTAGGATTCTCTCTCCCTCACAATTTATATCCCATAGATATCTTGTTTCTATATAGTTGCTTGTATGTTATCTCTCCATTAGACTGGATAATTCTTTGGACACTGTGGTATTTATTTCATGATCTATAACCCCATATCATTATCAGGAGAAATCTGTGCTCAGAGGAAAAAACAAAAAAACAACCACTTCCCATTTCTCCTAATGGGAGAAACCTCTGTTCTTCCTTTTATTCAAATCTGGACCCAATTCACTGTCCACCCAAAGAACCTGTCTAAACTATCATAATGAAGGGGCAGCTACATGGGCTGTCCATCCAACTGCATATCAGAGCCTTGAACATCAAGCATTTCCTTGGTGGAGACTTAGAGCTAACTCTTTTGACGATGTCTCATTCTGGCAGCTAGCAATGTCCAGAGTAGTGACACAATCAATGAAGTTAGCTGCAAATAATACCTGGGGGATCTATCTGCTGAGGTTCTTTTTTATTACTTGGATTCTGAGCTGGATTTCCTCCATGACACTGACAAACACCTTTGATGAGAATACATTTCCCTATTTTATGTCTCAACTTGATATTAATAGGTCATAAAAAGAAGTTCTCTCTTTTAGTTTTCAGGAAATCTGGCATGATTTTTAGCCTGTGCATAAAAGACGTTTTGCTGTGGAAGGGTTTTTAAGATAGTATTTGTTCTATAATGAATTATTATTATTATTACAGTCGATAAACAATCAGTACAGTAGGATTTTGCATTCTCTGTACCTTTTTAGTCAGTTTTACGACTGTACAAGATGCAGTCTATTATAGGATACCATCTGTAGAAGTATCCCTTTTCATGTCATCAACAATATTCTCCCCCCCCCCATAGAAATTTTTATAAAGATATTTTAGGGATAAGAAAGTAAACACATGAGGTCAGTAGTTATTGGCATTTTTGATCACTTTTTTTTTCTTCTGGCAATTGTACTATCTGATTTTCCCCCAAGAATTTGTTTGTTATCTTTTCTTCAGGTTCCTGTAGAACTGATCAAGTTCTCAAGTACAATGCTCCAGTATGAACTTCCTCTGGCTATACTTGATCTAGTCCTTCTGCTCTTAGCATTTGTGTCACCTCCAGTACCATTGATGCTTCCTTATACATAATATCAGGGACCGCAATGTTAGACTTGAAATGTGGTGATCTCCATCTCATCGGAGGACAAGATGATTTGATATAGAAATCTTGGCAAACTTCTCTGTTTCTTGCCCTCCTTCCAATTTCATTTTTAAATCTTCTCAAGACAATCTGGTTTCATTGGGCCTCTCACCTTGCTCTACCTTGTTTTTCCCCTTCACTACCTGTTTTGGGAGGTGATATTTGTCATAATCTTCCATCAAATGCCCTCTAAATAATTTTACAAATGATTTTATTTTCTAAACTGGTGTTCCTTTTGGTTGTGACATCTCTCCCCTCAGAAAAGAGAGCTAGTATATTTTGGGTGAGGTAGTTTCCAGGCTCTTTAAGTCTCTTTGTTGTAGCACCTGATTTACGTGAATTAAATGTCCATAAGAAGGGGTGTCAGTCTGTACTGACGTCTTTTCTTTTGCCTATCTCCCATTTTTTGTTATCAAGAGTGCTTTTGAATAGATCAGATTGAAGTTACTTTAATTGCATGATATTTCTTCTCACTTTTACTTTTTCTCTAATTTGGATCTTTGCTCTAACAAGTTGATGATCTGAACACACAAGGACTGCTGATTTGGAAATGGCTCTAACATAGAAATCCAATTGTTAGATATAGTCCATTTCATTTTCTGGTGTTATTCAGCACCCATCATATACAGCGCCTCCTAACTCTCATCCTGAAGAAAATATTCATTAAATGTAGGCATAGGTCTTCCATGTAGAGTATTAACTTTTGGTCTTTTTCTTTTCATCAGAGGATCTAGTTTCAAATACCTCAGACTCCTACTAATTATGTGACTTTACTTCCCTAAGTCTCATTATACTCAATTGTAAAATGAAGGGATTGGAGTAGATGTCTTCTGAGATCCCTTTCAATTCTAAATCTATGAGCTTATGAGTATATGAGTCAAATTTTTCACTGCCCTCCCATATTCCTACTTTTGTACTGAAGTCACAAAGTATATATATATATATAAAACTTTAACTTACAGGGGATGGGGAGTAGGGGATAAAGACTGGATCTGTGATTTCATTGATATCAGGGATTCCCCAGTGATGAAATTCCTTCTACCAATGCAGGTCCACACCTTCTTTGCAACTTATATTATTAGAGAGTTCCTAGGGTACTGAATGGTTAATTAACTTGTCCAGGGTCAAATAGTCAACATGTTCCAAAGAAAGGACCTGAACCTAGGTCTTCCTGGTTCTATCATATACGTTGTAGAATTTTTCTACATCTTTATCCTTTGCAACAGACTCTTACGTCCATTGTCTTCATGGTGGGGTATTTTTGTGTTTTTTTTTTCAAATGCTCATCTTGAGCATTGAAAATCATAATGGCTAAATGTCCCATAAAAAAAGATATTTCCTGTTGCCCTTGGATACATGATAAAACCAACTCTGTCAAGTTCTTTATTTGTCTCCCAAGGAGAGCCAGTGAGCCACCCCTCCATTTATCTGCAACTTTCTTTTGTCTTCTTATTTAATTTATAGCAAGAATGACAAGGTTGATAGGATTCAGTTCCTTCAGGAGCATGTCAATTTCTTGGGCATTCAACAACGATGTCTTATTTATAAATTACCCACAATTAATGTTTATAGATGGTCTAAGAAATGTGTGATCTTTAGCACCTTCTGCCCCATTTCTCAGCACACTGCCACTGTCACTGTCAATGCAGAGGTGGGAGGGACTCCTCAAAACTGAGAACCATTTGTAATTTTCCTTGTACCATGAGTTGCCATAGCAAAAGAATTCATCACCTAATCACCAGACTTATGATGATGAGCCTCTATATACACAGCAAGCTTAGGAACACCAGTACTGTACTCAAAGTTTTTCCAGCACAGTAGAACCTGGAAGTTTTCACTCTGTTGATATAGACTTTAAGAACTAAGCATTACCTTCACACAAGGATGAGGTCTTCAGAATATATAGGATCAGGGTTCAAATCCTTCAGCTACTTATTTCCTGTAGCTCTGTGACCTTGGGTCCCTTCTATTGTTATCCATAAATTGAATGGAGTTGGACTGAGTGATCTCCATGGTCTTTTCCAAATAGTTTATATGATATTGGAATTGTTCTTTAAATGTTTGGTAAAATTCACTTTTGAATCCATCTGGTCCTGGGGATTTTTCTTAGGGAACTCATTGGTGGTTGGCTCAATTTCTCGTTCTAAGAGTGATTTAAGTATCCTCTTTCCTCTTCTGTTAACCTGGGCAATTTACATTTTTGTAAATATTCATCCATTTCTCCTAGGATCTTCTAAGTAAGCAAGCACTTACATAGCTATAACTCACATTTCTAAAGCACTTTCTCTTTAATAACTCTGTAACGTAGCTAACTCCAAGTTCAGTGTTCTTTCTGTTACATGGTGATGCATACACTCAAGCAATTGTTACTGTTATTACATCCTGGGTTCTGATCTATCCCTTCCTCTTGCAAGAGTTTTATGTCTCTGCTCATACCTCAAAAGATCTGCAATTCCCTTGGTGTGGTCTTTATTCTGCTACTGCGTAGCACAACCACTTCGTGGGTCTTTGAAGGAGGTCCTATAAGTCTTCCTTGAGAATGAATTACTTTGTATGGGTCTTTTGGTGATGGGCCTCTATGGATTTAACTAGGCTGGTCCTTGGATAATTCTACTCTACTAAGTCTTTCCACCTTGGTAGAACCTATTAGACAGCTCACGCTCTTCTGACACAGCCTTTAAGAACCCAGGGTCACACCCATGCTATGATGAGGCATCAGAGAAAGACTGTGTCAGATTTAAGCCTGTTTTTAAGATGAAATATTAGTAATTCTAACTGCACTGCCTGTAGATATTTCTACAATACCTTTCCTACAAAGATCATAAGGTATATGAATGAATGAATGAATGAATGAATGAATGAATGAATGAAAAAGCTTACTAAGGGCTTTTTTTATGCCAAGCAACGTGCTTAGCACTAGCAACACAAATATAAAAATGAGACAGTCCCTGCCCTCAAGGAACTTACATTTTATTCTAATAGGGAAGAAAACATATATAAGGGAGTGGTGCTTGGTTTTCAAAGTCAAAAGGAGGGTGAGTGGAGCCAAAAGGGAATTGACTCTCCCATCCTTTTGAGTAGCAATGCCTATCAATTTATGTTAATTCTTATCTTCAGTTTTTTTTGGGTGAAGCAAGTGAATCAGCCAGTGATTCATAAACCATTCATAAACAGGGCCCCAGAGAAGAGAAATAATTGCTAAGAGGTTGCATTCTGAATCAGGACAGGCTCAGGTACGGCTAGGGGGCTTCAGTCCAATGCTCTGTCAAAGGTGCTAGACAGCTGTTGTCCCAAAGTCTCAGTTGCTAAATTTAAACCAATTCTGAAAGTTACCCTCCCTTTCCCCAGGTCCCAGGGACAGTAGACAGACAGGGCCCCTCCCTTAAGAAACTATCTTCTCCAGAGTCCCACAAAGAAAAGAAAACGGCCTAACAGCCTTTTGAGCAGATCCAAATGGACCAACCAATTGGCTGAAGCTTCTGGACAGCTTAGCTTAGGCAGAAAACCAGATTTATCTGTTGCTAATTAGTTCATTTTTTCTCTCTCTCTCCCACATTAGTTAGTGAAACACGACAGCATTGGGCTTGCCAACTTCAGACCATGGTTGAAATGGAAGAGAGAACCTATTTTAAAGGGCACCTTAATCCAATGGCATCTTCAACCTATTATCAGGAAAGAAAAAGCCTTCATCACTTAAACAGGAATGGGGAAGAAAGAGCTGGTAGGATCTGAGTGGGGTGGGGCAGGGTTTGAGGGAGGGCCTTCTTTTTAGTCATGCTAGGTATGTAGAGTATGGGTCTTAAGAGTCTGGAAATTCTGAGTTCAAATGCTGCTTCAGATACTAGCTGTATGCCCTGGGCAAGTCACTTAACCATCCTCTGCCTCAGTTTCTTCAACTGTAAAATGAGGGTAATAATATCAAGGGAGTTGTAAGGATCAAATGATCTATACATGTAAAGCCCTTTGCAAAACTGTAAGGGAAATATAGATGCTAGCTATTATCGATCTAAGGCGTTAGATTCAACCTTCAGGTCTTGAGGAGAAAAGGGCTGTAGAGACAGAAAGCTGTCTAGTCCTCTCATTTGAGAGAGGAGGACTTGGGGAGGCCTAGAACAGGGGAAATGATTTACCCACTACAGTAATTGGAAGAGCTAAGATTCAAACTCAGGTCCTCCGATTCCAAATCTACCCCTTTTGTTCCCCAAGAGCAAATTCATTCAACCAGTGTCCACTGGACCAGGCAAGTCTGGGTTAGGAAGATACTGTCCAAGGGAGCTACTTTTAAATTACCAGCCCCAGTTCAGAAGGGTCAGGATGCAAAAGCAGGGAGCTAGAACCACACCAGCTCCCTCTAGGGAGCATCTGAAATACTCAGGAGGCAGAGGGACCCTGGTGGTGGAGTTTACAAACCCAAGGGATACAAGCCATAGAGAATATCTAACAGCCCAACTATGTGTATCTATGCCAGAGAGCCACCAAATGATAGAACTGTAAGGATATGGAATATTGTCTGGTTAACTCATTTCCTAGAAGAGAAAACCAAGGCCCAGAAAGGAAGACCTTGGCCAAGATCATAGCATTATTAAGAGTCAGAGTCAGGTCTTCTTCCTCCAAGTGTTGAACTCTCTCCATCCCACCAATTCCAGATCCCTTGTAATTATCCTATGAGAACATGAACTCCATGAGAGCAGAGGTTAAGTCTTATTCCTCTCTAGGCTTGCTTGGTACCTAGCACAGGCCCCTGTACAGAGGCAGCACCCAGTAAACACCTGTGGAACTGAATTAATAGAGGACTGGTTAGGGAGACATTGGTAGAAGAGAACCCAAAGGCTGCATGGTGCAAGAGAAAGAACCCTAAAAGAAGAGATAAGGCCTAAAGTCCTATCCCAGCCATGCCACTAATTCATTATGTGATTATAGGCACCACCCTGAGGCAGCTGGGTGGCTCAGTGACTAGAGTGCTGGGCCTGGAATCAGGAAGACACTTGCTAGCTGTGTGACCCTGGACAAGTTGCTTAACCTCTGTTTGCCTTTAATCCATTGAAGAAGGAAATGTCAAATCACTCTAATATCTTTGCCAAGAAAACCCTATGGACAGTGAGATCCACCAGGTCATGAAGAGCTGGACACAACTGAACAAAAACAAAGGTACCACCCCACCCCCAAAATTTTTCTGAGCCTTAGTTTTCCCACCAGGCAGCTGGAAGTAGATGATACTCAAGGTCTTGGAATCAGGAAGATCTGAATTCAAATATAGCCTCAGACATTTCTAATTGTGTAACCGTGGGCAGGTCACAATCTCTATTTGCCTCAGTTTTCTCAACTGTAAAATGTGGGGAAACAGCAGCATCTGCCTCCCAGGGTTGTTATGAGGATCAAACGAGATGGAGATAACATTTGTTTTTTTTTTTAAAGAAAGAAACAAAAAAAGCACTTAGCACAGTGCCTAGCATATTATATAAATGCTTATTCTCTCTTCATTTATAGAATGAAGGGCTGAACTAGACAATATGAAAGCCCTTGCCATTCCAATGCTCCATCATTCTCTGGGAACCTATCTTTGAATTCTTGATGGTGGAGCCCAGGGAATAGAATACTTTAGTTCTATGTAAATCCAGAAGAGGTGAGTGTTACAGAACTTAATTAAGGAAAGTCATCAGAACTCAAGGGTGTCAAGGAAAATACAATGCTGGAACTAAGGGGATGAAAGTGTAGTCAGGATGGTGCTACCTCTACTCCAAACAAAAGTCCACTAGGAAAACCTAGCATTCAAGACCCTCCCAATCTGGCCCCACCCTCCCTTGAGAACCTCAGAAAGGGGAAAAAAGTTCCTTTGAACATCCTCATTTTGGGGGGCAGTCTTTCCTAGAAATGAGATGGGGGAGGATCCAGATGACTTTTCCAGTTCTGAGTTTCCCAGGAAACTCCACGTTCTCTCTCCTTTTTTTTTAATCAATTGGGATTAAGTAACTTGCTCAAGGTTACATGGCCAGGTGTTTCTGGGTGGGTGCTAAGTATCTGAGCCCGGATTCAATCCCAGGTCATCCCGACTCTGGGGCCAGTGCTTACTCCCTGTGCTACCTGGCTGCCCCCATGTTCTCTTTTTCTGTGGGTCTAGCTTCCCCCCCCCCACTCCACCATATTCCTGCTACTCCCCTTTTCCTCTGAGTCTCCTACCAGAGGCCTTCAGGAGCAGAGGGTGGGTGGTGGACAGTCAACAGAACGATGGAGGGATCAGGGGCTTACTTCCTTCTGGAAGCAGAGAGGATATTGATAGTGTAACTAGAGAAGCTGTAGGGATTGAGTTGGAACCAAGACATGAATTTTAAATTTCGAGTGGGTTCCTTCCTTCCCCAATCATCTCCTGCTATAGTACAGGTTAGCCCATTGCTTCACTGGTGCTCTCCATTACCTCCCCTTACCCCCACTCCTATCTAATGGAAAATGTTCTTTTAAGTTCCCTCTTCTCTCAAGCCCCTGAGACCTCCTTCTGAGTCTGTGCCACTTGTCCCAAAGAATAAGCTTCCTCTTGGTGGGCTCTGGCAGCCTCAAGATTTCTCCCTCCCTAAGAGGGGTTTGCGTTTTAACAAGAGGAGCCAGGAGTGGGCAGTGCCTAGCACAAAAGGATGCTGCATTAATAAGAGAATTTCAGGTACCTAGTTAGGATGAAGTGAGGGTGTGATTTTTGGTCTGGATGTTCTTCTTCTAATCCTTAAATGGGGAGGGGGAGATAGGAAGGAGGGTGTGGAAGGGGACTGGAAGCCTTGGTCCTAGTTACTGTCATATTATAGCCTGGATTCCCACCCCCTTCCCTTTGAGGCAGAGGAATCTCTGGGCATGGGATGTCTATTCCCCTCCCTGAGGAGGCAGGAGGTGAGAATCCCACCTTCAGCTGTGGTTCCTGGGTGCCTGCCCCCAACCAAAGATCCTAGGCCATAGAATTTTGAGGTAGAAGAGGCTTTAGAAACCACCCAGTTCAACACTCATTTCACAGATGAGGCTACAGTCTCAGAGGGGGATGCAAGATTAGAACTCTGGTCCTCTGACTCGGAAAACCAAGGGAAGAAGGGTCTCAGCCCCAGGGCCTCCCCCACCTTCCCCTAACTACCGTGAGGACGAAGGGCAGCAGAGTCTTCAGCACTTGCAGACCCATGGCACCGCTGCTTCTGTGCCTCAGGTGGCCTCCCTGGCCTCTAGAGCACAAGGAGGGGACCCAGAGCCCCAAGTTGTCCCAGGCTGAGATTTCAGAGCTTGTTCCTGCCGGTTCCCCTGTACCAGGTAGCCCCTCGCCAGCTCCTGCAGGCAGCCCCACTCACCAGACAGAGTCGCGGTCCCCTAGCCTTGGCACTCAGCCACCACCGCTGCCGCTGCCTCCACTGCTGCTGCCTCTGCCGCCACTGCAGCCTTGCTAGGTCTGGAGCCCTGCACTGCTCGAGCTCCGGCTCCCGCTCCCGGGTAAGGGAGGAGGAGAAAGCAACAAGGAGGGGCGCCCCTCCCCTTCTTTAGCCCAAGAAGAGGCGGTTCTGGTGGGGGGCGGGGTCTCGTCTGGGATCTGGGGGCGGGGGAGCAGTGTCAAGTGGGGTAAGCCGAGGTCTGCGGA
>NW_027185694.1:27413233-27569403 GCF_028583685.1 Petaurus breviceps papuanus | reverse complement strand
GGTGCTGCTGCAACAGGTCACCTGACGATCTGAGGGTTTGAGGGGTAAGAGACACTCCCTACCCTTTTCCCTTCCAATCCAGGTCATTGGCCCATCATTCAGAATCCTCCAGTCTTTGGCCCAGGCACTTGCACATAGTAGGCCTTCAGTAAATGTTTGTTGGATTTGGATTGCGCTGCACCGTGTTGAATTGAATTGAGGCAGCTGTGTTTTAGTGATGAACACTGGATTTGACATCAGACGTTTACCAGCTGTATGACCTCAAGCAAGACCCTCCCCCCCCCTCCCTTTAGGACCTCAGTTCCCTCATCTGTAAATGAGAGCTGGACTGGAGAATCTCTAAGGTTCCTTCCAGCTCCAAGTCCTATGATGCTATGAATTATCTTCCCATCACATATATGTCTAGCCTGGAAACTGCTTTCTGCCTGCATTAGAGATGGTATTTTCTTCCTGACTCCCACCCTCCTCCCATTATCCAACAACTCTTTGTGCCAAATGGGGAAGGGGGGAGAAGAGGTTTCCTGGGGTTAGACCTCTAGCTAACTATTTGGGTATAGGTGTGGTGGATCGATTCTCTCTCTGCTTTTAAGGAGACCTGCATCACCTGGGTGGGGCTGCCCATATAGAAAGGACAATAATCCTTGCCCAGGAGTGAATCTGCCTCTCAGGCTGCCCAGGTGGTCTCTGGAGAGGAGTGGAGAATAGTGAAGAGGAGGGCTGGAAAGTGCCTCCAGTTAGCACAGGTTGGAGGGGACGTCTGACACCTCTATTTACTGTGAAAATCCAGAGGTTGGAAATTACACTCCAAATGACTGTTCTCCTCTCCTCCTGCCCCCCAGCTCTTAGGCCTGGTCTGGGTCACTAGAGGCTGGGGGAGCTCACCAGATCAAGAACTAGCTGGGATTTATCAGGCAGGGCACTAGACCAGCTGGGTGGATTACTGCTCCCTCTAGCCAGGCCCCAGGACACCATTCAGGGACAGATCCTATCAACGTTAATGTCTCATTGGTTGGGATTGATCCCTCTCTGGGACTCATTTCCTGGAATTATCACAGTGGATTCTTCCCCAGTAAAGAAGGGAAACTTCTATTTTTAGATGTGGGATGGCAGTCCAAGCCCTTAACCCCAAAGCAGGCTAAGGCTCGGTTGCCCCCAAAAGGACAGAGATGTTACTGAAAGATGTCCAGACCTATGATCCTCATTCCCATCCTTTAAGCTCATTCTGGTGGAACCTCTGTTAGAATTAAATGCTGGCTACCTGTTTCCTCACAGCCAGCTAGACAAATTTTCCCACCACCTATCTACCCTCTGAAGCCTAGGACAGGACCTGGAAAGAGTGCCCAGGCCTTCTTGACCAGGCTAGGAAGGAGAGCCACCCACGTAGGGACTCTAATGTTGTTTGGGGGGAGTCAGGGTGGAGTAACAGCATTCCAGCCCTCCCTCCCCAAACCTCCCTCAGGGGACGCTGAGGCTGAACTGAGCTCAGTCCCGTGAATGTCTGCACACTTACCCCTTGTACCAGCTGCTGCCCCTCTCCTGGCCTCAGTCTTCTGGACTCTAAAGTGGGTCTGCTGCTGATCTCTCTTAAAGGGCTGCAATGCCCAGTCGATCCAAGCAGGGATAGGCTTCAGGCAAATGCCAAGTCTATAAAGTGAGTCTAGGGAAGGGGGAGGGCTCTTTGAGCAGAGAGACACGCACTTCAGGGTAATGAATTACTGCAGAGATGTCGGCAGTCAGAGGCCAGTCAGCCAGTTGCCAAGAATCCTTCCTTCTGAGATGACTTTTCGCCACTCCTCAGCGCACAAGGAAAACACAGTGGGTGTCTAGCCTTTGGGCGGGTGGGTAGGCTTGATGCAGAGGCTGCCAGCTGTGCCTAGTGCTGGTTCAGCTCCTCTCCCCTCCTCTCTCTTCTCCCCTCCTTTTCTTTTCTCTCCCCACCTTTTCTTTTCTCTCCCCTCCTTTTCTCTTTTCTCCCCTCCTCTTCTATCTCCTCCTTTTCTCTCCTTTCCCCTCTGCCTGCTGCAGCCTGACTCCCTGGGGGCTGAGTATTGGCACCTGTTGCAGATTGTGGAGGTCCTTAGGAGAGAGGCAGGTTTCTACCACAGGGAGACAGAGCTGCCCAATCCTAGCTTCTCTCTCAGGGGGAGGGGAGGCAGAGACAGACAGGATTCCCAAAGCCCTCATTTGCCTGGCCTGTCAGTCTGGTCTGGGTATGCCATCTGTGCCTTCAGGTGGAACCAACAGCCCCCAGGGTCCTGAGCAGCCCCAGAGACAGGAGCCAAGTGGCCCCAAAGGCTGGAAGGGCAGGACCCAATGACTGCCTGTTTAAGCATAGTCCTCTGGGGGGGGGGGGGGGGCAATGATGCTCTATGATTTAGTGTCTCATAAGACTGAATCACCAGATGGGGAAATAGCTGTAGCTATTGAAGAATGCGTAATCTCAGACTCCCCCCCACCCCCCCCCATCCCCTCATACACAATTCCCTGGTCCTCATGCCCTTTCTTCCGAGGCTACCCTCCCTTGGGCCCTCAGCTGTCAGACTTGGACTTGGGGGAGATGTCCTACTCTCCCCACATGGTGCATGAGGACTCATTCATCAAATCTGGCTGTCCATCAAGAAATGTTGAAGAACAGAATGTAAACAAAGAGATTTTGAAGATTCATTACTTATTGGAGAGGTTTCTTGTTGGCTATAAGGAAAGCTGGTTCCCACTCCCACAAGCAACCTAAACCTAGTGATGGGGGAAGGGGAGACCACAGACCAGCATAGTGGAAAGGGCACTGGATTCAAGAATCAAGAAACCTGGGTTTTAATCCCAGCTTTGTCAGTAACTTGCTGTGTGATTCTAGGTAAGCTGTGTTCCCTCTCTGAGCCACAGGTGTAAAATGAAAGGGTTGGACCAGGTGATCACTAAATTCCCTTTCAATACTAATAATCTGTAAATTTAAACCAGATTGTTCACTTGTGAAGGGGTAGGTGGGTGGGAGGGAAGAAATTCTCTATCCCACTCTCCCCTTGGGATACCAGAATGATAGACAGGAGAATGCCAATTAGGTAACTAACATGTCTTGATGAACCACCTCTGTGTCCAGACCTGAGCTCTGATGTGCTAGAGGAGGGGCCGATGGGAGGGGTTGGAGAAGGGAATGGGGGGGGGAGGACATAAAAGGAGCTCGTAGTGGGGGAGCCAGCAAGAGCAGCCCCAGGTTTTACCCTCGGAGAATTCAGTGTGGGGGAGTCAGAGGAAGAGCAAACCTAGGGGAGCTGATAGTCTGGCTAGGAGACAGCACTTGCATACAAAATTGTTGCAGAAAGAAAAAACAGTTTATGATCAAGTTTGAGATTGTATAGTTGCAATAAAGGGCTTTAATTTTTTGAAGAAGGAAGGAAGAGGGTCCTATAGACTGGTGCTGATTGGGGCAGGTTTTCTGCAGGAGAGATGTGTGCTAGACCTCAGCACAAGGGTGGAATTTGGTCTGACTGGAGTTGGGGAACACTGAGCAGGGGAGTATCCTTGGAGAAAATATAATGCTTCCCCATGAAAGACCAGCAGGGTTATGTCTCTGGGCCTCAGAGCTCTCAGCAACATGTGGCCCTGTCCTAGAGGGACCCAGAACCTCAGGAAACAGAATCAAGCTTGACTGAGGGGGACACTCACATGGGCATGTGAGCAGAGCCTAACTAGGGTGTCTAGGCCACCAAAAAGCCAAAAAGTAGATGGCACTAACGATACTTTTCCTTCCTTCCTTCCTTCTTCCCTTCCTTCCTTCCTTCCTTCCTTCCTTCCTTCCTTCCTTCCTTCTTTCCTTCTTTCCTTCCTTCCTTCTTTCCTTCCTTCCTTCCATCTACATAGGCAATCATAGCCTTATCTGCAGGTGCTCTATCCAAAGGAATATAAATTTTGATGGCTAAAACCTCGAAAAATATCTTGGGATTTATGGGCTAGATTTTTTTTGAAGACCTGATCTATATCTTGCCTTTGGAGAACCACATGGCTCTGGAGGAGAGAGTGCACAGCCCTCCCTCACTTAAATCCAATTCACTTATAAGTCATGATATCGCCTTCCTCCTCTTCAAGAATGAAGGTCAAACGACAACTGTAGAAATAGTGGAACATAGCACCTGGTTAGGAAGGAGAGCTAGTTAAATAGCAAGCTACCAGGGTGGTGATGGGTGAGCTCCTCTCCCAATTTTGTCCAGTTCTCCAACCCAGAACTGGTTGGCTAATGTATTCTCTGGTCTCTGGTAACATTGGCCACCTCCCACCCCCAACTGAACTGGGGATGAATTTTATGTTGCTCTCCTTGGGTGCAAGAATTGCCATTTGGGTTTGAGGATCCAAACCTATCAGGATCTTGAAATGAGTAGCTAGGGAGCTAGGGAAAGCCCTCTAGGGTCTAAACTCCAGTATATGTCACAGGATCATAGAATCACAGCTAGAATGTACCTTAGAGATTATCTGGGTCAATCTTTAGACCATCTAATCCTATTTTATAGATGAGGAAACAGGTCCAGAGAATTGAAGCCATTTTCCTGAGTTCACAACAAGTAGGTAGCAGCCAGATCAGAATTCAAACTAATTCCATATTCAGTGCTTTTCTGCCTACTATGTTACTGCCCCCTCCAGCTTTGTCTCTCATTACCTGTCCTGAAGTTCGGTCACGTTTTTTTAGTCATGTCTGATTCTTTGTAACCCCATTTGGGGTTTTCTTGGCAAAGATATTGGAGTGATTTGCCATTTCCTTCTCCAGCTCATTTTATAGATGAGGGAACTGAGGCAAACAGAGTTAAGTGACTTGCCCAGAGTCACACATATAGTAAAATGTCTGAGGCCAGATTTAAACTCAGGAAGATGTCTTTCTGACTCCAGGTCCATCACTCTGAATTGTGGCACCACCTCTCTGCCTATTACCTGTCAAACTGGAGTACTCACTACTATACCTCTTTCACTTCCTGGTCTCCTATCTCTGCTCCTGTAGTTCTCTATGCCTGGAATGCTTTCTCCTCCCTCTCTTCCGTCTTGGCTTGTAAAAATTCTATCTGTTTTACTAGATTGTGAACTAACAGTAGTAATCCTGCCTTATTTATTTTTGTATCTTACCTGGGTCAGTCCAGGTAAGAGTAGATGCTTAACAAGCGGTTATTAAAAAAATGAATGGGAATACAATTGTGATATAAGAACTGAGGAGCAGACAATCTTCATAATAACCCGGAGAGACATATAAACTGATGCTGAGTGAGGAGAGCAGAACCAGGAGAACTTTGTACACTTACAGACGCATCGTATGTGTGACGACTGACTTTGATAGACTGGGCTCCTCTCAGCAATGCAAGGTTATAAGACAACTCCAAAAAGACTCATGATGGAAAGGGATATCCACATCCAGAGAAAGAACTACAGAGTCTGGATGCAGACTGAAGCAAACTACTTGCTCTCTCATTTTTGGTTTTGATTTGTCCCTTCTTTCTCATTGTTAGCTTCATTGGTTATAATCCTTCTTTACAACCTGACTAATGTTTAATGTGAAGGTATTTGTAGAACCTATATTTGATTTCATGCCACCATGGGGAGTGAGGAAAGGGGAAGGAGGGGGAGGGGGAGAAAAACTGAAACTCAAGGGATTGTGGAATTGAATGTTGAAAACTAACAGTAAAATTTTTTTTTTGCTTTTTGGAGGGGGGAGGGTAGGGCAATTGGGGTTAAGTGACTTGCCCAAGGTCACATGGCTAGTTTACTTTTGTGTCAAGTGTCTGAGGCTGGATCGGAACCCAGGTCCTCCTGACTCCAGGGCTGGTGCTCTACTCACTGTGCCACCTAGCCGCCCCAAGTAAATAAATTTTTAAAAAAATGAATGAATTCTTCAGGGCCCAATTCAAATGTCATCAACTCTTTGAAACCCTCCTTGATTCTAAACTACTGAAGCACCTTTATCGTCCCTCTTATTCACTTGTCTTCTGTTGGGCATTTAAAGTCCTCCATAGGCTGGCTCCAATCTACCTTTCCTAATTTATTTCATTAGTTCCTCTCACAATCTACCTTCCAGCCCAACTTGCTGTTCTCTGACAGCTGGACAGTCCATCTTCTATCCCTGTACTTTTTCTTTTTTGGAGGGGGAAGGTAGGGCAATTGGTGTTAAGTAGCTTGCCCAAGCTCACATTGCTAGGTTTTTGTGTTAAGTGTCTGAGGCTGGATTTGAACTCAGGTCCTTCTGACTCCAGGGCCAGTGCTCTATTCACTGCACCATCTAGCCGCCCCTAGCCCCCTACTTTTTTTTTTTTTTAAGCAATTGGGGTTAAGTAACTTGCTCAAGGTTACACGGCCAGTTATTTCTGGGTGTGGTGCTGAGTGTCTGAGCCCGGGATTCGATCTCCAGGTCTTCTCAACACTGGAGCCAGTGCTCTTACTTGCTGTGCTACCTGGCCGCCCCCACTAGCTCCCTACTTTTGTCTGGAAAGTGCTCCCTCTCTCAGAATCCTTGTCTTCCTTCAAGGTTCAGTTCAGATAGCACCTCCTACTGAAACTGAAACTCTAATACTCCCTGATACTCTTATTTGTTAGTTGATACTTGATACTTCTCAAATTACCTTGGATTTACACATTGACTTATACATTGTATCCTCCAATAAAGCATAAGTTCCTTGAGAACAAGAACTACTTTTGGGGGAGGTAATTGGGGTTAAGTGACTTGCCCAGGGTCACACAGCTAGCAAGTGTCTGAGGCTGGATTTGAACTCAGGTCCTCCTGACTCCAGGGCTAGTGCTCTATTTGCTGTATCATCTAGGTGCCCACAAGAATTGCTTTTCATTTTTGGTTTTTATTCCTTAAGATTTAATAGCATCCCCATCAAAAAAAGGAGGTAATTAAAAAAAAACCTTGCTGAACTGAACAAAACTGAATTGTTCTAATTTGTCTTCTCTGAAAACTTTTTATCTCCCTTAGGGTCCCATAATGCTGTGCACACAGTAGGTGTTTAATCAGTGTTCAATGTGTGCAGGAGAGAGTGGAACCCTTCCTGTGGAATCAGGCAGCACTTGCTGGGGAAACTGAGAGACTAAGCCTCAGGTCCTTGACTAAACTAATTTGTAAGCAGCAGCCAGTAATCCTGAGAGATGAATATTTCTTGTAAGTTGGAGAGTTTCTGGGATCATGAGTCCCACTTCCTAGGGGTTTCTGGCTGCCAAGTGGGAGTTCCTTCCTCCAACTACACTTTGTATCAGAGAAGAAGCTGACTATGGATAGGATCATTCTAAACCCAAGAGGACTAAAGAGTCCTGCCTGGATGTCCAGGAAGTACAGGCCTCGTGAGATGTTTGAGTGGTGCAGGTCTGAGAGAAGAAAGTGAAATATGTATTCAGCAGTTGTACAAAGTGACTTCATCTTTGGGAGGAGATTATAATTATGATGATAGGATATTCTTTTATGTTTTAAGTATTTGTTAATACATTTGTTTTATTCATTTATTTCATGGTGTTGAGGAAAAAATTAGCTGTCCTATGTCTGCTACCTATTTTGTACATTAACTTTTTTGAGAAGGGATCCTTTTCATCCTTTCTGGTGAGACCTTAGATATGAATCATACCTAAGTTTTTGTTTTAGAGATTTCCTCTGGAGTTCTACTCTGGGGTGGGAACATAATGAGCCAGAGAAAAGGCCCAGTCCATTTCTAGAAGTCATAAAACCATAGATATAGAGCTGAGGTTCCTTCCAAATGTAAATCTATAGTCCTATGGCTTTATGACATTATCTCATTTGTACCTAACAAGTAGCCTTACAGGTCTTAATTATTATCATCCCTGTTTTTAGATGAGGAAATTGAGGTTGTGAGATGTAGCAACTTTTCCCCTGGTCACACAGCTAATTAATGTCAGAGGGGAGATTTGAACATAGGTCTTTCTGACTCCAGATTCAACTCTCCAGTCACGCCTTTTCTTGAGTTGTAGAATGGGGACTCTAATTCTGGTTCCCAAATCCAATGCTTTTCCCTTTATTCTATACTGCCTCCCTAAGACAATGAGAGGAGGAGGATGAGGAGGGACAATATTAATCACAAACATACATGTATACATACATACATACACATGTGTGTGTATATATATGTGCTGGTGGGTCTCCCTGCCTCAAGTCTACTCCAACCTCCATTTAGCCACCAAAGGGATCTTCTTAAAACACAGTTCTCCAAGAGCAAATACAAACTGCTATTTGGCATTCAAAGCCCTTCATAACCTAGCCACTTCCTACCTCTCCAATTCCTTAATCCCTATATTTTTTATCCAATGACACTGGTCTCCTGGCTGTTCCACAAACACAATACTCTATCTCTCAGCTCCAGGCATTTTCTCTGGTAGTCCCCCATACATGGCATATTCTCCCTCCTCTGATTCAACTACTGACCTCCTTGGCTTGCTTTAAGTCCCAACTAAAATTTCACCTTTTACTGGGAATCTTCTCTGAACTCTCTTAATTCTAGTATTTTCCCTCTGTAATTATTTCCTATGTATGCTGCACATAGCCTGCTTTGTTTGCATGTTGTCTTCCCCATTAGACTGTAAGCTTCCTAAGGGCAGGGACTGCCTTTTGCCTTCTTTTGTGTCCCTGGCACATAATAGGCACTTAATGTTTATTGACTGATTGATATGTATTACATATGTGTATATTATATATGTATTAATATTTATACTATATAATAATACATTAATATGTATATATGTATCATATATTATATACACACAACACACACATATGGTTTTAACTTTCCAAAACCCCTTTCACTTCCCTTATCTCACCCGATCCTCACAATAGCCTGGCAGCTTGGTGTATTGGATTTTGTACTGGACTTGGGATTCTAGGTGATCTGAGTTCAGATTCCACCTCAGACACTTACTTACTATGTGACTCTTGGGCAAAAGTTACTTAATGTCTCTTGGTCTCAGTTTCCTCATTTGTAAAATAAGGCTAATAAAAGTGCCTACCTCACAGGGTTGTGAGATAAGTGAGATTCCATGTAAAGTGATTTATATAAATGCTATTGCTGTTGTTAATAAAAGCCCTCTAAAGGAGGGAGGGAGGACAATGCTCCAACCTAGATCTCTGTGACCATGGACAAGTCCCCTCCTCCTCTTGGGGGAGAGAATGTGAACTCCTGAGACCAGGGATTGTTTCATCTTCCGTCTGAATCCTTAGCACCTAGCATAGTGCCTGACACATAGTATAGGTCTTTAACAAATGCTTCTTGATTGAATGAGACTCAGTTTTCTCATTTGTAAAATGAGAGGTTTTTTTTTCCTAGATGACCTCAGGTTTTTTCAAATTCTGAATCTCTGATTCTACGATTCATCTTGCAGACTAGGAAAATGAGGCAGAAGTGAGTTGTTTATGGTTATAAAATGACTCACTATTCTTCCTGAGACCAGAACATAAGTCTCCTGAGTCCTGATGTTTTCACTCTCTTAGAGAAAAGTCTGAAGAGGTCCTATGGTTTTCATTTCCTTGGGAAATTGATCCCAGTACAGGTCATAAAGAGTTTGCTGGGTAGCTCTGGACCTGTTCCTCTAAACTGTCATCATGATGCTGGTCCTGGTGCTGGTTGGACCCAATCAACCTATTAAGGGGTTGTGGTATTCCAGTCAAGGAGGAGATGAGTGAGGGCAGAAAGATTATAGGTTGTCGATACCATCCACCCCGTCCACAGCTGTCATCTTCAATACCATCAAGGCGGGTGCTAAGGCTGAGCTACAAGCTTCATGTCAGGAGGCATGGATGAGGGGCGGTCCCTGCACTCAGGAGATACATACCTGGAACAGCAACAGGACAGTCCTTGCAAAGTAATCTGTGCATAAATACATGTCAGTATAGTTCCAAAGACTAAAGATCCTGTCCCAAAGATAGGATTATGGATCTAGAGTTAGAAGGAATCTTAGAGGTCGTTAGTCGTCTAACCCCTTCTTTTTTACAGATGAAGAAACTGAGGCCAACAGAACTGAAGTGATTTGCCTAAGGTACTCAGATTCTGGCCAAGAGCCAGAATTCTTACTAAGATCCGTGACTTGAGATCAGTATTCTTTGTATAGCAGGGGAGCTAGACACCCCTGAGGTGAAGAGTCAACAGTTGGGATTCCTTCATCTGCTAAAGCTTCCTGGCAGGGGTGAATTCTGAGTCTGGCTTTTGAAGGAAGTGACAGACTTAGATGAACAGAAGATGACTTCTTGCAAAGGCATGGTGGATATGCAAAGGGGTCAAGTAGGTGTGGCACTGGTGTAGGGGCAGGAAGCAGGTCATTCAATCCAACAAATCTATAGGAAATAGCTGCTATACACAGAACTCTGGGCTAGGCTGCGTGCTAGGCTGCACCATTTCCCTTCAAACACTCTCTAATCCAATTACACTGACTTTCTTACTATACGCCACAATACTATAATATACTACACTATACAATTACTATATACCTTTCTTAGACACCACAATAAATGTCTCACCTTTGTGCCTTTTCCCTGGCTGCCCTGCTGGCTAGAACACAATCCCTCCTCATTCCCCCAGTTTAAATACTACCCTTTACATGAACTCTTCTTGAACCTCCCCACATTCTACTACCTCCTTTTCCTCCCAATTACCACGTATTTATTTTCTATATATTTACATGTGCACATGTTGTCTCCCCTAATAGAAAGTGAACTCCCTGAAGGCAAAGATTCTTTTTGCTTTTGTCCTTGTACCCCTAGGACCTGGCAAAGAGTAGGCCCTTGATAAATTTTGATTGATAGATGGAGAAATAAAAGGTTAAAACAAGACAGATTTCTTGCCTTCATGAAGCTGACAGTCTAGAAGGTGATACAGGCAGTAGTACCAATAACTATCATAGAAAATAGTATATCACTTTGTGCATTAAAGATATAAATAATGTGTAACGTGAGGGGAAAGGGAAGGAGAAGGCAGAATATAGGAGACAGAGCAAGGACTGAGAAGATTTTGAGCAAAGATAAGGAGGAAGGGAATTGGATTGCACAGAATGTTTGCTGAATAATGAGTAGTCCAGTTTGGCTGGCGTTTATAATTCATAAAATTGGGGCTGAAAGGTATCCTAGTCTGGTCTAACCTCCTTGGTTTGCTGTGGATAAAGGTGGAGGGGAAAGATGGCAGTAGTCATAGGCTGTGAAGAGTTTTGGGTGCCAGGTTATTGAGTCTCAACTTTACTCAACAGGCAATAGGTAATCATTGAAGGGTTTCTGAATGGAGAGGTGACCTAGAGATGTCTAAGGATGAGAACTATATCAGTAATACAAAGGATGGTTTGGAAAGGTGAGGACTGGATGTCATAAAATTTGTTAGGAGGCTAAGATGGTCTAGATGGGTGGGAATAAGGGCTGATATTGGGGTGGTGGCAATTAGACTAGGGAGAGGACAGATTCAAGAGATGTTAGAAAGATGGCATGTGTAGGGTATGGTAGAATATAACAGATGAGAGAAAGAGAAGAGTAAAAATATGTGATCAAAGAAGACTGGATATGGAGTGAGGTCACTTATAGACAGTGAATTTAGAAGAAGAAGTTTTTGGGGGAATTAAGCTTGCTAAAGTGATGAATAAGGATATGTTTAGAAGCGTGAAGGAATGAATGAAATAAAAATTTATTAAGCACTTACTGTAAACTAAATGCTATGCTTATAAGCCCTGAGATACAGAAAGGAAAAAGGGATGGTTTCTCTTCTCAAGGAGTTCACATTCTAATAGGGGGGCACAATAAATATAGGAGAGGACTTGGCCATAGGTCATATGGAAAGACCTCAGTGGTTCTTTTTTCCCCGTCTTTAGTAGCTGTGGCTGCTAAGGAAGTGTTGCTGATGCTGGCAGAGGAAGATGCCCAATCTACAATGGTTATTTTCATTTTTATTATTATAATCATTTGAGCACACAGCTTTCTGGGTTCTACTTTCTTTGCTCTGCATCGGTCCAAGTAAATTTTTCCATTTTTCTCCAAATTCCTTTTGCCCTGTGTCTTATGGAACAATAATATTCCATTGACATTAATATGCCACAAACTGTCGTCAGTGGGACTGATCGGCATTCATATTGCTTTCAGTATTTTGCTACCACGAAAGTGCTGCTGTGAATATTTTGAGCTATATTATATAGGACATTTATATATTTAACAGCATTGTTTCAATTCAGTCCTCTCCCTATCTTACTCCCCCAGCTCATTACCCCTTTATCAACTAATATTAGATTACCAAGTCGCATGAAAGCAGTGTTGTATAGTAGGTTTGAAGTCACAGAACCGGGGTTCTTGTCTCAGCTGTTTTACTTACTAGCTATGTGACCTTGGGTCAGGTACTTGACCCAAAGTGACTGGATTTCAATCTGTAACTGAGATGCTGTACAGATGTACCAATGGATGTAAAAGTGAGAGGTTGGACTAGAATTCTAAACTTTCTATGATCTCATGAATGAATAAAAATACTGTACATTTTTCTTATAAAGAAAGAAAAAAATAGATGATCAAGGCAATTCTCTTGATACTATAAGTAACAAAATAGCCAAAGAGCATCACTGGAGGGAGCCCCCATACCAGGAATTCCCTAGTATCCACTAAAAGAAGACATCAAAAAAATACTTTCCAGTGGAAGGAGTAGGATGGGGTGCTGTCCAGACTGAGATTTACAATAGCACAGTATAGATTGGGGAAATATGAGAGAAAGAGGGGCAACACAGTTTGTTTGAGAAGAACACATAGCAAAGATGAATGGGGCCTTGTGTAGCAGCTGTCATCATCGGTAAAAAGAAACAGATTACCAATGCTACCAACTGTAGCATTTTTTTAAAACTCTCATAAAGAAATGTCTCCCCATTCAATTCTCAGGATATCCTGAAATTGAGATCTGGAGAAGGGCAGTGACTTGTATTGTTGTAGTGCTATATCTCCAGTTAGAGGCAGAGCTGAAACTTTTCTGAACCCCAC
This sequence comes from Petaurus breviceps papuanus, assembly GCF_028583685.1. Lineage (NCBI taxonomy): Eukaryota > Metazoa > Chordata > Mammalia > Diprotodontia > Petauridae > Petaurus > Petaurus breviceps. The sequence continues at coordinate 27,556,451 of NW_027185694.1, read as the reverse complement.
CCTAGGACCCTTTCCATACAATGTGCTGGTACCAGATTGGTGTGCTGACACTCTACTCATACTGCCCCCCAACATGTGTGTTTTAATACTGGAACCCAAACTAATGGCCATATAATGGGTGAATTGTGACATGGAGGTCACTGGCGGTGGAGGTCTACACCAGGTAGGGAAAGGAATTTTCCCCTATGCATAGGATATCCTATCAAGGCTCTGATCAGTAATTTCCTCTCCAAGCTAGGAAGGTATCTCTTCCTTTTTTCAGAAATCCATGAAGGACAAAGCTTTTGTAGAGAGCACAGGGGTGGTGGGAACCTGTGGACAAGGCCAAGATGGAAGGGGAGGAACAGGTTTCTCTCATGTTGGAATAGGTCTATTCCATGCTACTTGAGAACAGTAATGCCTTTCAACTATTTTTACCACTTATGCTACTATTATCTCATTACCTAGGAAGAAGCTTGGCGGTCCAAAGAGAAGTTTATTTTCCAAAGAAACATAGATGATTGAGGCAGGGCAAGGACTAGAATTCAGGGCATATCAGAGGTTACTAGTCCAACCTCCTAATTTTACAGAGAAGGAAACTGAGGTCCAAAAAAATTAAGTGACTTACCTAGGGTCACAGCAGCTGTAAGCAATAGAACCAGAATTTGAACCTAGGTCTTTTGATTCTAATGCCTATGTTCTTTCAACATTTGAAAGAACTAGGCCTAGAACCCAGGTCTCCTGACTCACAGTCTAGTCCTTATCAGTCTCTCAATCTAAGGAAAGACTTCTTAGATATTTCTGCCTTGTGTTCCCCTAAACCTGTCACTGCTTCCCTTTCAAACTTAATTTAACATTTAACAATGGCTAGCATTTATATAGTACTTTAAGGTTTCCAAAACATTTTACAAAAATCACCCCATTTTTATCCTCACAACTACCCTGGGAAATAGATACTTTTATTATTCCCCTTTTACAGATGAGGAAACTAAGGTAGGCACAGGTTAAGTGATTTGCCCAGGTTCACACAGCTGGTAAATCTCTGAGGTGGAATTTGAACTCAGGTCTTCCTGAATCCAGGTCCAGAACCCTATCCCCATTTTGCTGCCTACCCTTAATGGAGGGGTAGAGAAAGGAATGAATGGGAGGGATAAAGGGGTAGATGAGGGACACAAGGTTAAGGCAAACATGAAGATGAGTGGTGCAGAAAAAGATATAAAATATGTGTCTGCTATCCCAAATAGTCACACCATGAGGATAGAGCCTCTCAATTCCATATCCTAACCTCCAGAGCAAAATTAGCCTGTCCTCTGACTTACTTGAGACAAAGAGTTCAAAGTTCAAAAAGGAGAGATTCAGTACCCACCCTAACCATACATACTAACTTCAATCTATCCAGTCCTCGAAGTTTTATAAAAGCTTTCCTCCCAACAGTTCTTTGAAGGAGACTGCATAGATTATCATCCCCATTTCAAAATCACACAGAAATGGCTTACCCAAGATCACAAAGCTGGGAAATGTCATGGATCTTCCAATTCTCAAGGGCACCTGGCTTCAATGGGTTCTCCAAGAGGACCAGCACCTCAGGCAGGAAGCTAGGGGGAGGTTCCTCTCCTGAATTCCTGCCATACCTTGGCTTTTTGGAATCATCTTCCTTCAAAACTCAGCTCAAGGACCATCCCCTCCCCCCAGCTCCTAATGCCTCCAAATTACTTTGTTCACATTTTACGTTTACTAATAATCAGAGGTCTCAGCCAAGCTCACTTTACCTCCAAGCTCAACTCACTCAGTGAACTTCCTCTCCTTTGCAGCAGCTTGCCCCTAGAAGGCCACTCTCTCCTCTTGTTCCCACCTGTTTTTCAGTTCTGTTTTATACACTGTCTTCCTCTATTAGAATGAAAGCTCCTTGAGGTCAGGGATCATCTTGTTTGCTTGTATTTGTATCTCCAACATTTAACACAGTGCCTGGCACAGGGGTGGGGAACCTGTAGCCTCAAGGCCATATGATGAATCCAAATGGATTCAGTCAAAGGGCTGCACTTGAGGACCTAGAGGGCCATGTGTGGCCTGGCACATAGATCTATTATCTATGCACCTATTGATTTCCCTGATGGGATGTAAGCTCCCTGTGGGCAAAGGTTGCTTCATTTTTTATCTTTGTATCCCAAGGTGCCTAGCACATGTGCCTAGTCCATGAATAAATGATTGCTGATTGACTCTGAAACCTATGGGGTGCTTGTCAAGAAATCAGTCTTAACTGAGTGGCTACTAAAGTGTATCTAGTTTGCTTTTGGGAAAACAGGAGGAGGAGGAGGAGGAAGAAAAGAAAAGAAGTGGAGGAAAAGTCAGGTCCCTGCCCTAACAGAGCTCAGTCTCATTAGGAAGCTGAAGGTCACTCACTTTTCTGAATCTTTTCCATCCTTCAAGTCTCTACTTTAGGCCTTCCCCCTTCCAAAAACTACATTGATCACTCTGACCAACAGTGATTGCTCCCTCTTCTATGGTTCAGCAGCCCTGAGAGTCTAGTTCAATTTAATGAACACTGACCAGGCAGCATCTAAGAGATGGTGGTTCCCACAGAGTAGCAGAGATAGAGAAGTGAATAAGATATAGTCCCTGTTTTCATAACCATCACCGTCTAGCAGAGGGGTGTAAAGCACACCAATATACCATAGCACAAAACAAGGTTTCAATTCCTTGAGGACAGTGTCTTTGTGGCATCTATCCTCGTCTCCATAGGGTCTAACATAGTTCCTTGCACATGATAAATGCCCCTAATAAATGTTTGTTGAAATGAGTTGTAAATGAGATGAGAGCCCAAGGGAGTCTGAAGTGTAATGTTGGCCCTCCAGGAAAGATAGATATTACTATACTTCTTGGCATCATCTTTTTTTGTTGTTGTTGCTGTTGTCAAATATTAAATTTATTGCAACAGTCTCCTTTGTAGCTTTTAACTTGCTGGGCATTCAACAGCACCACTATTGATGTCATCAATGACATCATGAGGATGTCGGCCATCAATGTTGCAGCCCACAGACTGGGCTGTCCCAAGTATCTCTTTAATGGTTCCAGAGAGATCTCTTGTCAAGGACCAGTGCCTCATCTGTCGAGCAACGCCGACAATCTCATCAAGACCGATGTTTCCATTGTGTTTAATATTTTTCTGCTTCTTTCTGTCCTGAGGAGGTTCCTTTAGGGCTTTAATGATCAAGGCTGAGGCAGAAGGTACAACCTCAATCTGAGCCTGTCTGTTCTGAATGGTAAGCTTCACTGTGATCCTTAGTCCTTTCCAGTGACCAGTTGCTTTGGCAATGTCATCACCAACCTTTTTGGGAGACAAACCCAAGGGACCAATTTTGGGGGCCAGAGCTGATGTGGCACCAAATTCACCACCAGTGCACCTTAATTTAATTTCATTTGGGTCAAACTTGGGCGGCATGGCGGCGACGAAGGTGGAGACTTGGCCTGGACGCTCCAGGGTGGCTGCCGGTGTCGGATGAACCTGGATTCGGGATGACCGAAAGAAGCTGTACCTTTATCACCACGAGCTGGAAGCCAAAAAAAAGGCATCATCTTATTATTTTATAAAAGCAGCTTTCATGGTGGGGACACATTGGACCTTGGAACTAAGAAACATCTGACCTCTGACTTATCATATTGGCTGCTACTATGGAGAAGTTAATCTTTCTAGGACAGAGTAAAATGTAATTGGAAAATGAGCAAAATAAAAAAAACAATAGGACATAGATAATGTTAATATGTAGTTTTCTAAGTCAGTATGTGGCCTGTAGGGATCCTTCTGTATGGTTTGGTGGCCTCATTTCTATTTGAGTTTGACATCGCTGCTCTAGGCAATTCTAAGACTATATGGTGGCAACCTGCATTGGAGAAAGAGCTTCCTCTCCAGGGAGTTCCTTATGCCAGTGAGATCACAGATTCAGTCTCCATCTCTGTTATTTTTCCATATGTGCCTCCCTTTCAATTAGACTGTGAATCTCTTGAGGGTAGGGACTAAATCCATGTTTCCCACACCACCACAAAGCCTAGGAGACAGTAGATACTCAATGTTTCTTAGTTGTTGACTGAAGAGGTTTCTTTTTTGATCAACCTGCAATTTCATTAGTGTTTTGAGTTCCCAATGAAAAACCTTCTTGCCAGTTCATTCTTTTCAACTGGTAGTTGTAGAGCAGGGGTTTTTAACCTGGGGTCTGTGGCCCCCCAAGGAGATGAGAAAAAATGACATCTTTATAATTTGGTTTCCTTTATGAGCTTAGCTTATTCTGAGAAGGGATCCAAAGACTTCATCAGACTGCCAGAGGGGTTCATGACATATAGAAGTCAAAGTCACGTCCTAGGGAGCTGTCTCTGGTACTGCAACATTAAATAGGCATCTGGGGGGTTACACAGCCAGTATGTCAGAAAAGAGACTTGAAGCCAAGTTTTCTAGGCTCAGAGGTGAGTTCTCTGTCCACTCTACCACTGCAAAGTTAAAAGTCATATGCCTGGGAAATGACATTTGAGATCTTAGGTTATGGATATGTTTAACCATAACCCCCTAACTTGCAGGGCTTCCTTAAAGGTTCTAATTGGCACCCATCCTTACTGACCTCCACCTCAAATGAAAGGACATCTCCTCCCCACACACCAGGCCTCTCCTCCCCATGGGAATGGTTAAGAGACAGGGAAGAGGAATAAATAATCTTTGCCTCTGCCTTCTATGACCTTGGAGGATGGAGTGAGTCTTCTGCATCTCCTCTGTCTGCCTTTCTTCCAAACACCAGCCCTGTGCAGCAAGCAGGTTCTACTAACCTGCTTAAACAAACAAGTCCCCGGTTGCCATGGTGAAGGGAATGGCTTTGGGGGGAAAGAGATGAGGAGATTATGCAGAGGCCTAAAATAGGCCTGAGGCTGGAGGAGGAGGGGAAGGAAAACTCCTGGGGGACATTGCAGACCTAGTCTGAGCTGGGGGAGAGCTAGGGGGAGGGGCAGGAGACCATATTAGACACAACACAGGAAGGCATCTGCCTCAAAAATTACAGGACATAATGTCAGAACTAGAAGGGCCCTTAGACATTAACTTGTCCAACACAATCATTTCAGAGATGAGGAAACTGAGTCTGAATGCAGGCCAGCAAGTCGTTCAAGGTTATACAATAAATTCAGGGCAGTAACCAGGACTCTTGCTGGTTCATCAGTCTTCATGGCATCAGACCTCACACCTTAAAGACACCAGTTGCTGAGAGATGGAGTGCCCAGTGCCACGACCTGGAAGGAAGCAGGAAGGTGCACCGGGGGAAAGGGTAGGCTCAGGGAAACCCTAGGTACCCCATTATATATATATATATACACTCCTATATTTTTAACACATTCAGGTTTACTAAGCGCTTCCTCACAACAATCCTGCAGTTTACTGAATGTATTATCTCCCCCACGTGGAGACCATTATTAGAATTAATTTATTACTATTATCATTACCTATCTCTTTATTGAGGTGGTGGTGGTGGTGGTAGAGCTAGCCAAGACAATGATGGGGTCCAATCATAGTGTATCACCTGTTATCAATAAGACTTTGGACAAGTCCCTCTTTCTCTAAACCCGAGTTTTCTCAACTGCAAAATGAGGGAATTGGGATAGATGATTCCCTAAAAGCTTTAAGTGATTCCTTTAATTTCTCTAATGACACCCTAAATATACATCCACTGTAGTCTGGCATAGGTAGGGAAGGGAGGAATCCACCTGGTGGCAGTTTATCTGAAGTGCAGGATTTTCTGTTTATCATCTAAGATACCTTACCCAGACTCCTGGGAAAATGTCTTTATTGGGTAGCCCAACTGTTCTAGCAAGCACACTCAACCCACAGAAAAAGCGTCAAAGGCATTTTTATTACAAATAAAAATGGCCAATGCAAAATGAAACAGCCCACAAATGGTTTAATACCTCTCCCTCACACACCAACTCCCCACCCACCAATCATCTCCAGGTGAGGTCTGGGAAACACACTTTCAATCCTTTAGGGCTGGTTCCAGTTAAACTCCACTCCAATGATATAGCTTCCCCAAGTTTTGACTGGCTCACCAAAGCTCCTGAACTGGAAGAAATGTTGAGAGTTTATCTAATCCAACCCATTCAGAAGAGTACCTTGTTTTAGGTCATAAGTAGTAAGTAGCAGAGGACCATTTTCTTTTTTTTTATTTCCATATCAGCCACATGGGGGTAAAAAAAAAGCAAGAAAAATAAAGTAATAAAAGTAAACTCCAATCTGCACTCTGAGTTCATCAGTTCTTTCTCTGGAGGCAGACAGCATTTTTCGTCTTGGATCATTGTCTTGAACAGAGTAGCAAAGTCTTTCACAGTTGATCACATCATTACAATATTGCTGTTGCTGTGTACAATGTTCTCCTGGTTCTGCTCACTTCACTTTGCATCAGTTCATGTAAGTCTTCCCAAGTTTTTTCTGAAACCATTCTGCTCATCATTTCTTACGTCACAACAGTATTCCATCACAATCATATACCACAACTTGTTCAGCCATTCCCCAATTGATGGATATCCTATTCTTTGCCACCACAAAAAGAGTTGCTATGTTTTCTGTACAAAAAGTCCTTTTCCCTTTTCTTTGACCTCTTTGGGATACAGACTTAGTAGTAGTATTGTTGGGTCAAAGGGCATATAAGAAGTTTTATCAACCTTAGAGCATAGTTACAAATTGTTCTCCAGAATGGTTTGACCAGTTCACAACTTTACCAACAATGCATTAGTGTTCCAATTTTCCCACATCCCCAAAAGAGAATTTTCAACTAGGTTAGAAGATAGAGCCCTGAAAACCTGGAGTTAAGGGGACATGGGAGTTCAGACTGACTCTTTTTAAAAATAGCTAGGTGGCCTTGGGTTAATCACCTTTCTGGGTCTGCTTCCTCATGTATAAACAAGGGAGTTAGTCTCAATGGTCTTTATGATCCTTTCAAGCCCTAAATCTGAGCCTATAAACTATGATCTTAGCTGATAAATCTGATGATCTTTCCAGAGAGGTCTCACCAGTATAATGTCAAACTGAAAACAGAAAGAGATCCCTGCTGGCTGCATAATGACTTAGAAAATCACAAATTGGGATGGCTAGGTGGCACAGTTTATAGAGCACCAGCCCTGGAGTCAGGAAGACCTGAGTTCAAATCTGACCTCATACACTTAACACCTACTAGCTGGGGAACCTTAGGCAAGTCACTTAACACCAATTGCCCCTGCTAAAAAAGAAAAAAAAAAAGAAAATCACAAACTAACGTTATCTCTGTTGTGCTGTAATTTTGGGGGAGTTAAAATTTCCTAATTACATTTTAACCTGGTCCAGGCTGCACTGGGGGGAGTTTTGCAGGTGGCTTTTGGGCCAAGAGTTTGATACCTGAAGATCCAGGTTTGAATCCTCCCTGGAGACTCCTAATAGCTGTGAACCCCAGGCAAGTATCTCAGGCTGTTTTCTCCTCTGTAGAACTGCATAACAACAGCTATACTTACCTTACAGAGTTGCTGTGAAGACCAAATAAGATAATGTATGTAAAGAATGAGTCTTCTCTGTAAGCTCTAGTCTTCTCCCCTTTTACTGATAAAGATTCTACCTGCCTATCCCCACCCCTAAGATCCCTTGATCCTGGCAAAAGTTATTGCTTTTGCAAAAACATTACCAAACAGTTCCCTTTCTTTCCTTTAAAATCATTACTTTCCTAGATGGTTCCTAGATTTGTAACAATGACCAGCTATAGCTGGTTACTTCTCTCACATACTAAGGGCCATTGTTTCTCACTCTCCTACTGATCCAGATGGGAGAACAAATACTGAGTCTGTTGTCCTCAGAACTGAAGGGCAGGCAAGGGGAAAAAATAATCGATAAGGATGTGGCCAAGTTCCTCCCCAACTCTGGGCCTTTTAGAGACTTCCCAAATGGCAGCAAGAATATCTTCTGTACCTGAGATGGATGGAGGTATTTAGAAGGGCTTGAAGATACCTGCATATAGGAAAAGGTTGAGGTTTGAAAGCTGCAGACCCTAGATTTTCAGGGAGTTCATGAATTGGGATCTGCTTGGAGTCTGAGTGACCCATGTCTCTAGGCACGGACGGATAGGTGTCAGAAGGATTAGGGACAGAAATGCTGGAAGCACCAGGCACAACAGTTTTCATAGGGTCGTGGATCCTGAGGGCACGGGAAGCACCCATAGCCAGGAAGAACAGTATGTGCCCAGAGAAGAATTCAGGCAATAGCTTGAAAGAAAAATCAGGCAGCAGCCCAAAGGCTGACTCAGCCTCCACTCTGATGGTGGTAGCAGGAGTAGGGAGAGTAGAGGTTAAGAAGAGAGAAGTTGTTGAATTTCTAATATAAGATAGCTGGTCAAGGCAAGTGTTACGTCCATTACGCAGATAAGAGACAATATGTCATATTGGATCAAAAGTGCTGGATACAAGTCCTGGCTCTGACACTTGTACCCAAATTGTAGTAGTTAACGGATCATTGCCAATTTAGAGGAAAGTCTCTAGAACATGTTGTTGGCTCTGGGTTCAACATTTTAATCAATGAGTTAAATGTTGGCCTAGACGGCATGCTTATCATATTTGAAAATGGCAGAAAGCTGTGAGCGAAGATGGGATGACAGTGATTCTAACGAGCTAGACTCCTGGGTCAAATTTATTAAGAAGAAATTAAAGACAAATACAAAATCCTACATTTCGATTAAAACCAATCATCTCTATAAGGTGGTTAACAATTAACTCAAAAAAGTCTGGGGATTTCAGTGGATTATGAGCTCAATATAAGCTGATTGTGGGACTCTTCAGCCAAAAAAAAAAAAGCTGCTGTTATTCTAGACTACAGCAAGAGTTACAGTATCCAGAATGAAGCTGAAAGATCTGCTAAGTGGCTCTGTGGATAGAGTCAGGAAGATGAGATCAAATCTGGCCTCAGATACTTACTAGCTATGTGACCTTGGGCAAGTCACTTTGCCTGTTTCTTCATCTGTAAAACAGGGATAAGACCATCTACCCCTCCAGAGTGCTGTGAGGATTAAATGAAATAAAAATTTACAAAACACTTATTGCAATGCCTTGCACACAGTAGGCACTTTAATAAATGCTTGTTTCCTTTCTTCTTTCTTATATTTGGCCTTGATCAGGCCCTACTTAAGTATGATCAGTTTTGAGTACATTTTGCATACAACTAGCACAATTTAATCAGCATAAACGAAATTTTATAGGAAGACATAGGAGACACATAGGAAATCTCATTAAAGTCTCATTAATATGAAAAATAGTCCCCAATAGCTAATGAAAGCTTTTATTCCATATGAAATTATCATGGCTTAAATTTATGCTAATTAAATAAAATGTTGTTGAAAATTTAACTCATTTCATTCCTTGAAAATATGCATAGTTTGAAATTTCCTATGTGTCCAGACTTTAAGGACACCTTGTATATTAAACTGGAATGCACTGAGAGGGTAGGATGAGTGTGGCGAAGGGACCATGTCCATATGGGGACCAGCTGAAGGAATTCAGTACTCAGAGGGAGCATGATGGCCATATCTGATTATTCAAGGGCTGTCATAGGCAGAGAGATTAGAATTATTGCAAATTTGTAAAGCGCTTTGCACAGTGCCTGGCACATAGTAGGTGCTATATAAATAATAGCTATTATTATTTTTGTTATTGTTGCTCTCAGAGCAATGGAGAAAAGTCACTGCTCAGGGAAGTAATGGGGCCTTCTTTAGAGGAGAGATACTGTAGAAGTTACTCTAACTCAGATATGGGTATAACTAGATGACACATCTATGATAATACTGTGATTTTTTTTTTCTCCCAGGTCTCAGTTTCCTCATCTATAAAATGGGGACAATAATCCCTGGCCCTGGTTTATCTCCGAGTTGGGGGGGAAAGTGCTCTAGAAACCATAAAGCCTCTGAGTGTGAGCTTTTATTCCTTCTGACACTATCCTTGGGGACAACTGATCAGAACCTGGGCCCATGGGGTCACAGAACCTTAGAAACTATCTAGGGGGTCCCTCAAAGGGCAGGAAGCCCTCACATGTCTGTGGGATTGCACTGGGACAGTGATCCAGTCTGTCAGGCCACACAAAAAAAGCATGATAGGAATCAACCATTTATGGTTTGCTGCTCCTATCTTCAAGGGCAATTAGGCGGCACAGTGGATAGAGCACTGGGACTATGGTCAGGAAGATTCCTCTTCCTGAGTTCAAATCTGGGCTCCGACTCGTACTAGCTGTGTGACCCTGGGTTTAAACCATTTAAACCTGTTTACCTCAGTTTCCTCATCTGTAAAATAAGCTGGAGAAGAAAATGATGAACCACTCTAATGTCTTTGCCAAGAAAACCACAAATGGAGTCAAGACTCAAAAACGACTAACAACAAAGCCCCCATCTATAGACTTGTAACCAATTTTTTTTAGGAAGGGCATTGTGGAGGAAGTGGTTATGTCGTCACAACTATTCCCTTTCCTCTTGTTATTCCCTCCTTTCTTCCTGATCAGTCTGGGATCAGCAACCTGTTCAAGCACAACCTTTGGATCATGCTTAGTTGAGATGTGGGGCAGAAAAATGTCTTACCCAGTGGAAGAAATTTCTTAGACTGTGAAAGTACCATATTCTAGGGGCCTCCTTTATTAACTGGCAGTAGTGGTCTCTAGTGCCTTCATTGACAGATTACTCGTCCTTTCTACTCAGTCCTAATTGCCGTCCTTTGGGGTGATAGGGGACCAGAGTCAGGTTTGTTATAGGGTTAAGGCAAGAAGGTGGGGGCCCTAGCAAAAAAAAATATTAGGCTCATTTGCAAACCAATATACAAATAAATCAGATTTTGGATTGGTTTTTTTTTTGGGGGGGGGGGAGAAACTACTCTGAGAAACAGTAGCAGGAAGAAGGTTGTCTTCCTTGAATATCGTATTTCATCAATCACAGAATGCCAGGGTTTGAAAGGACCTTAGTAATCTAGCCCAATCCCTTTATTTATTAAATGAGGCACTGCATGAGGGGAGGAAGAGTCTCAACACTCTTTTCCACATAGCATTGCATCAAACTTTTGATCAAATATCTGATCTAGAATCAAATATAAACTACACTATTTGGCATTTAAAGCAATTCACAAACTGGTTCCACCCCAGTTTGAGGCCTATTACTCATTACTGCCCTTGGTCCAGTCAAACTAGTCTTCTTGTCTTTCCCCACAGATGACAAGACACTCCATTGCTCCTCTCCAGACCTTCGTAGTCCGTCTCCTATTCCTTAGAGGCGCTCCTCCCTCACCTCTAACTTTTAAGAGTCCGTAGCTTCTTTCAAAGCTGAAGGAACTCCTCCTACAGGAAGCCTTCTCTGAGCCTCCAGCTGCTGGTGACCCCCCCAAACTGCCTTGTATTTACTGACCAGTCTACAAGTTGTCTCCCCTAACAGAATGTAAGCTATGAGAGCTGGAACTATTTTGAATGTGTCCCTACCGCCTAACAAATCTCAGGAGATTAACATAATTGTTTACTAATTTGACTAGGAAGAGTATGTTGGTTGTTGTGTATTAAATCTCCAAACCCTGGTCTCTGCTCTGTAGGTGCTGACATTTTCAGAAAGGCAGCCTCATAGGCAAAAAAAGAAACTAGAAAGAATGTTAGAAGTCATCTAGTCTAACCCTCCAATTTCACACAGGAGGAGGCTGAGGCCCGGAAAAGGAAGGTCACATGGAACCTGTCTGGGGCAGTCGGGAGCAGAACCCAGACTTCCTGATTCCAAGACTGGACCTCTTTTCACAGTACTGTGGCACTGGCAAGATTCTGGCATATTGAAACTAAAGCTTAGGGCTTTGAGGAATAGCATGATGCAAGCACTGGGCTAGGTTTAGAACCAGACAATATGAATTTGAATCCTGGTTTTGCCATGCCTAGGCTACCGTGGACAAGCTCTGCACCTCTCCAGGCCCCAATTTCAACCTCTGTAGAAGACTTTTCCCATCTTGAAATCTAAGGTACTTAGGTATTTAAGGTGCTTCAAATTCTGCTCTTCATGGGGCATCCTATGAGAAGCCTTGCTGCAGGAGGGGAAGAGGCAAAGTTGGTACTTGGCTGGATGTAGCCAAAGTATGTCTTAGTTACTTCCAATGGTTGAGCCTGCCCCATGTGCAAAGAAAAGGGAGGTCACAGTTGCCAGACAGAGATCATACTCAATAGCCAGGCTGCATGGTCTCCAGAACTGTACCTTCTCCTTGCCCACCACTGCAAGATTTTAGATATCAAAGCTCAAAACACTTCCCCATTTGTTTTTGTTTTTTTCAGTTGAGGACTGGAGGAACTCTAAGCCAAGCTGATGCCATGGAGGGAAATTTCTGGGCCATCATCCAAATTATGCCTTAGAATCTTCATCCAATATAATCTTGGGAGTCTATGTGTGTATGTATGTACATGTACAAAGGAAGTCCAGCTTCAAAGATACCCAAGATTACAGACTGTTGGTACTAGAAAGGATCTCCTGAGTAATCTACTCAAAACGAGGAAACTAGTGCAGAAAGAAGAGCAAAGAGCTACTTAGCAATAAACAAAGCCTGCGTTCCACTGACAGGAGGACTGAATGTCAGAATGGGACAGTCTGCTTTGGCCAAGAAGTAAGTTTCCTGCTTTGGAAGAATGGGAGCAGAGCGAACAAAAGCCTCTCAGTGGGGGCAGGTTGGACTAGGTGGCCTCTGAAGTCCCTTACAGCTCTAAGAGTCCAGAATTCTTCTCAACACACTCAAGGAAAGACACTACTCACCTCAGGTGTGTGGGTGGGTAACTTGCAAGACAAGATGAACAGCGACTAAGCACAAGCTGCTATTCTCACAATTGGTAGAATGAACTGGTCAAAATCAGCTTTGCTCTCTCCAAATCACTGGGCCCATCACCATGGCAACCCCAAGCTCACCAGCTCGCTGGTGCCTTCCTCTGGATTCACGTGACAGTCTTTTCTGGCATCAGCTACAAGCCGCCATGTTTCAGGTACAGGACCAAGCCCAGTCCCAGAGGGCAGCAGGTGGTTTGTATATGTTCTGATCCTCCCCCCCACAACTTCCAGACTGGCACTCCTGCCTTTTGAGTAATAGCTACAGTTGCATGGGGTGGTCTGGGGGGAGAAGGGGTACACGCACTCAACTTCTCTTCCTCTGACAAATAATGGGTGTTACCATAACATCAGGTACCCCTTAGCAAAGACAGGGAGACAATCTGGAACCAGAGGTACTGTACAAATGGGAAGCCAGGTTTAGGGGCAGTTGAGAATTGCCAGGCACAGAGAAGTTCATGAGCAGCAAATCCCAAAGGCTGCCCATTTTCTCTGAATAATATTTTCTCCCTCATCCTGCAGTAAGGATATCTGCGTAATTAGACTGGAACCCCAAATCAACTTTAAATTAAGCAAAACTGAAGAGGTGTGCAGAGGACAAACTGAGCCTGGCACTTCTGAAAAGGGTTAAAAAGATAGATCTGAACAGGGTGCTTGAAAGTCAACCTTCTCCTAAATCAGCTTCTGATGGGCTTTAGAAGTGTTCAGATGAAGGTGTAATGCACAAAGACTCTAGTCTTTACTAGGGCACTTGGAAACCAAGTTTTAAAATGCACTGGGCCAAGCAATGCCCTTTCTTGTTGGTCTGCCATTTCGGGTTGTCTTCAGGGGTCAAAGGCTATCTGAGGGAGACTGGGTTCAGATGCCATGTTGTTAACATTACTACCCCCATCCTTCCTCTCCATCCCCAGCAGGAGATATATGCCTATCATGTACCAGGCTAGAATAGATGTGTAAACACAGCATGCCAAGAGGTCCTGCATCCACAGAGGACTCCTTGCAACCCTACTATTCTTAGCACCTTTCCCTTCTTCTACTGCCCAAGTCAGATCTCAGTTCAATAGGAAGCACCTATGGGTCTCTTCTGATCATCTGTTAGAAACAATTTCCCTCTCCCTCTTTCAAACAAATGCAAAAAACCCCTCCCAAAACCCAGTTAAGTAGCTCATGTTCTGGCACCCCACCTTCAGCTGACTGCCTATCACCAAGATCACACTCAGTGGCTTTTAAGAAGCAACAAATGCTATAAACCAGCTTTGTGTCTCCCCCGCTCATCCTTAAATCATGTCCACAGTATATGTCCCCTGTAATCTTCCCCAGTGTGGCCATTTATGCCCCTCAGCAAGCTTATTTCTTAATACAGTGTTCATTTGTGACCATACTACAGAGAAGGTAGGATGACAGTATAGCCATCCACCCCCCTTCAGGATGCTTGTTAGTTTCCACTTTTAAGGTTCTATCAGAAAAGGAGTTCAGTGACCAGTTAACACTTACTGGGCACTTATGAGGAAGGTCTTGTACTAAGGTGAAGAATAAGGATTCTCTTCCACCCAACCTGTACTAAAAACCCTTTTACACTAGTGACTTGAGAGATTAAATTAGGCCACATTTCTCACTACCCTATACTGAGTTTTAACACTTAACTCAGCAGTTGAAAGGAACCCCAAAAGAGCTACAGGAACCTAGATACCTGGGAGCCCTCAAAGCAAAATAATGCTACCAAATTAGGAAAGGGGGGAGGGGTGATAGAGACCTGGAGGCTGACATAAAACAAGAAATGGATCTTAGGAGAATTGATTAAGACAGGAGAAACCTCAGAAGTCATCTATCCCAACTCCTTCATTTTACAGATAAGCAAACTAATCCTCAAAGCGGTTAAATGACTTACTTGCCCAGGATCACACAGGAAGTAAAGGGCAGAGCTGGAATTTGAATCCAGGTCCTTTAACTCCAAATCCAGTATTCTTTCTACTGAAATATGTTGCCCTGAGAGAAAAAGTGAACAAAAAACAGTACCTGAAATTTAGCCAGATCTGTTAAGGGACTCTGGCAAAAGTATTGGCTAACACCTGGTGTGTAAGGCTTTACACACCATTTACCTGAGGTGGTGAAGATCCGCAATGGGACCTCATTAGAAGAATATATAAATGAAGGACATTACTTAGCTCTTACAGGGAGGAAATGATTTCTGCTACAACTCTGAAGAGCAGAGTAGAGATGGGCATCATCAGTGTCTAGGTCATACATCTTGTATATGAACCTTGTTTGTATAACACAGGTCCAAAGGACAATTTAAACATTATGACTCATCAGCAGGTCTCTAAAGGTTCCTTCTGCCCTACCTACATGGAGAGTCTTCTTTGAAGGGCATTAGGATAAACAAAGCCCAGGAGCAAGAAACAGTTAAACACATCAAACAGCCTAGCTCTGGAGCCAATAAGACTGGAATTCAAATTCTGCCTCAAACGCTTCTTACTGTGACCCTCTGCAACTCACCTCTCTTTGAGTTTCAATTTCCTGTCTGTAAAATATAGGAGTTGGATTCAGTGGCCTGCAAGTTCCCTTCCAGCTCTAAATCCACAATCCTAGGATCCTAAAAGGGCTAATGCCCATTAACTCTAACTCTTCCTTTCCCCTAAAGAGGGGATACATACCAATCCCCCAAATCCTGTGCCAATTCCTACCAAGGCAAATCATTGTGTTTACTATATGTACTTAACCCCAAGTTTTGTATCTGCCTAAGGACAATGAAACATAGATCTTAAAAGGGAGGTATTACTTTAGGTGAAGTCCCTAAGACACTGAGGAGTTATATCCTCACAACCAAATCTCTTCTCACCATGGAGCTCCTTCCAGGATTCCTGGGTCAGGCAAGTACTGAAGTATGCAACTTAAGAGTCCAAGGTGAATGAATGGATGGCAGAAGGTCCCTTGGGGCAAAGGATACCAACACCAGTCTCAACCTTCCAAAGCTCATTACCACCCAGGAGAACGACAAGGGCAGTGCATGAAAAGGAAACATCCTACATGTCAATTTTATGGAAATTTTTTAATGAGAGGATTCTCAGATACAGTGGTTACCTATTTCCCACAATTCCTTACTATAGGATTCTCATGCTGGGAACACAATCTTTTTCCTTACATTTAAAAACAGGATGATCAAATTTCATAGTCCTTGCATTACAAGATTCACATCTTTGTTAAGTCAAGAATTGTGGTACAAAAGAAACATTTCATTAGCCTTAAATCACTACAATTTGCTAGAAACATCAATTACTTTAGAATACTTTAACTATAAAATATATTGTATTTCCATATATATTAACCATATACATGTTTAACTATTACTAGATTTAGTTCAGTCATTACAAAATAAGACATTCTGGGAGCAGGCTACAAATATACAATCCAGCTGAATTACCCATGTCATATTCTTTGCATTATAAATAAATTGCAAATATCAAACTGAGGAACTAGTGAACAATACAAAATATATTAAGCAAGCAAACAAGGCACTCGTACCTCAAATGGAGTTGGAAGTGAATGAAAATCTTAAAAGTCTTAAAAATCAACCTCAAATTGAACCAAGTTCTAGATGATGACATGCTAGAAGGCATCTAGCCTAGGGGTTTTAGATGGAAATATCCTACCATTGTGTTTTTGAAAATAAAATTATTCCATATCCTCTTTAGTTTAATTTAGGCCAGAAGCAGTCTTTCCCTATATGGAGAAGGTATGAAGCCCATCCATCTTCCTTCCAATTAGTTTTTCCCAATGAATGGGTTCTCCTTAGGGGAAGTCAGCAATATTATGTGAGCTGGACACTGGTCTGGTGGTCCCTGGAGACAGCCTGACAATGTTTCAGATGAATGACTCCCTTGCCTATGGGCACCAGACAGCTCAACTTCATGTCCAATCATAGTGATCAGAAGGTTTAGAGAACTAGATGCAGTCTCTAGCTTAAGTATGAGAACCCTGATCTAAGAAATGTTTCGATAAGGAGCAATGGATTTAACATAATTCTTAAAAGTGGTTGCTCTAACTTGGAATCAGTTACTCTCCATCCTCACAGCTCTGATAAAAGGTCTGGTCAATTCCACCATCTGATGCCCTTGAAAACCTAAAACACTAAGATCCCTACATTCCCAGTATCAGGGAGGAATGTTGTTTTTTTTTTTTTCAAATGAAACCCACCACCTCTTAATTCCTATCTACTTCCAACACATATTTTTGCCAAAACTGGCAGAATCTGATAGCCAAAGCTAAAGTGAGACTTGACTCCAAGCTGCTAAGATACCTTAAAGTTATGTTTCTTTTAAGGCCTACCTCAAACATCAGTCCTTAATTCAATCACCACACATCAATGCATGGAACAGCTGTGAGAGTCATCATTCATGACTGACAAAGGCTCAGCAAACCAGCTATTGAAAGTCTGGAGCAGAGACTGCTTGGCAGTTCCCTCCCACCCCCCCAAAGTCATACTCTACCAGCTAGGGTTGAGGGAGGTGGAGAGGGAAAAAAAGGGCCTATTTCCCCCCAAGTCTCCTGTTCCAATAAATTAAAGGTAATTTAAAAAATTAGAATGACCTTATTTAATAGAAAACAATTTCAGGAAGCTTAAGAGCCAAATGAAAAGGCCCTTTAGATGCTCATTGACTATGATTCACTACATTCTCAGTGTACAACTGGGGTTACAGGGCATGTGCCAGAAACAATATTCAGGTGCCCAATTGGAGTCTCATGCAACAGAAACCACTAAGCGCATATAAGTGTTATTCCCTAGATACATAGAAAGCTAACGCCTGCTGGAAAAGCATCTGTCTGCGCCCCACAGCTGTATGTGTTGGACACATGTGCAGACTTTCACTTGTGGACTGAACCACTGGAAGCAAAGCGTGCAGCTGGAGTGAATGCCTGTGACCTACATGGTTTAAAAGCCCACTCTAGGGGAATCTTTGGAAAGACTGCCTACAAGAGCACGCAATAAGGAACATGCAAGTGATTCTAAGACAGCCATTGATACCAGAAGCATGTGACTTAGGATCAAACCTCCAAACTGTTTGCAAAGCCATTCAATACATTTTCAAACAAAGAGAAACAGGAAGAGTATGGTTACTGTGAGAGGGCACTAATCATGAGTCACTTTCTCCCCAGATCTTCCCTACAGAAAGAGTAAGAATGAGGTCATTCCTTTCACAAAGGAGTGATTACCACCCTATGGTGCTCACTTTCAAGAATTGAGATTCTTTTGTAAATATATTAAAAAGGGAGTGTGATCCAAGTCATCAACTCCATCCCACTGCTGCAACAGATCTCTTTGGAGTAGAAGGATGCCATTTTCAATAAGAGGAAAGCTCATTTGTTACCAGTGAGTTAAAGTACACAGCCAAAGTGTAATGTCATCTGGTTAATCTAGGTTTGGGTCCCTGGTCAGGTATGCCCAGCTTTCAGACCGGCTTGCTAAGTTATTGCTTTACAGCCAGTCTTTGAAATCTCTTAAACCTTAGTTTAGTCTTAGTTTTGGTCTGGCATTTAGTACTTAGAACTTAATTATCAAAATGCCTCTTGGAACCACTGATGCTCTGCATTTCAGCAGTGCAATGGGTCATGTACTCACCAATCTCTTAGCTGGATGTTTAAAAGGGACAGTTCAAACCAATTCAGATTAACCAGGTTTAAAATATGTCCAATAGTGAATAGCCCCAAAGGTAGGGAAGAACAACAAAAAAAAAATCAACCCCAACAATAACAACAAAAACCCCCTTTACATACAGATATATATATATTTTTTAACATAGCAGTATTTACAAAAGGATAAGGACAAGGTATAAGAGCCAATTAGGGCTTCCTAGGTCACCAAGAAGCCAAACAAACAATTGGAATGCTCCCAGGCTGGCCCTAGTTTGCAGGGCTAGTGAGATAAGTCTATACACAGAGGTCTTTACAGAGTAGGCAACAGAAGGGTGGCTATATTAGTTTGAAGACAAAGTCTAAACTAGAAGCCTCCTCTTTGCACTCATTTTAATGAAGAAGATAATGAAACAAAAACCTTTATATAAACAGTTTATTTACTCTAAACAGCAACACAGACAAAACGCCATATAAACACAAGAAAGTGATGCAGAAACAAGATGCTGGCTGACTTTGGATCTCTGGGGTTTAGAAGCAATATAACCTAGTCTCTGAAAGACAGAAAAACAAATTAAGGGTAGGGAAAGGGAGAGGTTATGAACTTCCTTTTTCATACAGCCAGCTAGAGGCTAAATAAGAGTTCTAAACATTTGTAAGCATGCCTGCATCAGAGAGCAAATGAAACTAGATACTAGGGAATTTATAGAAGTATAAAAGTTTATAATTTTACAGCAGTTGAAATACTGACATCAATATTAAAATAAAAGCAAGTTTTACATAACAATCAAAAATACAAAAGACTGAAGGAAGAGACCCTGTATGAAAAAACTGGGGGCAATTCAGCGAATTCAGAACTGTATACAAGTGGCGAAAATGGAAAATGGCACACACACAACCCCCTCCCCTAAGTGAATAGTCATTGTACATAGCAACATTAGATTTTGCAAAAATTTTGTAAACAAGTTCTTGCCAAACCAATCCCTTCCTTTTTAAGATGCCACAAGATCGATGTTTATGAGGGTGCAAACTTCTTGGCTTGTGCTCGAACCCTTTTCTCATATTCCACTCTGTTTTGGCTGAGGTTTAAAAAAAAAAAGAGAAAGAAAGGTACGTTAGATAAACCAGTTCCTACTACCATGCATGTTTGGTTTTGCATAGTGTATCTCAGACAGGTTGTGCACAGAATCCATGAAGAAAAAACACTCAGGCCAGGGCAAGGAAAGAATGCAGAGGGAAACAACCAAGTTAGATGAAGACTGCTTTTAGAAATGAGAAGTACATGAATGCCCTTATAGGACCATGAAAGGCAGAAGGATTATAAAATCATAGAGCTGGAAGAGACATAAAAAGGTAATCTAATCTAACCTCCTCATTTTACAGATGAGGAGAACGAGGCCCAGAAAGATTGTGACTTGCCCATTGGTAGTTTAATGATAAGAGGTTCTGAACTGTCTTCCAACTCTAAAGTCAGTTATTATATAAAGAAAAGTTAAGACAGGGGCAAGGCAATAGTTAATTATAAATGGAAACCTATAAATGGACATCAGTAAATCCTGATGACAAGAATGGGAAGGTGGGTGAGAGGGATGAATCATTTTTACAGGAGAGGCAAGGTATGATTTGGGAAGAGACTACCATTTGAACTCTGCTCAATGAGTAGGTTAACAACTTAGGAGAAAAGTTAATATCAGCAGAGAGGCAGGAAGAAAAACAATCAAGTTTACATTGCCTTCTCAGTAGCATGTGCAAAAGGGTAGAGAAGGAAAGTAGAAGACATTTTTTGCCAGCATGTGACATTTCCTACACTAACAAAATTACACACCTCTTTCAATTATCATATACACACAAGTTTTTATCCATTCAAATCTCATGGTTTCCATTACAAAATGGAAATATGGAAAATATGAATTAGTATCCAACTTTTCTACTGAGTTATATAATTCAAAAACCCCATGAAACCAAAACCAAAATATCTTCCTAAGAATGCTGCATCACAGAAGAATTTTTTTTTTATACTGAATGCTATTATTTCTTTAACAATTGATATACAGACCTTAATTAGGGTCTTTATGTTTTTGCATAAAACCTTATCCCAAAGCCCACACTTCCTGCCAATCCCTAGAACACAAAAATGCCCCTCGAAGTGTTGACTTGCCCACATTGACTTTTGGACCCCACTTTCCTAGAGACTTGGCAGACTGCTGTACTAACCCTTCAAGGGGCCTGTTTCAAGACAGCCAAGAGTATCTGGTTAGGCTCATGACCTAGAACTAATTACAGATTAGTTTAGCTTTTCATGAAACAGAATAATGAAAGGATCAAGTTTTCCAAGTTAACAACCTTTAAAATAAAATCTAGCAACCCAAGCTTAAGTTTAGCTTCCAAATAAAAATAACATGTTTGTGCTCTGAAGAAGGTTGATTTTCTGTAAGAAGATACACCCTTGCCAAGTTGAATGAACACCATTTTGTGATGTGCCGGCACTAATACTACCCCAGCTCACCTGTTCCATGCGTATAATAGGTCATGTGTTCATCTGGCTCTACTTCAGTATTTATAGCCTTCCCCTAGAATAGAGCCATAACTCTATTGAAATACTACCTTAAATACATGCATGGCCTCTCCAAGTTCTATAATTGAGTAAATACAAAAAGGGAGTTTAAAATTACACAATCAACCTCATTCTCCAGTCATTTCTATATTTCCAAAATGTCAATGTATTTGCTTATGGAGTATACTTGTACCTGGTTCCCAAATGTGGACCATGACCCATTTTAAAAAGATTTACTTTTCTTCCTTCACATGACTCCCTTTACTCAAGAATTTTCATGTTACAGTTTCCCAAATCCTATTAATATTTGCATATGACTCCAGTTTATCAACCAAAACTCTCAAATTCCCTCTTTTCCTCAAAAAGTAAATTCTAAACAAACTTTATCTTTCCCTCACTGCCCTAAGAGTTAGACCACAGGCACAGAAAAGTAATTTTGTTTCCCAAAGGCAGAAGGCTATATCACAATACTCATTGGTGACAACCCCATTTCCATCTGGATGAATAAAACTTTACACTATAATGAGTTCTTGAACATCTTTTGTCTAATTTTAGTCAAAGAAAATGCACCCATCCTTGCCTCCTCCCAAGGAGGACATTTAAGGGATGAGGCAATTTACTATAACACTCAAACCAAGGGTGAAACAGCTAGCTGCTTTTCCTATATTCCTTGCTCCCTTCCTCCTGTCTTTGCTGCTTTTCCAAACCCAATAACTTCTACACATGGCCTTGTAAGGAAAAAAGATAGAGATGTTCAAACTTAACAGGTATAGAAAACTGAGAGTTAAGAAAAATGTTATCACTTGCCTTCCCAGCAGAGGGCCTGAAGATTCAATACCTCTGCAAGTATAAAAGCAGACTGGAAAGATCCCTAGATCGTTGGCCCGGACAGAGACTGGGCAAATTACCTCTGCACAAGGCATGCTTTTCCTTTCACTGTGCTTGATTAAGTAAGTTTAGTGTCTTATTTGGGATTCTGAATAAATCATACCAGCACTCTACAACCAAGGATAGTGGAAAATTATGTAGAAACGAACCTTATTGAAATTAAATGCTAACATAATGTAGTCAGAGGGGAAGATGACTATAAGGAGATTAACAGGCAAATTAAGCAGGTAAAAAGTGAGTGAGGAACTAAACTTGCACAGCCATCATCAAAATGATAAATGCCCAAGCCCCTCAGGTTTCTACGTTCACAAAAAGATGACACTTATACAGATACCCTTTTGTCACAAATATAGCTATTCTGTTCCTCATCAATGTCCCTTACACATATCACTGGTTCTTCTACAAGACAAGGTAGGCATATGCTCAGCAACAGAGGCCTTTTCCTTCTAAATTTAAGAAAGGTGGCAAAAGGGTTGGTATTACTATTGCTTAACCACCATCAAACAAACTGACATTCCCTATCTACTCCCAGATTTCTACAGTGGCTCAAAGCAAAATTCCAAAGGGAGTTACTTCCTTCTGCAATAAATATGAAATCTGTAGTCATTCCAACAGCTTATTCTTATGTGGAGCACATCACACTAACATTTAGCTAGCTCTCTATAGTCAACCCTGAAAATAAAGTACTTTTTTTTTTTTAGAACAGGCTTTTTGTCAAAAGCACAGAAGTCAAAATTAACAAATTATACACAATAAAAACAAGTGTTAGAATGAACTACTAACCAGTAAATTGTGTAAGCCTCTGCTTGAGCTGGGTCTTGAATATTTGGTTCATTTAGAAGTTCCTGTATTCCTAACAAGATCTGTATAGAGACAAGAAAAGCTGAGTCAAGTCTTTTAAAAAAAATTAAAAAAGAAAAGTAAAAACCTGTAGCTCTGCAAAGGTAGCTCCAATGTCATGGTTTGTTCAAGATTACAAAAAGTCATTTTCTCAACTCTCCAGTTGGGAAGATTTCCCTACCTGTTTAATTGTGATTGCTGGCCTCCAATCTTTATCCTCCTCTAAGATGGACAGGCACACTGTGCCTGAAGGATACACATTTGGGTGAAATAATGGTGGTTCAAATTTACCTAGATAATGGTGGGAAAGAAAGCAAGCCAACTTAAATTGTAGAGTTCCAAAACATTTTATAAGAAATAGGTACTGCAGGGTGCCTATGTGGTACAGTGAATAGAGCACCAGCCCTGGAGTCACGAGGACCTGAATTCAAATCTGGGCTCAGACACTTAACACACAAAAAACTAGCCGTGTGACCTTGGCCAAGTCACTTAACCACAACTGCCCTCCAAAAAAGCAAAAAAAAGAAATAGGTACTGCTTCTAGAGCTAAGGTCTATCAGTAGTTACATCTTGAGTCTATTTGAGATTCAGTAGCCACCCTCCTCCCCAATAAAAACAAAAACCCCAAAACTAATAGTTAACCCCCAGAGCCCCTGCTTAACTACAAGGATAATGCTAACAGCTTTCTTAGACAAAATTACAAACTATGATCATGGTCTAGAGAGAGGGGGAAAAAGAAAAAAAAAAGCCTTTTCAATTTGAAGAACAAAGCTAGAAAGCAGTAACGGAGATTCTGGAAAACGAGACAATACAGACTAACAATCTCACTCATCTGTTCCCTTCTCTTAAGTGGATTAGTGGAACCCAGATGAACTCTTCCCCATCCCTGCTTTTTGTGATCCAGCACATGTTCCCAAAGTAGCCAGAGACCATGGTGACTACAGTATGGCATAATAAAAACAACACTGATTTTGGAATCTGGTTCAACTCCTGGCTCTGCCTCTTACTACTTTGTGTAACTTTGGGTGAATCACTTAACTGTCTCTCAGTTTTTTCACCTCTAAAATCCTTTTAAAGTTCAAACATCCTATGATTACATAGGTAGGTATCGAACTGTCAATAGCACTACAGAACTTGGCCAACCTGATCTAAGGCCATCTAAGCCCATCTGTTCAGTGAAAAACCACATTCTGGGTTTTTAATGGGTGGGGAATATATTACCAATTTAGAATAAAAATCATCCATCTTCCAGGAACACAGCAACTGGTTATGAATCTTTTAACATACTGAGTTTTTTAAGGATCCTGAATTTCAAATGTGGTTGCATCTTTTCCCCAAACTTACATTCTGTTTAGAGGACTATACATTATCCAAGATATGAACAACAGAAGACAACAAATAAAGTTTGTACAATGAATTAAAAAGAATTTCTGAACCTAGCCAATGAAATCCCCACACACAAAAGGGGCTGTTTTGAGCAGGTAATGTTCCACAATTTCCAGGCCAAGACCTAACAGCCTTGGTGCACACAGAATATAACCTGTGGTTCAAACTGTGGCTATGAAGCATTTGTGCTAGTAATCAAAGTGAATCTCAAGTCAGTCACATTCATCTCAATTACACATTCTGTCTTTAATGACTGAATAATTTTCTTGGTAGGCCCAAGGGCTTCCTCAATCCCATGATCTCAGGAGGCCTTTTGGTTACTGCAGTTAAGAAGACCTACCTACTTAGACTTTACTGTACTTACATTTTGGTGGTGAAGATGGATAATCATCCTTAAAAAGCATCCGTAGTTTAAATAAACCTCCTTCCCATGGTGTCTGCCAGGGAATTAAACCAAAGTTAGGTATGTTATTTGCCTCTGGTATATGATAAGCAGAAATAGGGAGGACGATTACTGATGTCTATTACACACCCCAGATCTGTCTGGTACCATATAGCTGATTTAAACAAAACTGCCTAATAAATACACAGGTAGAGTTCACAGAGAGCCAGGAGTCTGTACACAATTTCAATTAATCAACAGGCATTTACTGAGAGCACTTACTATGTGCCAGGTATGGGGCTAAGGATACAAAACAAATACAAAATCAAAAATAGTCCCTACCCTTGAAGCTTACATTCCAATGAGGGAAGACAACATATAATGATCAGCACACACAAGATAAATACAGAGCAGATAGAAAGCTAAGCTTAGAGGACATGGCATCAGTAGCTGGAGAAAAATCAAGAAAGCCTTGTAGAATAAGTGGTGTTTGAGCAAAAGCTTAAAGGAATCCAGTGATTCTAAGAATCAGAAGCTGGGGGGAGGGGGGGGTGTTAATTCCAGGCATGGAGATACAAAGTGGAGTGTGAAATTCAAATGGCAGTAGGGCTGGATTACAGAACAGAATGAAAGGTGGCTTGAAAGGGAGCAACAGACCAGGTAATGAAAAGCTTTAAATGCCAAAGGATTTTATATTTGATCCTGGAAGTTAACAGGAGGCTACTGGAGTTTACTGAGGAAAAAGGTAACAAAGTCAGACCTATACTTTAGGGGGAAAAAAACACTATTAGGATTTACAGAGGATGGGATCTGGTGGAGATCTCCACTTTGCATTTATCTACTAGAGAAACACTGAAAGCAATGGTATGAAAGAAAGAAGTAGACTAAAAGTCTTTGAAAGTTCCTCATAGTTCTAAATCCCAGGAACAGTGTTCTGGCAAAGAAAGGTAATGGAGCATAAAAGATTACAATCTACGTAGCTACATTTTGCTAGCCAAGTTTCCCCCTGATTTACATCAGACACAGTTTCTTCATTGCTCATCTTAGGCAAGTTGGAGATTTTTGGCTGTCAAAACAGAGGCTGTGTTCCCTGCTCCAATTCATAAGAATTTCAGTATTCTAGTAAAAAACAAAACCACAACTATATTTTTACTTTATGAAATACCTCTCTTTGCCAACTTTCTCTCTGGGAAACGTATCTGTCTTATCTTGGAAACAGGCAATCAGAGAATGGCTGAATGGTGGAAAGTCAAAATAAAGGCCATAGACACTTTATACATCTCCCTATGATCACTCACAAAAGAAAAGAGTAAGAGGCTGCTTTTTAGCAAGACAAATCTAAGGAGGTCCTGATCAAAATAGCTGGGGTAGGGGGGCGGGAGGGAAAGAGAAAGGTTGAATGAACTGCTTGGGATGCAGCACTGTCTTTCTTGAAATCATATGCCTGAGCAAAGAGACCTGCCAAGCAGCTACTTTGATCAGTCAGGTCAAAAAGCTTTTGGTAATCCAATATATATTCCTTAGTTCAAAAGAGTCAGAAATGTTGACCATCACAAAATTACTTCAAGTTATTACAAGTTCCCTGACAGCATGAATTCTTTCATGCTTTGTATTTGTATCTCCAGCATCTAGATGGGCACCTGGCACAAAACAGGAATTTAGTAAATGTTTGCTGATTGACTAAAACAAGTAATGTCTCCAAGTATTTGATGAGAAAGAGGATACCCCATGATTCTTTTCATGGAATCCAGAGGATTATATAATTTCATGCCTAACACTTGAACTAGACAAACCATCAACTGTCTCAGTTCCAAAAGTTTCTAGCAGAGAGATTCCTATTTCCAATCATAAAGTCTGCAAAAGTCTCTTCTGGAACTATATAAATCTATTTTGCCTTGTCTTAGGCTAAAAGGATATTTAAAAGACAAAGACATCCCAGTTTCTTAAATACATATACACTCAAACAAAAGTTCTGATGCAATTATTTCCCCAGAGTTCTTTCATGCTAAATAGTTCTTCCAATCTTTCCTTCCAGGTCCTGTTTAATCATTTTATTCATTTATAAGGCTCTTCTCCAAATTATCAACCAAAGCCTTACTCTGGAAATTCTGTTGAAAAAAAAACAAGTTTGTCGTTAAGTATCACGGTGTCCCCTTCTACTCACTGCCATAAAAGTATAAAGTGACATGGTTACCAACATGCAGATACACTCTTTGTGACAACGACAATCTTAGCCCATTGTTAGCACATATTTTATATTATTCTTTCAGCACAAGAATGGGTGATACTGCTCCATCTAAACCAGCCTTGAAGATGGCTGTCCAGGATTAAAGTTGCAGTCTCCAGCACTGGAACAAAAGTGATCTAGTAAAGGAACTAAAATCACTCAATTACCCCACTGGGCCAATATTCTAATCAGAAGCTAAAATGGCCTACTTATATGTAAATACCTAGAAGTTCAAGTTGATGGATGGCCAGGGCACTAACAGTACCTTGAAAGTATAAGCAAATGGGAAAACAAACAAGCAGCCAGTTTGTTTTGGAAAAGGTTAGATCAGAAAGTTTTCACTTTACTTTGCATTCCATAGGCCAATTTCAACCTATATGCAACCTCTGCTAAAGTAAGAGACAGGTGAAAAAGGCCAGCTACTGAGAAATCTTACCCCTTTCTTTCCTGGAATGGCACATTCCCAGTTCATGAGATTCATTGTGCCATCTGGATTTTTCGTAGGTACTGCTACAAAGCCCTAAGTTTAAAAAACAAAAACAGAAGCATCAACTGAAGGATCTCAATTCACGTGCTCTGGAAACATAAATCCTATTAACTTTATCAACCAGTTTGGCGCATAGTCACACACCTGAGGAAACATTACCTAGCCACTATTTCAATTAGGAAAAAGCTAAATCACACTTCACATGTTACACAGAAATTGTATTGTACTTACAAAAGGATGATCTTTTCTCCAAGCTTTTCGCTCCTGTGCAAGTCTGCTGAGGGCTATTCCAGACATATTCAAAGTCCCTCTAGTACAAATATGAAAGAGACAGTATTAGGTCAGGACAGTCTTCAGCACTAACTTGATTTTATACCTTCTCCCTACCACCACTTTTTCTGGGGGAGGCAGAGGAAACCTGAAAATTTTCATCCATTACCTTTTGCCACAAGCAAGCACAGGTTACTAAAGGAATCAAATTAATACTCAAGAGATTGCAATGCTGGCAAGATAACTCCACCCAGTGTTTGATGTTTGTACTACACTAGCAGGAAATTAGTGCTCACTACAGACAAGACTAAAGCAGTTGCCAAAATAAGATCTCACAGAAGAATCAAGACACTAGATCTGACCTAGAGTTGTAAGTATTATATCCAGACTTTTCTTTTCACTCTACCCTGTTATACCCACACACCCTTCCTAAAGGGTCAAAGCACAAAAGTACTTTATAACACTTACCCATATCCCCCAAATCTCAATCTTCCCCCTGATGAGTGGAATATAATTTCTTTGAAGGTCAGGGTTTTTTATTTAATCTTGTCCTTCTAACCCCAGAGCCTAATGCACTGCCTTACAACACAGTAAGAATTTTACAAATGCTTACTAAAAAAAATACATCCCTATCTAATCCATCAGAATTGAAGCTAGCCAGTAGCACAATCTCACTATAATGACAAGGCCAAAACAGCAAAGGAGTGATGCTGGAAAGACTAGAGCATAGAAAGGATGGATGTTGGCTTGTGGCATCATTTGAATTTGGACCTTGTGCCACTGGTTTCAGTGTCTGCTTCTAAGCTGCTGAGGCTAGGCAGCAACTACTTTGGCAGTTATATAGCCCAGATACCAACCATATTATTACAGAGTTCTTGTCCAGGAGAATTGCTTATTTTGCAGTTAACAAAAAGAATATGGGAATCCTGTCCTGGGGCCTAAAAATTAAAAAAAGGGTCCGTGTGGAAAAAAAAAAAAAACACATTTAAAGAATAAAGAGCTTTAGGCTGTTAATTGTGGATGAAACCTAGAGTTCTCTTATTCACAAAGAAAGCAAAAAAGACATCCAAGGGAGAAGGAAGAATTGTGATGGTAGATAGGCAGTAAATAAAATTAGGTTATCCAGACACCTTGCATCTGGCAGATCTTTTCCTTCTCATTAGCCACTTTACAAAGTGGGAAGGACAAAGGAAAGATGAAACTCAAGCTCCTACCATCCTATGTATTCTGTGTATTTGTCAAATTCATACAGATATTTTGTGAAATGTGGTTGGGGGAGAGAACTGGATTAGAGAAGTGACTTAACCCAAGTCCCACTTTCCTCATCTATAAAACAGTGCTAGCTACCAGTCAATTTCTGAGGGTATCAATGTCCCTGTGGATATAAAAGAACTACTCAGATGGTCACTCAAATATACACCAAGTACTAATATGAAGGCAAAAGAATCTTTCGCTTAAAAGTAGGACTACAAAAGCTAGATTGTAGTATTATATATTAGACGTACTATTAAGAGAACATCCTTAGCAGTATGGTCACAATTTTTGGTTATGTTGCTTCCTTCAGAGAAAAGGTAGCAATGCCAATTCTGTAGTATAAATTAGTACAACTGTCTACTTTATTCACTTCTAAGTCTCATGAATGTTAAAAACCACCCATTCAGCTCTAGTGAAAAAGCTTTATCCTTGTAAAGTACAATGTATTTTTGGGATGATACTTTAGGCAATAACACTAACAGAAAAGTGAAAACTCACATATTATTAACTGTCACTCAGTAGTGGCTTAAATTACTCCTCTTTACCCAATTATGGACACCACTCCCCTCCCCCAATCCATTCTTGACAAGAGCTACTCAACAATGCTGTTTACTTGAATTTCACCACTCTCCCAGCTAACACAGCAAGAGAGTCCAAGAAAATGCATCACATGGCAGGAAAGGTATTCATATACATCTTATCAGTCCAGGAAAAACTGAGAAAAAACACACTCCAATTAAAGATCCTCAAACAAACTATGGAAGGAACTAGGTTTCAAGGATTTGCTTGTGTGTATTTACTATAGATTGAGAGCTTTACCCAGAAGCTTTTGAATCCCTCCCTCTTAAAAAAAAAAAAGCATTCAAATGCTAAAGCATCAAGCTTGGACAGAAGAGAAGTAATGTTTTTAGCAACAAATACTTCTCCACATATCTACAAAAATATTTATAGAAGCTCTTTGTGGTGACAACTGGAAATTGAAGAGATGCCCATCAATTGGGGAATGGCTGAAAATGCTTGTACTATGATTGTGATGGAACACTCTAGTGCTATAAGAAACAATGAACAGGATAGTTTCAGAAAAACCTAGAAAGATTTACACAAACTGATGCAAAGTGAAGTGAGCTGAACCAGGGGAACATTATACACTGAAACAGCAATACTGTATGATGATCAATTGTAAATTATTTTGCAACTCTGATCAATATAATGATCTAAGACAATTCCAACTTCTGGTTAAAAATGCCATCCACCTCCACAGAAAGAATTGATAGAGTCTGAATACAGATTAAGGCTTTTTTTTTTTAACCTTTTTTTGTTGTTGTCATCTTTTCTGTTTTTTGGATCTTTGTTTTCTTTTGCAACTTGGCTAATATGGAAATGTTTTTCATGACTATAAACGTATAGTCTATATCAAATTGTTTGGAACTCAATTTTAAAAAACAAATGTTAAAAATTTTTGTGTACAGATAACTGAGGAAATTTTTTTCTTAAATGTAAAAAAAAATGAACTCCTTGTGGACAAGAATCATGAAATTTTTAGATCTTCCTTAATGATTAACACAGTGCTTTATTACATTACATGTTTAATGTTTATTATTAAGAAAAAACAAAGAAAAGCAAAAAATAGCACTCCTCCAGAATTCTAGCCAGTCCATTTCTTTCCCATGTATGGATCTCCCATCACCTTCCTCACACATATATATTATTCAGTCTTGCATAACTGGATTCAAAAAAAGTTAAGGAACAGAATATATATATAGCTGAATGTATCACCAAGGAAGTTACCACATTACTCCTGAAAGGCCATGAATGAGGGTTCTCACTTAAAAACAAACCCAAACCTCAAACTCAGCAGCATCTCTATTTTAACAATAATCCTGAACCACCTTAATCTATAAACTGCTGCAAGAGCTCAGAGTGCTCAATAAACTTAGAAAAATTCATTTGATCCTTATAACATCCCTAGGGGAATGAAAAAAACTAACACAGTCAGTTCAAAGATAACAAAATGTAGAAAGACTGAAGTGATGTTCAAGGTCATCCAACAAGAGCTTGAAATCACAACAGATCTTTTGATTCTCACACCACTGTTCTATCTAGTTGTGCAGAGGTCTAACCTTTCTAGCTTTGAGTGCTGTCAATAGGAATAAGCAAATGCCTACAAGCAAGCATAAAGTATAATTATGAAGAAAAGAAAGGAAAAAGGCAAAAAAAAAAAAAAGACTTGGAATCAAAGGATCTGAGCTGAGTTCACACTTTGAAGCTTACTACCTGAAGAACTCTGAACTGGTCACTCAACCAGTCTGGGTCTCAATTTTGCTATCTGTAAAATGAGAGCATTGGATTAGATGATTTCTAAAGTCCCCTCCTGTGATAGTAATGGCATTTAAAGATTCCCCTGTATTGGCTTGGTTTTCAAATTGATTGTGTTAAAATACCCAGAGCTTGTTAATCCCACCTGTGGGATGGACTTGTTGATGTGAAAAGAAAGTCCTGAACTGGGAGGAGCTGGTGACGTAGATTTGGAGAGACAAGAGAGGGGCAGAAGAACTTTTTTGGAAGCAGCATCTCGTGGAGGCAGAGAGAGACTGATAGAATTGCTGGGAGCCACTTTGAATTGCCCTGGACTTGAGACCTGCCCCCTGAGCTGCCAAGGACTGAGGAGACATGGCTGTTTTGCTGGTACTTTGTCTGTTTTGATGTTGTTTTGCCAGATTTGTCCACTGGTGAAAGACAGTCCTTTTGTTGAAGAAGTCCTGGAACCTGGCTTTTGGTTAGGAAGCCCTGAGACTGTCCTGCAGACAGAGAGGCAATACTGTCCACTGGTGAAGGACAGTGCTGTTGTTGCAGGGGTCTGGAGACTGTCCTGCAGACAGAGTGAATACTGTCCACTGGTGAAGGACAGTGCTGTTGTTGCAGGGGTCCGGGAACCTTTCTGTTGGTTCAGAAGCCCTGAAGAAGGATTTTCTTGTTGTATGTTTACAGAGATCCTGGGAGAGGGCTTTGCTAATGTGTTCAGGGGTTCTAGGACTGTTCTACAGACAGAGGATAAATTCATGAAGGGACTGGCAATGTATCTTATGGCCTTGCTAAGCCTTGTCTCCCCAGGAACTAAGATTGCTGAGAACTTGCCTCGTGTCAAGATGAAGAAAAGACCTCCATTTGGGTATTAAGTGCTGTGCTTAAACTTGATGTAACTTCTGGGGTAGATTCAATTGTGATCCAGGGGTGAGGAACTTTTGACCTTTTTGTGCTGTGTGATTGATAAATAAAGGTATAGCCTAGGGGTGGAGAAGTATTTAGACCAGGGACTTTGTAATTGATTGAATGATTGGAAGGTCCTGGGGGGGGGTAGTCCTTGGAGATTATTTAATCACACTTAGTAAATGCTGTATTTTGAATGATGTCATGTTTTGATCTTCTCTGTTCTTGGTTGGTCACTGAATAAAATGGAGAGCACCTATGCTGGTATTTTGAACCTTGGGAAGTTGCCTTTCCTTGGCATTACATTACACCTCCTGCTCTAAAATCTATGATTTTATGAGAGGTAAGAGAAAGGAAGAGCTACAACGACCTCTGATTCCACAAGTATACTGGGCAAGAAATGATTGCTTCTATTCTATAATAGAAAACTAACTACCTATATAGAAAAAAAATCAAATTATATAATGGCTTTTCTTCCTGAAATTATTTATAGCTTGAATGAACAAGGGGTTGTTGGACAAAGTAATCTCAAGGTCAATTCCAACTCTTAGTCTTAAACTAAATTACCTGTTGCTCATTAGTTTATTTGGTTAGATACTAGACAAAGTGCTTTCTGCTCTTTTAGAAATGCTACGGTACCAGGGCGGCTAGGTGGCACAGCTAATGGAGCACTGGCCCTCGAGTCAGGAGGACCTGAGTTCAAATTTGGCCTCAGACACTTAACACACAAAAAAACTAGCCGTGTAACCTTGGGCAAGTCACTTAACCCCAACTGCCCTACCTTCCCCCTCCAAAAAAAAAAGTAAACTCCCTTCCAATTCTAGGATTCCTTGTTAATCAGGGGAAAGTTAGATATTACCTAATAGTTGTAAGTAACCAGATACCACTTTAAAATTGGTCTAACTTCTGAAACTAAGCACTTAATGGATTAACCAAGTATTCCTAGTAGTTTAAAAGCAGAAAAATTAAGTCAGGAAGAAATAACAATAACCCTGTCAAGTGTTCAGAGACAAAGTAAAAACACTCAAGTACACAGAGTTAAAGTGAAACATTGCAATTTTGTTTTTTCCTTACACTCCCTTTGATAATAGCTTGATCCTTACACGATAGCCTGAATCACACTTAAAAATGCTTCATATTCCCATTACACCTTCTATAACCCTCAGGTACGTAACAGTAACTATGAAACAAAGTTCTGGCACATCTGTTTAACAATTCAGATCTAGAAACTGAAACCATTCTAAAGTATCTATCTCCTAAACCATTCAAGATGCTGGGATGTGATCTATTTTTGTAACACAACTACAACAAATTGGTAATGAATTCAAAATTTAGTTAAATCCTAGAAAGGTCCCTCTTGACATCAAATCCTAACAGCATTTTCCCTATTAATGAGACATTAAAGATGTTTTTAAGCCACCATTCCTTTTAAAGTCTAGTAAAAGCTTAAAAGCTAAAATTACAGACCTGAATTTCTAATTTTACTTTATTTTAAATGCAACTTTGTTCTAATTACTCTCATAACAAGTAACACCATTAATTGTGATACTGAAAAATAAAAACATAAAATTTTTAACGTGTCCCATTATCTGGAATTAGTATACTTCAGGAAAACCTTTGGTCTTAGTAATGTTTGCTAAGTGCCTTGCTCAAGGTCACACACCCAGTGTGTCAAGTTTCTGAGTTCAAATTTGAACTCAGGTCCTCCTGACTCCAGGACCAGTGCACTTCACCATCTAGCTGCCTGTTTTGATCTTAAGCCACTAAAACCAAAAAAAGGACTGACAGTCTTATTTTTATGTTCTGTTCAAAGTTTTCTGTATGTTTAAGAATGCCAACTGAACCTAATTTGTAAAAGCCTTTTTTTGGGGTGGACTTATTGTACGCATACATTCTTGCCAAGTTTGTCTTCCCTGCTCACAGCTGAAAACTGGATTTTCCTTTCATTCTTCCTAAAGGGACAAGGCATCTCTGAAACACCGACAATCTTTGAAAAGTGAGGAGAAATCAAGGATAAAGGTAGAGAAGATTAACTGTTCACTTTCAAGAAAGCATGTATATGTAGGGGGTAAGAAGACTATGAGATTCTACTTTGAAGAGCTAAAATGGCAATCCAGTCTTCCCTCCTGCTAATTTCTCTCAATTTCTGCTCTCTATCAGGCAATACTTGTCTAGCAAACGCATGAGTTGTTAACAATAAAATCAAGAACAGATATTAGAATACTAAACTAACAAAAACAAATTAAAAAATCAGTGTCCCCCGTTCTCTTAATCCAACCAATCACATTTTGGCGGTGCATCCCTTTTCAAAGACCAGACGGATGGTTACTTTTTCTTTTCGGAGGTGGGGCAAAAGAAGGAGCGATTAGAATTACACTGCTATCACTGAGAAGCTAAATAACCCAGTTGAGTTTCTCTCCCTCTAGATAACTTTTAAAGTTCTATCAGTAACATCACAGGGGATTTTGGACTATAATTCAGCCATTCCTTCGCCTCTAACTGAAGTTTCACGCGGGTGTTATTTTGGTTGCAGTGTTACTACTGGAACACTGGATAACTGGGTTCATACTGGGGGCAAAACTCAACTCTGGAAGCCTTCAAGTTGCCCAGCAGCGCACACAACCCCTGCAATGTGCTCAAGTGCCCCGTCACTCCAGAAGTCTAATCAATCAAAATTGTTGGGAGAAGATGCAATGGGGGAGGGGTGTTAAGAGAGACATGGTTGAACATTTCAGGAGTACGTTCCGAGCAGCCCTTTAACACTGTTTTAAGGAAAGCCATCACATTCCGAGGGCAGCTCTCTGCGATATTTTTACTTACCCCCTTCTCAGCTCAGAACCCCCTAAATACCTGGGATCCCTCTGTCAAGTCTCTCCATCTCTCTGCAACAGGACTTAATTCAAAGGAGGAAGTCAACTCAATCTCGACGTGTGACCTTGGGCCAGTCCCTTTCACATCCCTAAGCCTCAGTTTCCCTATCTGCAAAAGAGGAGGCTTGAACAAGATGAACTCTTAGCCCCTTCTGTGGGGGATCTTAAGTCTACGATGACTCTTCCTCCCCAAGGAGGAAGAGAATTTGTCCTCCCCGTCTATCTACTTTGAGCGGCCCTTCGGGGGCCTCTGAGATTCCCAGGAGGGAGCGATAGAGAAGAGCTGCTGGCAGCAGAGGCCGGACTGCCCCCCCCCACCCCCACTCCGGCCTCCTCTGGGTGGAGAGGTGGCCCGGCCCAGTCCCGGGAGAGAGAGAAGCGTCCCAGCTCCCAGCCCGTCTCCGGGCCCGGAAGCCCGGTCAGTCCCGCTCACATTTCCCAGCCCAGGTCCGGCCCGATGGCCGCAGCCTCAGGCGGGGACGAAGAAGAGATGGGAGTGGGGCCTCGCCGGGCCTCGCCAGGAGGGAGGAGGGAAGTGGTGCTGTTGCTGCCGCTGCCGCTGGGCCCATTTCGGCCCGGCCCGGCTCAGAGGGGGTCGCCTCACCTCAGCGCGGCCGCGGCCCCCGGCAAGTGTCCCGGATCGAGGCGGAAGCTGCCCGGATGGTCGGTGGCTACGGCGCCGCTTCCCTTTGTCTCGGGACTTTCCCTCCGGAGCCCGCTCCGCGCGCAGCCGGACCCAAGACGGCAGGACCCCGGCGCGGCGCGGCGCGGGGCGGGGCGGGGGGAGGGGGGAGGGAGCCGCGGGCTGCCCCGCCGCCCGCCTGCGCCCGCGCGCCGCCGCCGCCACCACCCCCGCCGCTCCCGCGGCTCCCCTTCCCCCTCCCTTTCTCGCTGGTGCCTTCGAAGTCCCACCGGCCCCACTGACTAGACTGGTTCGCCTCCCTAGGGAACGCGACGGGGTATGAACTTAGGGCGTAGGGACCCCCGAGGAGTGATTTCTTCCACAGGCAGGGACTTAGCTACCTGTACACTTAAAGGAGCCGCGTCCCTAATATTAGGGACCATCTGCAAACTACCTTTCGGAATGAGTTCGTTCATCTGAAGATACGCGTGGAAGGAATAAAGAAAAGGAGGGGCAGGAAATCCCAAGGGCTCTTCAGATGCTTGGAGGGGGACCCCAAGGCTGCCAGTCCCCGAGGTCCCCTAGCCAGATAGAAATAAGCACCTTGGGGAAAAGTCAGCTGAGGCCTACAGATCAACCGTAGCATCTCAGTATCCGGTTGACCCCCACAAGCACATAAACCTCTGAAACCTTTCCGGATTGGTCACTTTGGAGGAATAGGCGGGGCTTACCTCAGATTCAACCAATGAAAGGGCTCGGTACAAAACTCTGGTTCCTGCGGGACAGACGGAAGCAGA
This sequence comes from Petaurus breviceps papuanus, assembly GCF_028583685.1. Lineage (NCBI taxonomy): Eukaryota > Metazoa > Chordata > Mammalia > Diprotodontia > Petauridae > Petaurus > Petaurus breviceps. Next base: position 27,520,212 of record NW_027185694.1, on the reverse strand, counting down.
ATTGTAGACGGTCCCTAAATGACAGCGGGAGCCAGAACGGAATGGGGGAGGGGCGGGCTTCAGTGTGGGGGAGGGGCGGGAGCGAAGGACCCGGGGCCAGGGCGGGGGAGGCATTTAGTGGGCGATCCTCGCACGGCCTTCCTTCCTGGGCCTAACTCGAGGCCCTCCCTCCTATGTGTAGTGTAAACTTTACTTGGCTTGGCTCCAGGGCAGGCGGGGGGGGGGGGGGGGGGGGGGGGGGGGGGGGGGGGGGGTAGGCTTCAAGAGACCCGGCCGGGCCTGGGCCCAGCCAGACTGCTCTTCCGGCGAGGCTCGGGCTTGGCCTCCTCCCACCACCCGCCCTGGGGCCCTACGAACTGTGGGCTCATAGCCCTAGAGCATGCCTCCTTTGGATGGTGGAGGCCCCCCAAGCCCAGAGAGGTCAAGGCCCTTGCTCAAGGTCACTCAGGCTGTAAGATAGTGAGTCACATTCGCATTCAGATCCTGCGACGACCACGGTCATCTGCAGGGGGTCCCAGCGCTTTTCTTGGGTCTCTTCCTTTTTACCACATTAGAACCTCGAGCTGGGGACGCTCCACGTAGGTGATTGGAAAGGTCACATCTGTTCGGCATTTATTAAGAAGCTGCTTAAGGTGTGTAATGCATTTACTGAGACGTCTATCTCAAAGGATTAGAAGAGACCTCAGAAATCACCCTCATCCCGGCTTTCAAGACGCAGCTCCATTGCTGCCTCCTCCAGGAAGCCTTCCTCTGATCCCCACATTTGGGAGTGATAGACCTTTAGAAGTGGAAAGGACGTTGGAGGTAATTTATTTTACATCTGTGGCTCCCTGTTACCTACACAATAAAATACAAGCCACTGTACACAATACAGTTCCAATCTGCCTTTCATGTGTAGCTAAGTTTCTCTATAATTGGAATATATTTTATCATCTCTGTTTGCCAAAATCTATCCCTCCGACGGTCACCTCTTCCATGAAGCCCTTTCTGATCCATCCCAAATTTTCTTAGATTAGTTCAAGTGGAGTTATTCCTTTGCTCTTAGGCTATTCTATTTTATGTCATTCTTACTTGTAGACACAAAGCTCCCTCCCTAGTGGATGTAGTGCTGGGCTTGGAGTTAGGAAGACTCATCTTGCTGAGTTCAAATCCGGCCCCAGACACTTCTTAGTTACATGGCCCTGGGCAATCTCTTAAACCTCTGTGGCTCAGTTTTCCTCATCTGTAAAATGAGCTGGAGAAGGAAATGGCAAAGCACTCCACTGTCTCTGCCAAGAAAACCCCAAATGGAGTCACAGAGACCTACACAAATGAACATCGACAGCTTCCTCTCAAGTAGATTGTAAAATTATTGAGATCAGGAACTGTTTCATTATATTTGTGTGTCATCTGGCATCACCTCTTACTTAAGGTCCTCCTGAACTTGGTATTCCACATCAAAGGTACTCTGTAGGTCTGTGACTGCTCTCAATTGGGATGCAGAAATCCTAACTCCCATGCCCTCACTGATGTGTTCACTAATCAGTCATACAACTAATGGAAAGAAAACTAATAAAATATTTCTCCCATAAATCTAAAGCATCCCCCCCCCCCAAATATATACATGATGATTGGGAAGGGTAGACACATAGGACAAACTTATAGTTTTGACCTAATATTGATGTTCTCTGATTCTGTTATAGCACTGTTCCTGCTGGGCCTCCTTTCAACTGGCATCCTGAGGCATTCAGTCTCTGCCAAGTGTATAGGCTTTGGTGGTTTTCTGGGCATGATCTATAGTCTCTGCTGATAGGCATTCCTACAACTTGACTTTTCTGATTATCTTGTGGCTTCTACCACAACTAGGTTCATTGGAAATGAGTTTATGGTTTATATAGGCTCTAAATAAGTTCTTAATATGTGCCTACTTACTGATTCATTTCAGCTTTTGGCTTCAGCTGGAGCCTAGAAGTGCTAAGATGTACCTCTTAAACAAAGAATTGGCACAGCTGGCTCACCTTTTAGTTTAAAACCTTAAGGCTTTAAGTACAGCTCTTTTAGAAAGAGAGGGCCCTTTCTGTTCCCAGTAATCAGGCTAGGGAAAATCTTTAGGACTTTGGCTTTTTCTTCCATAGAAGGAGATTTTATGAATTCTCAGAGCTTTGGTACCTTCTAGATCTAACTGGATCATCATAAAGGAGTCAGGTGTTGAATGTTTGAATCAGTCACCCAATCCCACTTTAAGTAACTATCTTACCTCCATGACAACACTTCTATTGAGTCAATCAACCAGAGCTGTTAAAGTCGGTGCACTTACTTAAGCAAATTGGAAGGGGTGAAAGTCATTGAAATCTAATGATGATGAATGGGAAGTATTTGGAATTGGTTAAAGAGCCTTTTATCTGAGTTTATATAAAATAGCAAGCCAGTTGAGATTTCAGCATTTGAGTAACAGGACAGCTCAGGGGTTTGAGGAGTTCCAGTTAAGTCCCTAAGAGGGAATTGCTTGTCTGGGAAGAGAGAAGCCTTTGTCTTTTTCTATCTCTCTTTGAACTTCAAAATGTTGGAGGATATGAAGTTCTCTGGTATCCTACCAATGTTCCTGGAATTGCAGTTGCCATTAGCATCTTCTTCAGGAATTGAACACAAACTAGACTCTCTGGGGAAAAAGAGTTTCATGACTTTATAGGGAGCCCAGCAGAAAACTGCATCCTCCTTCAGAGTCCTTACAGAGGATTCCACAAATGGGAGGAAAGGTCTTCTTGCCCTCAAGAGCTGTGAGTTAACTCACTGCCACATGTGTTGTCTAAGATTAAGTCCTCTGGACTCTGGATTTACTATGAGGAAGTATACCCCTGGTTTGGGGTTAAATGGGGTGATTATATTAACTGTTCTCATGCCATCTTAGTAAACGTCTATTTCTACAAGTTAATTAAGTCAACAGTCAGTGATGTGTTATTTGTCCTTTGTTTTGGAAGAGGATTAATGACATCACAAGTGATATCTTGACTTTTGGATGAATTGGGTTTAAGTAAGGCAGAGTTCCACAAAGTCCTCATTCAGCCTCACTCTCTCTTCCAGAATCATTGAAGTCCTGTGGGAAGACAAAAGTCAGGACAATTGGTAATGGCCTGGGATGCAGTTGGCAACCTTACCAAAGTAAGTGTCTTACCAATCTCTAAGGGAATTACAATGACTGCTTCATCTATCTTCATGGCTGTTGGAACAAATTGTTCTCCTCTATCCATTCCACCTGAGTAAGTCTTCACATGCTTGGGGTCGATATCCCCCTAACCCACCAGTGGGTTTGAGATCTGTTGGTTCCCCTCAACCTGACTTAGCCCATCTGCCAAGAGAGTTTTACTGGGGTGTGGCTCCTTCACATGGGGCATCATCTTGGAGCTACAGGTAAGAGTTGGGTAACAGGTGGACACTAGAGGTGGATGAGCAGCCCTGAAATGGGCTTGGTAAGCCCTCACACCAGAGGTGCTACCCTGAACACCCTGGATAGAAGCATGGCAATATTACTAGAAAGTCACTCCCAGCCCCTCAGTATTGCCTCCTAAAACCTGAGAGGAGATGTAGGGACCTGTTAGTCTGTTAGTCTGAGTGGGGTTTGGGAGAGTGAGTCCCCAGTATGGGTCACATCAAGATTTACCTACACCTTTGTATTCCCAGCATGTTGTATGGTCCATTGCTTAATGACTATTTGAGGAATTCACTTTGAATCCAGCCTACCCCTCTTACTTAGCAAGAATAAGTGGCTTATAATAATAATAGCTGGCATTTGTACAGCTCCTGCGCTAAGCACTTCAGTATCTCATTTGAGACTCACAGCCCTGTGAGGTAGGTGCTGTTATTATCCCAGTTTTATACATGAGGAAACTGAGGTAAATAGGTTATATGACTCGCCAGGGTCACACATCTAGGATTTATCTGAGGCTGGATTTAAACTCAGGTCTTCCTGACTCCAGGCCCAGTACTCTATCTGCTGCACCACCTTGTTGCCTCTAACTTCCTCATGGTTTCACAGGTGATCCTTCGCTGTTCATACCTTTAAAATAAGTCTGTATTCATTCCATAAGCACTTATTCAGCACTCACTTTGTGATAGGCATGATGCTAGGGAAACAAAAATGGGAAATAAAACTATCCCAGCCTTTGAGAAGCTTGCCTTCTCTTGTGGGAAAGTGAATACTATATACACAGATAAGTGAATTACAAAATATATGCAAAGTCAATATGGGATATGTCTCTTTTGCACTATAGCTTTTCCCCAGAATCCTGAAACAGTATTTCAAGTTGAACGGGACCACATAGGCCATCTGCAGTAATGCAACCAATATCTGGCCCAGGAATTCAATTTATAACATCCCAAGGAAGTAGTCATTCACTCTCCCAACACCTACAGAAACAAAAAACTAATTAGTCCCACCTCCATCCCCTCAAGGCAATCTACTTTTGGATAGCTCAGACTGGGAATTTCTTTCTTATGCTGAGTCAAAACCTGCCTGCTCTTGGCTTCTAGGTCAACAATCGGAAGGCAAGCAAAACAAGTCCAACCTCTCTTCCCTATGGCTGTCATTCAACTATTTGAATGAATGAAAAGCGTTTATTAAGTGCCTGCTTCAGCAAAGCATTCTAACAAGTTCTGGGGGTATAATCTTTTCTTTAAATGAAGTTTCAGATTTAAATCAAATAGAAAGGTGCAGTAATACAGAAGTGAAGCAGGTGGCAATGCATTATCCTTTGGTGTCCTTTCTGTTGATAAAACCATATCTATTTCTGAAATTGAACCATTTGCCAGTGCTCTGGACTTTGGTGGCAAGAACTTTCTTTTTTGGGTCTTTAGAGGCTGTTGCATCTCAGCGGTGATTGAGATGTTCTGTCTCCACAAGGATTGCCCCTTTAGTAGAAGCTGAGCTGGAAGTAGGAAAAGGAGTCACAGTGCACTCTTACTAGGACTTTTGGGCTGTGGGTGCGGTGCTGTCTCTACTGGGATCCAAGGGAATGTGATAGTTGAGGAGTACCTGCTGCCTCTCCCCAGGACAGCTTTCTGTCTAAACTCTGTTGGTTTGAATCCTGCATCACCAGTTGCCTTTTGGACATCTCTAATCAGATGGCCCTCAAACTCAAGCCATCCAAAACAGAACTCTTCACTTTCCCTTTTTTTTTATGTTGAGGACATCACTTTCCTTGCAGCCCCCAGGCTTATAGACATAGGGTCATTTTTCACTGCTTCCTGTCACTGACATTCATTCAGTTGCCAAAACTTATTTCTATCTCTGTACCCTTCATGAATGTGTCCATGTGACTTTTCAACCCACTATTGAAATAACCTCCTGATTGTTCCCTGCCTTAAACCTCTCCTCACTCTAATCCATCTATCCCACAGCTATCAAAGAGACTTTTCTAAAGAAAAGGTATGTTACTCCTACCCCCTACTCAGTAGATCCTGCTGGTTCCTTATTAGCACTCAGATCAAACATAAATTCTTTAAAACCTGTCCCCTTCCTAGTCTTTTTTTACTTATTATTTACTCCCTTTCCAATCTAGCCATGAAGGCCTGTTTAATGATCCTCATGCTGAGTGCTCCCATCTCCTGTCTCCGGGTCTTTGCTTTGGCTATTCCTCTGTCTGGACTGATCTCTCCTCATTTCCATCTCCTGAAAATCCTAGTTTTCTTCAAGATTAAGCTCTAGCCCCAACAGGAAACCTTTCAGGTCCCTTTCTCAGAGGGCCTGCCTTCTCTAAGGTTGCACTGTATCTACTTTGTGTGTGTCACATAAATACCCATGTAACCCTGCTTCCTTCAAGGTGGCATTAATTTTCCTTCAGGATTGCCATGTGACCTGTGCTGAGTCAGTATTAGGTAATGTACTCAGCACAGGGTCCCCCAAGCCTGGGACTTACAGCCATTAAAAAGTTTGTACTCACTTCTGCTGACCTGCCTTTCTTCATGAGCTCTCTCTCAAAATGTATCTTACCAACTGAAGGCCCTTCTCCATCACTTATCAAGGCTCATTGTTCACTCAGCTGCTCTGGAATATTGTACAGTCTCAGGGACTGAATAGGTCTCTAGTCCTCAGGACCCTCCATTTTTCTCTCCCCCCAACCCTAGGCCTATACTGCAGGGCAACACCTACATAGGTATATAGGCTGTTCCCCATTAGCTTGGAAACCCAATCAAAACTGGTACTGTTTCACTTTTGCCTCTGGATTCACAGTATTTACCACAGTGTCTAACAGAGAAGAATTTCTGTTGACCTTCCAACACAGTTAACATCAAATGAAATATAAGACATAAAAGTAAGGTAAAAGATGGTTTTAAAAACAAAAGGCAAGGTAAATAACAAAGGATTAACACTGCAACAAGGACTCATATCTTTTACGCCTAAATTCCTAGGGATTAGAAACTGCAAGTCTACTTCTCTTTCCTCTTTTTCCCCATCCTATCTTCAACACAGCAAGAAAGAAACCTATCATGGGAAGTTGCTGGAATTCATGTGCACAGCAAGTGGTATATCCCTTTCCTTTGGGTTCAGGAATTTCTCAGAGGTTCCTTTTGGGTGGAGGGTATTGTTGAATTTTAGTGCCTTGGGTGTATGGGCTTATCATTTGGGAACAAATGGACAAACCTACCTCTGTCTCCATGTCCTGACATCACTGCTACTTCTGCTATGTTAATCCCAGCATGAGTCAGACACAGCTGAAGGGAAACATCTTTTTAACATCAGTGAGTGAGGGGAGGCCTCGTTACTTCATGTTCATTTTCTTCTCCTTTTTTCCCTGTTCTACTCTCCTTCACCTTCTTGTTATCTTGTCTATTTTGGAAGATCTATGTCCAGCCTCCCATGGGCATTCTGTAAATGTCTCGTTCAAGTCGGGCTTACACAGCCTGGCTAACACAATCCCGACATCCAGGTAACAGGAGGCACTACAGAACTTGAGGACACATCTGTCAGTGGCAAGAATGGCCTCTGATGTTCTCTGACATAAGATTGTGTTAGTTTTTGGAACATTTCTCATGTTAAGTTTGTAGTCCAGGGGCGGCTGGGTGGTGCAGGGAATAGAGCACCGGCCCTGGAGTCAGGAGGACCAGAGTTCAAATCCAGCCTCCTTGGGCAAGTCACTTAACCCCAACCCTACCTTCCCCCCTCCAAAAAGAAAGACCTCAAGACTTCTTTTTCATCCTGACTACTGTTTAGCCACATCTACTGCATCTTTCTACTTGTGAAATTTATTTTTTCAAGCTAAGTGTATATTTTAATATTCAGTTCATTACACATAACCACCAGGTAGTGGGCAAGGAAAACAGCTTGTGAGGCAGGGGACCTATGGAGGCACTCACTTGCTTTCCATTCAAGGTGACTGATTTTGCCTGGGGACTCATGTCCCTTCTAGGGAAAACCAAATATTCTGCTTTCTGGGGGAAGGAAAATGGCTGTTCACCTCACTTGTTCTTCCTGCCTCTGCACCTATACTGACTTGTATTTCTTATATGCCCAGAGAAAACCATTTTTCTTTCTTTCAGGAAAATTGTTACACAACTTATTCTTATCCCTATTAAGTGGGTAGCTCCAAAATCCTAGCTGGTTTGCTATTGCAAACTTTAGGTTGACTTTACAGTCTTATTTACAAAATAGCAATAACTTAGATCTCTGTCCCTTCTAGGTTGCATACATAATCAAGCAGGATAAGAATCTCTGGCTAGTGCATTTTATAAGAAAAATTTTTAAATTTTAAAGTAACAAGGAATAAACAAGTTTGTTCACACCATTCTACTTTCACTAGTATCTAGAAAGGAGATTTGCAGCTTTCAATAAGAAGTGGAAGAGACTACTGGCTCAAAGATGGTGGCTTCTCCTTGGGATTGGTAGTGGTAGTGAACAGAGAAGAAGAAATAGCCAGGTGTCATCAATTGGACTAAGGGTCTCTCTCACTGCCCTAGAGGGCTCCCCTCTTTTCACTGGAAATCAGTCCCATTCCTTCCACCTGCAATCTGGGTACCTTGTCTTCTCAGCCATGGCTCTGTTTTCTACTGACCTGACCTGCTAGCTTGTCCTCAGGCTCATTTTTCAGCAGCTGCTCCTGAATGACTTCTCTTGAGCATCTTTCTTCTTTCAATGGCTTCTTCCTTCTTCCCACCAGCCTCCTTTTAAGGTCAGGGTCATGAGTGGAACTTGTGTATCCAAAGTAACTTTCCATTTTGCAGGTTTTTTCCTTGTTCCACTTGTCTCTGCCTCTTGTTGCTGTTGCCAAAACTGGAGTTACAAGGTCTAGCCTTAGATTCAAGAGGCTTGTTTTCAGCTCTTTTATCTGACACATACTGTCATGCCCCAGTCATGTCCAAGTTATTTAACTTTTCAACACTCCAGGCAGCTCTCTGGTGAGAGAAGGAAAATATTTCATTAGATGTTTTCTAGAACTTAATCTTGATACCAATGCCTTTTTGTGTTGCCTTTGTTCATACATAGCATTATAGTCATTCTATATATGCTCCTTTTTCTGCTAAATTACTCTGTCAGTGTAGATAATTCTCCTTCCCACATTTCTCTGAAGTCTTCATAGTTGTCATTTTCAATTCTAATACTGTAAGTCACAGAGTAAGTGCTAATCAGTAATGGCAGGAGAGAATATCTTCACTGGAAGTTTCTTCTATACCAATAAAATCCCAGACATGGTCCAAAGATTTCTTTTTTGAGTTTCTCATTTGTTATTTCTTATGGTACCATAATATTTCATTGTATACTAGTAATGCCAATGTGATACCCATAGCAGCTGCTATGAATATGCATATGTATTTCCAGGGTAGATTCACAAAATATAATAAACTCTCTTCAAAGGCAAAACCAAAATATTTATTTGGAACATAACTATAAGGATAATAGTAAGATTTAACAAATGTAAGAATTTTTATTTACTTATTTACTTTTATTTACTATTTAATAAATTTACTTTTAATAAAAGTAGGATTTAGCAAGATACTCATCACTAATCCAGGAAGTGCCAACATCTCAAGCACTCCTACTGTCAGACCTCCCTACAAACAAGTTCCCCTAGACAAGTTCCTCCCTGTACTCTCTGCTCTGTCTCTCCTGCTCTGTTTCATCTCACTCCATGCTCAGTTGGGCCGACTTCTCCCACGCACTGGGCTCCATGTGACTCTGGCTATATCATAGCCATGAGCTGGGCCAGAGCTCAAAGCAGGTCACATAGGCCTATTAATGGGAGGGGAAGATATTCCTATTCCATTACTATTACTATACTACTGTTCGTTCAGCCACTCATCAGTTGATAAGCATCCATTTTATTTTCTACTTTTTGTTATCACTAAGTGCTGCTCTTTTAAAAGTGTGTGTGTATGTGTGTATGTGTAATAACAACCCTTATTTATCTTTGACCTTCTTAGAAAATATGCCTAGAAGTGGGACCAGCAGATCAAAGGGTTTAGATCATTTTAATGATTTCATCATGTAGGAAGGAATCCCTTTCAGATGTGAAGTTTTGCTTATGGAAAGGAGCAGAAACAGGGACAGTTTTTAAAAATAGGCTCATAGGGGTGGCTATGTGGCACAGTGAATAGAGCACCGGCCCTGGAGTCAGGAGGACCTGAGTTCAAATCCGACCTCAGACACTTAACACAAAAAAAACTAGCCATGTGACGTTGGGCAAGTCACAACCCCAATTGCCCTACCTTCCCCGCTCCAAAAAAACCACCCAAAACAACCAGGCTCATAGAGAAAAAATAGTTCATGTAAAAATGACATGTTCTATTGCATATAATAAACATGAGGATTTTGGAATTAATGTAGCTAGGGAAACAGATTCTTAGAACTATCAATAGCTATGGAAAAACTCTAAATTTCTTAGTTATAAATGGCAGGAATATGGATTTTGGATTATTATCAGAAGATAGAGGTGAATTATCTTACTAAAAAGACCCTGCTTTGGAATAGCAAGAATGCTGAGCTTAGGGCAGAGAAGAATGTAAAGCAAAGCCAACTCAGAAGAGAGCTCTCATTGGTGCTGGGTAGAAAGCTCAGAACTTGCACTGTCACCTGATAGAGGAAAAAAAGATGTTGACTTTGTTGCTTGGAGTAGCTGAGTGGAGGAAGAAAAGACAATCATTTTACTTTTCTCTGCATTGCCATTTGTTGCTTACAAGGTGGAAACCCCTCAGAGCTCACCAAGGGAGCCAACCTAACAAAGCTCTGCAGATCCCACACTTAATGTTTCTGCTTTTGCTGAAAGCAACACTATTGCAGAAGATGAATAACCCGAGTGGATCAGCCCTACCCATTAGTGAATTGCTGTTTGGACTGGACCTAAGGACCATAAAAGATATGACCCAGCATCTAGAATTGAGTCAGAATACCCCAGTGACACATTTTATGCATGTGCCTCCCTGATGTGGTTCGGTGACTGAGTACTCTCTTTCCCCAATATACACTGTGCATCAATGGGATAGGGTCCCTGGCTTACAGAAGGAGTATTATTATTGCTTTGCCTTTGTACCCAAAAGAAGTGTGAAGGAACTTTCTTGGTCAGTCCTCCTGAGGTCTCTGGCTCTGAATTCCCTTTATGAACTGTGTTCCTGGGTATCGTGGCAGTGGGTGCTATGCTCAGACTATACTTTCATAATTACAAATATGTGATATGTTCTTGATGAATCTAGGGTGTATGTTTGTGATGAACATTTCCTTTTCTAAATATTTATTGTCTCTTTAATACATATTATAATTTTGTTTTTAGGAATCAGTCAAACAAAAAAAGCCTATAATTTGCAGGCTCCATTCTCATTTCTTTTGAAAATGGAGACATTTACCTGATCTGTCTTCCACATGACAACCTTTCACATACAAGAAGCCAGCTATCATGTACCTCTGTCTTCTCTTTTCCATGGTGAACATCCCTACTTCCTTCAGTGCATCCTCATGTGCCTTGGTTTCAGGTATCCTTGCATTCCTGATCACCTTTCTTTGGACTTGCTCTAGCCTGTTAATAATGCCTTAAAATGTGATGCCAGACCTGAACATAGTACTCTAGATGTGGTATGACAGGGGACAATTGGGATTGTAATATCTTTTCTGAATACAATTTCTAACCTAGAGTATCATGAGAGTTTTTTGTCTACCGTGTTAAATTTAAATTTACAATCTAAAACAACAACCCAGATCTTCTTTCACGTGAACTTTTGTTTGGCAATGCCCCCCATATTTTTAAATGTTCTTATCAGATTCATTCCACTCCTCTAGTCTGCTATGATATTTTGAGACCTTGATTCTGTCATGCGATGGATTAGCTAACCCTCTCAGCTGAATGCCTTCCACAAATCTGATAAACATTCATTCCATCTAAGCCTTCATCCCAGTCATTGCTGACCTGACTGAGTGAAGCTTCTGGGAATAGATCCAGGTAATTTGCTGGTGCCCAATGAGACAAAGCTCCCTGAGATAAAACCTGGCCCAATGTCAAATCGTAGGTCATTGATGCTCTCTGGTGTTGACTGGGGATAGATGGAGGCATAATTCATGAAGGGAATTCACAGAGCCAGAGACTTCAGAAGGTCTGACCAAGAAAGCCCCCTTAGCACTCCTTGGAGACTTTAGCAGAGGGAAGCTCCCATATCATATAGAAAGAATTTTCCTTGGCCCTAAATTATAACTGATCTATAAAAATATGAAATGTGTTGAAATCTTCTCAAAGAAGGGCGCTGTCATCTGGTGTAGCCTGTTTTTTTTTGTTTCTTTTCTCTATTCTCTATTTGTGTTATGGCGTTTGAATCTAAAATAAAATTTTGGGGAAAAAAGATGTTTACAACTACAGATGATTTTGTTATTGAAAAATAACCTTCCCAAAGATTTAATTATAAGAGTTATAATTGATCATATGAAGTGCCTGGAGACACAGTTTCAGAAATACTTCCTTTCAAATTTTGATTCTAAAAAACTAAGTTGGATTCATAAACCATACTTAATTGAAATAAAAAATGGCAATCATCTGCCATTAAAAGTTCAAAAAGAATTTGTCAAGTTATCAAGCAACACAGCTTTAAAACAAGTTTCATAAAAAACTGTTAAATGAATTTTGACTTGGGATTAAGACAGAATTTCCAACAATTTCTGAAATAGCCCTAAGCATACTTTTGCTACTTTGTACTATGTATTTATGTGAAGAAATGTTTTTAGCATTGACTATTATAAAATCAAAATATCAACCAACTCTGAAAAACATTGAAGATGATCTATCTAGGTCCTGCAGTAGCAATATTCCAGCAAGATTTAAATTTTTTTTTTTTTGCTTTTTGGAGGGGGGAAGATAGGGCAATTGGGGTTAAGTAACTTGCCCAAGGTCACATAGCTAGTTTTTGTGTTAAGTGTCTGAGGTCATATTTGAACTCAGGTCCTCCTGACTCCAGGGCCAGTGCTCTATTCACTGTGCCACCTAGCTGCCCCAAGATTTAATTCTTTATGTAAAATAAACAAGCACGTCCATATGTCCTTCTGAAGAAAAACTGAACTTAAAGTCAGGACTTTGAAAGAAGAGGGCTGGGGGAAACTCAATCTCTAGGATGATGTTTATTTTAAAAAATTATTTACACATACATACATACACATGTATACATACACATCTACAGAGAGAGAGACAGTCTCTTCCCTCCACTAGGCCTCAGTTTATCCCACACTATGGAGCATTTGGTACAAGTTGTATATACCCTTGGTGACTATCCTGGATAATATAAAGTGCCGTGGGGGGAATAACCAGCTATACTGACTCATATCCTGCTTTTTGTACATAAGCCTATAAAAAGACCAGCAAGTATATGTAGTTTATAATTTGACCAGATGACAAGTTACTCCAGTCATCATATCCATGCAAAAGATCCCTTTTGTAAGCCTGTGCAAGTAACCTAAGGCTTCCTGCTCTGTTAAGCCTTATTGATATTGATAGCTCACAGGCAATCAACTTTTTTGTGGTCTTATAGTCTATTAGACAAAGTAAAATCGCAAAGAAACTGTGTGTGTGGCTGTTCTAGAGTGCTTTACCCAATAGTCTCCAAATCTCCTACTTCTTTGGGGGTACTGTAATGCCAATGTGCTACCCATAGCAGTCACTATGGATATACATGCATATTGCCAGTGTATATTCACAAAATATAATAAACTCTCTTCCTCAAAGGCAAAACCAAAATATTTATTTGGTACATCATTAGAATACTAGGAGGTAAGATTTAACAGGGTACTTATCACTAATCCAGGGAGTGCTAACATCTTAAACCTTTCTGTTAGGCCTCCCCACAAACAAGTTCCCCTAGGCAAGTTCCTCCCTCCACCCACTCAAGCTGCTTCTCTCTCTGTTCTCCTGGGCAAAGTCTTCCCACACTGAGCTCCATGTGATTCAGTCTGTATCAATAGGTCACAGAGGCCTGGTAATGGGCAGGGAAGATCTTCCTATTCCATTAACACTGCAGGTACCTAAGGAATGGATCTGAACCACCTGCTTCCAAAGGTCATGGAAGAGATTGTGAATATGGGAACTCTCTCAGGATCAGGGACTATAATAAGCACAGGAGAACTAGGGAAATGCAAAGTAGTACCGAGGGTTTGAACTGTTTTTCTGGCCTTTTTCTCATGGAAGAAGTTTTTGGGAAACTGTTCTGGCTATTTCTCCACCTGCCCCTTCCCTCAACCCCACACCCAGACTTGGCTCCTCACATTGTTCCAGATTGGTTGGATTACAGTGTCTAGTCCAGCTTTGCTAATATTGCCTCAGGTCCACAAAGATAGGAATATAGGTGCAGCATCCCAAGTGTGGTTTTCCCTGTCCCCAGCGCCTGAATGGTTGAATAGAAAGAGTGCCTCAAGCTGTGGCCTTGGTCAAACTCATCTGACTGAATCTGATCTTGTTCCTGTTCCCAGCCAGACCCATGATTTGCTTGAGGTTGACCAGACAGTATCACTCCTTGCCTTGGCCAATTTTGTAAATGTCCCAAACTCTCCCCTCCAGAGATGTCCAAACTTTCTCTAAGGTCTTTTGCCTGTTATGCAAAACAACTTATCTAGTGAAACTGTGAGATGTCCCAAACCCTTCCCCGCAGCAACCTGGCCATTCCTTCTGCCTGATCCCTCCCACCTGTAGCTTGGCCCTTTCCTCTACCTGACCTCTTCCACTCCCAGCATGGTCATAGGATCCTATATGAGCCATGTTCCCAGCTCACTCCTGGGGTATCCCAGCATTTGCTGTGTGGCACCCTGAGCTATAGATCACTTGCCCTGATTAAAGACCTCCATTTTGCTGTATTGACTGTTTTCTTTTGAATTCAGATTGACCCCTCATTGCCAAGTCCTAATTCCCCATATCAGTTGCTGATCACTTGCATAGCAATCTGCTTTCTCTCCCCTTAACTGGTACCAGTCAAGCATTCTCATACCCCTTCATGCCAAGAAAGAAAGGTATTGTCCAAATCTCAGGGGCAGAAAGGAAGAAGGGATGAGCATCTGATCAGATTTGTCCATGTACTACTTCATCACTGCTTTATCCTCTTGTGGTTTCTCTATCATCCTCATTTTCTCCTCCCTATCATCAAATGCAGTTTGTACTCTCTCAGTATTCTTCAGTAGGAAAAAAAAAAACGATAGAAATGATAGAAATTGGCCCCCCGAATGAGAGAGAAAAGGCAGTCTTTAATAGTGCTCTGTCAGTTTTTTCTTCTCTTTCCTAAACTGTCATAACCCCAGTTTCTGCAATAATGATCATTGGAAAGCAGCAAGGTATAGCATAGGTCCCCTATGTGTAAAGCGAGGGAATTGGTCCATAGTAGCCACTTGATCAGAGATTTGGAGCTGGAAGGAATCCTAGATACCATCTAATCCAACCCCCTCATTTTATAGATGAGAAAACTGAAGCTTTTTGAGTAAGTCACTTGGAATAAAATAGCTAATAAGTATCGCAGGCAGGATTTTAACTCAGACCTTCCTGATTCAGTCCAGCACATGATCCATTATGCCATACTGTCTATCAATATTTTGATTATTGATTGATCCCCATGTCTTCTCCCAACTCTATAATAATTCTCCCCTTCTGATTTTTGTCTTGTTCCACTATCAATACGTATGCTATGGATTATTATCCATGTGTTATTCAGAATGAATGTGTTTGACATAAAAATGAGTGTGTTGTTTTTGACAGTTGAAACAATTCTGTGAACACATTCCCAAATCAGAACACTCTGTTTCCTCAGGCAGGTACCCCTAAACATTTTGTCATGTCAGAATCTAAATTGCCCAAGTGGCTGTAATAGGGATGTTAGCTCTCCTAGTCTCATGAGTGCTGGGTATGTAACAGCCTATTCAAGGGAGGATTCACACCTGTCACTCCAAA
Source organism: Petaurus breviceps papuanus (assembly GCF_028583685.1). NCBI lineage: Eukaryota > Metazoa > Chordata > Mammalia > Diprotodontia > Petauridae > Petaurus > Petaurus breviceps. Next base: position 27,504,850 of record NW_027185694.1, on the reverse strand, counting down.
TATACCAATACTAAATGATTGCTTGGTGATAATGATGATACCATAGAACATTCCTGTCCCTCTGCCCAGCCATGTGCTCTGTGAGTGTGTTTGTGTGGGTGATGTCTTTGAGAAAGTCCCTGACACATCCCGACTTGCAAATCTTGTGAACGAGACTTTGCTTTCGGGACTTTGCAATACCACTTATGTAAGGGTGTAGATCAATGAAAAGAGATGATTTTTTCATCTCCTTGGGCACTTTTGAATGGATTTAAATATCCACAGATACACAGTTTGATACAGTAAGAGTATTAGCCTCGAAGCAGAAAGACCCACGTCCACAACTCCTGGCTCCAATACTTAGAAGGTGTAAAAGTGTACCATGAGTAAATCACTTCTCTGAGCCTCACTTTCTTCATCCATAGAATGAGAGTGAAAGGCAAAATGTCAAGATAAATAGAGTGATGAACTTGGGACAAAGAAGACCTGGATTCAGATTCTGCTTGGACATGGACAAGTCATTTCACCTCGCTAAACTTTGGGTAATTCTACAACTTATTGATCAATAATAGGCATTTTAATCTGTGATAGTGGAGGTTGTTCCCATACTAGTAAAGTCACAGACACTTAAAAGTATTGATATAAAATAGGGACAACAGTATTTGTATTACTTATCTCACTAGGTGTTGTGTGGAAAGTACTCTTTGTATACCTTAAAGTGCTATAGAAGTATAAGTAGCTATTAATAATAATATTTATTTCTCAGGCTATGAGAATAGATCTGTTGCTGACAAGGATTCTGGAGTATTATTAAAAGAGTAGGAGGAGAATATGTGTGTAAGTTCTTAGAAGCAAGAAGCAGGGAGGCAGACCCAAGATGGTAGAGTAAAGGCAGGGACTCACCTGAGCTTTCCCCTAAACTCCTCCAAATACATTTAATTCTAGAGTAGCAGAACCCACAAAAAGACAGCGAAACAAATCTCCAGACCAGGACAACTTGGAAGATCAGCAGGAAAGGTCTGTTGCACTATACTGAAAGAGGAGCACAGTCCAGTGCAGGCCGTACTAGCACAGAGTGACTGCCAGCAAACCCAGACCAGGACTTGGGGAAACTGAATCACTGGCAGCAGTGGCGGTTTCCAGACCTCTCAGCCCACAGACACCAAAGACGACTTAGACGGTCAGCAGGAAAGGTCTGTCTCACCTGGGTGAGAGTGGAGTCCAGTCCAGCGTAGGCTGCCCCAGCACAGCCCTGGCCACAGCAAACCAAGAGCAGGCCTTGTGAGTGACTGAATCAGCAATGGCAGCGGCAGCAGCTGCTTCTTATCCCAAGACAGTAAGGGGGTCATACAATTGGTTAGAAGCAAGAAGCACTTATAGATTTTGAGGTGCTTTGGGGCATACCTACCTTTAGGTGGCTTTAAGGAAGATTGTTTTTTGCGAACATAGTAACTGGTGTTTAGTTGAATTATTCTGACTTTTGAGGTAATGGAAACAAGATTTTTATGTGTGTGAAAGAGAGAGAGAACGAGAAAGTCCTTGCCCTCAAGGGTCTTTTACTTTATTAAATTATTTCCTGACATGAAGGAATCAGGTACACTTCAGGGATTTCTGGTTTATTTGTCTTTACCGAAATAATCTGGGAAGTTTAGTATTGAATGCTATCGCCTCCATTTCTCCACAAAGTAGTCACTAAACCCCCCTCCAAACATACAGGTTCACAGTGTTTAAAGAATAAATAGATTTATTTGTAATCCAAAAAAGCAAACAGACCCCTGAAAAATAACTGTGCTTTCCAGTGAGTGGCCATTTTCCCCAGTAGCTTGGCATCAGATGCTCTGTCATAACTTCAATAACACATATTTCCTATATGTAGTTCCTCTATATATGTCTTGTAGTATGTCCTTTTTATTTTCAACTAAATAAACATTTATTCAGCACCTACTACATGCTGGAAACTATGCTAACTGCTGGGGATACAGATAAGAAAAAGATAGATAGTCTGCCCTAAAGGAGTTCACAGTCTAATGGGGCAAGACAATATACACAAAGAAACTAAAAAGGTGGGGAGGAACCTGGTGAAGGCATGATGTAGAACAGCTGATGGAAAATTAAGTTACCTGAAGTTCTGAGCCCTCTATAAAGTAAGGCCTTTCGTAGCCTTGGTGTACCTTCCTATAGTTCTCCTTGGCACTTTGCCCACAGTCTGCCAGCTGTTGGCATTTTGGACAAGTTTTAGAGCTTTGCCTAAATTCTTATATCTTCTTCCTTGGGTCTCATCTACAGATTATGTTATTCTTTTCCATTCAGGAATCTTTAGATTCTATGAGCCTCTTGATCAATTCATCAAATTCCTTGAGAGCCATGATACCTTCCCAGTGAACTTTGAAACTTCTTCCTTTTCCTCTTAGTCCTGTGTAATTTTTTTTTTAAAAACTCAAATAAGAGAGATAGAGAAAAATTTGAGAAAAGTAATAATAGTGATGAAAGAAAATAATGAAAAAAAGAGTTAACAGTTTGGTAAAGGAGAGGAAAAAAATGCTGAAGAAAATAATGCTAAGAGCAGAACCAAGAGAACTTTGTACACAGTAACAACAACATTATGTGATGATCAACTATGATAGACTTAGCTCCTCTCAGCAATCCAATCAATCCAATACAACAATCCAAGACAATTCCAAAAGACTCATAATAGAAAATGCTATCCACATCCAGAGAAAGAACTACCATGTTTCCCCAATAATAAGACACTGTCTTATTAAATTTTTTGGACAGGAAAAACACCATAGGGCTTATTTTCAGGGGAGGGCTTATTTTAATGAACATTGACAGCAATTTTAATAAACAGGTTAATGTGAACAAAAAAATGTACCTTTATTCAATAAGTAAATCACTGGGGAAGAACAGGATGACGCGCTCACTGCTGCAGCTCTGATTGGATGCAGCTCAGAGCGCGGCGTGCATTTCACGGCGGGGGGACGGTGCATACAGAGGGTATGGTAATGTAGCGTGTAGTGCAGGGGATCACCTTCACTACAGTAGCATTCTCAATAGGGCTTATTTTCGGGGGAGGGCTTATTTTAGAGGAATCTTATACAGTAAGGGGAGGGCTTATTTTCGGGATAGGTCTTATTATCGGGGAAACACGGTATGTAATTTGAATGCAGATTAAAGCATATTGTTTTCACTTTTTGGTGTTTTTTCTTTCTCATGTTTTTCCCTTTTGTACTGATTCTTCTTTCACAAGATGACTAATGTGGAAATATGTTTAACATGATTGTATATGTATAACCTATGCTTGCTGTCTTGGGGAGTAGGGAGGGAAGAAAGGTAGGGAAGGAGAAAAATTTGAGGCTGAAAATCTTGCAAAAATGAATGTTGAAAACTATATTTACATACATTAGGAAAAAATAAAATACTTTTATGCAGGGGAAATTTTTCAAATTAATAAAAAGAAAAGAACATACACAATAGGTCAAATGGTAAAAGAGGCACAAAAATCCAATGAAGAGAATTCCTTAAAAAGTAGAATTGGCCACATGGAAGAAGATGTACAAAAATTCACTGAAGATAATTTCATTAAAAGCAGAATTGGTCACATGGAAAAGGAGGCAAAAAAAGTTCATTGAAGAAAATAATTCTTTAAAAATTAGAATTGGTCAAATGGAAACTAATGACTCCATAAGAGATAAAGAAACAGTCAAACAAAATCAAAAGCATAAAAAAAAAAGAAGAAAACATGAAATATCTTATTGGAGAGACAACTGACCAGGAAAATAGATTAAGGCAAAATAATTTAAGAATTATTGGACTATGGGAAAACCATCATCAAAAAAAAAAAGAGCCTAGATATTGTTTTTCAAGAAATTATCAAGGAAAATTACCCTATATTCTAGAACCACAGGGTAAAATAGAAATTGAAAGAATCCATTGATCACCTACTGAAAGAGGTCCCAAAATGAAAAGTCCCAAGAAATTATAGCCAAATTCCAGAGCTCTCATGTTCAAGGAGAAAATATTATAAGCAGCCAAAAAGAAACAATTCAAATATTGTAGAGTCACAGAATAACACAAGATTTAGCAGCTTTTGCATTAAAGAATCAAAGGGCTTGGAATATGATATTCCAGAGAGCAAAGGAACTAGGATTGTAACCAAGAATCACCTATCCAGTGAAACAGTGTAATCCATCAGGGGGTAAAAAAGGGATATTCAGTGAAATAGAGACTTTTTAAGCATTCCTGAAGAAAAGACCAGATCTGAATAGAAAATTTGACTTTCAAACACAAGCCTCAAAAGAAGCATAAAAAGGTAAACAGAAAAGATAAATCATAAGGGATTCAATAAGGTTAAACTGGTTTTTGTTTTGTTTTGTTTTTTGCTTTTTGGAGGGGGAAAGGTAGGGCAATTGGGGTTGTGACTTGCCCAAGGTCACATGGCTAGTTTTTGTGTTTAGTTTCTGAGGCCAGATTTGAACTCAGGTCCACCTGACTTCAGGGCCAGTGCTCTATTCACTGCACCACCTAGCCGCCCCTAAGGTTAAACTATTTACATTCCTATATGGGAAGATAATACTTATAACTCCCAAGAACAGTACGATTATTAGGGCAATTAGAAATAATACACACAGGCCATGCATGTGAGTTAGCTATGATGGGATGATATCTAAAAATATGAAATTAAAAGGTGAGAAAGAAGAATGGACTGGGAGGGAAGAGAGAGGTAGGGGCGGTTAAATTATCTGACATCAAAGAGGCATAAAAGAACTTTTACAGTGGAGGGAAAGATGGGGGAGCACTTGAACCCTACTCTCATTGGAATTGCCTGAGAAAATAACATACACAGTCAGTTGGGTATAGAAATCTATCTTACTCTACAGGAAAGTAGGAAGGGAAGGGGATAAGAGAAATGGGGGAGGGGTGATAGAATAGAGTGCAGATTGGGAGAGGCAGTAGTCAGAGGCAAAATAATTTTGAGGATGGACAGAGTGAAAGGAGAGAGTAGGATAAATGAAGCAGGGGTGAGTGGGAATAGGATGGAAGGAAATATATAGTAATCATAATTGAAAAAATTTTATAGCAAGTTTCACTGATAAAGACCTCACCTCTCAAATATATTAAAAGATGGAGTCAGAAATATAAGAATACAAGTTATTCCCCAACTGATAGTTAAAAGATATACCAGGAAGTTTTCAGATGAAGTAATCAAAACTCTCTCCAGTAGTAGGAAAAAATGCTCTAAATCACTATGGATTAGAGAAATGCAAATTAAAACAATTCTGAGGTCTCACCTAATACTTATCAGATTGGTTAATATAACAGAAAAAGAAAGTGACAAATATCGGAGGGGATGTGGGAAATTTGAAATACGAATGCATTGTTGGTGGAGTTGTGAACTGATCCAACTATTCTAGAGAGCAATTTGGAACTATGCCCAAAGGACTATAAAACCTTTTGTCCCAGTGACACCACTACTAGGTCTGTATCTCAAGGAAATAAAAAAGGAAAAGGACCTATTTGTACAAAAATATTTATAGCAGCTCTTTTAGAGGTGGCAAAGAATATGAAATTGAGGGAATACCTAACAATTGGGGAATGGCTGAATAAATTGTGATATATGATTGTGATGGAATAGTATTGTGTTATAAATGATGATGAGCAGAATGCCCTCAGAAAGACCTGGAAAGATTTACATGAACTGAAGCTAAGTGAAATGAGCAGAACTATGAACATTGTACATAGTAACAGCAATATTGTACAATAATCAACTGTGAATGACAGGTATTCTCATCAGTATATTGATTCAAGACACTTCCAAAGGACTTATGATGAAAAATGCTATATCCACCTCCAGAGAAAGAACTGATAGAGTCTGAATGCAGATCAAAGCATACTTTTTTTAAACTTTATTTTTCTTTTTTTTTTGGGGGGGGGAGGAGGTTGTGTTTTCTTTTACTACATGACATATCAATGTTATCTTTTACATTATTGTACACTTGTAACTTATATAATTGGGGGAAAATATTAAATATGTCTTAAAAAATTTTAAATAGCAAGCATTTATTTCCCCTCTCTCCCAATTCCTATCATCTCTTCTCTTGGGGGAAAAAAATAGAAAACACCTTTGTAACAAATACACATAGTCAAGCAAAACAAATTCCCATATTGGCCATGTTCAAAAATGTCTCATTCTTCATATTTAGCATGTGACCTTTTTGTCAGGAGGTGAATAGCAGTCTTTATCAGTTTTCTGGAATCATAATTGGACATCACATGGATCTGCTTTAAGAGTTCTCAAGGTAGGGAAGGCTAGGTGGTGCAGTGAATAGAACACCGGCTCTGGAGTCAGGAGGACCAGAGTTCAAATCCAGCCTCAGACACTCAACACAAAAACTAGCCATGTGACCTTGGGCAAGTCACTTAACCCCAATTGTCCTACCTTACTCCTCCAAAAAGCCCCCCCTCAAAAAAAAGTTCTCAAGGTTGTTCATTTTTATAAGGTGGTCTTTTATAAATCATTCTTTCAGTATTGGTCATTTCACTCCCTATCAGTAATAGATCTATTTCTAAAGCAACAAAGTGTTGATCAAGATGTAGATCCCCAGAGGTAGGGGTAGGCTGATGTGGTAGGCATAAAGTTATTTTCTGCTCTATCTTCTGCCTTAAAATCTTTCTCCCATTGGTCTGTGGCCCTGCCTGGAATGACTTCTTTAGAATCTTGTTCTTTTAAGCTAAGGAATGACTCCCATTCTAACCTACACCTAAGTCGGGCCAGGCCCCTAAGCAATTTGGGTTCATTGTTGAAAAGGAGATATTCATAGATCTATTCTACAGTTAATAGGATTTACTTAAACATAGCAAAGAAAGGATATTCAATAAGGATTATACAGGCAATCCTTAAGGATTCACCTGAGGTCTGTGAACTTTTTAAAAAAGTGTTTTCGTAACTGTATTTTAATATAATTGGTTTCCTTTTATTATTATATGTATTTTATCTTATGTATTTAAAAACATTATTCTGAGAGGAGATTCACAGGCTTGATCAGACTGCAAAGAGTCCACAACACAAGGAGGCTTAAGAAACTCAGTTTAGACTGAGGCTGGAGCTCTTTGTTGTTTTGTGTTCTGGTGATCAGGAAATCATGTCACCAGTTTTAATCCTCTGAACCAATCAGATCTTAAGGAGAGTTTCAGTACCTTTAAAAGAAAAAAAAAATCCCAAGTGTGACATAAAAAGTCCCAAGTGTGACATAAAAGTCCCAAGTGGTTCCTTCAGCATAGTTTTTCTAGCTATTCCCAAAATATACTCAGGGGGATCAGACCCAAACCTGCCCACTGGTGGGCCTTCAGTCGGCTATTGCCTCCAAATATAAGAAATAATTCAACCACTAGTGGTTTGCTGCATACTTTTAATTTTCCTTTTTTTTTTCTTTTTTGGAGGGCAATTGCTACCACCTAGCCACCCCTACATTTTTTTCTTTTAGGTACAATTTTTAATGATATGTTGGTTTCACATTGCTAAGTTCCCATGGATAGTTTGCTCTCTAATATCTATGATGGGGAGGGGGGTACCCTACCATAAGTAACCATCATCTCTAGAAGCATTAACAAAAGTACCACCAGAAGCATAGAAGCCAGTCCAAATTCACTTTCCCCTGAACTGCCCATTCTCCACTTTGAGATCATGCTATATGACTAGGCCATTTCTTCTAGCCTAGACTTGACTTAATCCAGTCATCTGATAGTTTACATTCAATATTGGAACAAAATGAGACACTCATAGATCATTCTACCATTAACAAAAGGAAATTTATTTAGGTATAGAAGAGGAAGTATATTCAACAGAGATTATACATTGAAGGCAACAAAGAGTTAATTCAGCTGAGTACTCCCCACCCTCTGCATTGCCAGTTGTGGTTGGTATATTAAGTAAGTCATAGAATGAGGTCAGATCCTCCTTGTTATTGTTTTGCACAATTAATCAAAAAGTGATGCCAACTCCCTATGCTTTTAATCCTCCAAGCCAATAAGATCTCAAGGATAGTTTCTCAGTACCTTTTAAGGAAAAACTAATCTAACTTGCATGGGGGTGGCAGGGTTGAGTAAGATGTCCAATTGAGAATGTTAGAACTGGCCACATTAGGAGGTGTAACATCATGCATGGTGATATTTTGGGAATGACCCTGAGAGAACCATCACGCAGGATAGATAGAGAGCTAGAAGTCATCTAGTCCAAATCCCCCATTTTACAAATAAGGAAACTGAAGCCCAGAGAGTTTAAGTAACTTTAACTTGGTTACACAAGTAGTGAAATCTGAGATTTGAATCTCATCATCTAACTCTAAATCCAATGATCATTTCATCACCTTTGGACAATTTTAATGACAAACCTTCATTTCCAGCTTAAAGTAAAATGATTTCTGAAAGTTGTTTGGCATGTATGAAATTGCTAAGAATAATGAGGGTGAGAAAGTTTTCACCAAATAGATCTATGTGGCATTCTTGGCATCCTGCAAACTATTCCAAATCTGTCTCTTCAGGATATAAAAAGGAATTATTAATCAGTTTATATCTCCCATTCCCAATGTACTGCTCTTTTTGGAAACAAACAAAAATGTCCCAGGGGATAAATTATAGAGACCTTGGGCCAGTATTGGTCATATTTCTTCCCAAAAGACATCTCTTGTCACCACCAAAAAGGTTTTTATTTACTGTACTTGATGGTGGTTTCCATTATTTCTGTACTACAGGAATGCAGGTTCAGAACTGATCTGTTTGCTCCTTAGGCTGGTATTTGCGTTGCAAAAACACGCTAAGAAAAACTAAAAAGATGGTGTAGACACCATTTATTAGAGTTGAAAGATGATAGAAACATTCTATATCTAGGTATAGGGAGGTTGTGCCTCAAAAATATGCACAAAATAAATTGATCACCTCAGTAAACTGATCTTTTTAAAGTTACAGGTCAAGGGGTGGCTAGGTGGCACAGTGAATAGAGCACTGGCCCTGGAGTCAGGAGGACCTGAGTTCAAATTCGGCCTCAGACATTTGACACACTTACTAGCCGTGTGACTTTGGGCAAGTCACTTAACCCCAACTGCCCTCCAAAAAAGCAAAAATAAAATAACATAAAGTTACAGGTCTGGCCATGTTCCCACCTCCACCCCCCTTGCCAATTCAGTAAATTTTCATGGCCCTGTTGTGCCCAAGATCAAATATTAAATCCTGTTTGACTTTTAAAGCCCTTCATAAACTGACCTCTTCCTCCCTTTCCAGTCTTGTTATACCTTATTCCTTTCCATGTATTTTCCCATCCAATCACTCTGGCCCCTTTGCTGTTCCTCAAATATGACACTCTATCTCTGTACATTTTTTTCTTGAGACTGGGTCTCCCTGACTTGCCCAGGATTGAAGTATAGCAACCACTCTATGTCCCATCTGGGAGAATTTTCCTCTCCTTCAGCAGCCTGATGGCTCACCATTTTGGGGTATGTGCTATACTTAGTGTAAATATCTTATTGGCTTTAGCCCTACCACAGCTCAGAATAGAGCATAAACTATTCTCTAACCTTAGTCCCCTTAATGGCAGGATTATAGGTGTGCACCACCATACCTGGCCAACTTCACATATTTTTTACCAGCTATCCCCATCCCGGGAATTCTCTCCCTCTTCATCTCTAATTCCTGGCTTCAAGTCCCAGCTAAAATCTCACCTTCTACAAGAAATTTTTCCCAATTCCCATTACTACTAGTGCCCTCCCTTTGTAAATTGTGAAAAGGTCATTAGATTTGGCAATTAGGTCTTTGCTAATTGTGGAAAAAGGCTTCCCTGACCTCTTTCAAGATTCAGCTCATATCCCACCTTCTGTAAGAAATTTTTCCTAGTCTCAGCCCTCAACCCCCACTCCTAGTGCCTTGCCTCTGAGGTTACCTTTCCTGTATACTGTATGTACCTACATACATTGTTATTTGCACTTGCCTTCTCCATTAAAATGTGTGAGCTTTTTGAGGGAAGGGGCATGTTTTTGCCTTTATATCCCCAGTGCTTAGTACAGTGTCTCGTATGTAGCTTTTTGATAAATCCTTGTTAGTTGGAATTGTTGGAACTGAGCTGTTTCATTAAAGTGGTAGGGAAGGAAACCAGGGCTTGGTTGGGAAGTGAGTGGGTCATTAGAATGGGGAGGTGGCAAGAGTAGCCAACTTTTTCTAACCTTTCACAGTAAAGGGAAGGAGACTTAACCAGTGGCAAGATCAAGGGAAAGACTGGGTGGTTTTGTTGTTGATGATGATGATTATTTTTTTAAAGAACAGAAGCTATCTGTAGGTTGAGAGGATGGAACCAGTGGAGAGACTGAAGATACACGATCATGCCCACTGAGAGCACTTGCCCCCAAAAGGCTCTGTCCTGGTTACTCTTTTCTCTATATTCTGTTTCACTTGGTGGTCTCATCAACTCCCCCGGATAGAGATTATTGTCTCTATGCAGATGATTGTCAGGTCTAATTATCCAGCCCCAACCTCCATACTTACATCTCTAACTGCCTACTGGACATCTCAAACTGGATGTTTCATAGACATCTTAAACTCAACACTTCCTCTTTTTTTTTTTTTTTTGCTTTTTGGAGGGCAATTGGGGTTAAGTGACTTGCCCAAGGTCACATGACTGTTTTTTTTGTGTGTGTGTTAAGTGTTTGAGGCTGGATTTGAACTCAGGTCCTCCTGACTCCAGGGCTGGTACTCTATTCACTGTGCCACCTTAGTCCCCCCAAACTCAACACTTCCAAAACTGAACTTATTATCTTGTCCTCCAAACCTCCCCCCCACTTCTGCCAGTGTCTCACAATTGATTCAAAAGTTCTTCTGAGAGACCCTGAGAGTGTCGGTATATCACTTCTTCTGACCTCCATGTGAGTGTCTGCCTTGTGTGAGCTCTCCATAAGACAGCCTTTTAGGCATATATACATTTAGCATGTGAACAACATAGCCAGCCCATTGGAGCTGAGCTCTCTGCAGCAGAGTTTGAATGCTTGGCCATTCAGTTTGAGTGTCTGGTATCTTATCCTGCCAGGCGAGCATCAGAATCTTCTTAAGACAGTTCAAGTGGAAACGATTCCATTTCCTGGCATGGCGCTATACCTAGGTTTCACAGGCATACAACAATGTGGACCTTCAGTCTGGCAGTCAGTGTAGTACCTCTGTTCTCCTACTCTTTCTTTCAGAGCCTCCCAAACATGGAGCCACCTGGTAATGTGAGTCTTCATTATCAATGTGCTCATCCCTGCAAAGTACACTGCCAAGGTAAGTGAACTTATCCACAGTATTCAAAACTTCTCCAGTTGCTACAACTGATGGTTTTATGTATGGGTGGTGTGGTGCTGGCTGGTGGGGCTGCTGTGTTTTCTTCATGTTATTTGTTAAGCCAAAATTAACACAAGCAGCAGAGAATTGATCCATACTTTGTTGCATTTCAGCTTCAGAGGCTGTATTGAGTGCACAATCATCTTCAAACAAAAAGTCATGTGCCCACTCTCCTTCCATTAAATATGCATGCACCCACTTTTCCTAGCATGTCTTTTGTCTCTCTCCCAATGTCACTGACCAGTCAGGACCCCCACTAGTGGCTATTTCTTTTTCAGGATTGTAGAGCTCCTCTAACGGATTGGGGCACCTTTCTCATACTGTTGGTTTATGCCCCTATTCTTATGTATTCCTCCTGTGCCAATTGCTAGTTCCAATTAGTATCTCTTCTATATCATTGGTTAATCCAATGATTAGTGCTCCCACTATCAAGTAATCAATTGATATTCTTGATATCATTAGGAAGTAATTAAAACCAAATAACTTGTACAAAGGGCTATTTGCTGAAAAAGTTAGAGCTTGAGCCTAGGTATGCTTTCCCTTCTATACCTCTGGGAGGAGTTGGTTCATACTTAAAGTGATAGGTACAGATATTCCTCTTATCACCAAGTTTACTTCCAGGTATGGCATAGCTTATGGATGAGTTGATTCCTTGTAAACCTGGGGACCAGGTTCATATGAACTGTTGGACTGATACAAGTAGATTACTTTTCGGGGCTTCTGGCAAGCTCTGCTGGTTCTATTCACTTTCTCGACACAAAAGATTCTGTGTCTAATTGCCCCCAGTCAGCATCATACATAAGAGTGTTGGACCTGGAGTTAGGAAGATCTGAATTCAAATGTAGTCTCAGATACTATAGGACCCCTCAAAAGCTGTGAGACCCTAAGGCAAGTCACTTAACCTCAGTGAGCCTCAATTTCCTTATCTCCAAAATAGATATTATAATAATAGCATTAGGATTATTATAATAGTAGCAATAAGGTTGTTGTGAGGATGAAATGAGATATTTATGAAGTAAGTTCCTTGTGAATTTTAAAGCACTACATACATGATAGCTATTATTGTTATGTATCATTATTATTGTTGTCATTATTATTATAATAAAAGAACAGAAAGAATACACACAATGACAAGGAGAGAAGCAACAAGAGGTCCAGGCATTCACAGATCACATGGAAGTGTCATGGGTGAGGAGGACCCTAAACCCCTTCCCCATCAGAAGACCCACAGTAGTTTTTGCTTTGATTGAAATCAGGGGATAGAGAAATTTGGTCTTGCTCATGCTCTCTTGTATACATACTTAATGCTGGCTCAGTAACCAGTTAAAAGATTTTGTCATCACAAAATCAACAGGCAGTAGTCAGAATATTCATTCTATTAAATGGGGTTTGGGCCCTTCCATTTCATATTATCACAGGCTTGACAAATACCATCCTAGGCTTTGAGTGAGAGAGAACCCATTACCTCCCAAGGTAACCTGTTCTACTTTTCAGTCATTCTAATTGTTAGGAAGTTTTTCTTACATGAAGCTTAAATCTGCCTCTTTGAAACTTTACCCACTATTCTTTGTCCTCTGTTCAGGCCAAGCAGAACAAATTTAATCTTTCTTCCATAATAGACCTTCAGTTACTTGAAGCAAGCCACCCTGTCTTCCCAAAGTTTTCTGTTCTTTAGCCTGAGTATATCCAATTCCTTCAACCAATCCTCATTTCACATCATATTGAGATCCTTCACCCTTCACCATTTTGGTTGATATTCTTTGGACCCTCTCCAGCTTATCAAAGGCCTTATTGAAATATGGTGCCCACAACTAAACCCCATATGTGGTCTGAAGTGGCTAAGTAGATAGGTAGGATTTTCATCTCTGTAGAGTCTAGACACTCTCTGAATTTAACCTAAAATTATATTAACTTTTTTGGTTGCCATTATCATCCCAATGACTTATATTGAACTTGTAGTCCAAGAAAATCCTCAGATCTCCTTCTCTCTTTGACAAATTTTCTAATTCTTATCTACTGACAAGAGGAGGGCTGTTTAAAACCAGGGCATAGAGTAAACAAGAGCTATCCTCAGTTTCACAATTATATTCTAATTGTACTGATGTGTGGACCTGTCTACCTGTTCCAATTCCTAAGATAGTGTGTAAGTGGTTATTCACCAATGGAGATGCAATCCTCCAAGCCCCCTATACATGATCTGAGGACTGGATATCCACTGACTAATTTACTAGTCAGTTCCCCTGTTACAAATGTTCTCGCCCTCTTAATACAAATACCATTACTTATGCATTTCTGGACAATTCTTTGTGCCCTTCCTCCCATCCCCACCTGTACATCAAGGGGGAAAGTCTCTGTCCTCTTGCCTACTTGAACATCTGGATATCAACCCTAGTCTATTTGTTTAAACGATGAACCTTGCCCAGAGTATCCAGTTTAGTCTGACATCCAAATCAAGAAGCATTTATTAAGTAGTTTGGGTATACTAAGCACAGTGCTAAGTGCTGGGAATACAAAGAAAGGCAAAAATAGTCCTTACCTTTGTGACAGATCATTAATTAGACCCTTATTTTATTGGACCCCTATTTTATGCCAATCAGTATTAATCAGTTTGCTATGATTCCATAGGGGAAGGGATTATAAATTCTGATATTAGGCCCCAGAGCTATGAAATGAAGATTGTAAATTCCCTTGCTTAATCACAGGAAGCTAACTAGAAGACCTCCATCTTTGTTTTTCCTTGTTATGGTGACCAAGCCCAGTGTGGTAGAGATGACTCAGTTACATGGAAAATCCTATTTTTGTTACCCCTCCATCCCTTTTCATCCCTCTATTGCCCGAGGAGATGACCATGAGTATTTGACCAACAAGTGGCCCTGGTTGCCGGCCTGGGCCTGCCCATCTACCAGTCCATGGGTGTGCTCATCAGGACCTCCTGAAAGGTCAAGATAGGTCTGTCAAGGTCTGCTCATTAGCCTGTTTGTCAACCAATGGGATTTTGTATTTTGTGTAGACCCACCTGGAGGGTCAAGAGCAAGGTCTATCAACTAATGAGATTCTGTATTTTTGGTCTGCTTCATCTGTATTGTCTAGGTATTAAGCACTATAAAACTAAGGCTTTGGAGGAAGGGGGCATTTCAGATCATGAGCAAGATCTGAGGTCCACATCATTAGAACAAGCCATGGACTCATTGGTAAAGTGCTGTTGGCTTGGAGGTCTGCCTCAATGGTTTTTCTTGCTAGATTGGACAATTTTGGAATCCTCACACCTTCAAGGTACTTTACTAAGACAATATGCAAACAACTATGTATAAACAAGATATAGACATGATAAATTGGAGGCAACTCAGAAGGAAGGTAAAAAGCATTATAGGAGAATAAAAAAGGCTTCTTGCAGAAAGTGGGATTTTAGCTGAGACTTGAAGGAAGACTGTGAATTCAGGAAGTAAAGGCAAGGAGGGAGATGATTCCAGGCATGGAGGACAACCAATGAAAATGCTTGAGGGTAGAGCTTAACTTGTCAATTTAACTCACTGACATTTCTTTCCTATCAGAATAGGTCCCCAGGCAGTGATTTTTAGGTTGTACTCTATGGTAACTGTTTTGGCCTTCATAACCTGCCCTGTCCTAGTTGCCCATGACTCAGTACTAACACTACACCACTCATTCTGGCTTCTTTTCTTCTGTTCACTTTCTAACTGTGGACATCTTCTGATATAGTGCCTGGCACTTAGTACTTAATAAATGCTTGTTGATTGAATTTTTGGCTTAGTTTTAAGCTCCTTTTAGTTATTTCTTCTTATCTCCATAGTCATAGACTGGCCTGTTATTTATTTGCTTGCCAATGTCTTCCCCTCCTTTGAAGCTCTATTTCTTTCACTAAAATTTATGTTTCTTTTTTTTAAGTTAACTTATTTATTTTTAGTTTTCAACATTTACTTCCAAGTTTAAAATTTTTCCCCCTCTCACCTCTCTCCCCAAGATGGCCTGCAATCTGATATAGGCTCTACATATACATTCCTATTAAACATTTTCACATTAGTCATCTTGTATAGAATAATTATAATGAATGAGAGAAACCATGAGAAAGAAAAAACAAAACAAAATTTTTAAAAAGGAAAATAGTCTGCTTTAATCTTCATTCAGACTCTATAGTTCTTTCTCTCAATGTGTATAGCATTTTCCATCATGAGTCCTTTGGAATTGTTTTAGGTCCTTGCATTGCTGAGAAGAGCTAAATCTATCAAAGTCAAATGTTCTCCTGGTTCTGCTCACTTCATTTAGTATTAGTTTATATAAATCTTTCCAGGTTTTTCTGAAATCTAACTGCTCATCATTTCTTATAACACAGTAGTATTCCATTACATTCATATATCACAGTTTGTTCAGCCGTTCTCCAACCAATGGGCATCTCCTCAATTTCCAGTTCTTGGCCATCACAAAGAGAACTGCTATAAATATTTTTGTACATGTGGGTCTTTTCCCCATTTTTATGATCTCTTTGGGATACAGTCCTAGGAGGGGCATTGCTGGGTCAAAGTAAATTTTACAAGTTTAAAAGAAAAAGGCATATTTCTTATCCATGTGGGGCTCACACTGATATAGACCCACAAAAAACAGATTAATAACTGAAAAGAGAAAAGAAAAAGATACACTATGATTATTTTAGTTATGGTTATGACCTGATGTTTCTTATAAAATTTCTTCATGTTTTACTAATTGGTTTGTAATTTTTTTCACATTCATTATATGTATTGACTTTCCCTGAGCTGTATTTTCTTGTGTTTATTGAGGTGTGACCTCTGACAAAGGTCTTTTTCACATTTATTATGTTCAAAATGTTTGTATCCAGTGGAAATTTTCTGATATCAATAAGATCTGGGTCCACTCTGAATTCTGGCATTAATTTTCTATGTGAATTTAAGCCAAAGGGCTTCCTACATTTGCTGCATTCATAATTTTCCCCCATCGGTCAATTAGCAAGCATTTATTAAGTGCTTAGCGTCTAAGTGCCAGACACAGGGCTAGGTGCTGATGATACAAAGGCAATAATAAAATGGCATCACTTCTCTGATGTCTAATAAGATTTGGCCTTCCTTTCTCTCCAGTGTTCTGAATTCTCTGCTGCCTCTTAAGCTTTGAGTCCTATCTGATGCCTTTGGACTAATCTTGATGGCTTTTGTGGCACAGAAAAATCTCTGCTTTGAGAAACCTAGTTGTTATTGGGGTCCTTTTCCCCCTAACTGGTTCTCTATCTTAGCTATACTCTCTTCCTTCCTTGGTTCCGATTCCCTTTTCTGGAATCTGCCCAGAAACATCTATCCCTTACAGCTGGATGACTGGCTCCTTCCTGCCTGTGACATCAAAGAAGAGGAACCAATCAGATTCATTTGAGGAAGATAATGCACCTCTCAATAAAACATTTGGTTCTCCTCAGCATCCCTAAGCTGCCTTTCATGGAGTAATGTTATGAGGAGTGATGGGAGCTTGGCCAGTAAATGCTCCCGGTCCAAGGATCAGCTCCTGCAGCACCATCATGGACTCTTCCTCTGGCAACGGAGACTACCCCTAGAATCTAGTTGCATCTTTGTCCTTTTATCCTTGAGGGTGACTGTGACTGGACCCTCTATACCCTGTTCCCTTTGAATTCTGGTCCCATCCCTGGCCCCACTTCCTCATGCCCCTGAGCATCTGCAGTTAAGTCACATAGCCTTTCCTTTGGAATAAATATTCCAAATAAAAGGTCTGATTATTTTCCTACTTACTGAATCATCTGGACATAAATGGAAACTGTGCTTGGAGAGCAAAGGAATGAACAAGTCAGGGCCTACGCTTGGTTATATTCCCCCAATATGGCATATTAGTATTTGGAAGGAAAGGAGGTTATTTATAATAATCCAGTATATATCACCTTTCTGAAGCAACTAGGTGATGAGTGCTGGGCCTGGAGTCAGGAAGACTTTTGTTTAAATCCAGCCTGAGACACTAGAAGTGTGACCCTGGATATGTCATTTAACCTCTGTCTACCTCTGTTTCCTTAAGTATAAAATGGTGATAATAACAGAACAGAATTTATCTTGCAGGGTTGTTGTGGGAGTTAAATAAGATATTTGCACAGTGCTTGGCATGTAGTATGCCCTATATAAATGCTATTCCCTCTCTCTTCTCTTCCCTTTTGTAAAGAAACTGAAGCCCATATATAGAGGTCAAATGAATTTTGAAAGCTTACAAAAATGGCCTCCTAATTTGGGAATTAGCCTAGAAAGGATCAGGGAAGGGGAGGAGAGCATACTTTGGAGTAAGACTCCAAGACTCCCAGTCTAACAACACTCAGTTTACTATGCTACACTGTTAGCCTCTCTGGCAGGGAAGATAGCAGTGTCCCAGAGATTCATTACTAAATACAATGTATGCTGATTGGGTACTGTCTGTTTAAAGAAATTTAATCCTAAGGATCATATAGCCAGGTAGAGTTCCTTGATTGGCCGGAAGCCCACTTTGGAAAGAGCTGTACCTCAAGGTTATAAAATAGGGAAAAGGGCAGTAAGTAAAACAAAAGGTCTCTAGGAGGGAAGACTAAGGGACAAGGGCAGTAAAGGCTGGGGAAGGGGAACAAAAAACTTTAGGATTTCCCAGAAAATGGGGTTTACAATTCTGAATATAGGTGTTTAGCAACCACATCTGCCAGCTCTGTACATAACCTAGTATGTTTCAGCTGGGTCTGGTGACTGAAACATATTATCAGGGGCAACTAGGTACACTTTTTTATATTTAGTATGTAAGAGAAATTAGGATATGATATGAAAAAATTAAGAAGCCTTGGCCATCTAGCTGTACCAGACCTAAAACTGAATTATAAAGCAGCAATCATCAAAACTACTTAGTACTCCCTAAGAAAGAGTTGTGGATCAGTGGAATAGGTTAGATACACAAAGACGCAGTAATAATTACACTATAGTAATCTATTGTTTGACAACCCAAAGACTCTGGGCTTCTGGGATAAGAACTCACTATCTGACAGAAATTTCTGGGAAAACTAGAAAATAGTATGGCAGAAACTAGGTACAGACCAACATCTCACACCCTATTCGAAGATAAGGTCGAAATGGGTACATGATTTAGATAGAAAAGGTGATACCATAAGCAAATTAGGAGAGTAGAGAATAGTTTACCTGTCAGATCTGTGGGGAAGGGAAGAATTTATGACCAACAAGAGATAGAAAACATTATGAAATGCAAAATGGATAATTTTGATTACATTAAAAAGGTTTTGCATAAACAAAACCAATGCAGGCAAGTTAGATGGAAAGCAGAAAACTGGAAACAATGTTTATTGCCTATGATTCTGGTAAAGGTCTCATTTCTCAATATAGAGAACTGAGTCAAGTTTATAAGAATATAAGTCATTCCTCAGTTGATAAATGGCTAAAGGATATGAAAAGGCAGTTTTCAGAAGAAGAAATTAAAGCTATCTATAGTCATATGAAAAATGCTCTAAATCACTATTGATTAAAGAAATGTAAATTAAAAGAACTCTGAGGTACTTATACCTTTCAGATTGTTTAATATGACAGAAAAGGAAAATGATAGATGTTGACACATCAATTCATTGTTGGTAGAGTTGTGAACTGATCCAACCATTTGGGAGAGCAATTTGGAACTATGCCCAACCAAACCATGCATATCTTTTGGTCCAGCAATGCCACTACTAGGTCTCTATCCCAAAGAGATCATAGAAAAGGGAAGAGGACCCACATGTACAAAAATATTTATAGCAGCTCTTTCTTGTGGCAAAGAATTGGAAATTGAGGGGATGCCTATCAATTGGGGAATGGCTGAACAAGTTGTATTATATGAATGTAATAGAATACTATTATTCTATAAGAAATGATGAGCAGCCAGATTTCAGAAAAACCTGGAAAGACTTACATGAACTGATGTTGAGTGAAGTGAGCAGAACCTGAACACTGTGCACAGAAACAGCAATGTTGTGTGATGATCAACTATGATAGACTTAGCTCTTCTCAGCAATACTGTGATCCAAGACAATTCCAAAAGACTTATGATAGAAAATGCTATTCACATGCAGATAAAGAGCCATGGAGTCTAAATGTGGATGGAAACATACTACTTTTGCTTTTGGGGGTTTTTTTTTGTCATTTTTTCCCCTTTTCTTCTGATTCTTCTTTCACAACATGACTAATATGGAAATGTTTAACATGACTGTTACATATATAACCTTTATCAGATTTCTTGCTGTCTTGGGGAATGGGGAGGGAAGAAGAAAAATTTGGAACTCAAAATCTTACAGAAATGAATATTGAAAACTATCTTTAAGGGCGGCTAGGTGGCGCAGTGAATAGAGCACTGGCCCTGGAGTCAGGAGGACCTGAGTTCAGATGTGGCCTCAGACATTTAACACTTACTGGCCTTGTGACCTAGGGCAAGTCATTTAACCCCAAATGCCCTGCCTTCCCCCCTCCTAAAAAAGCAAAAAAAAAAAAAACCCTATTTTTACATGTAACTGGGAAAAAAACCAAAACACTATTAAGAGAAAAAAAAATAGAAGTTAACATAATTTTTAAAAAGAAAAGAAACGTGTGCCATGAACATAGAAGTATCTTACTAGGAAAACACTATATCTCATATGAATGAATATATAAATTAATAAAAACCATTTATTAAGTGCTTACTATGTGCCAGGCATTGAGTGTACAAATATAAAATTCAGGCAGTCCCTACCCTCAAGAAGCACACATTATAATGAGGGGAAACAACACACATATATAGGAGTAATGGGAGTGCCTAGAGCATTACAAGGATGGTAAGTTGATTCATGGGGCAGTCAACTCACAGGCCTTTTGCTTTTCCCAAGAATAAGTATGTTAGTATCGCTTTGATTAATGAGTTCAGACCAAGAGGTGAAAATGGCAAATGGCAAGATGCCCACGGTGCATGGCTGGAAGTAATGTAAAGTATGATCAAGGTTGGTTGTCTGAGGATGGCTAAATATAGTGGGCTGATTGAGTCTGTGTTCACTCACTCATCAATCAGGACTCCTTTGCCCTAAATAGAATTTCCAGAGTTAAGTGGATTGATTCCCCTAGGAATTGGGTACATTTTTTTTCAGGTGGTCTGGTGGAGAGATGTAGTCCCAGGTTAGGAGAAGCAAGGTAGTGGCCATGTTGAGGTCTAGGGGTGCTGGGACCCTGAAATTCAAGGGCAAGCAACGAAGGTCCTAACTCAAATGAATTGGACTCTAGCCTTCTTTCAGCCAAAGACAATGTTTATTAGAACACTGGTCAGGGTAGATGAGATTTTAAGAATCTGTCCCATTGTGACACTTGTATTAACAAGCTGGCCAGACTGAATCTGAGCACTTGCCAGATTCTTAAGAAATCTGAGCATTTACAAATTATATACTATACATAGCTAATGTAAGGGGGACCAGATTCTTAAGGAATCTGAGCAATTTAATGAGGGGCAAGCTGGACTTTATATACAGAAATACTGTGGGAAGGTTCTAGGAGTGACCAAGTCATCTGGGATGACTGGGAGGTAACAGAGTAGGACCTAGAAGGGCTGGGTGCCCCATGCCAGGAAGGGGTCTAGATGGAATTAACTAGTGGAGGTCTAGGGTGGGGCCAAGTACAGACAATGAGGGCCACAATGAAAAAATTATTAACTTGAAAGAGCTGAGTTCCCCAGGCAAATGCCAGGGACCTGGGCCATGTGGGAAAGTCTAGGGGCTTTTCTTTTTTGGGGTCCAGATCCCAAAGACATGGTTGGAAGGAGTATGATGAAGTAAGAGATCATAGGGTCATAAATTCAGAACTGCAAGGGACCATTGTGATCATTTAGCTCAGGGGTGGGGAACCTGTGGCTCTCTAGGTCCTCAAATGTGGCCCTTTGACTGGATCCAGGATCACACTTTAGGACTTAGGACACATGTAGCCTCAAGGTCGCAGGTTCCCCACCTCTGACTCTAGCTATACATTTTATTTTTTCATTGATTCAATACATGTATTATGTTTTTCTTGCTTGGGGGGGGGTACAGAGTTATCAGACAGTGTCTGCCCTTCAGGACTTCACAATCTAGCAGATAAGTGGTAGTGGGGGGAAGAAGAGCTAGCACTAACCTGGGTCCTAGTCCAGGCTCTGCCACAAACTAGCTGTGTAACCCTAGACAAGGCCTCCCACCTCTCTTAACCTCAGCATCCTCATCTGCATAAAGAGGGGGTTGGCCTAGCTAATTCAAGTGAACAAACATTTATTAAGCACCTCCTGTGTGAATTATTCTAGGTTTGAGGAATACAGAGAGACACAACACGGACCCTGCTCTTAAGGAACATACAATCTAACAGGGGAACAGACAGATACAGAAATAACAATGACACAAGGGGAAAGTGAGCTTAAATGTAAAAGTCCTGAAAAAATGGAAGGAAAAATCACATTCACCTGGGGGGGTGGAGAGGGTGGTTAGGGAAATTTTGTGGAGATGAAACCCGATCTGGTGTTCAAGAAAGGGACTTTGCAAGACAGAGATGGGGGGTGGGTGGGAGGGAAAGCATAGGGTTTATTACAAAAATGGAAGACAGTGTGAGGAATAGATTGGAGGGGGCAACGCGAAAATGGGGGAGAGAAAAACCTTGTTTAGCTCAAATAAAGAATATTAAGGAAAATATAATGCTAGAAAGGTAGGGTAGAAACAGATTATGGAGTATCTCGAAAGCCAGGATCCAGAGTTTATACTTTCCCTAATAAATTATAAGGAACCACTGATGATTTTTGAGAAGTGACATGAACAAAACGGCACATTAAAAAATTTGCTCAAGCAGCAAAGAGAAGATAGCTTGGAAGCATGAAGATCATTTAGAAGATTATTATAACAGCCTAGACAAAGGGAGATGAGGCCCTAAACTACAATGGGGGGACAACATGCAGGTAGAATTGTCAGGAGTACATAACTGACTACATGTGGGGGTGGGAAGGGAAGTTTAAGAAAAAAGGCAAATCATATGCATCATTAACTGAAAGAGGATGGTGGTCACATCATATATGGAGGATGTGAGAAAAGCAGGTTTTGTAGATTATAGGACTGAGCTCAGTTTTGGGCAGACTGATTTTGATGTACCAGTAGAACTCACAGACAGAGATTCACAGTGGGCAGTTGGAGTTATGAAACTGGAACTCTAGGGAAGAGTCTATTTCCCATGAAGATGGGAAAGGAAAAGCTATGAACAGGAGAGGAATAGGATATTAAAAGGGAAAAGTCACCCTCTTTGACCAGAAAAGATGTGGGAGTTACCTGCACAGACATGATAACTGAAGCCATGGAAACAGAAAATATTATCAAAACAAAGTAGAGAGAAAAGGGCTGTGTCCTTAGGGACACTTATGATTAAGGGATAGGACCATGAAGAAACAACCAGAGAAAGGGATTAAGGAAAAGTCACAAGTAAAATGAATAAAATTCAAGAGCATGGAAGCCAAAGTCGATGGTATCAAATATGATGGCACAGGGGAGCCACAGTATCAAATACTATAGTTATCTAAGACCCCCCCTTCCAATTCTAATATTCTCTAAGTTCATGAAACTGAATAATAACTAAATATAAAGCAGTATGATTTGTAATATTGAAGTTAAAGGTCCCATGGCGGGCAAGAAGAAACATTTATAGCAGAGGTCCTGTTCACCTGCTTGACCTCATTTACATATGTATGTGCATTTTTGTGTAATATGAATTGACACCAAAGTAAAATTAGCCCAGTCCTGCCAAATGTGGGATAACTGATATTACCCTAGAACCATCTTACCTACTAAGGTCACATCTTGATTACCAACTAGGCAGGCATAGGCTGCTAAAGTCAAGCTCTACATTTTAAATGTAATGGCAAAAGGATTAAGTTATTTGTTCAAAATGTATGGGGTACAGGGACCCCAAAAATCCCATATGTGAACTTCATAAAACAAAGAGGTGTTTCATTGTAGGAACAGGAAGCCTTTATTCAGTTCTCAGGAGAAAAGGGCATCACTTCCACCAGGACAGACTAGTGGAAGGAGGCCTGTTACAGAAGACAAAGCAAGGTTATATACCCTAGAGCAAACAAGGCCCCTCCTACCACTATCCCTCACCCCCATTGGCTGGGAGGCGGGTTTACAATCTAGGTGTAAAAAAGACAAAGAACAAGGAAACAGGGTATAGCCAACCCCAAATGTGCATGTCCTTATTTGGTAAACTTAATGCTGAAATAGTAGTGAAAGAGGGGGAAGGGTCTTAAAGGACTTAATGCTGATGTGGCAGTAGTAAAGGAGGGGGAAGGGTGAAATCGAAACTCAGGTCTGTCTGGTCTTACCAAAGCCTGTCTCTAGTTTAGAGATAGTCTCTCCCTCACCATTGTGGGTTTCCAGTCTTTGTAAATCATGTGATTTTCAGTAAAGAGGACTCATGCTTGTTCTTACAAGAAACCTCACGAGATTTTAGGATATAGTCTGAGAGGGGAGGGAGCCAAGATGGCGGAAAGGATGTAGCCTGAGAAGTTTCCACCTCTCTCACTCAAAAGTCACACAGGTAAATAGCTGAATCAAGATTCAAATTTGTGTCCTCTGATTTTAAGTCTGCTGCTATTTACATTACACTACATGCTTTGGTTCAGATGGTCATTTGTTAAACATTTGGTCTTTGAAAGATCTGTAAATACATTCTAAAACCATTTATTATTTCAAGGAAGTTTTTGAATAACTATCTGTCCAATAAGCAAAAAAAAATATTAGTACTTAAAATAATTCACATCCTTCAAATCAAGATAAACAAGTTACTAAATCTAAGAATTTTCATATAAAGAAGATGTTCAGAATGAAATAAACCTATTTAATGATTAGTATAAGATTGAGGAATCTTCTTTGATGTCATTTGGTTTTCTGGATTTATGACTAATAAGAATAATAAAGATGGCATTCTCTTCTGTTAAGACAAATAACAGAAGTGTAGTACTCCTATGGACCACCTCTGACAATTCACATTTGTAAGTTGGGTCCAGAAGGGGAAAGCCTACTTTATGTTTAAAGGACTCTGTGGGTCTTTTCTAAAAAAATTCCTAAATTCTAAAACTTATTCCTAAAACTTACCCCAAGAGAATTTGAGTCCCATTTGCCCATGGGCCCTGGAAAACCTTACCTTGTACTCTCTTCAAATCTTCCCACTTGATCTGGCTTTTCATGCCCAAATCTGTTACTCTTGAGTGAAAGAAGTGAAAACTTCTCAGACTATACTCTAAAATCTAGTAAAGCTTTTTGTGGGAAACAGGCCCAAGTTCCCCTTCACCGGAGATCACATGATTTACAAAGACTCAAAACTCATAGCCATAGGGAGTCACCCCTCTCCTCAGTGACACCTCAGCATAAGACATGCCAAATAAGGACAGACATGCTTTCTCAAATGTGCATTGGGTGGTCTACCATTTCCTTGTTCCGATACTTGAGGTAGATTGCTGTGCTTAGATTGTGCACCTGACTTCTAGCCAATGGAAGAAAAGGGTCAAAAGGGGTGTGGGGGAGAATTCCAAGTTAGGGCTTTATAACTTTGCCATTTCCTTTCGTAAATTGCTTCTCCTCTCTAACCATTTGTCAGGAGGGTGGCCCTTTCTCAAGATCGTAAGAAACCATTCTTTTCTGCTGCCTACTTTTGAGAAGGCTCTGAGTATTATTGGGGTAAGGATCTCTGTTGCACATACCCGTGTTTCCCCGATAATAAGACACTGTATTATTAAATTTTTTGGACAGAAAGAACACCAGAGGGCTTATTTTCAGGGGAGGGTTTATTTTAATGAACATTGACAGCAATTTTAATAAACAGGTAAATGTGAACAAAAAAATGTACCTTTATTCAATAAGAAAATCACTGGGGAAGAACAGGATGACGCGCTCACTGCTGCAGCTCTGATTGGATGCAGCTCGGAGTGCGGCGTGCGTTTCACCCGGGGGGGGTGGGGGACAGTGCATACAGAGGGTACCGTAATGTAGTGTGTAGCGCAGGGGATCACCTTCACTACAGTAGCAGTCTCAATAGGGCTTATTTTCTGGGGAGGGCTTATTTTCGGGATAGGCCTTATTATCGGGGAAACACGGTAGTTTGGGGGTGCACACACTCTGAAACTAGCTTAGCCCTCTGGATTACCTCTGGCTACTTTTCCACTCTGGATCCCATCAAAATCCCATTTTCTTGGTTCCTAGTATCTGACCTCTAGTTACCCCAGCTACTGGCCACTCCCACCAAGATCCTTCCTAAAAACCTCCTCTAGTCACCCCAGATTACTTGGCCAACCCTAGATCCCAGTCTTTCTGTATATAAGACCTATCCCTTTTCCATGAAGGTGCTCAGATTAAATCTAGCTTAGATTCTTAGATGTCGCTTGTCAATACAAGTGTCACAAATGCTCAAACTCCTTAAGAGTCTATGCAATATAGTGGATCTTTAATAAACTTTATTTTAATTTAGCTGAAAGAAGGCTTGGCTGGAATTCATTTGGGCAGGACCCAATGTGTTGGTATTTTCAGGTCCTGAGCACTTCTAAACCTCAATACATAAATGTGTTTCCACAGGACACACTTATCTCAAAGCAGTCATTTATATTAAAATGCGGCGTAGTAGCAACAAACAGTAAAGACCTCTGGAGTTCCTTAGAAAAGGTTCCCAAGTTGTTGTTCATCCTTCATTCTTTTTTTTTTATCCTTCATTCTTGAAAAGGACTAATGGTGGGGTGGCTAGGTGGCGCAGTGAGTAAAGCGCCGGCCCCAGAGTCAGGAGGACCCGAGTTTGGTTCCGGCCTCAGACACTTAACACACACAAAAAAACTAGCTGTGTAACCTTGGGCAAGTTACTTAACCCCAATTGCCCTCCAAAAGGCAAAAAAAAAAAAAAGGACTAATGGCAACATGAGGGTAATGTTTGGACTTGCAAATGAATTAGATTTAAGTGAGGCAGAGCTAAGCAAAGTTGTCAGCCTCATTCTCTCCTCCACAGTTATAAAAGTCCAGTGGGGCAAGACAGAAGTGAAGAAGACTGGTGATGGGGGGATGCAGTGGGTGACTTGGGCCTTTCTAAATTGAGGTCTTCCCCAGGTCTCAGTCCATTCACTGCCCTATTCACTGACTTTGGGCAAGGTAAGAATTGAGACAAAAGATGGCCTAATTTACAAAAAAAAAAAAAGATCCATCTAGGAGGAAAAGACCCTCAAAATTTCCTAGAACAGAAAACAATTGCTATTTACACTCATTTTAGTCCATCAATACAATACCTATTCTAGAGGTTTGGCCTGGGGGATATTCTTGGCCTTTTAATGAAAACCAGAGTAATTTGGCTTTAAAGGTATCATCAAGCAGTTCTGTTTGAAACACAATGGACTTTTTAAAAGCCTGTTTTTGTATTTATATTCACAACACTTAGAATAGCACCTGGCAGTTTAGTGCTTAATAAAGGCTTTCTGCCTTTATTAGACTGACTGAACCCATGCCTTGGATTCTGCTGATGTCCTTAGATAACTTCCACTGACTAAGGTCTTGCCTTATTCAATGGAAGTTGCTTCTTTGTCCGGCTGTTGTCACCACCAGCTTGATCTTCTAGATCTTCTGACGTTCTGATCTAGAGCATGGCTCTGCATTTTTCTGGAACAAGCTAGAACCATTACCCTAGGTCAGGATTAGCAGAAACCTTCCTTGCTCTGTTCCCTTGGAGTCTGGGCTCTGATGCTTTCTTTCTTCTGAGGATCTGTGTCACCATCAGAGATATTAGGCCTTCTCTTCTCCCTAACTTGAATCTGCTCTATAGCTGAACTTCCTTTCAGGCTTTGTGCAAAGTACCTATCTTTTATGACCACATGCTCCTATTTTGGTGGTGGTGGTGGTGGTTGTTGGGTCATTCCAGTCCTGTCCTACTTTTTATAACCCCATGTGGGGTTTTCTTGGCAAAGACACTGGAGTGGTTTGCCATTTCCTTCTCCAGCTCATTTTACAGATGAGAAAACTGAGGTAAACAGGGTTCAAGGACTTGCTCAGGGTCATACAGTTTATAAGTGTCGGAGGCTAGATTTGAACTCAGAATGTTAAGTCTTCCTGACTCCAGGACTGTTGCTCTATACAATGCGCTCTCTAGCTTAGCTGCCCGAGTGCTCCTGTTACAAGATACAACTGACAATGGAAGAAGAGAGAGAAATCTCCGCCTAGCTTTATTCTCCAAGAGGGCAAAGGAAAAGGCAAAATCTTTTTAAGGACTGAGTTCTTCCCCCATCGTTGGTTCTCTTCTCAAATTTCTCCCAAAGCTCATTTCTAGAAGGGCTAGCTTTTCACTTTTTTAACTCTCAGTCCTTCTGGTTTAAAGACATTAGTTAGTGGCTGGAGAAAAGAACACTGGGGGCATGTCTTCTTTGGCCCCATTCATAAGCCTTTCATATTCAAAAGAGACCCTCAAGATCAGTAAATGGTGGAGAAGATATGAGGAAATTGGGACACTTAATGCATTGTTGGTAGAGTTCAGAACTGATCCAATCATTCTGGAGAACAATTTGGAACTATGCCCAAAGGGCAATCAAACTGTACAGATACCTTGATCTAGCAATACCACTACTAGGTCCGTATCTCAAAGAAATCATTAAAAAGAGAAAAGGACTTACATGTACAAACATATTTATAATATATAATATGATTGTATGTTAGAATATGTCATTATGATTATATATTATAATAAAATATATTGTTATAGAATATAATTAATAAACTATTGATATATTATGTTTATAATATAAATTTCAAATAAAATTAATTATTAAATATTAAAATATTTATAATTCATTCAATTTTATTCTGAGTTTATGAGTCATATTGAAATAAAGCCAGTAGTAAATAATGATAATGGGCAAACCAGGAGGCACAATGGATAGAATGCCAGCGTGCAATCAGGAATACTCACTTTCATGAGTTTAAATCTGGCCATAGACATTTTACTAGCTGTGTGATCTGCACAAGTCACTTAACCCTGTTTGCCTTAGTTTCCTCAACTGTAAAATAAGCTGAAGGAAGTGGCAAATCACGTCAGTATCTTTGACAAGAAAACTTCAAATGGGATCATGAAGACTTGGACATGATTGAAAAATATTGAAGAACAACAACAAAATAATGATAACTTAATAATGAAATAATAATAGTGAACAGTAAATAAAAGTAGTAAATAATAAATTTTTAGGGAGGTGATAGTTACATTGTACATTTTCTCAGAACTCATCTGGAGGATTGTGTTTAGTTCTAGTATCTAGAACACTGATAAGCTGGAAAGAGTCCTGAAGAGGATGTTATCCATCCATGCTTGTCCTTCCCTGTCTGACTCATATGTGCTTCCATAAGTTTAGCATAAGGCTCTCCACCTAGCTTGTGTGTTGGGACAATGGAGAGTTCCACACTTTCTTTTGCCATTGTGAAGATACCAGTGAACCAGAAGGGCAGTCCAATGGTAATACTGTCCTTTGCCACAAGGCCAAGCCATTGTTATATGTATATATTTTTTTCTTTTTTTAATTAATTAATTTTGTTTACTTTTAGTTTACAAGATTCAGTTCCACAATCCCTTGAGTTTCAAATTTTCTCCCCCTCTCTCTCCTCTCCCTGCTCCCCATGGCAGCATGCAATCAAGTGTAGGATCTACAAATACCTTCACATTAAACATTAGTCAGGTTGTAAAGAAGAATTATAACCAATGGAGTGAACAGTGAGAAAGAGGAAACAAAACAAAACAAGAAAAAGAAAGAGAGCAGGTAGTTTGCTTCAGTCTGAGTTCAAACTCTGTAGTTCTTTCTCTGGATGTGGACATCTCTTTCCATCATGAGTCTTTTGGAGTTGTCTTATAGCCCTGCATTGCTGAGAGGAGCCCAGTGTATCAGAATTAGTCATTGCACATATGATGTGTCTGTAATTATGTACACATTTCTACTGGTTCTGCTCTTCATCTTTATATTTTGATAATATATTGATGATATCTGTTACCCCCAAGAATGTCTAAATTGCTTATTGTTAAATTGTGTCAATAGAATTAAAATGATACCACCTAAATTAATTTAGTTTGTTCTATACTAATCAAACTAACAAAGGGATACTTTATAGAACTAGATAAAATAATAAAATTCATTTGGAGGAACGAATGGCCCATACTGCCAAAAGGAATAATGAAAAAAAGTAGGAAAGAAGTGATAGTAACATTTCCAGATCTTAAAGTTTGCTATAAAGCAGTAATCA
This sequence comes from Petaurus breviceps papuanus, assembly GCF_028583685.1. Lineage (NCBI taxonomy): Eukaryota > Metazoa > Chordata > Mammalia > Diprotodontia > Petauridae > Petaurus > Petaurus breviceps. Next base: position 27,475,239 of record NW_027185694.1, on the reverse strand, counting down.
TCAAAATTATTTAGTGCAATATTTTTTTTAATGGAAAATTAGATGAGTGGAGCATATTAAGTCAAGTTAGAAACAATCGAAGTCATTTCTAACCTTGGATCACAATGTTTAATAATACCCCAAGACACAAATTTATAAGATCATTATTAATTTGGAGCTGAAAGGTACCTCTAAGATCATCAAGTCAAGATAAGTTTTAATTCCTGGGCAACTCTGGGGTTCTAAAACTTTAAGCCATATAACATCACTAGTAGAATACTGGAACTGAAAGATGGCCCTTTGTTTCAAGAAGTTTGGGGTCATTAAAGAAGCTAAGCAAATTTCCCATTCTCAATCTTTGCTATTCTCCTCTCTCTCCTCTAAATTCTGGGCTTCATCAAAATAGCAACAGGCTACTTCACAGAATCAAGAAGAGATTCATATAGAAAGTAGGTAAGAAAAAGAATCAAGAAGAAAAAGTAAATAGACTGTGAGGAAAGGGCTGGTATTCTCTAATAACAGCCCCCCCCCCCCCCCCCCAGGCAGCTGGGGGATGGGTACAGTGCCCAGACAACTGAAACCCTGAATCCAAACCCAGCCTCAGACACTTACTGGTCTCTCATCCAGGGCAAGTCACTGAATCTCTGCCGGAGTTTTCTTATCCATAAAATGGGGATAATATAACAACAGTCCCCACATGCCAGGGTTGTGGTGTAAATGAGATACTATTTCTTTAGAACGGGCTTTCTTGTGGATTTAAAAACACTAGCTATTGTTATGGCAGGATTATTAATAGGAATTAAAAGCTGCCTGGTACTGGGTGGGGGTGGGGTGTAGACAGAGAAAAAGGCGAATGGAACAGAAGAGCGAACCCGGGTAGTGAAGAAGTCGGTGCTGGATAAACACCTGCCCCCAAAGCCTGCAAGCAAGCCCAGGAGAGAAGGGCAGGGCGGGCTGGGGGCGGGCTGGGCCCGACAAAGAACAAACAGTACCTTTAACGGAATCACTGCCCCAGCCCCGATATCCCCACTTCCTCACATGCCTCACGGGAGCAGCAGGCATGTCCAAGAACCCAACCACATCCACCTGGTGTGAGACAAGACCACAATAGCTAGCCAATAAGAAAGCAGCACCAACAAGATGCTGAGCAGCATGTTTGACTGCAAAAACCACAGGAGGACTTACTAACAAGGAGGAACTATCCTTACATGAGATTATGAGAGCCTGGCCATCTGAAAGCCTGACCCTCAGTAAATGCCTTTGCTTGGCTGGGAGATGATCGGAGTCTGTGAATTCTTTGGAGAAGACCCTGGGACACACCTGGACACCCTAAGACATTTGCCACCACCCACAGAAGGGTCACCTCCCTGGAGGCGGGCGTAAACCTAGGGCCAAGCAACCAGCCACAGCTCTGGCTGCTTCTCCCGCATCCTCCAAGCCAGGCCTACCCGACCCTCCCCCATGACGTCACCGGCGCAGGACCACCCCGATTTTCGGACTACAAACTCCATCCAGGGCATCCTAGGCTTCATGCCCACCGCCATCTTCCCAGTGGGCAAGGAGGTAAGGAGGCGGGAGGGTGAGGGGATGGGCCACCCTCTTCTAGGCCGAGGGACCAGGACTGGTTTAACACGCAGAGCTCCAGGAGGACAATTCCCTTAGAGGGAGAAGGGCTTGAGCATCTCCAGCTGGTGCCCACAGGATGTCATGGAAGCTTGTACGAGTTGTCATTAGACTACGATTCCCAGAAACCTCCGGGGCCTCGGGACGTCCAATTCCTCCGACTACGTTTCCCAGAAATCTGGGCGGTGCCATTCTCTGGGGAGCTGGAGCCAGCTTCCTTTCTGTGCTGGACTCTGAGCCTTGAGCTCCCTCTCTCAGGGAAGCGTTTGAGTAGTCGGCCTGGCTGCTGCGGGTCCCTGTAGTGTAGACCTACGCCCTCTTGTGTAGAGCCAGCCCGGGCCAGAGCATGGCTCCAGGTGGAGTCACGTGCCTCCCAAGCTCCTCTCCATAGCAACCGCTTGACCATGGTGTCCCTTTGTCTCAATCTCCCCGGGAAATGTAGTCCGGAAGTGCTGGTGAGAACCGGGTCTGGGCCGTGGAGGAGGGGCGGGGGTGGGATCCTCCCTGGAGTGAGCAATGACTCAACTACTTAAGAGTTCAAGGAAATCTGCAGACCCCAGGGTCAGTTTAGAGGCTTGTGATTTTGCCAGGTGTGTTTTTGCCTCTGAATGGTGGGTGCGGATATGGGTATGGAATAAGTCATAAGCATTTATATAGCGCCTACCATGTGCCACATTACAGGTGTTGTCTTTTTTGGTTGTCACGCCCACTGTGGCGTGTAGGTGCTATTCTCACCCCCATTTTATAGTTGAGGAAACCGAGACAGACAGGTTCAGTGACTTGTCTGAGGCTGGATTTGAACTCGGGTCTTCCTGACTCCAGGCCCAGAGCTCTGTGCACTACAACAGCTAGTTTCCTGGGTAGTTACTGTCAGAGGCAGGATCTGAGCCCATGTGCTTTGTCTTGAAAGCCTGTGCTCTTTCTACTGTTTCAAATAAGGAATCTGGGTCCTTCTGGTTCAGTCACTCGTTTTGTGTCACCTTAGCAAGTGACCTTTACTGTTTGGGCCACGTTTTATCAAATGCTATTCCTCTTCTTAAAGCAGGGCTATTTTTGTCATGAATAATGTCAGGATTCTGACTCACTGTTATTTGTTTAGCACAGCAGAGAAAAGATCCAAAATTGCTTAGCAATTATTTGGTTAGCATATTTTAGTGTTACCTTTACTGTTTCTTCCTGTCACACTTGACAATGAATTGTCCTTCTGACTGGCATTCATTAATTTTTCTAAGTTCTTAAATGACATTTATTATTGATGGAATCCTAATAAAGCTGCTGGCAGCCCCAATATTCTAACTTCCTTAAGGGCCTCACTGAACAGGGGGCATGTCCTGATTTAACCACACAATCTGACTTTAACCACATCACTGGCCCCAAGACTATATCATGGGTGTTGCTGAACATCAGGCCCACTGCTCCTACTTAGCTACTGACTCCACCACCACCTCAATATCCTAACTCCCTCATATATGTCTCAGTGCCTCCCTATAACAACACACGTTTTGATGTGATGGAATGCTAGCCACTGTCCCCAAACCCATTCCCCATATTTCTCACAGAAACAGCAGGTGACTCCATGCTCGAAACCAAAACCACATCCATCTAATTGGACAGGACCACAATAGCCAGACAATTAGAAAGAAGCACCAGCAGGATGCCTGAGCAGGATGTGGACCCCCAAAACAATAGAAGGGACTTTCCCTAAGTAGGCACCTGTGAAGTAATACCAAAAACTGCCCTTGAGATAAACTTATGACCTAGAGAGGCATATTATAATGTCATCATACATTCCCAGTGCTTTTTTCTGTATGCATTGTGGGTAACTGTATGTGTAGTTCCACTGAGTCTAGGACCCCTCCCCATTAACAATCCCTTAAAAAACCCCTCTTACCTTTTTAATATTCATATATTCTGTTATATAATAGCATCTTTTGCCCATTTAAAAATCATGGTCTTCCTCTGATAAATTGCTGGTTCCTCTTCCAACTCAGCCTCCATTATTACTCTGTATTAACAATGGTTTCTTATCTTAGGGGTATCCTTGAAGAGCAGCTGAAGAGGAATTTCTTTGAAGCATAGACCCTGTTGGAGTGCCTACTAAAAAAAACCCAAACCAATACAATTTATATAAGCTCCAATGGCTCTAGAATCCAGAGAGACTGCAGCACTGAATCCCCAGAATCCATCAGGGAAAGAGAGACTTCAAGTCATAAAGGTGGAGAAAGAAGAGGATTACCTATGGGGCAAGCAAGGTAGCCAGAAGAGGAACAGCCCTTCCACCCAGGAGATCTCCCGCCTGCGGTTCAGGCAGTTTGGCTACAGTGACACCCCTGGACCCCGAGAAGCTCTGAACAAGCTCTGGGAGCTTTGCCATCAGTGGCTAAGACCAGAGATCCACACCAAGGAGCAGATTCTAGGGCTGCTGGTGCTGGAACAATTCCTGACCATTTTGCCAGAGGACCTGCAGAGCTGGGTGAGGGATCAGCATCCAGAGAGTGGAGAGGAGGTGGTGATTGTGCTGGAAGATTTGGAGAGAGAGCTTGGTGCCACAGGATGTCAGGTGGGAAAGAGACAGGTGTGATTATTGTGGAGAAATGGGGTTATGTTGTCTCCTCTGTTAGAATGTGAGCTCCTGGAGAGCAGGGACTGTTCTTTGTCTTTCTTTGTATCCCTGACATTTATCACAGTGCCTGGCACATAGCAGATACTTAACAAATGCTAGTTAAGGGACAGAGTTGAGATTGTAGGTGTGAATACACTCAGCAAAGGAGAGAAAGTGGCAAAACCTGAGGGCCAAGGTCAGGGCCTTTGGGGGAGCTGTCTTACTTCATGAGCAAGGTTATCAAACTCTAGCCTCTGCTTACTTTTGTAGGCCCAAGACGAACTATGGCTCAGACATTTTGAGATAAAGTGTTATTGTATTTAAAAATGTAAAAATTAATATTAGCTCCAAGTGCAGGCCATAGTCTGCCCAGCCCTGATCCAAAAGGTAGTGGAATAGTGGAAGGAAGACCAAAATCAAAGGAGAGAGAAGAGGATTGGCAAGTGTCTAGGAGCCCAAGTAGTGTAGGAGAAAAGGAGGAGGGAGAGGGGGAGCAGGTTACCATTGTCAAATGCTGCAGAGAAGTCAAGGCTGACATATTAGAAGGTAGGTACTAGAGTGAGAGTAGAGAAGCCAGAATAGTATGAAAGAGCAGGTAATGAGGAAGAAGAAAGAACGAATGTAGTTTCCAGAAATTTGACACTGAAGAGGAGGAAAGATGATGGAGTGGTCACTTGAAAGAGGTAGCAATGTCAGTAGAAAGTTTTTGTTTTTAGGATAAGGAAGGCTAAACATGTTTTATAGATGGGAGAAAGGAGCTTGCTGAGAGAAAGCAAGACTTTGTAATAACAGCTAGTATTTATAGATTGCTTGAAGTTTTGCAAAATGCTCTCTATTCACCTGCTGTATCTGACAACAGTCCTGTGACCAGTGACTTTCCCAGGGTCAGAGACCTAGAGAAGTGTCCGATGTAGGATTCCTCCTCAGATCTTGTTGATTCCATTAGGGAAAGGATTATCTTGGGAACAAAATCCTGGAGATGTCAAGAGGGGGTCACAATGATAAGTGGAGTCAGTCTTAGCAAAGAGGAAGGTCAGCTGTTTCTTGGGCCAGGAGAGAAGAAAAGATGGGTGACATAGCCAGAGGTTTTATGAGAAGTGAGAAGGAAGAGAGAAGTTGAAGAGGCTTAGGTCAGATGACTTCAGTCTTCTCAGGATAAGTAGGAAGTGAGGTCATCTCTGATTGGGGAAAAGGAAAGGAAGTGAAGTTGGGGACTGGCAAAAGTAGAAAAATGTGGGGAATGTGATGGGGGGTAAGTTGTAGTGAGAGAGACCCAGTCTGATGTTGGCAAGGTTGTTTTGGAGGTACTCCCCCACTGGGCATAGTTAGTGACTTTTTACTAGCCAAGTGTTATTCAGGGTTGGGGATGGGTCAGTATGGAAAGTGAAATGGTTCCAATGACTCCTAATGTCAGTGAAATAGCTGACCCAAGCACCAGCCCTGGAGTCAGGAGGTCCTGAGTTCAAATGCAGCTTCAGACACTTGACACACTTACTAGCCATGTGACTTTGGGCAAGTCACTTAACCCCAACTGCCCTCCAAAAAGCAAAAAAAAAAAAAAAAAGAATAGGTAACCCTTGATCTCAAGGCTGGGTAGAGCCAATATAGCAGTGAAGAGTAAGGGGACCAAATGAACGTCATTGTCATTGTAGGGAGCAGGTTTGGTAGGAATGTCAGGGTGGAAAGTTAGATTGTGATCAGAAAAGGGAATTTAAGAGTTCAAGTCTTTCCAGCTGGAGCAGTGCCCCGTGTTGCTGAGGCTAAATAAAATAGAGTGGGGATGAATGGGATTGAAGTTGAGAAGGTTGAGGACTCATAAGGTCAGAGTATTAGAAATAGAAAAGATCCTAGTTTCCCTTTTCACTTGTCCAAGTAACTTTACATATTTCAGATCCCTTTATTTTACAGCATTCACAGTCTATGACAAGAACATGAAAATATATGAAAAATTAAATGACACATGGGCATTGAGTAACAGCATAAGAAATGACAATCTATGACACATGATTAATTCTCAAATAGGTGGGAATCTGAACTCCAAGGTGTTTCTGGAGTTATTGCAAAGGTTTTGAAAATCTATATTCATATTATCAGTTTGAACTTTAGTCCTAGCAAATGCACCCCATGAATGGTGGAGGGGTCCATAAATTTTTTTCTATTAAAAAAGGGTTGTCATGCTTTGGTCCCCATATAGACCATACATTTTCAAGCTCAGAGGACTATGAAATGTTAGTTGGATTAGTCTGAGAGTGTTTCTTGGAAGGTGATTAAGACCTTGAACTGGCTCTTACACTAGAAACATACATAAATATATTTATGTGTATATAGGTGCACACGTGTGCACACACACACACATACACACATTTCAGGCAGAAGTAATAATGTCAGCAAAGGTAGGAAACCAGATGCCAGCACACTATTTTAGGAAGTAACTTTGGTTGTCTATCATTGAACATTTCAAGTGTTGTGAGTGCTTTCTGTATTCCAGGTTGATGCTAGGTGACAGGGATAGGAAGGCAGATGTGAGACAGTTCCTCTTCTAGGACTGAAGGGAATGACCAGAATCTGAATTAGGGTTGGGGCAGAGAAAATTAGAAAGGGAAAAAAAAAACATTAGGAAGGAAAAATCAGGAGGACTTGGTGATTGACTAGATATAAGGAGTTAGGGGGGAAAATCAAAGATGGCTAAGTTTTTTTCACTGGTTGATTTGATTGCCAATCTAAATAAAATTAATTGAGATCTTTGAAGGAGAGTGTGGAGAGAGAAATAGTAGAGGGCAAAAGCTGAATCCCGGGATAAGCATATTTATAAATATATAGAAAAGAACCCTAGAAGAACATAGAGGAGTGGTTAGGAAAGTAGGAAAACAAGAATTGTGTAGAATTATAGAAGCCAAAGGAATGAAGAGTTTTACAAAGTTATTAGGTAGTTATCAGAGTGAGAGGGAGGGTGGTAGAGTATGTAATGTGTTGAACTTAGAGAATCAGAAGACCTGAACTTGAATCCTGTCTCTTCTACTTATTAGAGCAAATCATATAAGACCACTGTCTAGTCCTCAGTTTCCTTGTCCTGTAAAACAAAAGGTTTGGACTAGATGACTTGAAGATTCCTTTCAGCTATTATCTTCTATCACCTCCACAAGGGACATAAACAGATTTTCACAGATTTTGTTCAGTCAGTATATTCTATATTCTGTATCCTTTCTGATAGACTGTACTTAGAATTTATGCATAAGAATAATGACTCTGCAAAAACATAGTTTTTCATAGTTTCTAAAAGTTAAAGTAACATGGATATGGTAAGGTCTATCAAATGGTTTTATTTTGTAATTTTTGTTTGATTAATTGTGGTAATCTTACAATTTATTTTTAATTGGTAAAAATGGGTAAATATACATAGCTTTTCCACAATTGCTTGAAGCTTCCTTGTACCTTCGTATTACTAAATACCAAATTATTCATTGTTCAGATAGCCATATAATAAAATTAACTCAAATTTCAGAAGTCTTCCTTTTTATCAGCAACAAAAATTTCTGTTGTAGTTAATTTTTTTCACGTGCCATTTCAGCCTTTTCCTGAACGGAGCAAACTGTTTAGTAATAAAAAGGAACCTCTAGGCTTGTTTTATGGTTAATCTTAATACAGCCTTTTTAAAAATGACAAACAAAACTCTGGTTCTTTCTCCCTGTCCTGTGTCCCTGGGCTTCCTTCCTAAATCGATGTTTTTGTTTTCATAATGGTTCCTTTTCAAGGCCAAACATTATCTCCTTATCTTCAGGTTGCATCAAGTACACAAAGAGATTCAGGGGCCTGGAAGAAGATGGCACCCTTGAGAGCAGCACAGGATGCACTGAATGTCCAGCTTCAGCCTATAAACGACCAGATCAAGTGTGAGTCTCCAGAGCCCCAGTTCCTACAAGAAGGAGGTGAGGAGCAAGGGGAAGGAAGAAGTGAAGAGAATGGGGGTTGGTTGTTAGTCAGTTAGAATAGCATCTGGCTCCTCAATTTCTTGCCTACAATAATTAAGAGGTAGTGTGATGTACAGGATTTGGTATTAAAGGACATTGGTTTGAGTGCTGGCTTTGCCAATTCCAGTTAGTATGATTTTGGTCAATTCATGTAACTTGTCTGTGCCTTGGTTTTCTCTTCTGTAGAGTGAGGGGGTTGGACTAGATCATCTTTCAAGTCCCTTCCCATTTAAAAAGGATGATTCCATGAAACAGAGAAATTTTTATTTTAAAGACCAGTTATCTCAGTCATCATATATATATATAAATTTTTTTTTTTTTGGCTTCTTTTTGGAGGGGGGGAAGGTAGGGCAATTGAGGTTAAGTGACTTGCCCAAGGTCACATGGCTAGTTTTTGTGGTAAGTGTCTGAAATTGGATTTGAACTCAGGTCCTCCTCACTCCAGGATCGGTGCTCTATTCACTGCACTATCTAGCCACCCCTCAGGTATTATATTATTTTGGAAATTAGAAGGTCAGAATTGCACCATCTTTAACTTTTCAGGGATAAGAGAAAATTAGGTTCCTGGTTCAATTATCCCCAGCAAATTGACTTTAGTGTTTTCATTGACAACATTACAAAGCTTTTATAGTACATTTGCTTTGTGCTTTGCTGACAGCCAGATAAGTTAACAAGCATTTACTAAGTTCCTACTATGTGTCATGTGTTGTGCTAAGTATGGAGTTAAATAAAAAGGCCAAAAACAGACCCAGCCCTCAAGTAGCTTTCAGTCTGACAGGAAAGACAACATGCAAATAACTGCACAAAGAAGATATATGTTATATGGTGTCAATTGGGGATAATCAACAGAAGGAAGTCACCAGCATAATGGGACTGAGAAAAGCTTCTTGTAGAGAGTTTATCTGGGATTTGAAGGAAGGCAGGGAAATCAGGAGGCAGAGCTGGGGAGGGAGACTACATAGTCATGGGAGTCAGCCAATGAAAAGTGCAAAGGGTGGGAAATTCATTGTTATGTTTGAGGAACAGCAAGGAGGCCAATGGCACTGGATCACCAGCATGTGTAGGGAGGTAAGATTTAAGAATACTGGAAAGAGAACATTGTACACAATAACAGCAGTAATGCTACACAGTCAGTTGTGAAAGACTTAACTGTTGTTGACTAATACAGTGATCTCTGACAATTCCAAAAGATTTGTTAGAACTAATGAGCTCTGAGGGCCTATTGAAGAATAACTTTTTCACTTTTCCTCATTTTTATTGCTCTTTTTTTTGTTAAGCAATTGGGGTTAAGTAACTTGCTCAAGGTTACACAGCCAGGTGTTTCTGGGTGGGTGCTAAGTGTCTGAGCCTGGGATTCGATCCCAGGTCATCCCGACACTGGGGCCAGTGCTCTTACTTGCTGAGCCACCTGGCCACCCCTTGCTCTTTTTTTCAACATGGCTAATATGAAAATATATTTTGCATGATTTCAATTTGACATGAATAATGGGTATCATTATTGCTTACCTTCTCAACTAGAGGGTGGGGGAGACTAGAATTGAGAATTTAACAAGTCAATTTAAAAAAATTAAAAACCAAAAACTGAATACTAGTAATATAAAAGGAGGCCAGGTTATGAAAAGTTTTAAAAACCAGATGGATGACTTTCATATTTCATCCCGGATGGGCCACTGGATTTTATTGATTGAATAGAGTAGAGAAATAATCAGACCTTTGTTTTAGGAAGAACAGTCTAACAACTAAGTGGAGGATTGACTGGAGTGAGGAAGAACTTGGGGCAGGGAGATCCACCATAAGGCTATTAAAGTATTCTAGGTGGAGGGGGGGAAGACAACACAGAAGAGTGGAGAGAGGGGGCAAGTGACTCCAGGTCTGGAAAGCCTTTGGAGGAGCTGACCAGTGAGAGAAGGAAGCTGGCATGGTGGAGGGATGCACCAGGCTTAAATGGCACCTGAGGCATGATGGCAGAATCCATTAAGCAGAGCCACGAGAGGAGTGAGCTTGGCTGGCCTGGGCCTCTCCCCATAATGAAGGCTCTAAGAGGAACTCATGAGTGGAAGAAGGGAGGTGGGCTGGTGGACACATATTGCAGGGTGAGAAGACTTCTGGGGTAGGGGTGGATGGAAGTTCTGGTACAGCACTAAGGGAAGATCCAGGCTATGATAGTGGCAAAGTATGGAAAGTTAGCATATGAAAAATGGTCCAGATCACTGGAATGGAATCTCTTCCATTATTCTTACCATCTAGCTGTTCATTCCCTTTCCTTACACCATCCCTTCATATTTCCTACCCTTAATGAATGCTCATTTCACCCTGCTCTAGTTTTTTAGTCCTAGTTTGTAAGGTGATTCCAGTTTGGCTTGTCCATATTTTCCCCCTTCTTTTAAAATGTTTTGTTGATAATCTTTTTTTTTCATCACACTCAGTTCTCATTTCCTTCACTCCTAGCCCTCCCTCGTAACTTAAAATACACAAATGAGTAAGATGTATATGTTGACCTTGCCTGAAGACATATGGCTCATTATGTATCTATAGTTCATCAGCCTTCTGCTGAGAGGCACATGTTTTACCAGCCATCCCCTGAATTCAGGTCACTCTGCTGCTCATAGTTCTGAAATCCTTCAGTCTTGTTTTCCTTTAAGCAATAGCGATCATGGAGTTGGCTTCTCAGGCTATTCTGATCATCTTTTATGATATAATAATGTTCCATTATTTTCATAGGCCACATTTTGTTCACTTATTCTTCAGGTGATGGGTACCCATTTGTTTCAAGTTCTTTGTAATAATAAAAAGTGCTCTTCTGAGTATTTTATATATGGGGCCATTCCCTCTGTCTTTGGCTTCCTATGTTCTGATCTGTCTCTTCCTTTCTTATTGTCATAGACTGGTTCATTTTTGTGCTACATTGTCCTCTCTGCCAGACACCTTTTGCCTGCCTCCATCATGTGGCACCTATGTTTTCACGCTGTTTCCTATTACCATTTCCTCTAGATTGGTATACTGTTTGTGAAAGCTCACTGAAACATATATGTTTTCATATTTTTAAAGTTATTTATAGTTTTCAACATTCACTTTCATAAGTTTTAAATTTTCTTCCCCTCCCTTCCTACTCCCTCCCTGAGATGGCATGCAATATGATATGGCTCTACACATACATTCCTGTTAAACACATTTTCACATTAGTCATGTTGCATAAAATAATTATAATAAATGGGAGAGACCATGGGAAAGAAAAAACAAAACAAAACAAAAAACAAAATAGTCTGCTTCATTCTGCATTCCAATTCCATGCTTCTTTCTCTGGATGTGGATGGCATTTTCCATCATGAGTCCTTTGTAATTCTTTTATGTCCTTGCATTTCTTTTTTTTTTTTGGGGGGGGGGAGGGCAGGGCAATTGGGCTAAGTGACTTGCCCAAGGTCACACAGATAGTAAGTGTGTCAAGTGTTTGAGGTCGAATTTGAACTCAGGTCCTCCTGACTCCAGGGCCAGTGCTCTATTCACTGCGCCACCTAGCCACCCCAAAATTGGACAGACATTTTTTTTCTTTTCTTTCTTTTTTTTTGTTTTTTGGTGGGGGGGAAGGTAGGGCAGTTGGGTTAAGTGACTTGCCCAAGGTCACATGGCCATTTCTTTTGTTAAGTGTCTGAGGCTGGATTTGAACTCAGGTCCTCCTGACTCCAGGGCTGGTGCTCTATTTACTGCACCACCTATCTGCCCCTAGGTCCTTGCATTTCTGAGAAGGGTAAAATCTATCAAAATCAGTCATCAAACACTGTGACTGTTTATGTGAACAATGTTTTGGTTCTGCTCACTTTATTCAACATCAGTTCATGTAAGTACAGGATTTTCTGAAGTCCGCCTCTTCATCATTTCTTATAGCACAGTAGTATTCCATTACATCCACATACCACAACTTGTTCAGCTATTTCCCAATTGATGGACATCTCCTCAATTTCCAGTTCTTGGCCACCACAAAAAGAGCTCCTATAAATTTTTGTACATGTGGGTCTACTGTATTCATATCTTGCACAGCATATAATTTAATTTTGACTACTCTATTTCTAAGAGGCAGTGGGACTTCGTTGAAATGGTGATAGATTTAGAATCTGGATTTTAATCCCAGCTCCACTATTCACTAACTAGGTGATGCTGATCAAGTCATTTAATCTCTCTTGGCCTCTGTAAAAGAGGAAATTGGAATAGATTGTCTGTAAAGAGCCTTCCCACTCTAAATCTCTGATCTTATCACCTCTCTTATTCTTCCTTTCCTAATATGTAAAAATAGGATAATCATACTTCCTGCTTATTCAAAGGGTGGTTGTAGTAACCAAAAGAAGTTATGTATATAAAAAATTTGAAGATGTGAGCCCTTGTTAACAATCCTTTTAAGAAGGTTCTTTTCTTTCAGCACATGTGACATTTGTATTTTCTGTTGATCCTTTCAGATTTTGAGACTAGTACCAAGTGGTCCCTTCTAAAGCAGGAATTTTCTGAAGAAGTGGAGTCACAGGAGAAGAAATCTGGAAGATTCCCAGTGGATGTTGCAAAAGGAGCCAAGATTGGAGAAGCCTGTGAATGTGAAGACACTTTAGACATGCAACAGGGAAACGAAATGGAGAAAGTAGATGGATCCCTTTCCCAGGATGGAAATTTTGTGGTAGTGACCATCCCTTCTGAAAAAAGTCCCTTAGGAGAGAATAGCCATAAATATGAGTGTTTGTGTAGTTGTCATTTGAACTCAAACCTCGTTATACAACATAAAATTGCAGCAGGAATGAAAGCCCATATATCTGCTGTAAATGACCAAAACTCCAGACAGAATTCATATTCTAATGTGCATCAAAACAATCAACCTGTCAGAAAACCTTATGAATGTAATGAATGTGAGAAAACCTTTAAGCAGAACTCAGATCTTAGAAAACATCAGAGAATTCATATGGGAATAAAACCCCACAAATGTACTCAGTGTGGAAAGGCATTCAGTCAAGGCTCTGTTCTTAGGAAACATCAAAGGATTCATACAGGAGAAAAGCCCTATATGTGTGGTGAATGTGGAAAAGCCTTCAGGGGGAGCTCAGACCTTATTCAGCATCAAAGAATTCACACTGGAAATAAACCTTATGAATGTAGTGAATGTGGGGAAGCTTTTCGTAGGAGCTCACACCTTGTTCAGCATCGAAGAATTCATACTGGAGAAAAACCCTATCACTGTAGGGAATGTGGGAAAGCCTTCAACCACAGTTCTTCCTTTAATCAACATCAGAGAATTCATACTGGAGAGAAACCCTATGGGTGTAATGAATGTGGGAGAACCTTCAGTCAAAGCTCATCTCTTACTCAACATCAGAGAATTCATACTGGAGAGAAACCCTATGAATGTAAAGAATGTGGGAAACCCTTCAGGCATAGATCGGCCCTTATGAAACATCAGAGAGTACACACCAGAGTTTAACCTTGTAAAGATTTTGAATATGAGGAATCTTCAGGCAATTTTGCTGTTACTAAATCTCAGAAAATGCAGCCTGGGATCAAAGTCCCATAATGTAGCTGTGAGCTCATCAAGGGCAGAGCTTAATTTTGTCATATTGTGTATGGCTGTCACCTGAGTTCCACGTGCCTATGAAACCTTTCTTAAGGTTTCTTTTGTGATTGACTAATCTTTGTTTTTATTTGTTATTTAAGGTATTTGCTGTAACTTTTGTTAATAGTTATCTTCTAACAGGGAGGGTATATGATTTTTGCCACTTCAGAAAGGATGGAATTTATATCCCAGGAAAATGAAGATTGTACTTCAGGGGATCAGGACAGGTTTGGGTGATTAGTGACTGGTCTTTCAGATGTAGGCTGCTGAGTTCTCTGAAATGAATTGGGGGCAACTTTTTAAGGATATCTAAGCAGACAGTTACTGGCCTACGGGACAGTAGGATGGCAACTATTTATGGTTCATAGTCATTTTGACCTCTAAGAAGAAGTGACTAGATCTTGAGGGATATTAACAGATATGCTGATATCTGTTAATGATTACCACTACCACGACCTTCTTCCCTTAGCCAGAAGAGGTCTTGAGGACTGTTGTCTTGCGATCCATACCCCTCAGTCTGTCTGGCCGATTGGGACATCTCACTTCCTTAGTACATTCTTCAGGGTTAGAATGGTTAAGGTCATTCTGTTTTCTTTCAAGTTAGTGCTGAAAAACCTTGATGTAGAAGAGAAGTTACTGGCTCAGTTCCTAGAATAGGTACGTAGTCTGTGGTCACTCTAGGCCCTTCTGGCCTCTTAGATTGCATAGAAGATGCTGCTCAGCTTCTTTGTCCCAGGAAAGCCCAGTTTTCTGCTGTGCTGGGGGTTTGGTTTGAATGACTTAATTTTTCCTGATTTGTGAGTCTATAGACTTTTCCAGCTACAGTGTTGGAAAGAGATTTTTACTTTGTACCTTTCTTTGATCAGTTAGTGCCCTGAAAACTATTGCTACAGAGGACTAGGTACATAGGTATACTGTGTGCACATATGTGTTGTGAGCACGTTTATCTTTTTGGCAACCCAGTATCGAATTGGCTCCCAGCATCGTTATATGATACTACTTTTCATTCCATCCTGCTTTATGACACCAGTTAGGGCAGATGTAGCCCTGGAAATCTGGAAGGAGGTGCTTTGGTAACCATATAAACAGAGCTCAACTTGGACAAGCTATGCAGTTCAAGGATGGGCCACCAGCATGGATGCAGTGGCATCTGATCATTTCTGAACTCAGGTGTGGAGAATGAACATGGGGCAAGCATCCCTTCTACTAACCTAGGGAAATAGCATCATAGCCATTTTGTGATGGAATGGTCAGCAGTCTCTGATTGTAGAAATAGTTCTTTTAGACCAATTAAACCAGATCATTAGTCCCTGTCCAGGACATGAAAATATCAAGCAGTGGTCTAAAACAAAAAGACTAAAACCTTGCAAGGGTTATGGCCCCAAGACTCAGTCACTGTACAACTTGAAGGAAGCACTGTGGTGTTTTGATGGTGGGATAGAAGGTTGATGACAGCTGGAGTATATAGTAAGAACTATTAGGCCTAGCGTTGAGATGGGAGGGAAGGCAGTTTAATCCTAAGAGCTATTAATCTAGCTCCTGGACATAAAATTTTATGATACACATTTTATTTTTATTTATTTATTTTGTAAAAAAAAATTTTTTTTTGCTTTTTGGAGGGCAATTGGCATTAAATAACTTGCCCAAGGTTACATGGCTAGTTTTTTTGTGTGGGTGTTAAGTGTCTGAGGCCGGAATCAAACTCAGGCCCTCCTGACTTTGGGGCCAGCCCTTTACTCACTGCGCCACCTAGCCGCCCCTTATTTTGTAAATTTTTTATTCTTTTTTTTTTGCTTTTTTTGGGGGGGAGGGCAAGTGGGTTAAGTGACTTGCCCAAGGTCACATGGCTAGTTTTTGTGTTAAGTGTCTGAGGCCGGATTTGAACTAAGGTCCTCCTGACTCCAGGGGCTGGTGCTCTATTCACTGTGTCACCTAGCCGCCCCAATTTTTTATTCTTTTTAAACTTAAATACAAAACAAGAAAAGAAAAAAAAGAACATTTCCACATATACAGCAGAACATAAGAGAAGATTCAGTACAAAATAATAAATTTCCATTTCAAGAAAACCTGTGTAATAAATAGTACACATTGTCTTCAAAGCTCCCCCACTTTGCTTCCTTATAGATTTTTTTTTCTGCTGTGTACTTTTTTTTTTTTAAAGCAATCGGGGTTAAATAACTTGCTCAAGGTTACATGGCCAGTTATTTCTGGGTGTGGTGCTAAGTATCAGAGCCCGAATTCGATCCCCAGGTCATCTTGCTGTGCTACCTGGCCGCCCTCTGCTGTGTACTTTTTACTTTTTTATTTCCTTCCTCTCCTCTTTCCCTCTAACGTAGGCTACAGCTCAACACCAATATACATATACATAGATACAGATACACACACACATACCCCCTACATAGAGATATCAATAAACTTACACATATATACTATGCATATTTCCACTTATCTCTTTCTCTTGAGATGGAGAGCATCTTTCTTCATAGGAGCAAGTCTTTCCATGTTTTTTCTAAGTCAACCATCTTATCATTTCCTACATCACAGCCGTATTCCAACACAATTCCATCCTATTTGAGAGAGTCCATCAGACTTTTACCCCAATTTTCTGCATCTTATCCTTGGCTACATTGATTTTATTTATACAAGAAAATTTTAATTTAAAATAATTGAAATTATCCATTTTACTCTTTAGTGATGTTCTCACCTTATAATATAGTTTAAGGTCTAACATTGCTGAGTCTCCTTCCATTACATCTTTTTTCACTGTCTTTTTTGAAATTCCTTACCTTTTCATGTTCCAAATTAATTTTGTTACTCTTTTTCTAACTCAGATTAATTTTTTTAGTAATTTAATTGGGATAGCTTTGACTAAATAGATTAGGCTAAATTGTCATTTTTTATCATATTGGTTTCCCTACCCATGGCCAATAAATATTACTCCAGTATGATATATATTTTAGACACTGGGTGAAGCTGGACTGGCCAGGCCTCTCCAAAGGCATGTGATTTTTCTGTGAAGAGACATCAGATAAGGGTAGAGTTTGAGATTAAGAGAGGCAAGGGACCTATAAATCTTAGAGAAGTCATAGAATCACTGAGCCTAAGAGTTCAGCACCTCAGAAACTAGTCTTACTTTTTTTTTTACTTGGTTTTTAAAAAATTTTTTATATATATATTTGAATATTTGATTTTAAAACTTTGAATTCCAGACTCATTCCCTTCCTCCCCCGCCACCCACCCCCCACTGGGAAGATAAGCAGTCCAGTATAGGTTGTACATGTGTGGCTAATGCAAAACAATAACATAGTAGATATATTGTAAAAGACTGACTACATTTCCCTCCCTCCCATCCTACCTCCCACCCGCTCCACTCCCTGCCCTGATCCTGTCCCTCCTCAAAAGTGGGTGCCTCCAACCTCCCTCCCCCCCAACCTGCCCTCCCTTCCATCATCCCCCCTCTCATCCCCTTCTCCCCCTACTCTCCTGGAGGGTGAGATACCCTATTTAGTGTGTATTTCATTCCCTCCTCAAGCCAAATTCAATGGGAATAAGGTTCACCCATTCCCTTTTGCCTTCCTGTTCTTGCCCTCCATTGTGACCATTTTCCCTTGCCTCTTCTATATGAGATAGTTTACCCCATTCTGTCTCTCCCCATCTCCTCTCATATTCCTCTCTCACCTCTTAATTTCACCTCTTAAGTATCATCCCTTCCTGTTAAATTGGCCCTGTGCCCTCTATGTATACCTGTAAACATGTATACACGTATTCACATATGTATTCATATGCCCATATACCCTCATACATAGACATATATATTTCTATTCCCTTCAACTACTGAGAAAAGTTTCATAAATTACAATTATTGTATTTCCATGTAGGAATGTTAATAGTTCAACTTTGGTAAGTTCCTTATGATTTCTTTTCCCTGTTTACCTTCTCATGCTTCCCTTGCTTCTTGTATCTGAATGTCAAATTTTCTATTCAACTTTGGTTTTTTTCAGCAAGAATGCTTGAAAGTCCTCTATTCCACTGAATGACCATATTTTCCCTGAAACATGATACTCAGTTTTGCTGGGTAGGTGACTCTTGGTTTTAATCCCAGCTCCTTTGCCCTCTGGAATATCATATTCCAAGCCCTTCGATCCCTACTAGTCTTATTTTCACTACAACATCCATGACCAGTCTCTGAAGACCTCTAGTCTGAGGTGACCCCTTCAACTTTGGTATAGATCTGATGTTAGGAAGTTTTTGCTTTTTTATATTACATTTCTGCTAATGTAAATATGTTTTCAGAGTCTGCCCCTGAGGCCAAGCTGTTTAAATCTAATTCTTCTTCCACATGACAGGCCTTCAGATACTGGAAGGCAGTTAGGACACTTCAGTAGATCCTCATGGGCATCTTCTCCAGTATACTGTCTTGGGTGCCCTCTTCTGGACAGGACACATCTTGTCTATGTCCTCAAAAGCTATCGCATCTCCTTGCCTCAGTAGAGGCAACAAGCTTAGACTGGCCAGATTTCATGCTTTATCTTTGATAAAGCTATGCTGGCAGCTAGAATTGAACAGAATATTCCACATGTGGTCCAGCTAGAACAGTGTAGCAGAACCTTTCCTCTCTCAATTGACACCGACTCTGTCTGAAGCTTAGCATAGCATTGGCTTTTTGATTTGCTTTCATAGTGCTGATGGTTATTACACTTGTGTTCCACTGGAACCTCTATGTGTGTGTGTGTGTGTGTGTGTGTGAACTGATGCTTCTCCTTCATCTTATGTGACTCAGGCCATTGTATTATCTTGACAAAGTTATTTGTGTAAACTAATTCTTTTCACCCAACAGGTTAGCTATTCCTCTGCCACCTACAAATTTGATAAACATACCCTCTGTGTCTTGTTACAGAGTATTGACATTGAAAAATGTAAAGCCTAAGTCAGATAGCTGAGACAGTCTGATGGACGTCCCCCTTCCAAGCTCACGATCCATTAATGGCTACTCTTTGGGCTGGTTAGATCCACTAGACTGTACCATTCCATAGCCCACACCTCTCTATCTTGTCCCTAAAGATACTGTGAGAATTATTGTTAAATATTTTGCTGAAATCCAGCAATTCCAGTAAACTACAGCAATCCTCTGATCGACAAGTCTAATTACCTTCAGTAGAGGCAGTGAACTTTAGTGATCTTTGCTTCTCATTCTCAGTGCTTGCAAACTATCTCTTTAATAGAGTTTTAGAACACTTAGGAATAAATCAAGCTCCCAGTGTGGTTTTTGCGGACTCCAATCTCCTCTCTTTTTTGAAAACCAGGCACATTTGCTCTTGTCCCATTACACTCATTTCCAGCTTTCAAAACAGATGACAACTGGAAGACTGAGCTTAGATAAATTAAAAAATCATTTTGTCATGCAAATTTAGGGTGAGTTCTGGTGAATGAAACCCTAGGATGGATTAAAATGTTTTATGACTCAGCCCAGCACATCATAGAAAGGTTTGGGCAGATTAACAGCAGTTCACTCAGAGATGGAGTCCCAGGTTAGCTCCCTCGCCTCCAAAATTATGCCCCATCCTGGGGCAACTTGCCAACTGGTGTCCAGATAAGCAAATGTGAGTCCTGGTTGAAGGCATACTACCTCTGAGTGCCTGTGTTTTTATATATAAGGTGTTCAGATAAAGTGCCTGCTGGGGCAGCTGTCACATTGCTGCTGGAGTGATAGGGACAGGGAACGTGGCCCAGTAGCAAAAGGAGGGTTTCTAAAAATTAACCAGGAAGGCCAGCTCAGGATGAGAAAGTAGAATTGCAATTGTGCTGCATCAGCAAATTGTGGAAGAGTTTCAGCAGCCAGTTCTAAGGAGAACTTTGTGCAGTTAAGGTTTACTTTTTCTATCATTGTGTAACAGGTTTCAGGCCTTCCAGAATAGTGCCATAGTCTGCTGCCCATATATTTGTACTCTTCCCTAAAATAGAAAAAAAGAGAATTGCATAAGTAAATTTCTCAGAATCATTAGAAAGGGGATAGACTGCATATCAGACTACTACCAGAACAAGAGATAATTTTACAAGCAGATCAGCAGTAAACAGTTACCTAATCAAGGAACACCAATTTGAATTGCACACAGTTTTTCACCTAAGATGAGACCAGATAGAATGTGAATTTATATATCAGGAATCCAGGGAAACTGCATTTTAACCCAAGACCTCTTATACTATTCAGCTGAATTGCACATACTATTAAAGGTTCCCTTCCCTCTAAAAATAGGTATTGAGAACACCTACAACTAAGAATCTCCACTGGAAAAAGCAAGCTTCTTTGGAGACTGATATTCATAGCTCTCCAGAGACAACTTCCACGGGTAAATCCTTGGGGGGAAAAATTACAACTACGAATAGCAGTCAATAACAACGTTGGGTTAGCAAAACAGCTGTAAGGCTATCATATTCAGTTCAAAAACCTCAAAGAATTGACTTTGAGTAGAATGGCCAGAAGAAAAGAGATCATATTTGCACTGGGCCTTTTGCTGTGTCAATCAAGCACAAACTAGGACTGAATAAAGCCTAAGCATCCATTCAAACAAGGAAGAGTAAAAATAGGCTCCTGGAGGGCAGGAACAGTTTCATTTGTTTTGTATTCATGGTGAGTGGCACATAGTAGCTGCCTAATAAATACTAGTTTAGGTGGCGCAATGAGTAGAGCACCAGCCCTGGAGTCAGGAGGACCTGAGTCCAAATTTTACCTCAGACACTTAACACAAACTAGCTGTGTGACCTTGGGCAAGTCACTTAACCCCAATTGCCCTCCAAAAAGCAAAAAAAAAAAATAGTTGGACAAGTTTGTTATGGTCTAGAATGATCTCAAGCTCTAGAGGGATTACTTTAGGGGGGGATGAAGAAAAATTCCCCAATTGCAGTCCCCCCCAAGGGGAACCTTAATGTTAGAAGAGTTTGAACTTAATTACTAAATACCTCAGACCTGGGATAGGGTGAGAACATGGAAGAAATAAAGTAGTTCTTTTGACTAGTAACCTAAGGTCACAGCTGCTTGGGTGGGCAGGATGGATAGATAAAGGAACATGTGTGTACTCCATATCAAAAGTGTTGAACAGCATCTGACATTCTCCTGGAGTGAGTCCCCTGTCCAAGGTAAGACTAACCCATTCAATATCAGTCATTGAGCTACTTGTGCAGCCACCAACCTGCTCTCATGTAGTCTCTTAGCTTTCTTTTTTGTGTACAAAAATCGCTGTGTTAAACATCTACTGAAATCTGTTACCTGTACATCATTCATTTCACTTGTGGTTCAATTATTTCAGTTGTGTCTGAGTCTTTGTGACCTCTTTTTTGGGGTTTTCTTGGCAGACTTACTGAAGTTGTTTGCCATTTCCTTCTCCAGCTCATTTTACAGAGGAGGAAACTTAGACAAACAGGCCTAAATGACCTGCCCAGAGTCACACAGCTCACAAGTGTCAGCAGCTGGATTTGGACTCAGGCCTCCCTGACTGCAGGCCTGGCACTCTATCCACTGCACCACCTAGCTACCCACTGTAAAAAAAGGAATTTAAGTTAACCTGGTATGTCTTGGTCTTAATGAATCCATTCTGGTTCCTAATCATTACTGGCTTCATTTCTAAATGCTCATAAACCATTCTTTTAAAAATACATTCTAAAATTTGGCTGGAATCAAAGTCAAGCTCATTGGCCTACAAAGGGTCCTGCAAAGCATGACCCAACACCCAAATCTGACCTGTCACCTGTTTCTGTATAGCCTGCAAGTGAAGCATATTTTTGCATTTTTAAACAAAGTGGTTATAGTTCATTTACATTCTTGTAGTGATCTCATATGACGTTTCTTGGTTCTGGTTCACTTTGTATCAAGTCATGTAAGTCCATGCCTTTTTATTCATCATATCTGTTGTTTCTTAAAGCCCAGTAATATTCTAACTGTAATTTGTTTGGCTGTTCTCCAGTAGATGGACATCTCCCTTGTTTCCAGTTGTTTGTGAGTGAATAAACTGTCAACAGGCTTTATTAAGGGCTTAATATGTGCCAGGCACTCTGCTAACTGTTGGGGATTTTTATTTATTTTTAATTTTTTTTTTAGTTTGCTTTTTGGAGGAGGGAAAGCTGAGCAATTGGGGTTAAATGATTGCCCAAGGTCACACTGCTAGTAAGTGTTAAGTGTTAGAGGTCCTATTTGAACTCAGGTCCTCCTGACTCCAGGGCCTTCTAGCCACCCCGTGTTGGGAATTAAAAATGACACAAAAAAGTCCCTGCTTTCTGGGAGTGCACAGTCTAAATAGGAAGACAACACAAACACATCTATGTACAGACAAAATATCTGTAAATTGGAGCTAATCAACCTTAGTAAGGCACTAGCAATAAGGGGGACAGGAAAGCCTTTTAGAAGGTGGAATCTGAGCTGGGACTTCAAGGTAGGTAAGGGATTGAGTAGTTGGAGATGAAGAAAGAGAATTGTAGGCATGAGGAACATTTGGCTTTTAATATTTTGGTGTATATGGAGCCTTTTTATTAATGACTTCCTGGAGGTATATGATGGGGAGAGAGGCAGCATTTGCAAAAGTGGTAGTGGATTTCTGCCTTTATAGGAGAAGACAACAATTTTTAAAAATTGTATCTTAAAAGATAATTAGAAACAAATAGAAGAAAATATAAATCTTTAATAACTTTAAATACAAATGGATTAAATGACCTAATAAAATGAGAATGACAGATTAGATAAGAAAACAAAACCCCTGGGATCGGGGTTCCAGCCTCAGATACTTAACACCCACACAAAAAAAAGAATTTTCTGGGTAACCTTGGGCAAGTTACTTAACCCCAATTGCTTAAAAAAAAACAACCCAGGGGCGACTAGGTGACACAGTGAGTGGAGTGCCAGCCCTGGAGCCAGGAAGACCTGAGTTTGGATCCAGCCTCAGACACTTTGAACAGAGACAAAAACTAGCCGTGTGACCTTGGGCAAGTTACTTAACCCCAATTGCCCTCCAAAAAACAACAAAAAAAACCCAAATCTGTTGCTTATAAGAAACATCTAATAAAAAAAATACAGAATAAAAATGAGAAAACAGAACACAATTTTTTTTTGCTTTTTTTGGAGGGCATTTGGGGTTAAGTGACTTGCCTGAGGTCACACTGCTAGTTTTGTGTTAGAGGCCAAATTTGAACTCAGGTCCTCCTGACTCCAGGGCCGATGCTCTATTCATTGCGCAACCTAGCCACCCCGATTTTGGATAAATCTTAACAAAGATAAGCAGAAGTATATAAAATTGGAGAAACTACAGCTGAATAGATTTATGATATCTTCTAAATAGGAATGCTAAGAATATATGTATTTCTCAGTACCACATGGAACTTTTACAAAACTGACCCCATATTAGGTTACAGAAATATCTCAAGTCAACATAAAATGAGGAAGTAGTAAATACATCCTTTATAGATCATGTGTGCAACAGAAATCATTACCCAAATAATACTCAGAGGTTTCTCAAGGTAGGAAGCAGGAAAGAGTGGGCCACCCTCCTGAAAAATGGTCAGGGAGGAGAAGCAATTTACAAAAGGAAAGGGTGAAGTTACAAAGCCCTAACAAGGAATTTTCCCCACCCTCCTCCTTACCCTTTTCTTCCACTGGCTGGAAGTTAGGTGTACAATCTAAGCACCGGAATCTACCTCAAGTACCAGAACAAGGAAACAGTAGACCACCCAATGTACATTTGAGAAAGCACTGCTATACTTATTTGGCATATCTTTTGCTGAGGTAGCACTGGGGAGGGTCTCCATTGCTCTAAGTCCCAGATTCCTGCCAGGTCAGGTGACTTCTAAACTTAGGCCTAGTGGATGCTGAAGCCACTCTAAATGTGATTTTTCAGAATGGAGAAACTTCACTGCAAATTATCCCTCACAATCATAATGAAATAAAAATGAGGCAGTTAAGGAACATTAGCAAAAGGCAGAAACACAAATCAAGGCAATGATGAAATCCTAAATAATGAATGAGTCAAAGAACATATTCTAGAAAAAATGATTATGTGAAAGATAATGATATTGGTGAAACTGTAAACCAAAAGTTCTAGGTTGCAGCTATTGCATTCCTTAAGGGGAAAATTTTATCCCTAAAAACACATCACTAAGAAGTTAGAAAGTACACTAGACTTGGAGTTAGGAAGTCCTGAATCAAAATCTATCCTCAGGCACTTAGCAGTTGTGTGACCTGATGAAGTTATTTAACCTCTCTGTGCCTTAGTTTCCTCTTCTAGAAGTGGGAATAATAATAGCATCTATCTTGTGAGGATAAAGTGAGATATTTGTAAAGTTCTTTGCAAACCTTAAGGCACTATATAAATGCTAGTTATTAACAAAACAGAAGAGGCCTCACTAATGGACTGAATATGCCTTTTAAAAATTAGAAAGCCAACAATCCCAAGTGATGAGACATTAATGTGTTGAGCACAATTCCACCTTCCATTCCTCTAATTGATCTGTAAGCAGGAATTTCAGCACGACTCCACTCTTCCCTCCCCTAATTCCCCATCCCCTACTGGGTGTTCCCTATCTCCACCCTTTCTGGGTTCCCTGTACCTCAGCCTAGGAAAAACGGGAGCTCAGGAAAATTCAAATATACACTGACCAATCACTGATTGTAGTTTCAGCTTATGTAACCTGACTATCGTAATCTCTTTAAAAATCTGCCAATTCACTGTCTGATTTTGGTATGTGACCCCGGCAGTCCCACGGTAATAAAATCCACTTCTACTTTTAATCTCGGGGATCTTCTGTCTCGCTCCATTATACCCTACAAATGTTGGAGAAAAGGGCACTTGTGGTGAAGGAAGAGGTCCACAATCTTTGCCAGTCCTTTTCATTTGTAAAAGAGCTACTCTAGGTCTTCCCAAGTCTTATCTTTAGAAAGATAAGGCACAACTGAACCACTCCAAGTTAAATCAGTTGGAATGGAGGAGACTCTGTGGAAAAGATTTACCCTCTGTTATAAAGGAATATCAAAAGAAAAGCTGAATTTTTTTTTTTTGAGGGGAAAAGCAGGGCAATTGGGATTAAGTGACTTGCCCAAGGTCACACAGCTAGTAAATGTGTCAAGTGTCTGAAGCTAGATTCGAACTCAGGCCCTTCTGACTGCTGGGCCTCCGTTCTATTCACTGTGCCATCTAGCTGCCCTGAAAAACTGAATTTTTAAATGACATTGCTAATATAAGTGGGCTGATCTCTCAAAAGAAAAAAAAGTTACTGAATGGATTTGAAAGCAGAATCCAATCATATATTGTTTTCAGGAACCAACAGATCAATAAGCATTTATATACCAAGCACCTTGCTAGGTATAGTACTGTGTGTGCTCATATTTCCTCTGGAGAGTAAATTGTTAAATTTTCAATGTGACCATTTATATCTCAGAAATCAGCAAATTACCAATCAAGGCTTGAATGATAGTTTTATTAATTGTCTAGACTTAAGAAAGTGACGAAAACAAAAACCCACAAAAAAAGCATTGAAGAAAATGTTAATAAGATTTTTAAAAGTATGTTGCACACATTTTTTCCCCCTTAGACAGATGGTTGTTAAACATTTACCAAAAAATCCTTGGATACAGGTTCAATTAATGAGTTTACATTCTAATGGGAAAGACAAGTTGTAACACAGATAACACCAACTGCACCATGTATCAGGCAGGAGTCACAGGAGCTTTTGGCCTCCATCTTCTAGCAGGTTCACTCTTAATTTGGGCAGCCAGAAGGACGGAATCAGAAATATAATAAGGGGTTAATTGCTTTATTCTTCTCAATAGGGTTGCTGCTGATGGGCGCACTAACTTCCACAGCATCCCCTAATTACTATTCTCACAAGGGCAGGTGAGAATGGGAGTTCCAACTCCTACAATATCCACTAAGTCCGGATGAGGGTCAATCGAGACAGGCACAGCATGCCAGCTTGTGCATTCCCCCTAAACCTTGATGGGGGCCAGTCAGGGCAGACACAGCTTTAAATTCCCCTCAGTCTGTGCATTCCCCACTTACTGACCAGTGCTTACTTGATTTACAGAGGAGCACACAAAGAAGGCAATATGCAGTTTACATCAACTTTAGCAATAATCATGGTGATTCGGTTAAGCAGAACTGTTTATATTATCCATCCCTATATCTCACTGCACAAGCATGGTAAGATTGTTTATGATGTGAATTCCTGGGAACTAGTAGATTGTTTATGGCCATGGATCCTGGGAACTAGTATCTCAAAAAGAAAATAAACCCACCTTATATGCACAAGTAGATATGTAAATATGTAGGCATAAATATAAAATAAATAAGTACCAATATATACAAGGCAATTAAACACAGTGCAGTTTGGGAGGAAGGGTAATAGGGGTCAGGAAAGTTTTCAGGCAGAAAATGGTGCTTACACTTTTAAAGGAAGAGATGAACTCTAAGGCTGAAGTGAGAGGGCTTATGAGATGCAAAAACATGGAAACAGGCCAGTTTTTTTTTGTTTTTTTGCTTTTTGGAGGGCAATTTGTGTTAAGTGACTTGCCCAAGGTCACATGGCTAGTTAAGTGTCTGAGGCCTGAGACAGGCCAGTTTTGCTGACTTTCAGAGTGAAATTCAGAGAGAGGAGGTAATAATGTCCAATGAAGTTGTAAAGATAGGTTAGGGGCAGGTTGTGTAAGGCTTTACAAACTAAACAGAGGAGTTTATTTTTTACTTTAGAGGCATTAGACAGCATGCAGTTGACTTGATTAGTTTCATGATCAAGTCTCTAAGAAAAATTACTTTGCTGGCAGTTCATGGGATGGACTAGACTAGTGAGAGACTTGAGGCAGGGAATCCAATGAGGAGGTTGTTACAATTACCTACGTGACTCTGAACTACGTGGCCCTGAACTCAGGTGCTGAACTACACTAATTGGCATCTAATCAGTTGAACATCTGTTCAACAAAGAGAAGGGGTCAGATGTGACAGATGTTATGAAGGTTGAAACTGTAAGATCTGGGAACCCATTTGGGTATTTGGGATAAAGGAGAATGAAAAGTCCAGGATAATGCCAAAATTAGCAATCTGGGACACTGGAAGGATGATGGTGCCTTCCACAGAAATAGGAAAGTTTCGGGGAAGGGAAGGTTTTTGAAGAAAGGTATTGAGTTCTGTTTCTCACATGCTGACTTTAAGATATGTCTGGGACATCCAGTATGAAATGTTCAATAGGCAATTGGTTATGGGGGACTAAAGCTCAGTGGAAATATTAGGGCTTTATATCTGTGTGTTATCTGCTTACAGATAAACTAAAGACAACTGATGAGGTGACCAAGAGACAACCCCAATGGAGAAGGGAATTGAATCAGAATAGATAAAATGCTTGGGCAACACCACAGTTAGGGAGTGTGATATAGATGATTAGACAACCAAGGAGAGAGAGGAGTGGTCAGGAAGAGAACTAGTCAAGAATACTGTCATGAAAACCCAGAGAGTAGGGAGCATCCAGGAGGAAAGGGTGGTCCATTGTGTCAAAAGCAGCAGATAGGTCAAGCAGGATGAAGACTGAGAAAAGAACAACTGATTTGGCAATTAAGAGATCATTAGTGATTGGAATGAGTAGTTTGACACATGACGTTTAGAAGCCAGATTGCAAAGGGTTAAGGAGTGAGAGGAGGGGAAGTGGAGAGCAAATTGCAGATAGGTTTTTGAAGGAGTTTGATTGAGAAAGGTAAGGGAGAGAATATGATAATGCAGAATGATCTGTATAGATTCAAACCAAAAGACTGGTCTGAAACTGTAATGGTAATGGTAATTTGAAGATCTTCCCTGCCCCTTAATAAGTCTAAGGGAATTTGAAGACCTTACCTGCTTTGAAAATAAACTCTTCCCCCTAATAGGCTGAATATAATCACATGGAACCTGTGGTGGGAGAAGTTTGCTGAAGACAGGAGCAGAGCCCACAAAGCAGGGAGTCAGAGTGAGCTAGACTGGGAGGAGGAGAGAACACTTGGGGAGACAGATAGGCTTATGCGTAAATATTGGTCTTGTGTTGGTTTGTGGGAGGGTTAAAGGATGGTGTGGCTCTCTGTGTTGTTATGGCTTATTAACTTCTTTGCTACTATGATGGAATCAGCTTACTGAGTTTGGGATTTGGTTTTCTGGTGTCTGAATAAATGTTTTGCTTCTGTCTTCTATATGGAAAGTCTGTTATATTTTGCAATGGAGTACTATAGAGGTATATTTATAGTGATTGTAGGCGCTGTGAATATAGCATTGGCGCTACAGAAACTTACCATGCTACTGCTAACTTGTGAAATGCAGGAATGGCACAGATGATATCAGGCCAAGTTGAATTCAAATCAGGATACACTGAAGGAATAATCAAGGACAACAAAATATGCTAAAGAGTTCTGTTAAAAATGAGAGCACAGCAATTTTAAATATATACCCCTAACAATTTTGTAGTAAAATTTATAAAGAAAAAAAAATCCTCACAGTTTTGCAAGAAGAGGTAAGAAATCCCAAATATAAAAACATAATAATCCACCAAAAGATAAATATGAAATTACTGAGTTGAAAAAGAGTATCAGCCAAACTAGATCTAAGAGATAAAGATGCAGAACACTCAGTGGGAAAAGCAAATATATATATTGAACTTCAGGCACACATGGGACATGTATAAAAACTTATTACCTGCTGGGTCAAAAGAAAATACAGAGATATATGGAGGAGCAGAAATCTCATATTCTACATATATGGGCCATAATGAAATAAAGTCCATAGCAAATGATGATATCACAAGTAATGTCTAGGTCATCATGAACATCAAAAAGTTATTAAGCTCTAGGGAGGTGACAGTTTCATTGTACACTGCTTTTCTCAGTGCTCCTCTGGAGGATTATATTTAGCTCTAGCACTATGGTTTAAGGATGTTGTTAGGCTGGAAAGAGTCCAGAGAAGGACACCACACATCCATGCCTGCCCTTTCCATATGATTCATTTCCATGCCCTGCCATAAGTTTAACATAGGGGTCCATTTAGTAGGACCTTCTTTACTTTTTTTATTTTTAATAATTTTTTTTTACTTATGTCTTTTATTTTGATCATTGTGAGTTGGGAACTAAATATTCCTAAACAAAAGTAATTTAGAAAGAGGTTTATTAAGTCATCTAGTGGAGGGAAGAGCTGAAATAAATGGCTTGCTCCCCCGAACCTCTAAAAGTCGCATATTATATAGCATTCAAAGGAGCAAATTGGTAACTGATTGGCTAATACTTAATAAGTGTAAGTGTTCCAGATAAGGCATATAGATTAATTAATCTTTACATAGATTAGTTAAAATGCATTTCTTAGGAATACAGAAATTTACTGAAACTTTTAAACATTACTCTTTGGGTTCCCTAAAGTTTTCTGGGGTCAGTATGAACTGGAATCCTAAGTGAAACATTAAGCTAGTCTGACTCTAAGTAATATATGTTCAGTTCCTAGTTATGCAAGACTAGATTCAAACAATGAAGTAATAATCTTTCCTCCAACTCAGTACTTAATAATTTTGCCTAATAATCATTAATTGTCTTACGTACATCATAATTTTGAACCTTATTCCCTCCCCTTTCCTTCCTAGAGAGTCATCCAACATAACAGAATTTTTTAAATAAAAAAAGAGAAAACATCAGCATGGCTAATTAATACATCAAAAAGACATTAAAATATGTGCAATGTACCACATTTATAGGGCAGTTAGGTGGTACAGTGGATAGAGTACCGGACCTGGAATGAGAAATGTGGTTTCAGACACTTATAAGCTTTGTGACCCTAGGCAAGTAATTTTACCGTTTGCCTCAGTTTGCTCACCTGTAGAAGGAAATGGCAAACCACTCCAGTATCTTTTCCAAGAAAACCCGGTAGGGTTGTAATGGGAATGGGAATTTGAAGATCTTCCCTGCCCCTTAATAGATCTAGGGGGTAGTTTGAAGACCTTCCCTGCTGTGAAGATAAACTCTGCCCCCTGATAGGCTGAATGTGGTCATTTGCTAAGGAGAAGCAGAGCCCACAGGAAGCTGGTAGAGTTAGCCACACAGTAGGAGATATAGTTGGGGACAGAACAGGTCAGGCAAGGAGATTGGGAGTTTTCTGAGTAAATATTGACCTTGTGTTGGTTTGTGGGAAGGCTAAAGGATGGCATAGGTCTCAGCGTGTTATTATGGCTTCTGAATATCTTTGGTACTATGATATAATCGGCTTACTAGTTTGGGGATTCGGTTTTCTGGTGTCTAAATAAATCCTTCAGCACTATACTCTATCTGGAGAGTTTGGCATATCTTGCGGCATGTGATACTTATATTCAGGGTCTTTATAGTGGTAGTGGATGCTGTAAATATTTCATTGGTGCTACAAGGGTCCATGGGTCCACTTAAATTCAGAAACAACCGTGGGGAAAAAAAAAGGCCAGCAAAGTTCCCATTCCCAATCTGTATTTTAATTCTGGCTCCATAATAATAGCAATAGGCTACTACACAGAATTATAACAAGACTGAGATTCATACAGAAAGTAAGTAGGAAAGAGACTCAAGAAGAAAAAGTAAGGGGAAGGTGAGGAAAGAGCTGGTATTCTCTAATAACTCCCCTGCCCTCCACAGCTGGATGATGGCTACAGTGCCCAGACACATGAAACCCTGAATCCAAACCCAGCCTCAGACACTTACTGGTCTCTCATCCAGGGCAAATCATTTAATCTCTGCCTGAGTTTTCTCATCCGTAAAATGGGTATAACAGCCCGACAGGCCCGGGTTGTGGTGTAAATGAGATACTATTTCTTTAGAACGGGCTTTCTTGGCAAATTTTAAAACACTAGCTATTGTTATGGCAGGATTAATGGGAATAAAAGCTGCCTGGTACTGGGTGGGGGTGGGGTGTAGACAGAAAAAGAGAAAAAGGAACAGAAGAGCGAACCCGGGTAGCGAAGAAGTCGGTGCCAGAAGAACCCCTGCCCCCAGGGCCTGCAGAAAGCCGGGAGGCAGAGCGGGTTGGGTCCCTATAAAGAACCGGACGGACCTTTGCTCCCGCACCCACAGGGAGCCCCAGTTGGGCAGCGCGAGCGGGAGGGTCTGCTCTCGGGTGGCGGCCGAAGTCGAGGGTTCCACGGCCAGGAACGGCTGCCGCTCCTCCCGCTTCCTCCGAGCCAGGCCGACCCCGAGCAGCTCCCCCCCCATGACGTCACCGTCGCGGGACCAGCCCGATTTTCGGACTACAAACTCCATCCAGGGCATCCTAGGCTTCATGCCCACCGCCATCTTCCCAGTGGGCAAGGAGGTAAGGAGGCGGGAGGGTGAGGGGATGGGCCACCCTCTTCTAGGCCGAGGGACCAGGACTGGTTTAACACGCAGAGCTCCAGGAGGACAATTCCCTTAGAGGGAGAAGGGCTTGAGCATCTCCAGCTGGTGCCCACAGGATGTCATGGAAGCTTGTACGAGTTGTCGCTGGACTACGATTCCCTGAAGCCTCCGGGGCCTCGGGACGTCCAATTCCTCCGACTACGTTTCCCAGAAATCTGGGCGGTGCCATTCTCTGGGGAGCTGGAGCCAGCTTCCTTTCTGTGCTGGACTCTGAGCCTTGAGCTCCCTCTCTCAGGGAAGCGTTTGAGTAGTCGGCCTGGCTGCTGCGGGTCCCTGTAGTGTAGACCTACGCCCTCTTGTGTAGAGCCAGCCCGGGCCAGAGCATGGCTCCAGGTGGAGTCACGTGCCTCCCAAGCTCCTCTCCATAGCAACCGCTTGACAGCGGTCCATTTGTCTCCATCCCCCCTTGAAATGTAGTCCGGAAGTGCTGGTGAGAACCGGGTCTGGGCAGTGGAGGAGGGGCGGGGGTGGGATCCTCCCTGGAGTGAGCAATGACTCAACTACTTAAGAGTTCAAGGAAATCTGCAGACCCCAGGGTCAGTTTAGAGGCTTGTGATTTTGCCAGGTGTGTTTTTGCCTCTGAATGGTGGGTGCGGATATGGGTATGGAATAAGTCATAAGCATTTATATAGCGCCTACCATGTGCCACATTACAGGTGTTGTCTTTTTTGGTTGTCACACCCACTGTGGCGTGTAGGTGCTATTCTCACCCCCATTTTATAGTTGAGGAAACCGAGACAGACAGGTTCAGTAACTTGTCTGAGGCTGGATTTGAACTCGGGTCTTCCTGACTCCAGGCCCAGAGCTCTGTGCACTACAACAGCTAGTTTCCTGGGTAGTTACTGTCAGAGGCAGGATCTGAGCCCATGTGCTTTGTCTTGAAAGCCTGTGCTCTTTCTACTGTTTCAAATAAGGAATCTGGGTCCTTCTGGTTCAGTCACTCGTTTTGTGTCACCTTAGCAAGTGACCTTTACTGTTTGGGCCACGTTTTATCAAATGCTATTCCTCTTCTTAAAGCAGGGCTATTTTTGTCATGAATAATGTCAGGATTCTGACTCACTGTTATTTGTTTAGCACAGCAGAGAAAAGATCCAAAATTGCTTAGCAATTATTTGGTTAGCATATTTTAGTGTTACCTTTACTGTTTCTTCCTGTCACACTTGACAATGAATTGTCCTTCTAACTGTCTAACTTCTAACTTGTCTAAGTTCTTTTTTTTGCTTTTTTTGGAGAAGGGAAGGCAAGGAAATTAGGGTTAAGTAACTTGGACAGGGTCACACCCTGTCTGAGTGTCTGAGGTCATATTTGAACTCAGGTCCTCCTGATTCCAAGGCTGGTGCTCTATTTACTGTGCCACATAGCCACCCCTTATCTAAGTTCTTAAATGACATTTATCATTACTCTGTATTGACAATGGTTTCTCATCTTAGGGGTATCCTTGAAGAGCAGCTGAAGAAGAATTTCTTTGAGGCATAGACCCTTTTGGAGTGCCTATTAAAAAAAAAGCCAAACCAAACCAATACAATTTATATAACCTCCAATGGCTCTAGAATCCAGAGATGCTGCAGCACTGAATCCCCGAAATTCATCAGGGAAAGAGAGACTTCAAGTTATAAAGGTAGGGAAAGAAAAGGGTTACCTATGGGGCAAGAAAGGTAGCCAGAAGAACAGTCCTTCTACCCAGGAGATCTTCCGCCAGCGGTTCAGGCAGTTTGGCTACAGTGACACCCCTGGACCCCGAAAGGCTCTGAAAAAACTTCGGGAATTTTGCCATCAGTGGCTAAGACCAGAGATCCACACAAAGGAACAGATTCTAGAGCTGCTGGTTCTGGAACAGTTCCTGAACATTTTGCCAGAGAACCTACAGAACTGGGTGAGAGATAAGCATCTAGAGAGTGGAGAAGAGGTGGTAACTGTACTAGAAGATTTGGAGAGAGAGCTTGGTGCCCCAGGACGTCAGGTGGGAAAGAGACAGGTGTGATTATTGTGGAGAAATGGGGTTATGTTGTCTCCTCTGTTAGAATGTGAGCTCCTGGAGAGCAGGGACTGTTCTTTGTCTTTCTTTGTATCCCTGACATTTATCACAGTGCCTGGCACATAGCAGATACTTAACAAATGCTAGTTGAGGGACAGAGTTGAGATTGTAGGTGTGAATACACTCAGCAAAGGAGAGAAAGTGGCAAAACCTGAGGGCCAAGGTCAGGGCCTTTGGGGGAGCTGTCTTACTTCATGAGCAAGGTTATCAAACTCTAGCCTCTGCTTACTTTTGTAGGCCCAAGACGAACTATGGCTCAGACATTTTGAGATAAAGTGTTATTGTATTTAAAAATGTAAAAATTAATATTAGCTCCAAGTGCAGGCCATAGTCTGCCCAGCCCTGATCCAAAAGGTAGTGGAATAGTGGAAGGAAGACCAAAATCAAAGGAGAGAGAAGAGGATTGGCAAGTGTCTAGGAGCCCAAGTAGTGTAGGAGAAAAGGAGGAGGGAGAGGGGGAGCAGGTTACCAGTGTCAAATGCTGCAGAGAGGTCAAGGCTGACATATTAGAAGGTGGGTACTAGAGTGGAGAGTAGAGAAGCCAGAATAGTATGAAAGAGCAGGCAATGAGGAAGAAGAAAGAACGAATGTAGTTTCCAGAAATTTGACACTGAAGAGGAGGAAAGATGATGGAGTGGTCACTTGAAAGAGGTAGCAATGTCAGTAGAAAGTTTTTGTTTTTAGGATAAGGAAGGCTAAACATGTTTTATAGATGGGAGGAAGGAGCTTGCTGAGAGAAAGCGAGACTTTGTAATAACAGCTAGTATTTATAGATTGCTTGAAGTTTTGCAAAATGCTCTCTATTCACCTGCTGTATCTGACAACAGTCCTATGACCAGTGACTTTCCCAGGGTCAGAGACCTAGAGAAGTGTCTGATGTAGGATTCCTCCTCAGATCTTGTTGATTCCATTAGGGAAAGGATTATCTTGGGAACAAAATCCTGGAGATGTCAAGAGGGGGTCACAATGATAAGTGGAGTCAGTCTTAGCAAAGAGGAAGGTCAGCTGTTTCTTGGGCCAGGAGAGAAGAAAAGATGGGTGACATAGCCAGAGGTTTTGTGAGAAGTGAGAAGGAAGAGAGAAGTTGAAGAGGCTTAGGTCAGATGACTTCAGTCTTCTCAGGATAAGTAGGAAGTGAGGTCATCTCTGATTGGGGAAAAGGAAAGGAAGTGAAGTTGGGGACTGGCAAAAGTAGAAAAATGTGGGGAATGTGATGGGGGGTAAGTTGTAGTGAGAGACCCAGCCTGATGTTGGCAAGGTTGTTTTGGAGGTACTCCCCCACTGGGCATAGTTAGTGACTTTTTACTAGCCAAGTGTTATTCAGGGTTGGGGATGGGTCAGTATGGAAAGTGAAGTGGTTCCAATGACTCCTAATGTCAGTGAAATAGCTGACCCAAGCACCAGCCCTGGAGTCAGGAGGTCCTGAGTTCAAATTCGACCTCAGACAGTTAACACAAAAAACTATCCGTGTGACCTTGGGCAAGTCACTTATCCCTAATTGCCCCTCCAAAAAAGGGGGGAAAAAACAGAAATAGGTGACCTATTGATCTCAAGGCTGGGTAGAGCCAGAATAGCAGTGAAGATTAAGGGGACTAAATGAACATCATTGTGATTTTGGGGCAGAGAGTTATATTGTGATTAGAGAAGGAAATTTAAGAGTTTAAGTCTTTTGAGCTGGAGCAGTGCCCCATGTTGCCAAGGCCAATAAAATAGAGTGGGGATGAATGGGATTGAAGTTGAGAAGGTTTAGGATTCATAAAGTCAGAGTGTTAGAAATAGAAAAGGTCCTAGTTTCCCTTTTCACTTGTCCAAGTAACCTTAAATATTTCAGATCCCTTTATTTTACAGCATTCACATTCCCTGACAAGAACATGAAAATATATGAAAAATTAAATGACACATAAGCATTGAGTAACAGCATAAGAAAGACAATCTATGACACATGATTAATTCTCAGATAGGTGGGAATCTGAACTCCAGGGTGTTTCTGGAGTTATTACAAAGGGTTTGAAAATCTATATTCATATTATCAGTTTGGACTTTAGTCCTAGCAAATGCACCCAATGAATGGTGGAGGGGTCCATAAATTTTTTTCTATTAAAAAGGGGTTGTCATGCTTTGGAACCCCTGTAGAGACCATACATTTTCAAGCTCAGAGGACTATGAAATGTCACTTGGATTAGTCTGAGAGTGTGAAGACCTTGAACTGACTCTTACAGTAGAAACATACATAGTTATATTTATGTGTATACAAGTGTATACACACACACACTCATACACACACACCCATTTCAGGCAGAAGTAATAATGTGAACAAAGGTAGGAAGCCAGATACCAGCACAGAGTATTTAGAGGATCCTTGACTAGTTTGGGGTAGAGGATTCTTTATAGTTAGGTTATTGTTTAAGATAAGACCAGAAATA
Organism: Petaurus breviceps papuanus; assembly: GCF_028583685.1. Classification (NCBI taxonomy): domain Eukaryota; kingdom Metazoa; phylum Chordata; class Mammalia; order Diprotodontia; family Petauridae; genus Petaurus; species Petaurus breviceps. The sequence continues at coordinate 27,439,642 of NW_027185694.1, read as the reverse complement.
AACCAGCGTCTTCCATGAGAGGCTAAGGAGTTTGGACTTGATCAATAGCATTAGGGAGGAAGTGCAGGCTTTTTGAGCTTCAATGCAGTTCTGCTGATATTGGTGTCTTGTTTTAGTGAAGGGAGACTGGAGGCAGGGAGACCATTTTAGGAAGCCGCTTAGTTGTCCATTATTGAGCATTTCAAGTGTTGTAAGTGCTTTCTGTATTCCAGGGTGATGCTAGGTGACAGGGATAGGAAGGCAGATATGAGACAGTTCCTCTTCTAGGACTGAAGGGAATGACCAGAATCTGAATTAGGGTGGGGGCAGAGGAAATTAGAAAGGGAAAAAAATATTAGGAAGAAAAAACTAGAAGGACTTGGTGAATGACTAGATATAAGGAAAATCAGGGATGACTGAGATTTTTTAGCTGGTTGGTTTAATTGCCAATCTACATGAAAGCAAATGAGATCTTTGAAGGAGAGTGTAGAGAGAGAAGGAGTAGAGGGCAAAAGCTGAATCCTGGGATAAGCATATTTATAAGTATATAGAAAAGAACCCTAGAAGAACATAGAGTAGTCAGAAAGATAGGAGAACAAGAATTGTGTAAAGTTATGTAAGCCAAAGGAAGAAAGAGTTTTAGAAAGTTTTCAGGTAGTTTTCAGTACCAAATGTGGTAAAAGATCAAAGAAAATGAAGACTGAAAATAGAGTGTGAGGGAGGTTGGCAGAGCATGAAATGTGTTGAACTTAGAATCAGAAGGCCTGGGCTTGAATCCTGTCTCTTCTGCTTATTAGAGCAAGTCATGTATTAGAGCAAGACCACTGTCTGGTCCTCAGTTTCCTCATCTTGGAAAATGAAAAGTTTGGACTAGATGACTTTTAAGATTCCTTTCAGCTCTTATCTTCTATCACAGCCACAAGGGAGGTAAGCAGATTTCCTAGCTTTTGTTCAGGTATTCTGTATTCTAAATCCTCTCTAACAGACTGTACTTAGAGTTTATGCTTCAGAACAATTACTTTCCAGCAACATGATGTTTCATAATTTCTAAATTCTAAAGTTAAAGTCACATTATAGATATGGTATGGTCTGTGAATGGATTTATTATGTAATTTTTTGTTAACTAATTCTGGTAATCTCACAATTTATTTTTAATTGGTAAAAATGAATAACTTAATATATAAATATAATAAATAAATTTTATCCACAATTGTTTGATGTTTTCTTGTACATTCATCTTACTAAATACTAAATCATTCATTTTTCAAATAGCCATATGATAAAATTAACTCAAATGTCACAAGATTTCTCATTTTTCTGCTGCAACAAAAATTTCTATTGTTGTTAATTCTTTCATGTGCCAATTCAGCCTTTCTCCTGAAAGGATCAAACTTCTTAATAATGAAAAGGATCCTCCAGGGTTGTTTTATGGTCAATCTTGCTTTTTTTTTTTTTGAGGGGGGAGGGCAGGGCAATTGGGGTTAAGTTACTTGCCCAAGGTCACACAGCTAGTAAGTGTTAAGTGTCTGAGGCTGGATTTGAAGTCATGTCCTCTTGACTCCAGGGCCAGTCTCATATTCACTGCGCCCCCTTAGCCACCCCTATGGTTAATCTTAATACAGCCTTTTTAAAAATGACAAACAAAACTCTGGTTCTTTCTCCCTGTCCTGTGTCCCTGGGCTTCCTTCCTAAATCGATGTTTTTGTTTTCATGATGGTTCCTTTACAAGGCCAAACATTATCTCCTTATCTTTAGGTTGCATCAAGTACACAAAGAAAGTCAGGGGCCTGGGAGAAGATGGCACCCTTGAGAGCAGCACAGGATGCACTGAATGTCCAGCTTCAGTCTATGAATGCTCAGAACAAGTGTGAGTCTCCAGCTCCCCACTTCCTCCAAGAAAGAGGTGAGGAGCAAGGGAAGGAAAAAGGAAGAAGTGAAGAGAATGGGGGTTGGTTGTTAGTCAGTTAGAATAGCATCTGGCTCCTCAATTTCTTGCCTACAATAATTAAGGGGTAGTGTGATGTACAGGATTTGACATTAAAGGACATTGATTTGAGTGCTGGCTTTGCCAATTCCAGTTAGTGTGATTTTGGGCAATTCATGTAACTTGTCTGTGCCTTGGTTTTCTCTTCTGTAGGGTGAGGGGGTTGGACTAGATCACCTTTTTTTTTTTTGCTTTTTGGATGGGGGAGGGCAGGACAATTGGGGTTAAGTGACTTGCGCAAGGTCACATGGCTAGTAAGTGTTAAGTGTCTGAGGCTGGATTTGAACTCAGGTCCTCCTGATTTCAGGTCTGGTGCTCTATTCACTGCGCCACCTAGCCTCCCCAAATACTGGATCATCTTTCAAGTGCCTTCCCATTTTAAAAAAGATGATTCCATGAAAGAGTAGAGAAATTTTTATTTTTTTATTTTATTTTTTTTTTTAAGGCAATTGGGGTTAAGTAACTTGCTCAAGGTTACACATCCAGTTATTACTTCTGGGTGTGGTGCTGAGTATCTGAGCCCGGATTTTATCTAGGTCATCCCGACACTGGAGCCGGTGCTCTTACTCGCTGAGCCACCTGGCTGCCCCTAAGCAATTGGGGTTAAGTAACTTGCTCAAGGTTACACGGCCAGGTGTTTCTGGGTGGGTGCTAAGTGTCTGAGCCTGGGATTCGATCTCCAGGTCTTCTCAACACTGGAGCCGGTGCTCTTACTCGCTGTGCTACCTGGCCACCCGAGAAATTTTTATTTTAAAGACCAGTCATCTCAGGAATTATATTATTTTGAAAATTAGAAGGTCAGAATTGCACCATCTTTAACTTAAGAGAAGATAGGAGAAAATTAGGTTCCTGGTTCAATTATCCCCAGCAAATTGACTTTAGTGTTTTCATTGACAACATTACAAAGCTTTTATAGTACATTTGCTTTGTGCTTTGTTGACAGTAAGATAAGTTAACAAGCATTTACTAAAGTCCCTTCTATGTGTCATGTATTGTGCTAAGTATAGAGTATATAAAGAAAGGCCAAAAACAGTCCCTGCCCCTCAAGTAGCTTGCAGTCTGATGGGAAAGACAACATGCAAATAACTACACAAAGAAGATATATGTTGTGTGTCAATTGGGGATAATCAGCAGAAGGAAGTCACCAGCATAATGGGACTGAGAAAAGCTTCTTGTAGAGAATTTATCTGGGATTTGAAGGAAGGCAGGGAAATCAGGAGGCAGAGCTGGGGAGGGAGACTACATAGTCATGGGAGTCAGCCAATAAAAAGTACAAAGGGTGGGAAATTCATTGTTATGTTTGAGGAACAGCAAGGAGGCCAATGGCACTGGATCACCAGTATGTGTAGGGAGGTAAGATTTAAGAATACTGGAAAGAGAACATTGTACACAATAACTGCAGTAATGTTACACAGTCAGTTGTGAAAGACTTAACTGTTGTTGACTAATACAGTGATCTCTGACAATTCAGAAGATTCGTGATGAAAAATAGTGTGCAAATCCAGAGAATTAGTTAGAACTAATGAGCTCTGAGGGCCTATTGAAGAATAATTTTTTTCACTTTTTAAAATTTTTCTTGCTTTTTTTTCCAACATGGCTAATATGGAAATATATTTTGCATGACTTCAGCTTCACATGAATAATGGATACCATATTGCTTACCTTCTCAACTAGAGGGAGGGGTAGAATTGAGAGTTTTTAAAAATCAATTAAAAAATAAAAAACCAAAAATGAATTCTAGAAAGGTAGGAGGAGGCCAGGTTATGAAAGGTTTTTAAAGCCAGAGGAATGATTTTCATATTTTGTTCAGGAGGAGCCACTAGAGTTTATTGAATACAATATAGTGAAATAGACATATGTTTTAGGAAATTTTGAACAGTTGAATGGAAGACCAACTGGAATGAGGAGAGACTTGGGGCTGGGAGATCAACCATGAGAATTGCAATAGTCTAGGCATGAGCTGATGAGAACCTGTGCCAGGGTAATAGCAATGCTTAGATTGCAGTCTAATGGGAGAGATGGATGCACATAGTGGAGGTATTTTGAGGATGAAAAAGGACAGGACTTGATATGTCTTTTAATAAGGGAGGTGAGAGGGAGTGAGTTAAGGATGACCCCTAGGTTTTGAGCCAGGGAGAGGGGTACTTTGGGTAATAGTTGTGGGGACTAAATTTGTCTAACCTACTATAAAGGAGACTGAGACAGAGCTCTGAGCCACTGGCGCTTTATTAAAGGTCCCCTCAAATGAAGTGGACTTCGGATTTTCCTCATGATCTGAGATACCCTGTTCTTCCAGTGCCTTGTTTTTTTTTGTGGGATTGATACCTAAATATGGAAAAGAGGCATGATAAAGTACAGTCTCATTGGTTGACATATTTTACTCTTGAGGGCCAAAAATGACATATTAACAGAGGAGGCAGATTGGGTGAAGCATAAGACATCTCCACTAAGTAGTCATAAGATAGTCAACTGTTTGTATTGGACAAGAGAGAATGGTCCAGAGTTACAAAAATAAATTGGAGGATTTTCTATGTAATTTGAATTAGCTCCACCACACTGGACTTGATCACCATTACAAGGATACACAAGGGTGGAGGGCCTCTAGTTAGCTTCCTGTAATTAAGCAAGTGAATTTACAGTCTGTAGTTCATAGGTCTGAAGCTTGATATACAGAATTTATGCTCATACAGAATATATGCAGAAAATATACTTATAATCATTACCCCCATGGAATCATATCAAATTGATTGATACTGATTGGAATAGAGTAGTGGTCCAAATGAATTATTTCTCATGTAGTAATGAAGTTAGGTTGAAGGGAGGACTATAGGGGGAACGATAATGAGTTCAGTTTTGGACATTTTGAGTTTAAGATGAATATAAACATTTGGTTTGAGATGTCTCATAGGCAGTTGGAAATGAGATATGGAAAAGATATTAGGGCTGGCTAGGTAGATCTGAGAATCATTGGATTAGAGATGGTAAGTGAATATATGGGAATTGATTAGATCGCCGAGAGAAATAGTATAGAGGGAGAAGAGAAGAGGTTATATAAGTTAGTGATGACCTGGACAAATGTTCAGTGAAGGAGGAGTCTAAAAAGGAACAGTCAGGTAGGAGGAAAACCAGGAGACAGCATTATGAATAAAACCCAGAGAGGAGCATATCAAACCCTTCCTGCCTTTTTAATATTTATAATTTCTGTTATGCAATTGCATCTTTACCCTATAAAAAGCCATCTTGCTTTCTCTGAAGTTGCTGGTTCCTCTTTGAACTCAGCTATACCAATAAATACATACATACATACATACATACATACATACATACATACATACATACCTATACTTGAATTAGAAGTGGTCTGACTGAATTCTTTGGGACAGTTCCACCAAGAAATCTCAATAGATTTTGGCATCCTTGGATGAGCAGAGTCTAAACTGCCACAGTAGTAGGGGCTATAATCTGCCTGGTTTACCCATAAGTTTTGCATTTGTGCATAAGAAATTAGAGGCTGTGGTGTTTTTTCCCTCTTCTTTTGGCTTTTTGTTTCCTATGATATTCTGGGTATTTCTACTCCTTCCTAAATTATAGATAACCTCTCTTGTCTGTAATAAATAATAAGTAGTTTTCTTTCCCTTCCTTTTCCATGTAAAACTCTTTTTTAGATTTACAAGAAATCAGGCATTTTTGTTAGATAAGAATCCATCCTTGCTTATCTAGTAACAGCTTTTGAACCCCATGACCTAACAAGGATTGCAGAACTGAAAGGTTTTTATGGATGGGATGCCCCTCTATGTTCTCTTACTACTGATGTTCCCTTTTGCCCAACCCCACTGGCATGGCAAACGAGCATTGGTGAAGTGCTTACTATGTGCCAGGTACTGTGTTAAGGCCTGGGAAGACAAATACAAGGAAAAAGGAAAAAAAAACCTCCCTGTGTTCAAGAAGCTGACATTCTATGGGGTGAGGGGAGGAAGACAATACAAAAGAGTTGAGAGGGAGGCAAGTGACCTCTACTGAAGCATGGTGTCCACGTCAGGAAAGCCTTGGAGGAACTGACCAGTGAGAGAAGGAAGCTGGAGTGGTGGAGGGATGTTCCAGGGTTTAATGGCAGCTGAGGCATGATGGCAGAGTCCAAAGTCTAGAGCAGAGCCAAGAGAGGAGTAGGGTTGACTGGCCTGGGCCTCTCTATGGAGCCTCTATAATGGAGGCTCTAAGAGGAACTCATGAATGGAAGAATATTGGTGGACAGATATTCCAGGGTGAGAAGACTTCTGGGGTAGGAGTTGGAAGTTCCGGTACAGCACTAAGGGAAGATCCAGGCTATGATAGTGGTAAAGTATGGAAAGTTAGCATATGAAAAATGGTCCAGATCACTGGAATGGAATCTTCCATTATTCTTACCATCCATCTGTTCATTCCCTTTTCTTATATCATCCCCTCATATTTCCCACCCTTAATGAAAGCTCATTTTCCCCTAGTTTCAGTATTTTAGTACTAGTTTGGAAGGTTATTCCTGCTTGCCTCATCCATATTTCCACTCCTCTTTTAAAATACTTTGTTGAAAATCCTTTTTCCATCACATTCAGTTCCCAGTTCCTTCACTCCCAGCCCGCCCCTGTAACTTATACAGATGAGCAAGACACCTACATTGGCCTTGCTTGACGACATATGATTCATTACATGTCTATAATTTATCAGCCCTCTGCTGAGAGACATGTCATACCATCCTTCCTTCCTCTGACATCAAATCACTCCACTGCTCATAGTTTTGAAATCCTTGAACATTGTTTTCCTTTATGTAATAGTGATCATGTTAATTGTGCTCTGGAGTTTGCTTCATTCTTAATGAACTGTTATTCATAAAAAGCTTCTCAAAACAATAATATTTCATAATTTTCATATACCACAATTTGTTCACTCATTCCACAGGCACCCACTTCTTCCAAATTCTTTGTTATAATAAAAAGTGCTGTTATAAATATTTTGAATATGAAACTATTCTCTCTGTCTTTGGCTTCCTACATTCTCTGATTAGTCTCTTCATTCTTATTGTCATAGACTGGTTAATTTTTTTGTGCTACATTGTCCTCTCTGCCAGACATCTCTTGCCTGCCTCCATCACTTGGCACCTGTGTTTTCACTCTTGCTTCCTGTTATCATTTCCTCTAGATTGGGATACTGTTTGTGAAAACTCACTGAAACATGTATAGACTATATTGACATCTTACAAAGCATATAATTTACTTTTGACTAGTCTTTCTAAGAAGAAGTGGGACTTTATTGAAATGGTGATAGATTTCGAATCTGGATTTTAGTCCTACCTCCACAACCCATCCACTAACTGTGTGATGTTGATCAAGTCATTTAATCTCTCTTGGCCTCTGTAAAAGAGGAAGTTGGAATAGGTTGCCTGTAAAGAAACTTCCCACTCTAAATCTCTGATCTTATCACTTCTCTTATCCTTCCTTCCCTAATATGTAAAAATAGGATAATCATATTTTCTGCTTATTCAAAGAGTGGTTGTAATAACCAGAATGGGTAATGTATATAAAGGACTTGGAGATATGAGCCCTTGTTAATAGTCCTTTTAAGAAAGTTCCTTTCTTCCAGCACACATGACATTTGTATTTTCTGTTGATCATTTCAGATTTTGAGACAAGTACTAAGTGGTCCCTTTCAAAGCAGGAATTTTCTGAAGAAGTAGAATCACAGGAGAGGATATCCAGAAGATTCCCAGTGAATGTTTCCAAAGGAACCAAGATTGGAAAAGCCTGTGAATGTGAAGTCACTTTAGACAAGCAACAAGGAAGCAAAATGGAGAAAGTAGACAGATCCCTTTCCCAGGATGGAAATTTTGTGGTAGCAACCATCCCTTCTGAAAAAATTCCTTTAGGAAAGAATAACGATAAATATGAGTGTCAGAGTAGTTGCCATTTGAACTCAGATCTACTTATACATAGAGTAGAGAAACCCCACATATCTTCTACAAATGAGCAAAACTCCAGACAGAATTCATGTTCTAATGTACATCAAAATGATCAAACTGTCAGTAAACGTTACGAATGTAATGAATGTCAGAAGACCTATAAGCAGAAATCAGATCTTAGAAAACATCAGAGAATTCATATGGGAATAAAACCCCACAAATGTACTCATTGTGGAAAGGCATTCAGTCAAAGCTCTGATCTTAAGAAGCATCAAAGAATTCATACAGGAGAGAAGCCGTATTCCTGTGGTGAATGTGGGAGAGCCTTCACAGGGAGCTCAGACCTTATTCAGCATCAAAGAATTCACACTGGAAATAAGCCCTATCAATGTAGTGAATGTGGGGAAGCTTTTAGTAGGGGCTCACACCTTGTTCAGCATCGAAGAATTCATACTGGAGAAAAACCCTTTCATTGTGAGGAATGTGGGAAATCCTTCAGCAGGAACTCTTCCCTTATTCAACATCAGAGAATTCATACTGGAGAAAAACCCTTTGAGTGTAGTGAATGTGGAAAAGCCTTCAATCAAAGTTCAGCTCTTACTCAACATCAGAGAATTCATACTGGAGAGATGCCCTATGAATGTAAAGAATGTGGGAAAGTCTTCAGGCATAGGTCTGGCCTTATGACACATCAGAAACTTCACAACAGAGTTTAACCTTTTACAGATTTTGAATATGAGGAATCTTCAGGCAACTTTGCTGTTACTAAATCTCAGAAAATGCAGCCTGGGATCAAAGTCCCATAATGTGGTTGTGAGCTTATGAAGGGCAGAGCCTAGTTTTGTCATATTGTGTATGGCTGTCACCTGAGTTCCACGTGCCTATGAAACCTTTCTTAAGGTTTCTTTTGTGATTGACTAATCTTTGTTTTTATTTGTTATTTAATGTATTTGCTGTAACTTTTGTTAATAGTTATTTTCTAACAGGGAGGGTATATGATTTTTGCCACTTCAGAAAGGATGGAATTCATATCCCAGGAAAATGAAGATTGTACTTCAGGGGATCAGCACAGTTTTGGGTGGTTAGTGCCCCTTCTTCAGGCTATATAATGTAGGAAGCTTAGTCCTCTGAAATGAGTTAGGGACAACTTTTTAAGAACATCTAAGAAGACAGTCACTTACTGTAATGGCAAGCAAAATAGGATTTTTTGCTTTTTTTCTGGATTGAGTTAGCTAATCAAGTGCCTTTGAGCCCCCCCCCCCCACTTTAATTATATCAAGAGTCTTTGATTGGAAACAGTATACATTGTATTACCTTTAAAAGGCCTAAGGGAGTTTGAAGATCTCCCCAGCCCCTTAATAGGCTGAATGTAATCACATGAGAGCCCTGTGATGGGAGGAGCTTACAAAAAGGGTGGGACAGGAAGGATCAGATAAGAGGATGAGCAGAGCTGGAAGCATGCAGAACTGAGCAAATGTTTGTGATGTTGGCAGTCTATCTGTTGATCTGTTTTACTTTCTCAGACAGAAGTCCTGTCTGTTGATATGTGTTGATTTCTCAGACAGAAAGTGAATTGAGATGGATAGTACTGGAAATGTGTATAAATATTGTTGTAGCCCTGTTAAGATTTGTTTTCCTAGAGACGTAAACTAAAAAGCTTGGAGTGGAGCATTCTCTGTGAGCTGAAATGTGGAACCAGAGTGGAGAGCTCCCTATGTGTGAATCCTGGCAAGAGTTGGGAGTGTTCAGCCCATGGAGAAGTGGCCATCAGATTTGGAAGCTAAGATGAAAGAGGACTTTACTTTGGATACTCTGTATTGACTGAGGATATTGTAACTTACTGTGAACTAGGGATGGATGGTGTTTTATTTTCTGCTACCCCTTAAAGATGACTATAAGATATACTGAATATGTTTTATTTAAGACTATGTGACCACCTTAATAATAAGTTGTTATATTGTCATGAATGTTATGCTTTAGTTTATTGCTGAATAAATTGAGGGTTCATTTTACTATGCAATTAGACCCTTAAAGTTATTCATAGTAGCAGTCCTCAGGATATGTATGGGCTCGTGATTGGCTTTACATTGGCCTAGAGAACAGTAGAAAGGCATCTATTTATGGTTCACAGTGATTTTGACCTCTGTCTAGGAAGAAGAGACTGGATCTTGAGGCAGGTAGAAAAAGTGTTCAGCATAATAATAATCTTGATGTCAATTAATGATTACTACCACCATACCTCTTCTTCCCTTAGCTAGAAGTTATCTTGTAGCATGACCACTTAGGCCTTGAGGTCTCTGTCCAGAGAACCACACCCCTTATTCTATCTGGCTAATTGGGACATCTCACTTCTTTACTACATTCTCCAGGGAGAGAGTGGTTAAGGTACTTCCTGTTTTCTCTCAGGTTAGTGCTGAAAAAACCACAATTTAGAAAAGGAGTTAGTGACTCATTTCCTAGAATAGGTACCTAGTCTATGGATAGTAGGCCAGGGATGGGGAACCTGGGGACTCAGGGTCACAGTTAGCCTTCTAGGTCCTCAGATGTGGCCTTTTTAAAAAAAATTTTTTTTTGTCTTTATTAATTTGTTTACTTTTAGTTTACAAGATTCAGTTCCACATTCCCTTGAGTTTTAAATTTTCTCCCACTCTCTTCTCTTCTCCTCCTCTGCCCTCCCCCCTCCCCCGACATGGCAGCATGCAATCAAGTATAGGATCTGTAAATACTTTCACATTAAACATTAGTCAGGTTATAAAGAAGGATTGAAATGGATGCAATGAACAATGGGAAAGAGGAAACAAAACCAAACAAGAAAAAGAAAGAGAGCAGGTAGTTTGTTTCAGTCTGCATTCAAACTCTGTTCTTTCTAATTCTTTCTCTGAATTTAGATATCTCTTTCCATCATGAGTCTTTTGGAGTTGTCTTATAACCTTACATTGCTGAGAAGAGTTTAGTTTATCAAAGTTGGTTGTCACATATACGTTGTATCTGTAATTATGTACAAATTTCTCCTGTTTCTGTTCTTCTCACTCAGCATCAGTTTGTATAAGTCTCTCTAGGTAAATATGAAGTCTGTCTGCTCTTCATTTCTTATAGCACAATAGTATTCCATTACATTCATGTACCACAACTTGTTTAGCCATTCCTCAATTGATGGGTATCCCTTTAATTTATAATTCTTTGCCATCACGAAAAGAGCATCAAGAAATATTTTTGTACATACAGGTCTTCCTCCCACTTCTATGATCTCTTTGGGATACAACCCTAGCAGTGGTTTTACTGGGTCAAAGGGTATGCACTTATTTATAGCCCTTTGGGCATAGTTCCAGATTGCTCTCCAGAATGGTTGAATCAGTTCACAACTCCACCAACAATGCATTAGTGTTCCAATTTTTCCACATCCTCTCCAGCATTTGTCATTTTCTTGTTTTGTCATCTTAGCCAATCTGACAGGTGAGATGTGGTACCTCAGAGTTGTTTTGATTTGCATTTCTCTAATCAATAGTGATTTAGAGCATTTTTTCATATGCTTTTAGGTATCTTTAATTTTTACCTCTGAAAATTGCCTGTTCATATCCTTTGACCATTTATCAATTGGGGAATGACTTGTATTCTTATAGATGTCTCATTTCTCTGTATATTTTAGAAATGAGGCCTTTATCAGGCACTGGTTATAAAAATTCTTTCCCAATTTTCCACTTTCCTCTTAATCTTGGTTACATTGGCTTTGTTTATACAGAAATTTTTCAATTTAATGTAATCAAGATTTTCCATTTTGCATTTTATAATGCTCTCTAACTCTTGTTTGGTCATAAATTTTTCCCTTCTCCTTAAATCAGACAGGCAAACTATCCCTTGCTTTCCCAGATTACTTACAGTATCAGCCTTTATACCTAGAGTGTGCACCCATTTTGACTTGATTTTGGTATACGGTGTTATATAATGGTCTGTGCCCAGTTTCTACCATACTACTCAGGTGTGACCTTTTAAAACTGAGTCCACGTTTTATGGAACAAATCCTTTTATTAATGGGATGTGTTTTGTGAAGTTTGGATTCAGTTAAAGGGCTGCCCTTGAGGACCTAGAGGACCAAAGTGGTCTTGAGGTTGCAAGTTCCCAACCCCTGAGTCTTCTGGCCCCTGAGAAAGTGGAGAAGACTGTTCAGCTTCTTTGTCCTTGGAAGTCCCAGTTTTCCATGGTGCTCTAGGTTTGGCTTGAGTGACTTCCATGATTCTATAGACTTTTTCAACTGTAGTGTTGGAAAGAAATTTTACTTTGTACCTTTCTTTGATCAGTCAGTGCCCTGAAAGCTATTGCTATAGAGGAGTGTGTACATATGTGTGTTGTGTGAATATATATGTAGTGAGCATGTGTTTATCTTTGTTGGCCACCCAGTATTTTTTCCTTCATGTTCTCCTTTCCACAACCTTCCATAAAAGCTTACCCATATCCTTACTCTGAACAAGGTAGAAGAACTTTCCTTGGAATACACACACACACACACACACACTTTTTAAAACTTGAATTGTCTCCCAACACCAGAATATGTTGCTATTCTCCTATCCATTCTGCTTTATGCCACCGGTTAGGGGGATGTAGCCCTGGGAATTTGGAAGAAGGTGCATTGGTAGCCATATTAACAGAGCTTAGCTTGGACAAGCTATGCAGCTCAAGGACAGGGCACCAGCATGGATGTGATGGCAGCTCATCAGTCCTGAACTCTGGTGTGGAGAATGGATATGGAGCAAGCATCCCTTCAACTAACCTAGGGAAATGGCATCATAGCCATTATCGTTAGTACCTGTCTAGGATATGAGAATATCAAGCAGTGGGCCAAAATAAAAAGACTAAAATCCTAAAAGGGTTATGTCACTATAGAATTAGAAGGAAGCACCATGGTGTTTTGATGGTGGGATAGAGGGTTGGTGGCAGGTGGCATGTATAATGACTGTGAGGCATAGGATTGAGATGGGAAGGAAGGCAGTTTAATCCTAAAAACTATTCATCTAGCTCCTGGGCATAAAATGTTATGATACATATTTTGTTTTCATTTATTTTGTAAGTTTTTGATTCATTTTAAACTTAAATACAAAACAAGGAAAAAAAAGCATTTCCCTGTACACATCAGAACATAAGACAAGATTCCATTTTAAGAAAACCTATATAATAAATATTATATATTGTCTTCAAAAGTACCCAGCTTTTCTTTGCTTCCTTGTAGGTTTTCTTTTGTTTTCTGCTGTTTGTTTTTACTTTTTCCCCCTTCCTCCCCACCTCTACCCTACAGAAGGTTCCAATTCAACACAGATACACATATACATGCATACGTAGATATCTATAAACATACATAATTATATATAATATAAACAAACATACTAATACATATATATGTAAGACCGTATTATGCATATTTCCGCTTATTTCTTTCTCTGGAGGTGCATAGCATCTAACTTCGTAGGGCCAAGTCTTTCCATGTTTTTCCTAAATCAACTAGCTCGTTATTTTGTACATCACAGCAGTATTCCAACACAATCCCATCCTATCTGAGAGATTGTCCATCAAAGTATTTTCCCAATTTTCTGCATTCCACCTATTCTTGGCGACATTGGTTTTATTAATACAAAAATTTTTAAATTTAAAATAATAGAATTTATCCATTTTACTCTTCAACAATGCTCTCTCCTTTTAATATAGTTTAACGTCTGATATTGCTGAATCTCCTTCCTTTATATATATTTTTCCTGGTTTCTTTGAAATTCCTTATCATTTCTTATTCCAAATGAATTTTGTTACTTTTTTTCTAACTTGGTATGATAATTAGTTTTAGTGATTAAATTGGGATAGCACTGAATAAATAGATTAGGTAAAATTGTCATTTTTTATTATATTGGCTTTACCTACCCATGAACAATAAACATTACTCCAATATGATTACACATTTTAGATACTGGGTGAACCTGGACTGGTCAAGCCTCTCCAAAGTCATGTGATTTTTCTGTGAAGAGACTAGGTGAGACATGTGATAAGGACAGGACTTGAGATTGAAAGAAGCAAGGGACCTATAAATCTTAAAGTCAAAGAGTCACTGGGCCTAAGAGTTTGGCACCACATAAACTAATCTCACCTGCATTTGATCGTGAATTCTCACTACAATATCTGTGACAAGCCTCTGAAAACCTCTAGTCTGAGGAAACCCCTTCTACTTTGGTACATTGGTACATTCCTAACTGATGTTAGGAAGTTTTTACTGACATCAAAGGTAAATATGTTTGCAGAGTCTGCCTCTGAGGCCAAGCTGGTTAAATCTAATCCTTCCACATGACAGGTCTTCAGATATTGGAAGACAATTATCATGTTACTTCAATAGATCCTTATGGGCATCTTTTCCAGTCTCCAGTCTTCAGTCTTTGGGTGCCCTCTTCTGGACAGGCCACACATCTTGTCTATGTCCTTAAAAGATACTGTGTCTCCTTGTCTCTCAGTAGAGGTAATGAGGTTAGGCTGACCAGACTTCATTCTTTATCTTTGATAAAACTATGCTGGCAGCTAGAATTGAACAGAATATTCCAGATGTGGCCCAGCTAGAGCTGAGTGCAGCAGGACCTTTCCTCTCTTGATTGACGCTGATCCTGTCAGTGAAGCTTAGTATAGCATTGGCTTTTTTGACAGCAGTCAGTGCTGACTCTTACTGGACTTGTGGTCCACTGGAACCTCCAGATTTGTACGTGTGTGAAATGATGCTTTCCCTTCATCTTATTTGATTCAGGACATTATGTTATCTTGACAAAGGTCTTTTTGCAAACTAACTCTTGTCCCCCAACAGGTTAGCTATTCCTCTGCCATCTTGCTATATGTTCTTCGTTCTCAAAGAGGACCATGACATCAGGGAGGTGATGGCATGACCTGCAAGTGAATTGAATTTAAGTGAGGGAGGGCTGTGCAAAGTCACCAGCCTAACTTTCTCCTCCAGAGCCATCTGGGTCCACGGGCCAGAAATGAATCTGGATGACTGGAGATGGCCCACAATGCAGTGGGGGACTTTGGCCTTTGTAAGTTAAGGTCTTTAACAGATCTTAGTTTGACTGAGGCAGTGCCCATTCAGTGATTAAGTCTTTTTTTTTTTTTAAGCAATCGGGGTTAAGTAACTTGCTCAAGGTTACACGGCCAGGTGTTTCTGGGTGGGTGCTAAGTGTCTGAGCCCGGGATTCGATCTCCAGGTCTTCTCAACACAGGAGCCCTTGCTCTTACTTGCTATGCTACTTGGCCGCCCCAAGTGATTAAGTCTTAATAAAAATGAGGCAAAGAATGACCTCTTAAAAAATAAACAGATCAGCGAGGGGAAGACCCCCAGGGTTTCTGGCCAAAACTGAAACAATTGCTATTTCCATTCATTCTGGGCCAGTCAGGACCCAAACAGTAACCAAGTAGGGCTTGGTTTGGGACCAGAGCAATTTGAGGTTAAGGCTAGTCTTTAAAAGGAAAAACAAAAACAAAAAAGTTTCGTAGGCTAAAATTCACATTTCCTTTGGGCAGAGCACCAGCAGGTAAGTGTTTCATACCCTATGTGGAGAAAAAAGAAAGAAGGAAGGAAAGCAAGAATCTACATTGCCTGACTTTTTTACAATTGTTCCTTACTCAAAGAGGTAGCTGTTTGTCCTTCATTCTTGGAAGAGGACCATGAATACAGGGAGGTGATCCCCTGACATGTAGGTGAATTGGATTTAGCCAAGGGAGGGCTGTACAAAGTCACCAGCCTTACTTTCCTTACTTTCAACTCCAGAGCCATTAGGGGCCAGTGGTCAGATATGGCTCTGGACAACAGGAAATGGCCCAGGATGCAGTGGGAGACTTTGGCCTTTTTAAGGTAAGGTGTTTTCAAAGTCTTACTTTGAATGAGGCACCACTTATTCAATGAATAGGCCTCTTTTAAGAAGTGAGTCAAGGAATGGCCCCTATAATCAAAAAAAATTTTAAAATCTGCCATCTACAAATTTGCCAAACATCCTTTATGTCTTCTTACAAAGTATTGATAACAATGTTGAAGATTTTAAGGCCAAGGTCAGATAGCTGAGACAATCCAATGGATGTCCCCTTCCAAACCAATGATCCATTAATGGCTACTCTTTGAACTGGTCAGATCCACTTGATTATACCATTACAAAGCCCATACCTCTCCATTTTGTCCCTAAAGATAATGTGAGAACCATTGTTAAACTCTTTGCTCAAATCCAGCACTTCCAGTAAACTTCATCTACAGCATTCCCCTCTCTGATCTACAAGTCTAGCTACCTTCAAAAGAGCCAGTGAACTTAGGTTGCCAAGATTTCATCCTTTATTCTTGATAAAAGCTATTAGGCTTTTAGTGATGTTTGCTTCTCATTCTCAGTGCTTGCAAACTATCTCTTTAATAGAGTTTTAGAACACTGTTAGGAATAGATTAAGCTCCCAATGTGTTTTGTTGCAGACTCCAATCTACTCTCTTTTTTGAAAATCAGGTACATTTGCTATTTTCTTGTCCCATGACACTCATTTCCAACTTTAGAAACATGACAACTGGAAGACTGAGCTTAGATAATTAAAAAAAGCTTTATTGTCATGCAAATTTAGGGTGAGTTCTGGTGAATGAAAGCCTAGAATGGATTAAAATATTTTATGACTCTGCCCAGCACATCATAGAAAGGTTTGGGCAGATTAACAGCAAGGCACTCAGAGATGGAGTCCCAGGTTAGCTCCCTCACCTCCAAAATTATGACCCGTCCTGGGGCAACTTCTCAACTGGTGACCAGATAAACAAATGTGGGTCCAGGTCAAAGGCATACTATGCCTGGGTTTATATAAGGTGTTCAGATAAAGTGCCTGCTGGGGCAGCTGTCACATTGCTGCTGGAGTGATAGGGTCAGGGGACATGGACCAGTAGCAAAAGTAGGGTTTCTAAAAATTAACCAGAAAGGCCAGCTCAGGGTGAGAAAGGTAAAATTGCAACTGTGCTGCATCAGCAAGTTTGTGGAAGGGTTTCAGCAGCCATTTCTAAGGAGAACTTTGTGCAGTTAAAGTTTACTTTTACTAGCATTGTGTAATAGGTTTCAGGCTTTTGAGAATAGTGCCATAGTCTGCCCATTTAGCTGAACTCTCCAAAAAGAAAAAAAAAAAAAGGAATTGCATAAGCAAATTTCTCAGAATCATTAGAAAGGGGATAGACTGCATATCAGACTACTACCAGGACAAGAGATGATTTTACAAGCAGATCAGCAGTAAACAGCTACCTATCAAGGAACAATAATTTGAATTGCAGTTTTTCACCCAAGATGAGACCAGAGTTTGAATTTATATATCACAAATTAAGGGAAACTGCATTTTAACCCAAGATCTCTTATACTATTCGGTTAAATTGCACATACTATTAAAGGTTCCCTTCCCTCTAAAAATAGGTATTCAGAACACCTACAACTAAGAATCTCCACTGGAAAAAAGCAAGCTTCCTTTGAGACTTTGATATTCAAAGCTTCCCAGAAACAACTTCTACAAGTAAATCCTAGAAGAAAAAAATTACAACTATGAATAACAGACAATAACAATGTAAATTCTGTGTTGGGTTAGAAAAACAGCTGTAAGGCTATCATATCCAGTTCAAATATCTCAAAGAAATGACCTTGAATAGAATGGCCAGAAGAAAAGAGATCAGATTTGCCCTAGACTATTTGCTGTGTCAGTCAGCACAAACCAGGACTGAATAAAGCCTAAGCATCCATTCAAACAAGGAAGAGTAAAAATAGGCTCCTGGAGGGCAGGAACAGTTTCATTTGTTTTGTGTTCATGGTGAGTGGCACATAGTAGGTGCCTAATAAATACTAGTCGGACAGGTTTGTTATGGTCTAGAATGATCTCAAGCTCTGGAGGGATTACTTTAGGAGGGGATGAAGAAAAATTCCCTAGTAGCAGTCCCCCCCAAGGGGAACCTTAATGTTAGAACACTTTGGACTTAATTACTAAATACCTCAGACCTGGGATAGGGTGAGAACATGGAAGTAGTGAAGTAGTTTTTTGACTAGTAACCTAAGGTCACAGCTGCTTGGGTGGGCAGGATGGATAGATAAAGGAATATGTGTGTACTCCATATCAAAAGTGTTGAACAGCATCTGACATTCTCCTGGAGTGAGTCCCCTGTCCAAGGTAAGACTAACCCATTCATTATCAGTCATTGGCTCAGGTTTTTCAGCTACTCGTGCAGCCACCAACCTGCTCTCATGTAGTCTCTTAGCTTTCTTTTTGCGTACAAAAATCGCTTTGTTAGACATTTACTGAAATCTGTGTTACGTGTACATCATTTACTTAACTTGTTGTGGTTCAATTATTTCAGTTGTGTCTGACTCTTTGTGACCTCTTTTTTTGGGTTTTCTTGGCAGAGTTACTGAGGTTGTTTGCCATTTCCTTCTCCAGCTCATTTTACAGATGAGGAAACTAAGGCAAACAGGCCTAAATGCCCAGAGTCACACAGCTCTTAAGTGTCTGAGGCTGTATTTAGACTCCACCTATCTGTCCATTGTTAAAAAAGGAATTTAGGTTAGTCTGGTATGTCTTGTTCTTAATGAAGCTATTCTGGCTCCTAGTTATTACTGCCTTCATTTAAAAAAATCTATTAATTTACTTTTAGTTCACAACATTTAATTCCACAATCCCTTGAGTTCCAAATTTTTTCACTCTCCCTCTCCTCCCCCCTCTCTCCCCATGGTGGCATGCTATCCAATATAGGATCTACAAATACCTCCAAATTAAACATTATTCAAGTTGTGAAGAAGGATTATAACCAATGGAGTGAACAACGAGAAAGAAGAAACAAATCAAAACAAAAAAAGAGAGAGCAGGCAGTTTGTTTCAATCTGCATCCAGACTCTGTAGTTCTTTCTCTGGATGTGGATATCCCTTTCCATCATGAGTCTTTTTGGAGTTGTCTTATAACCTTGCATTGCTGAGAGGAGCCCAGTCTATCAGAGTTAGTTGTCACACATACGATGTGAATGTAATTGTGTACAAAGTTCTCCTGGCTCTGCTCTCCTCACTCAGCATCAGTTTATATAAGTCTCTCCAGGTTATTATGAAGTCTGTCTGCTCCTCATTTCTTATAACACAATAGTATTCCATTACGTTCATATACCACAACTTGTTCAGCCATTCTCCAATTAACATTGTCTTCATTTCTTAAATGCTTATAACCTATTCTTTTAAAAAATTTATTCCAGTCGGCTAGGTGGCACAGTGAATAGAGCACCAGCCCTGGAGTCAGGAGGAGCTAAGTTCCAACCTGGCCCCAGACACTTAATACTTACTAGCCGTGTGACCTTGGGCAAGTCACTTAACCCCAAATTGCTCTGTCTTCTCCCCTCCAAAAAGCAAAAAAAAAAAAATATTCCAGAATTTGGCTGGAATCAAATTCAAACTCATTGGTCTAGGCAATGTTCAAGAAACTATGGCCCAAGGACCAAATCTGGCCTGCCTCCAGTTTTTGTATAACCTTCAAGCTAAGCATATTTTGCATTTTAAAGTCATTATAGTTCTTTTCATTTATATTCTTGTAGTCATCATTTATGGTGTTTCCTGGTTCAGGTTCACTTTATGTCAAATCATGTAAGTCCATGCCTTTGTATTCATCATATCTGTTGTTTCTTAAAGCACAGTAATATTCTAGAATGTTCCTGTACTATAATTTGTTTGGATATTCCCTAAAAGATGGACATCTCCCTTGTTTCCAATTGTTTGTGAGTCAGTAGTCAATTGGCATTTATTAAGGGCTTAATATGTGCCAGGCATTCTGCTAAGTGTTGGGAATAAAAAAAATGACACCAAAAAGTCCCTGCTCTCAAGGAGTACACAGTCTAAATAGAGAGATAACATGAACACATCTATGTACAGATTAACTATATGGGATAAACTGGAGCTAATCAACTGAGGTAAGGCACTAGCACTAAGGGGATGGGGAAAGGCTTCTTTTAGGAGGTGAGATTTAAGCTGGGATTTCATGAGCTCAGGAAGCAAGTAGTTGGAGATGAAGAAAAGAATTGAAGGCATGAGGAATATTTTACTATTTTGGATCCTTTTTATTAATGACTTACTTGGGGGCATATGTGAACATATACCTCTGGATAAAAGGGTATGGACAGTTTAGCCACTTTAATTGCATAATTCCCAATTGCTTTCCAGAGTGGTTATACTAATCCACAGCTGCACCAACCATGCATTATTTCCATGAGCCCTCCCAACATTAACTGTTTCGTATTTTGCCATTTTTGCCAATTTGCCTGATTTGAGGTGAATCTTCAGGGTCATTTTGATTCATATTTCTCTTAAGTGATTTGGAGCATTCATCCACATGGTTAACAGTTTTCTTTTCTTTTTGGAGGGGGGAAGGCAGGGCAATTGGGGTTAAGTGACTTACCCAAGGTCACATGGCTAGTAAGTGTTAAGTGTCTGTAGCAGCAAGCACCCCAAGCGTCCTCAGGGTTTGCCGCCACCACAGGTTCTTGGATCTGCTTTGTTAAAGGAAAGCAACTCAAAATGGGTTAACAAGCTTACTTTAATCAGTCAGACATATATCGTTTACCTTGTTCAGGGGAAAAAGGTCAGCACCCCGAACTTCAAAGCATACAGGCAGAATTATCAAGACAGAAACAGATCAAGTAGACAGATTTCCAAACTGTCCAGCCATTACATCCATACCTAGTCAACATCTGGGTTTCCACATCTGGGTTTTTCAAAGCCGGGGGACTCTCAACAACGGCTTCCCAGAATTCAGATCAAATCACAGAACACTTCTCAAAGTGAGTCCCAAAACAAAGCTACACATCAGGGCTCATATAGCCTTCTCCTGGCTCAGAGAATGTAACAAACTTTTGGACCCACTGGCCAATCAAAAAAGTATCTACTGAAAAACAAGCCTCCCACCCCAGGCTTCAGGTGCACTTTAGCCTAGGGGCAGGGAAGATCTTCCAAATTTGCATTCCCATTACAGTGTCCAAGGCCAAATTTGAACTCATGTCCTCCTGACTCCAGGGCAGTGCTCTAATTCACTGCGCCACCTAGCCGCCCTGGTTAACAATTTTTTTTTTAAAGTAATAGGGGTTAAGTAACTTGCTCAAGGTTACACGGCCAGTTATTTCTGGGTGTGGTGCTGAGTATCTGAGCCCGGATTTGATCCAGGTCATCCCGACACTGGAGCCAGTGCTCTTACTTGCTGAGCTACCTGGCCGCCCCTAAGCAATTGGTGTTAAGTAACTTGCTCAAGGTTACATGGCCAGGTGTTTCTGGGTGGGTGCTAAGTGTCTGAGCCCGGGATTCGATCTCCAGGTCTTCTCAACATTGGAGCCGGTGCTCTTACTAGCTGTGCTACCTGGCCGCCCCTGGTTAACAATTTTCAATCTTGTTTTGATGACTATTCTTATCCTTGGATCACTTTTCTCAGTTGTTCTCAAACTTGTTGGTCTCATTTAAATGCTTGAACATTATTGAGGACCCCTAATGAGCTTTCACTTGATGTGGATTTTATGTATTATCATTATATTAGAAATTAAAAGATCTTAGCATTATTATGAAAATAGTTTTGATCTTGCAAATCCCCTGACAGGGTCTCACACTGTGAGAACTGCTAACTTATCCAGTGGGGAATAACTTTTGATCTTATATCTTCTGTTGGTTGGCTTTATAATTTGGTTACCCAAGCCTTATTTGAGAAATTTGATACAAATAGTTTTTCCCAGTTGACTTCTTACTTTCATTAATTATGTCTGTAATGAACTAATTTTTTTTAATTGATAGAGCAAATCAAAAAGGTCTGGAAATCACTGGTACTACCATGGGGTAGGAAACCTGTGGCCTTCAGGCCACATGTGGCTCTCTAGGTTCTCAAGTTTGGCTCTTGATGGAATCCAAACTTCCCTAAGGGGATTTGTTCTGTGAAGTTTGGATTCCATCAAGGGCCGCACTTGAGGACCTAGAGAGCCACATGTGGCCTCAAGGCTGTAGGTTCCCCACCCCTGTTTAAAATTGTAATAACATTCTGACCAGGCTCCTTTCCAGTCTCTTCCCTTTTTCGTTTGTTCTTTATACAGCTGTGAAAGTAATCATTTTCAGGTATAGATCTGATTATGCCACACCCTACTTAAACAAAACAAACTAGTTGGTAGGATAAAATACAGTCTTCTTGGTCTTCTGCAGTTTTTCTTTACTTTGTCTAAAAGAGAAGTAGGTCATACTAGCCAATGAGGGTCTATTCCAGAAAGTATGTACAATATGCTCTATATAGTACCAATCCTCTAGGACTCTGATTCCAGGGATGAATAATGGATGGGTTTTGCCTCTCTGAAACAGAGGGTTTGCAGATAACCTGTGACTATTTCTTGTTAGTTTACTATATGGTAACAAAATGCTTTTTTAACTGACTGCTAAGACAGAACTTGAATGTTTATACAAAAGGCTCCCAACAAACGCATTTTTCCTCTGGTGGTAAATGGGACAAGAATTGTGATCTCCCTTTGGATGGGGAGAGAGGCAGCACTTGCAAAAATGGTAGTGGCTTGCTGCCTTTACAGGAGAAGACAATAATAACCAAAAAAAAATCCTAGTCTAAAAAAATATTAGAAACAAATGGAAGAAAATATAAATGTTTATAACTTTAAATGCAAATGGATTAAATAATCTGATAAAAGGGACAGCTAGGTGGTGCAGTGAATAGAGCACCAGCCCTGGAGTCAGGAGGACCTGAGTTCAAATCCAGCCCCAAACACTTGACACCCTTATTAGCTGTGTGACTTTGGGCAAGTCACTTAACCCTGATTGCCCTCCCCCCCAAAAAAAAAATTTAAAAAAATCTAATAAACTGAGAATGACAGATTGGATAAGAAAACAAAACCCCAAAATCTGTTATTTATAAGAAACATCTAAAAAATAAAGGTACAAAATAAAAATTAGAGGAAAATAGAACAAAATTTATTAAGGATCAGGTTACTTCAAGAAATCAGGAGCTGTAATTATGCTATTTGATAAACCAAAAACAAAATTTATGTCACAAAAAGAGAAAAATAAGGGGGCGGCTAGGTGGAGCACTGAATAGAGCACCAGCCCTGGAGTCAGGAGGACCTGAGTTCAAATCTGGCCTCAGACACTTGACACTTACTAGCTATGTGACCTTGGGCAAGTCACTTAACCTCAATTGCCCTCCAAAAAGCAAAAACAAAACAAAGATTAATAAAATAATAAGATTAATAAAATTGAAATTAAGAAAACTACTGAATTAATAAATAAAACCAGGAGCTGGTTTTATGGAAAAAAAAAAACAACAACAATAAAATTGGTAGACTTTTAGCCAATATGATAAAAAAAAAGAAAGAAGAAAACCAAATTATGAGTAACAAAAATGAAAAGGGTGAATCTACCTACAATGAAGAGGAAATTAAAACAATAATTAGGAATTATTTTGCCAAATTATATGCACACAAATTTGATAATCTTAGTGAAAAGGATGAATATTTACAAAAATATAAGCTGCCCAGATTAAATGAAAAGGAAGTAAATTACTTAAATAATCCCATCTCAGAAAAAAAATTGAACAAGCTATCAGTGAACTCCCTAGGAAAAAAATCTCCAGGGCCAGATAGATTTACTAGCGAATTCTATCAAACACTTAAAGAACAATTGATTCCAATACTCTACAAACTATTTGGGAAAATTAGTGAAGAAAGAGTACTACCAAATTCTTTTTATGACACAAATATGGTACTGATACCTAAATCAGGAGATAAAATGGAAAAAGAAAATTATACACCAATTTCCCTCATGAATATAATATAGATGCAAAAACTTTAGATAAAATATTAGCAAAAAGACTATAGCAACTTATCACAAGAATAATACACTTTGATCAGGTAGGATTTATTCCAGGAATGCAAATATGGTTTAATATTAGGAAAACCATCAGTGTAATTGAGCATATCAACAATAAAACTAGCAGAAACCACATGATTATATCAATAGATGCAGAAAAGGCTTTTGACAAAGTAAAATATCCATTCCTATTAAAAACACTAGAATGTATAGGAATAAATGGAGCCTTCCTTAAAATAATAAATAGCATCTTTTTAAAGCCATCAGCAAGTATTATATGTAATGGGGAGAATCTAGAAGCATTTCCAGTAAGATCGGGGGGGGGGAAACAAGGGTGTCTACTATCACCCCTCTTATTCAATCTGGTACTAGAAATGTTAGCAGTAGCAATTAGAGAAGAAAAAGAATTCAAAGGAATCAAATTAGGCAAAGAAGAGACCAAGTTATCACTCTTTGCGGATGATATGATGATATACTTTGAGAATCCTAAAGACTTAAGTAAAAAACTACTTAAGAGAATAAATACATTTGGCAAAGTTGCAGGATATAAAATAAACTCACATAAATCCTCGGCATTCCCATATATTTCTAATGAAATCCAACAGCAAGAGATAGAAAGAGAAATCCCATTTAAAGTTACTGTACAAATATTTTATATTCCCAAATATAAAATATTTGGGAATCTACCTGCCAAAACAAACCCAGGACCTATATGACCACCACTACAAAACATTTCTCACACAAATAAAGTCAGATCTAACTAATTGGAAAAATATCAATTGCTCATGGCTGGGTGGAGCTAATATAATAAAAATGACAATTTTACCTAAATTAAATTACATATTTAGTGCCATACCAATCAATTTACCAAAAAGTTACTTTGTAGAGCTAGAAAAAATAGTAACAAAATTCATTTAGAAGAACAAAAGGTCCAGAATATCAAGGGAATTAATGAAAAGAAATGCTAGGGAAGGTGGCCTAGCTATACCAGATTTTAATCTGTATTATAAAGCAGCAGTCATCAAAACTCCTTGGTAGGGCTGAGGAATAAAGCAGTGGATCAATGGAATAGATTGGGTACACAAGACTCAGCTGTCAATGACCATAATAATCTACTCTTTGATAAACCCAAAGATCCCAGGTTTTGGGATAAGAACTCACTATTTGACAAAAATTTCTGGGAAAACTGGAATATAGTATGGCAGAAGAAACTGGGCATAGACCATTATCTAACACTGCATACTAAAATTAAGTCTAAAAGGGTGCACGTGATACTGTAAGAAATCTGGGAAAGCAAGGAATAGTTTACCTGTTAGATTTATGGAGAGGGGAAGACTTTATGACCAAAAAAGAATTAGAGAGCATTATGAAATGCAAAATGGATAACTTTGATTACATGAAACTGAAAAGATTCTGTACAAACAAAGCCAATGTAACCAGGATTAAGAGGGAAGTGGGAAACTGGGAAAGAATTTTTACAATGAATGTCTCTAATAAAGGCCTCATTTCTAAAATATACAGAGAACTGAGTCAAATCTATAAGAATACAAGTCATTCCCCAATTGATAAATGGTCAAAAGATATGAACAGGCAGTTCTCAGAGGAAGAAATTAAAGATATCTACAAGCATATGAAAAAAATGATCTAAATCACTATTGATTAGAGAAATGCAAATCAAAACAACTTTGAGGTACCACATCTTACCTGTCAGATTGGCTAAGATGATAAAATAGGAAAATGATAAATGCTGGAGAGGATGTGGAAAAATTGGAACAGTGATACATTGCTGGTGGAGTTGTGAACTGACCCAACTATTCTGGAGAACAATCTGGAACTATGCCCAAAGGGCTATAAGTAATTTCGTATCCTTTGATGCAGCAATACCACTTCTAGGGTTGTATCTCAAAGAGATCATAGAAGTGAAAGACCCATATATACAAAAATATTTATAGTATTTTTTTGTGGTGACAAAGAATTGGACATTAAGGGGATGCCCATAAATTGGGGAATAGCTAAACAAGTTATGGTATATGAATGTAATGGAATACTATTGCACCATAAGAAATGAAGAGCAAATGGACTACATATCTACCTGGAGAGGCTTATACAAACTGATGCTGAGTGAGAAGAGCAGAACCAGGAAAAATTGGGAAGAGAAATGAGAACGATGCAAGAAAATTACGAAATGAGAGTCAACAGCCTGACTGAGGAAAATAACACCTTAAAAAACAGACTAACTCAAATGGCAAAAGAGGCTCAAAAAGGCAATGAAGAGAAGAATGCCTTAAAAAGCTTAATTTGCCAGATGGAAAAAGAATCTCAAAAGCTCACTGAGGAGAATCATTGCTTCAGAATTAGATTGGGGAAATGGAAGCTAAAGACTTTATGAGAAATCAAGATGATGTTAAACAGATCCAAACAAATGAAAGAATAGAAGGCATTGTGAAATGTCTCATGGGAAAAACCACTGACCTGGAAAATAGATTCAGGAGAGATAATTTAAAAATTATTGGGCTACCTGAAAGCCATGATCAAAGTAAGAACCTAGAAATCATCCTCCAGGAAGTTCTCAAAGAAAACTGCCCTGATGTTTGTATCAGCAATGCCATATTCACAATGCCTATAGAGATTACAAATATGCTGATAT
>NW_027185694.1:27396281-27408233 GCF_028583685.1 Petaurus breviceps papuanus | reverse complement strand
GCTTGAGCACAAGCTCCCCATCATTCCCCCCACCCCGAACAAATGGGGCCCCAAAATCTTGTGGTAAGGGGTGAAGATCTCTTCTTCTATGGCTACTTGCTGCTGAAATCGGATGTAGAGCTGTCCCTGTCCTAAGGGGTCCCATTTGAGAGGTCAGTTCTTAATATGCTTGATGCCAGGTCCAAGGGTGACACATCACAGTTGCAGACAGGGGGTGACATCCAGCTTAAGCTATCAGGCATCTACAGATGGATGGTACCAAGCCTGTGGAAACAAATCTAACAAACAAGGTGAACAAACAAAAAATCAAGAAGAAGCAAAGAGACAATAACCAGACTATTGTAGCCTCACTCACGGTAGAATAAATGAGTTAAGGGTACAATTTTGTAATCATCTTCTCCAGAATAAACAATAGTTACAGTGTTATCCTTCCCATATGCTATAATCTCTGCAGCCTTTGGAACATCATCTGGCTTCCGTTTTATCCATACTTTAGCTCCTGATTTTATTCTATCAGTAGAACCAAATCCTTCAGTTCCTGTGACAGTTATTTTGGAAGGAGGGTCAGTTTTTACAAGTGGCATTGTTTTACAAGGAACGATAATCACTTGAACTATCCTATCATTCTTGTGAATCTGTATGGGCCCTTCACCTAAATTCTGGAATGTTACAACAATTTCTCCTTGATAATTAGAATCTATTACTCCAGCCAATACATGTATTCCTTGAGCTGCTAATCCTGATTTGGGTAAAATCTGTCCAAAGTGATTTTTAGGGATTCTTATGCATATCCCAGTGGAAATTTTTCTTATTTCTTTTCTGTCCAACCAAAAGTCCTCTAAACAATGTAAATCATACCCCACCAAACCAGGTTGTCCTGGGTACGGTGCTGGGACATCTGGCCTCAAGGTCCAATACTCAATATTTGGGATCTTGTGTGTTTGTTGTTTTCTAATTTGCAGATTGGGGGTCATCATTCTGGCTAGAGGTGTACTTCCTCCCAATGGTCTATTATTCAAATTACGCAAATCATGAACAAATTATCCTTCCAATGTTGATATGAATTATTGGAACTTAACTTCCTCAACTGTTCTTTCAGTAATCCATTCATTCTTTCAATTAACCCAGATGCTTCTGGATAATATGGAATATGATATATCCATTCTATATTGTTTAGTATACAATACTTCTTCATTTCATTGCCTTTGAAATGTGACCCATTGTCACTTTGAATCTGCATTGGGGTTCCATAATATAGACTTATGAGATCTAGGGTTTTACAAGTGTTTTTCTGGGTTGCATTCTTATAAGGACAAGCTACTAGTACACCTGAATAGGTATCAACACAAGTACATATAAATCTGCATCCTTTATCCTGTGGTAGTGGACCAATATAATCTATTTGCCAGATTTGGGC
This sequence comes from Petaurus breviceps papuanus, assembly GCF_028583685.1. Lineage (NCBI taxonomy): Eukaryota > Metazoa > Chordata > Mammalia > Diprotodontia > Petauridae > Petaurus > Petaurus breviceps. The sequence goes on along the minus strand of NW_027185694.1, from coordinate 27,406,816 downwards.
TGGGACTTTTCCTCTTGCTATCTCTCCAGTTACTACCCGAGGAACAGTTCGCTCCTTTTCCAATTGACATATATGACATTCTTCTGCTATCTGTTTTAACAGTGAATGAGAGATACTAATATCTCGATCTTGTGCCCACTGGTGTGTGGCCTGGACCCCCAAATGGCCTGCTGTTTGGTGGACCCATTTTGCTAATACCGGATCATCAGTTGTTGTCAAAGTAGGAACAATACGTTCAGTAGCAATCTTTGCCAGTCGATCAGCATGAGCATTGTACTCACGTTCTGGTGTGGTGGGGGCCACGTGAGCATCTACATGAAAAACTGACAAGTCAGTGACCAAAGACATGTTCCAGATATCTTCCCATAATTCTTTGCCCCAGACTTGTTTGCCATGAATTTCCCAATTTTCATTTTTCCACATGGGCATCCATGTAGCTAACCCATTAGCTACCGCCCATGAATCAGTGAATATATGACACTGTCCTCCTTGTTCTATTTTGATGGCTTGATATACTGCCATAAGTTCAGCATATTGGCTACTTGCACCTATCCCAGTACTTTCCAAAGTCCTTCTAGTACATGGGTTATAGGCCACTGCTTTCCAATGTCTTTTTTGCCCCAAATATTTTGCTGTCCCATCAGTAAACCATGCATTGTCTCTTTTGTTCCTCAGTTAATACATCATATCCCTCATTCCATTTTACAGTGGACTGTACCAACTGTTGCTTGGCTCAGGGGGTGTGTCACTCCTCTCAATTTCTATGTTTGCTATAGATTCATGCAGAGCAGAGACTCCGCTTTTGCCTGTTTTCGCTCTATTTTGAATATACCACTTCCATTTGATTATACTAGCCTCTTGGGCATGTCCAATTCTGTGAGAAGCTGGGGTACTCATTACCCAGGTCATAATTGGGATTCCAGGTCTTAATATCACTTCATGGCCCACAGTCAGTTGTTCAGTCTCCACCAAAGCCCAATATGCAGCTAACAACTGCTTTTCAAAAGGTGTATACTGGACTCCAGATGAAGGGAGTTTCCTACACCAAAATCCCAAAGGTACATTTCGGCTTTGTTGTTTTTGCTATAAGCTCCAGTTTGCATAATCATCTTGTACAGTCACTTGCAATTCCACTGGACCATTTTGCATGGGCCACAAATCTAGGGCCAATTGTATGGCAGCCTTGGCTTCTTCAAAAGCTTTACTCTGCTCAAGTCCCCAATCGAATTCATATTTCTTCCGTGTGACTCTATATAAAGGTTTTAAAATCTGTCCCAAATGTGGAATGTGGTGCCTCCAGTATCCAAACAATCCTATGAACTTTTGGGCCTCCTTCTTATTGGTAGGGGTAGGAAAATCCTGAATCTTTTGTCGGGCTTGAGGAAGAATCTCCCTTAGTCCCTTGTTCCATTGTATACCCAAAAACTTCACATTCTGAGCTGGTCCTTGAACCTTTGCAGGGTTAATTTCCCACCCTTTACTTTTCATATGCTCAATTAGAAGGGTCAAACTCCTTTCCACTACTTTTGCATCTTTTCCCTGTATCATGATATCATCAATGTAGTGGGTAAGCTGTACACCAGGTAGCTTTAATTCATCCAACTGTTCAGCCACAATCCTGTGACAAATAGTGGGGCTATGTATGTACCCTTGTGGCAAGCGAGTGAAAGTATATTGTCTACCCTGCCAAGTGAAAGCGAAGTGGTCCCATTGTTTAGAGTCTATTGGGATGGTGAAGAAGGCATTTGCCAAGTCAATAACTGCATACCAAGTCCCATCATATTTCTAGATCCTTTCTATTAAGGTGATGGTATCTGGAACAGCAGCATACAAAGAAGGAGTCACCTTATTCAACTGTCTATAATCCACAGTCATTCTCCACGTCCCATCTGATTTTCTTACTGGCCAGACAGGATTATTCCATCTTGTGGTTGTAGGCACTAACACTCCTGCTTCAACATATTCCTTTATAGTAGTGGCAATTTCATCTTGCCCACCTGGCACACGATACTGTTTTAAAGTAATTACTTCAGAAGGTTCAGGTAAAGTGATTGGGTCCATTTTTAGTTTTCCTACTAAAACTGTATTAATTCCTATCTTCCTCACAGCAAATTGGTATCTTCCTTCAGGTAAATTCAGAGTCATGCCTCTCAATACATCTATTCCAATGATGTATTCAGGAATGGGTACAACAACCACAGTATATTCCTTCTTAGGTAACTGCCCAATTTTCATTGTTATTTTAACCTGTCTGGCTGATATTTCAGCGTCTCCTAGACCTGTGATGGTAATAGGAGTTCCATGTTTAAACTTATCAGGGTTTCCATAGATAAGTGTGGCCTCAGCCCCAGTATCAATCAGTGCCCTAGTCACAGTAGTTGATCCATTCTTCCAATATATTGTTAAACCAATATGGGGTCTGCAATCTCTTCTGCATATTTCTTTTATCTGGGCTGGGGCTTGGCCTATCTCCTATTCCCCCTGAAGGTGGGGCAAACTTGGATACAAAGATTCATATTCAGAAATACCTGCAGGGGTGGTTCCTGCTTCCCTGTTCATTCTAATGCTAAGTACCTTTTCTTGGTACAGCTTATGCAGCTCTTCAGTTGGAATACCATCTATTCTTCTAAAGTCCACCCCAGCTCTTAATAGAGCAGTGAACAGTTCCCTTCTTGTGGGTCTATTTTGTCTCTGAATCCTCTGGCTGTTTACTCTTCTCTCTCGAGGCAATTTGTCTTTTTCCCATTCCCCTAAATCGCTTAATTGTGAAATCTTATCCAGCACCTCTGAAAGAGGGTGCCCTATTTCTCCAATTAAAAGAGTCAGAATTAGGTGCTTATATGCAGGAGGAGCCGTCTTCACTATGCTATTTCTATGAGGAACTCCTAGGGGGGTATCATAATATGCATTTGCATCTCCAATCAGGATAGCAGTTTTCATTACCTCCTCCTTTAACTTTCTCATACAGTCTCTAAGTGAGTACCAGGGTCTGTCTCCCCTAGGCCACATAGATTCAGTTGGATATTGCTTTTTGCAACCTTCTGCAGCTAAAGCTAGAAGATTCGTTTTGTTATTTCCTCCTTGCATATGGTGATCCCTAAAAGCCTGGTGTACAAAAGGATTCTGACTGATACTTATGAATTTTAAACAGTCCTCATTGTCCAGTGTTATTCCTCCTGCGCCTTCATCAGTGATTCTTACTATCCAAGACACTAAAGACTCCCCCATTCTTTGGGTAAATCTACTCAATATATCAGTGATCTCCTGTTGAGTGAAATCCTCAATTATCTCCCTGGACTGTTTTGCCTCGGTGGTTCTCCTGCCTTCTTCTTCATATGGGGAGAGCTTCTACATTAGGAGACTCCTCATCTAACCTTGTTCCATTCTCCTCACACACATTCTCCTGGAAGCTGTCAGGGCAATTCTGCCCAGCCTGTACAAAAGCTGCATGCACATTCCTTCTGCTAGTTTTTTGCTTCCTTTTAGCTACATGAACAGTAGCTTGCTCCTGGACCACATGGGTCCCTCCAGTTTGCTCTTCTGAGTACTGTGACACAGAAGAATCCTCAGGCAAACCAGCTGACTCCCTAGCCATCCTAGCTCTTTCCTTCAGCAGCTTATCCCTACTTTTACACATAAGGCGATAACTTGTTAGCAGCACCCAGCCTCTCCTGCAGACTCCTGCCAGTTCTTTGCCTGGTTCTATGGGTATTGCTTTCAAACATCTTTCCAAATCTCCAGGTTCTCCCTCTTTTAGCCTTGGTTCCCAGTTTTCACAGGGCCCTGTGCTTTTAGCCCATTCTCTGGCTAGAGAGGAATAAGGCAAATCCTCCCATCCTGAAATAGCCATTTCTCCCTCTAAAGCCCCACTGCTTCCAAATAGAGGCCTGACATTTTGTGATCCCATCCTGGTCGCCAAATGTATCAATGCCATATTCACAATGCCTATAGAGATTACAAATATGCTGATATAATTATCCATCACAAAATACATCAGGTTTGCCATTTGGGGAAATAAACTAGAAAATTTATTAAGATACCAAAAGACTGAGTCCCAAAACCAGAAAGTGAAAGCCATCAGAGTAGTTATGACATTGGCACAGGTAGATAAAGTAGAAAGCACCCACATTCTCAAGCCTTTAAAACAGAACAGGCTACCTCAGGCAAAGGTCCTCCTCTCCCCACTCACAGCAACCACCCAGCGCCCTGGAAGCACGCTCCCAGCAGCTCCGGCCCCTGGCAGTCCTCAGCAGGAGTCCTAACTCAAAAAAAAAAAAAAAAAGGCAACCGCCGCCAACTGCCAACCACAGGACCGTTAGCTCGGCTTTTCACTTTCTCTTGCTCTGCTATGTCAGCATGTCCATGGGGCATGGGAGATCTTTAAATCCTATAACCCTTACAATGTTTTAGAACCAGAGGGCAAAATAGAGGTTGAAAGAATCCACTGATCACCTCCTGAAAAAGATCCCAAAAAGAAAACTCCTAGGAATATTATTGCCAGGTTCTGGAATTTGTAGATCAAGGAGAGAATATTACAAGCAGCCAGGAAGAAACAATTTGAATATTGTGGAAACAATCAGGATAACCCAGGATCTGGCAGCTTCTACACTGAGGGATCGAAGGGTTTGAAATATGATATTCCGGAGGTCAAAGGAGCTGGGATTAAAACCAAGAGTCACATACCCAGCAAAACTGAGTATCATGTTTCAGGGGAAAATATGGTCATTCAGTGGAAGAGAGGACTTTCAAGCATTCTTGCTGAAAAATCCAGAGTTGAATAGAAAATTTGACATTCAGATACAAGAAGCAAGAGAAGCATGAGAAGGTAAACAGGGAAAAGAAATCATAAGAAAATTATCAAAGTTGATCTACTAACATTCCTACATGGAAAAACAATAATTGTAACTAATGAAACTTTTCTCAGTATGAAAATAGTTGAAGGGGATAGAAATATATATGTCTATGTATGAGGGTATATGGGCATATGAGTAAATATGTGAATGTGTGTATATATGTTTCCAGGTATACATAGATAGAGGGAACAGGACCAATTTAACAGGAAGGGATGATACTTAAAAGGTGAAATTAAAAGGTGAGATAGGAATATAATGAGAGGAGATGGGGAGAGACAGAATGTGGTAAACTATCTCATATAGAAGAGGCAAGGGAAAATGGTTACAATGGAGGGGAAGAACAGGAAGGCAAAAGGGAATGGGTCAACCTTATTCCCTTTGAATTTGGCTTGAGGAGGGAATGAAATACACACTAAATAGGGTATCTCACCCTACAGGAGAGCAGGGGTAATGGGGATGACAGGGAAGGCAGGCTGAGGCGGGGGGGAGGGAAGTTGGAAGCACCCACTTTTGAAAAGGGAGGGGATCAAAGTAGAGAATAGAACAAGTGGGAGGTGGGATAGGAGGGAGGGAAATATAGTCAGTCTTTTACAATATATCTACTATGTTATTGTTTTGCATTAGTAACACATGTACAACGTATACTGAACTGTTTATCTTCCCAATAAAGGTGGGTAACAAGGGAGGAAGGGAATGAATCTGCAATTCAGTTTTAAAATCAAATGTTTAAATATATGTATACACTATTATTAATACTATTTTACATGTAATTGGGAAATAAGATATACAGGCACTGGGTCATAGAGATCCACCATGCCCTACTGGAAAAGTCAAAGGGGGTATGGGAGAAGATATGGGAGAGAGCAGATTGGAGGAGGGGATATCCTGTGGGACTGCTATTTTGGGGCCCTGGGTAGGGGAAAAATGGGGAGAAAATTTGTAACTCAAAATCTGGCATAAATGAATGATGTAAATCAGAAGTTAATAAAGCATTTGAAAAATGAAAAAAAATTAGTAAGAAAACACTCTTGATGAGATTCCTTTTACAGGGCAAATATTTTCCTAATGTCAAAACCAGGGAAGGATGTATGTATAGCTAGGGAGGTTGGTATGTAGGAAGCATGCTGAAGGAACTATAGAACAATATGATTAATGACTACTGATTCAGAAATTTAAGTAAAATTATGTGAAAAAAAAAACTATGGCAATTCATCCAGTCATTCATTATGACTTAGTTGAATTTGGATTACAGCAAGGCTTGAAAGGATGATTCAAAATGAGGAAAACAGTTGACACGTTAAATTTTATTGCTGTTTGTATTACACCAGATAATCATTTATTAAAGCTTTTGAACTTTGAAAGGTTTGTAGATATTTTTCATTTCTTAAACTGTATTGTTTTAAGCAATCGGGGTTAAGTAACTTGCTCAAGGTTACAGGGCCAGTTATTTCTGGGTGTGGTGCTGAGTATCTGAGCCCAGATTTGATCCAGGTAATCCCGACACTGGAGCCAGTGCTCTTACTCGCTGAGCCACCTGGCAGCCCCTAAGCAATTGGGGTTAAGTAACTTGCTCAAGGTTACATGGCCAGGTGTTTCTGGGTGGGTGCTAAGTGTCTGAGCCCAGGATTCGATCTCCAGGTCTTCTCAACACTGGGGCCGGTGCTTTTACTCGCTGTGCTACCTGGCCGCCCCTAAACTGTATTATTTTAAGGCTGTTTTTCAACAACCATGAAGGCTATGAACCAAAAAGAAAGTATTTAAAACTATTCACATTCCTCAAATCAAGACAAACCAGTTGCTAATAAAATCTAAGAATCTTCAGATAAAGACATAGTTCAAAATGAAGCCTGCCTATATTAGTATATAGGTGGTATAGGAAGGAGAAATCTTGTTTAGAGTAATTTGGTTGTTTGTAAATAATAAAAATAATAAAAATGGCATTCACTTCTATTAAGATAAATAACATAGGGGCGGCTAGGTGGCGCAGTGAGTAAAGCACCTGTCCAGGAGTCAGGAGGATCCGAGTTCGGTTCTGGCCTTAACACCCACACAAAAAAACTAGCCGTGTAACCTTGGGCGAGTTATTTAACCCCAAATGCCCTCCAAAAAAGGAAAAAAAAAAGATAAATAACATGGGGTGGCTAGGTGGCGAAGTGAAAAAAGCACCAGCCCTGGAGTCAGGAGGACATGAGGTCAAATTTAGCCTCAGACACTTAACACAAAAAAACTATCCATGTGACCTTGGGCAAGTCACTTAACCCCAATTGCCCTACCTTCCTCCCCTCTAAAAAGCAATAAATAAAAATAAAAAAAGATAAATAATATAACAATGTAGTATACCTGTGGGCTACACCTGGAAACTCACATTTGCAGTTTGGTTTCCCAAGAAGAAAGATTATCTCAGGTTCAAGGTACTCTGTGGGCCTACATGCCTAAAATTTTAATTCACGTATCTCCAATATGTGGTTACGTTGTCTTTAGAAAGCCAGATGACACAATTAGCTCAAAGCAAAGACAAAATGACATAGTAAGAACACAACATCTCCCTCATAACCTTGAGATGTTCTCAATTTATCTTAGTGTCAAATAGTATAATAAATTCTAGCTTATCTTAAACATCAAATTAGGAGAGAGAACATTTCACTTAAAATATACTTTTTTCTGTGATCCAGGAAAGGGTTACGTGCTACTCCTAATCCAAAGTACAGCTTTGAAACCTGCCTCTCTTTGATCAGTAAAGTGACCCTTTCTCTCTTAGATAGATCTGAGGGGAGTAATTTCCACCTTTTTTCCATCTCTCCCTCTACTTCCAGAACTTGGTCAGAATCTAAGGAAGGAGAGAGAGAGAGTTTTTTTTTTTGTTTTTCTTTTTTTTTTTTTTGCCAACAACCTTTTCTTTAAGAGAACATCAATCTTTCCAGTTCAGATACAGTTGTCAGAAGTTTTTTTTTCTGGCTGGCTGCATTTTAAATCTTACAAGGTGTAAGACTCTAAGATTTTCACACAGACATACAAACAGAACAGATAAATACAAACAAAGCATAGACAGTGAAACTTCATTTCTTGGTCCTCAAGATTATATTGAGGCCAGGCTCTATTACAGTTTAGTAGTCCCATGTGATGGGAGCTGGTGTTGAATGCCAGTAAGCCTAAGGAAATCCCCTCTATAGCCACATTCTTCTCTTCATTAGCGTCCCACCAGAAAGGATGAGGAAAAAAAGTGGGTTCCAAAAGAACTCCCTGAGAAATTCCCACAGAACAACCTCTGCCTTGAGGGAATTTTCCAGGCCACAAGGATCCTGGGCATTAGGCCCAGACTATCCAGTTAAGCCTTCCTGGGTACTTGAAGGATCTCCCAGCTCAGAGAAGGGAAAAAGATAGGATTACCTTTGCATTAGAGGGGAGTCAGAATCAGAGACTCTGTTCCATGTGACGTGGGGGTCAGAGGCAGAGACTTTGCCCACCCAGGGATGCCAGAAACTGTTGTGTTTTCATGATGTGTTATGGCAGAACAATCTCAAAGAATTCAGAGTCAGACCATCTCTAATCAAGTATAGGCATTTTTATTGAGATTGCTACCTCTCATGAATCAGGTTAAGTTTCAAGAGGAACCAGCAGCTTCAGAGAAAGCAAGATGGCTTTTTATAAAAATGCAATTACATGAACAGAAACTATGAATAATAAAAAAGGCAGGAGGGGTTTGTTAAGGGATTAGGTACTAGGGAAGGGGTCCCTTTTGTTTCCTCAACAAACACCCCGTGGTGCTGCTTTCTTATTGCCTAGCTATTGTGGTCCTGTGGGGTCAAGATGGATAGATAGGTATTGATAGCCCTGTCTGGAGCTAAATGGATGATGTGATTGTGGTTGAGGACAAGAACACACACCAGTTCAAATATGAGAATTTGATAGTTAGAAGCAGTGCCTATATTGAGTTTAGGAGTAGTGGCTGTATTAAGTCTGGGGGCCTGAAATATGGTTAAAGCCAGATTGTGTGGTTAAAGAAGACCCTGCCTACTGTTCAGTGGGGCCCATAAGGAAGTTAGAATGTTGGGGCTAGGGGTAGCTTTATTAGGATACTATTAATAATAATAGCAATAGGCTATTATTACACAGAATTATATGAAATTATATGAAACTGAGTTTCATATGGAAAGGTAGTTAAGAGATTCAAGAAGAAAAAGTAACAGGAAGGTGAGGAAAGGGCTAGTATTCCATAATAACTCAACTCTCCCCTCCCCCACAGCTGGATGATGGGTACAATGCCCAGACACATGAAACCCTGAATCCAAACCCAGCCTCAGACACTTACTGGTCTCTCATCCAGGGCAGGTCACTTAATCTCTGCCTGAGTTTTCTTATCCGTAAAATGGGTATAATAACAGCCCGACAGGCCCAGGTTGTGGTGTAAATGAGATACTATTTCTTTAGAATGGGCTTTCTTGGCACATTTTAAAACACTAGCTATTGTTATGGCAGGATTAATAGGAATAAAAGCTGCCTGGTACTGGGTGGGGGTGGGGTGTAGACAGAAAAAGAGAAAAAGGAACAGAAGAGCGAACCCGGGTAGTGAAGAAGTCGGTGCTGGAAGAACCCCTGCCCCCAGGGCCTGCAGAAAGCCGGGGGGCAGAGCGGGCTGGGTCCCAACAAAGAACCAGACGGACCTTTGCTCCCACGCCCACAGGGAGCCCCAGTTGGGCAGCGCGGGCGGGAGGGTCTGCTCCCGGGTGGCGGCCGAAGTCGAGGGTTCCACGGCCAGGAAGCGCTGCCTTTCCTCCCGCTCCCTCCGAGCCAGGCTGACCTCGAGCGGCGGCCCCCATGACGTCACCGTCGCGGGACCAGCCCGATTTTCGGACTACAAACTCCATCCAGGGCATCCTAGGCTTCATGCCCACCGCCATCTTCCCAGTGGGCAAGGAGGTAAGGAGGCGGGAGGGTGAAGGGAGGGGCCACCCTCTTCTAGGCCGAGGGGCAAGGACTGGCTTAACACGCAGAGCTCCAGGAGGACAATTCCCTTAGAGGGAGAAGGGCTTGAGCATCTCCAGCTGGTGCCCACAGGATGTCATGGAAGCTTGTACGAGTTGTCGCTGGACTACGATTCCCAGAAGCCTCCGGGGCCTCGGGACGTCCAATTCCTCCGACTACATTTCCCAGAAATCTGGGCGGCGCCATTCTCTGGGGAGCTGGAGCCAGCTTCCTTTCTGTGCTGGACTCTGAGCCTTGAGTTCTGTTTCTCAGGGAAGCGTTTGAGTAGTCGGCTTGGCTTCAGCGGTCCGTGTTGTGTAGACCTACGCCCTCTTGTGCAGAGCCAGCCTGGAGCCGGAGCATGGCTCCAGATGGAGTCACGTGCCTCCCAAGCCTGTCTCCATAGCAACCGCTTGACAGTGGTGCGTTTGTCTCCATCACCCAGAGAAGAACGGAAACCCGGCCTGGAGGTTCCGGGAAATGTAGTCTGGAAGCAGAGGTGCAGAGAGGGTCGCTGTGCTTAGAGGAACGCCGGGGTTGGGAGTGTCTCTGAAGTGGGCAAGAACTAAACCTCTTAAACCCAGAGATGATGTGGAGAACGACAGGTCCCAGTGTCCGCTGAGAGCCGTTATGTGCGAAGTCTGCGAATTTGGCCGTTGTGGTTCCTGGCCCCTGAATGGTATTGGGGGCGTGGCGGGAGGGAGGGAAAGATACAGTACT
>NW_027185694.1:27293268-27396181 GCF_028583685.1 Petaurus breviceps papuanus | reverse complement strand
TAGGTGGACTGTTGGGACTTTTGCGCATGCTAGGTGGCATTTCAGAGACTACCTGGAATGTGACCTCAGTGAGGTCTGGCAACCGCTAGGGGTCCCACAAATTCATATTTCTATTTCCCCAAGAAGAAGATATCCACAATTGCTTAGGAATTACTTGTTTAAGTTTTGTCGGAGTTATGTTCAATGCATTCCGCCTATGACCGACCTTCATTAAGTTTTTTAAGGTCTCTAATAGCATTCTTAATGTAATAACTCATTGTTAACTGTGGTTTCTTAAATCTTAGGGGTGTCCTTGCAGAGCAGCCTAAGGGGAACACCTCTGAGGCATAGACCTTTATAGAGTTATTTTAAAAATTTGAACAAGCTCAAATGGCTCTAGAATCCAGAGAAGCAGCAGCCCTCGATCCTCAGAATCCAGCATGGAAAGAGAGACTTCAAGTAGTAAAAGTAAAGGTGGAAGAAGAAGAGGATTACCTATGGGGGGAGAAAGGTAGCCAGAAGAGGAACAGCCCTTCCACCCAGGAGAACTTCCGCCAGCGGTTCAGGCAGTTTGCCTACAGTGACACCCCTGGACCCCGAGAGGCTCTGAACAAGCTGCGAGAATTTTGCCTTCAGTGGCTAAGACCAGAGATCCACACAAAGGAGCAGATTCTAGAGCTGCTGGTCGTGGAACAGTTCCTGACCATTTTGCCAGAGAACCTGCAGAGCTGGGTGAGAGATCGGCATCCAGAGAGTGGAGAGGAGGTGGTGATTGTGCTGGAAGATTTGGAGAGAGAGCTTGGTGCCCCAGGACGTCAGGTGGGAAAGAGACAGGTGTGAATCATTGTGGGGAAATGGGGTTATGTTGTCTCCTCTGTTAGAATGTGAGCTCCTGGAGAGCAGGGACTGTTCTTTGCTTTTCTCTGTATCCCTAACATTTAGCACAGTTCCTGGTACATAGCAGATACTTAATAAATGCTTATTGACTTGACTTGTTGATTAAGGGGAAACTAATGAGAAGAAAGTGACTGAGTTCAAATTTTTAGTGTGATTTTAGTGGCTAGGACTCAGCCTATGTGTTTGTCTCTTTGCTCTCCTGTTACCAGCTGCTCTTGATCATATGAAACTGCCAGAAATATAGGAATTCCCCCCTTGTAGGGGGCTGTAGGATATAGGCAACATGTTTATAGACTCGTTCAGATATTGATTGCCTGTTACATTTAGGGCATTGCTAATCATGTGAGGGCTACAAAAACGCATAAGACACAATCCTTCCTTACTGTGTTATCTAAAAATTGATTCAGTGGTACTAGATTCAGTCCAGTAAACATTTATGTGTCTAACCATTGTAACTTCCTTGAGTTACTAAGAACAGTAACTATGAACCCAATTAAATGTAATAAAGATATAGGAGAGGCACAGATTGTTTTGACAGTTCAGAAAAGGACGTGCTTTCTTTTTTTTTAATCAAATGCTTTATTAACTTCTAGTTTACATCATTCATTTCTGCAAGATTTTGAGTTGCAAATTTTCTCCCCATTTTCCCCCTACCACCACCCCAAAATAGCGATCCCACCATATCCCCTCTCCTAATCTACTCTCTCCCATATTTTCTCCCATACCCCTTTCAACTTTTCCAGTGGATCTCTGTGCCCCAGTGCCTGTATATTTTATTTCCCAATTACATGTAAAATAGTATTAATAATAGTGTGTGTGTATATATATACTTAAACATTTGATTTTAAAACTGAATTCCAGATTCATTCCCTTCCTCCCTTGTCACCCATCCTTACTGGGAAGATAAACAATTCAGTATAGGTTGTACATGTGTGGCTAATGCAAAACAATAACATAGTAGATATATTGTAAAAGACTGACCATATTTCCCTCCCTCCTATCCCACCTCCCACTTGTTCTATTCTCTACTTTGATCCTGTCCCTTTTCAAAAGTGGGTGCTTCCAACTTCCCTCCCCCATAGCCTGCCCTTCCTTCCGTCATTCCCCCTCTCATCCCCTTCCCCCCTATTCTCCTGTAGGGTGAGACACCCTATTTAGTGTGTATGTCATTCCCTCCCTAAGCCAAAGTCAATGAGAATAAGGTTGACCCATTCCCTTTTGCCTTCCTGTTCTTCTCCTCCATTGTAACCATTTTCCCTTGCCTCTTCTATATGTGATAGTTTACCCCATTCTGTCTCTCCCCATCTCCTCTCATATTCCTCTCTCACCTCTTAATTTCACCTTTGAAGTATCATTCCTTCCCATTAAGTTGGTCCTGTGCCCTCTATCTATGTATACCTGTAAACATATATACACACACTCACATATATATTCATACACCCGTATACAAGGAGGTGCTTTCTTGTGGCTGGTGGTGGTGGAAGTAAGAAAAGTTTTTGAAGGAGATGTCTGTGTTGCTTTACATTGAAAGAGGGGTGACAGGTAGACTTTCAAAAGATAAGTTGAATCTAGGGTGTGGAAGAGGAGGAAAGTTAGTACATTCTTTGTGTCAACACTAACTGTGAGCTAGTTAGTGGGTTTCTAAAGTTAGGGTAGGTAGTGGGGGCCTATTGATACGCATTTATGGAAGGAAATGAGATTAATAGAGTTATTGTGATTCATTGGGCAATGATTTGAGGTGCTGAGATTGGAGTCTGGGAAACTGGTTAAAAAGATTATTGTACTAGTCCAGAGAAAAGAAGTGAGGGCCTGCTCTAGTGGAAATATAAATGAAAGGGATGGAGTAGTTGTGAGAAAGATTTTAGAGGAAGGATCAACAGGATCTATGTCCCTTCTTTCTCCCTTGTTCACATCCAAAGAGAATGACAGGGTTTCCAACCTACATGTCCATGTCTGAGAGGTTATTCATCCTATTAACAGAATCGGGGGTGAATGGGCAGAATTTCTTTGTTTAGTGTGGGACATGTTGAGATTAGAGTGCCCCAGGTCATCTTAAAGTGTGAGTCCTGATTTCATATGGAATCATGACCCACAGTTTAAGAAGCCCTGAATTCTAGCAAATCATTGCAGACCAAGAGAGAGGTTAGAGACATAGCATTGGGAGTCTTCTGCTTCCATAGAGGCCCAGAGTTGGAGTTGTGGGTGTGGATAATATTACCAAAGGAGAGAGAGAATAGTAAGAGAAGGTGATCAAGGAGGGAGCTTTTCAGAATATCTATCTCTAGAAGAAAGAACTACAGAAAGAACAGAAATGAAAGAAGAGAGAGGAAAAAGTGTATTGGAGGGCAGGTAAGGGAGGAGAAGGGTGGGGGGAGCAGGTTACCAGTGTCAAATGCTGCAGAGAGGTCAAGGCTGACATATTAGAAGGTGGGTACTAGAGTGGAGAGTAGAGAAGCCAGAATAGTATGAAAGAGCAGGCAATGAGGAAGAAGAAAGAACGAATGTAGTTTCCAGAAATTTGACACTGAAGAGGAGGAAAGATGATGGAGTGGTCACTTGAAAGAGGTAGCAATGTCAGTAGAAAGTTTTTGTTTTTAGGATAAGGAAGGCTAAACATGTTTTATAGATGGTGGGAGGAAGGAGCTTGCTGAAAGTGAGACTTTGTAATAACAGCTAGTATTTATAGATTGCTTGAAGTTTTGCAAAATGCTCTCTGTTCACCTGCTGTATCTGACAACAGTCCTATGACCAGTGACTTTCCCAGGGTCAGAGACCTAGAGAAGTGTCTGATGTAGGATTCCTCCTCAGATCTTGTTGATTCCATTAGGGAAAGGATTATCTTGGGAACAAAATCCTGGAGATGTCAAGAGGGGGTCACAATGATAAGTGGAGTCAGTCTTAGCAAAGAGGAAGGTCAGCTGTTTCTTGGGCCAGGAGAGAAGAAAAGATGGGTGACATAGCCAGAGGTTTTGTGAGAAGTGAGAAGGAAGAGAGAAGTTGAAGAGGCTTAGGTCAGACGACTTCAGTCTTCTCAGGATAAGTAGGAAGTGAGGTCATCTCTGATTGGGGAAAAGGAAAGGAAGTGAAGTTGGGGACTGGCAAAAGTAGAAAAATGTGGGGAATGTGATGGGGGGTAAGTTGTAGTGAGGGACCTAGTCAGAGGTTATTTTGGAGGTACTCCCCCACTGGGCATAGTTAGTGACTTTTTACTAGCCAGGTGTTATTCAGGGTTGGGTATGGAAAGTGAAATGGTTCCAATGACTCCTAATGTCAGTGAAATAACTGACCCAAGCACCAGCCCTGGAGTCAGGAGGTCCCGAGTTCAAATGTGACTTCAGACACTTGACACGCTTACTGGCAAAAGTAGGAAAAATGTGGGGAATGTGATGGGAGGTAAGTTGTAGTGAGGGACCCAGCCTGATGTTGGCAAGGTTGTTTTGGAGGTACTCCCCCACTGGGCATAGTTAGTGACTTTTTGCTAAGCAAGTGTTATTTAGGGTTGGGGATGGGTCAGTATGGAAAGTGAAATGGCTCTAGTGATGCCTAATGTCATTGAAATAGGTGACCCATTGATCTCAAGGCTGGGTAGAACCAGAATAGCAGTGAAGATTAAGAGGACAGAATGAACAGCATTGTGATTGTGGGAAATGGGTTTGGTTGGAATATACTATGGAGAGTTATATTGTGATCAGCAAAGGGAATTTAAGAGTTCTGGGCTTTGGAGATGGGGCACTGTACATAACAATAGAAGAAGCTGCAATCTATATCACATGCTTCATTTCAAAAAAAGTGAGCTACCAGTGGTTCCCAGCCCATCACCTCTGGGCTCTCAGGAACTCCCTGGAATGGTTGTAAGGGGCATGTAAGTCCATATTTGTACTGTCATTTTGATCTTTAGCTCTAGCAATATGTGCACTGGGAATGCAAGATTACGTTTTGTTTTTCCTTTAAAAAGGGGCCCTCATACTTGGCAACCCCTATAGACAAACCATAAGTGTGAAATGCCAGTTGATTAGTCTAGTAAATTTTTTTTCGAAAGTGCATAAACTTTAAACTGGTTCTTGAGGGATAAATAAACATATTTATGTGGAACAGTGTGGAAACACACACACACACACAAGCAGAAGCACCACTGCAAGCAGAGTAAGTACTACTCACAGTTAGGGAGCCGGACATGCATCAAGTATTTATGGCACAGCTGACTACGTTGGTTTGGAGCATTCACATAGGATTGTAGTTTGAGGCTACAAAGGGAAAAGGGTCTTACATGACAGCCTATGGAGTATGGACTTTTTAGTGCAATTATGGATCCATAACTGAAGGTTTCTTTTGAGTATGGGAGTGTTAGGAGGAAAAACAGTTTTAGCAAGATTATTCTGGCAGTTTTTAGTCATTTTTTAGTTGTATCCAACTCTTTGTGACCCCATTGGGATTTTCTTGGCAAAGAGTGGTTTGACATTGCCTTCTCCAGTTCATTTTATAGATGAGGAAACTGAGGCAAACAGCGTTAAGTGACTTTCCCAGGATCTCACAGCTAATAAGTGTCTGAGGTCATATTTGAACTTAGGAAGATGAGTCTTTATGACTGTTATTATCGATGTAGTTAAGGGACACCGGAGACAGGAGTACCATTTTAGGAAGCAATTTCTGTAGTCCATTAGCATTTATTAAGCATCTTTTATATGTGAGGCATTGCTCTAATGTGGATAGAAAGACCAAAAAAAAAAATCAACAGGATTTGGTGATATATATATATATATATATATATAACTCCTATATTTGGATATAGGAGTTAAGGAAAATGTCAAGAATGACAGATTTTAAACCTTGTTGATGAAATAATTGTCAGATCTATTTGGAAGTGAATGAGATCTCTTAGGGAAAGTGTAGAGAACAGGGAAAAGAAGGGAACAAGCATTTAAGTTCCTGTTATATGTCAGGTACTGTGCTTAGTGCTTTACAGATATTATCTCATTTGAACTATTATTTTACCCATTTTACAGTTGGGGAAACTGAGACAAAGAGAAGTTAAGTGATTTGCCTAGGGTTACACAGCTAGTAAATTTCTGAAGTTGTATTTGGACTCAGGTCTTTCAGACTCCAGGCCCAGCCCTTTATTTCTTGTGTCACCTTGTGGTGCAGAGTATAGGGGAAAAAATGGAGTCTTCTAGCATGCCCAAATAGGCATTGGGAATAGAGAAAGGAATCATACAAAGACCTAGAGAAGGAGTAGTCAGAGATGTAAGAGAAGAAGTATAGTACAGCATTATGGAAATCAAGGAAATACAGAGTTTTAAATACATAGTATTTTATTTTTTCCCTGATTGCATGTTAAAGCAATTTTTTAACATTTGTTTTTTTTTTAAGTTTTGAATCTAAATTCTATCCCTTCCTCCCTCACAGTCCTCCCCCCTCCTTGAGAAAGTAAGCAATCAGATACAGGTTATATATGTACAATGATAAAAAAAAAACATTTCCATATTAGTAATTTTGTATAAGAAGACTCAAAATAAAAAGAAAGAAAGTGAAAAATAGCATGCTTTGGTCTGTATTAAAACAATATCAGTTCTTTCTCTGGAGGCAGATAGTATACTTCATCATTAGACCTTTGGGATTGTCTTGGATCATTGTATTGCTGAGAAAACCTAAGCTTTTCACAGTTCTTCATCAAACAATATTGCTGTTACTGTGTGCAACTTTCTCCTGGTTCTGTTCACTTCACTTTGCATCATTCATGTAAGTCTTTCCAGGTTTTTCTGAAACCATCCTGCTCATCATTTCTTATAGCACAGTACTATTCCATCACAATCATATAACATAGCTTGTTTAACGATTCCCTGGTTGATGGGCATCCCTTTGATTTCCAATTCTTAGCTGCTACAGAAAGAGCTGCTATAAATATTTTTGAAGTACAGAGTTTTAGAAAGGAGAAGGGGGCCACCAGTACCAAATGTGGTAAAAGGTCAAGGATGAAGACTGAAAATAAGCATGGAGTGGGAGGGAGGCTGGTAGAGGGTAAAGTGTGTTAAATTTGGAGTTGGAGTCACTGGGCTTAAATCCTATTTCTTCTGCTTATTAGAGCAAGTCTCTTAACCTCTTTGTTCCTCACTTTTCTCACACTATAAAATGAAGGGTTTGGACTAGATAATTTTTAAGGTTCCTTTATTGTCTTCTATTACAACAGCAAAGGAGGCAATCAGATTTTTTCATCCAGCTGTTTTGTACTTTAAATTTTCTCTAACATTTTATACTTAGGATTTATGCTCAAGAACAATTGTTCTGTGACAGCATGGTTTTTCACAGTTTCTAAAAGTTAAATTAAGATTATCAATGTGTTGAGATTGATTAATGGTAAAAAGTAATATGCCCATAATTTATTTTTAATTGGTAAAAATGGGTAAATATAAATAGTAGTGTCTTCATAATTGTTTCAAGATTTCTTGTATATTCATGGTACTCAACACTAAATCCTTCATTGTTCAAATATCACACGAAATTTCATTGGATTTCCTGTGTATCAGTAACAAAAATTTCCTGTGTGGTTAATTCTTTCATGTGCCCAGTCAACCATTTTCCTGAAAGGCAGTAGACTATACATTATTAATAAAAAGTGCCTGCTGGGTTGCTTTATGGTGTTTGTTAATCTTAATACAGCCAGTTTGAATCTGACCAACAGAACTCTGGTTCTTCCTCTCCTGTGCTGTATTCCTGAAGGAATGTACGTTCTTTCTATATTTTATGTTTTAGCCTCCATATGACTCTTTCAAAAAAGTCTAACATATCTCCTTATCTTCAGATTGCATCAAGTGCACAGAGAGAGGGACCCTTGAGAGCAATACAGGATACACTGAATATCCAGCTTCAGCCTATGAACACCCAGATCAAGTGTGGGTCACCAGAGCCTCACTTCCTACAAGAAAGAGGTAAGAAGCAAGATTGAATATCAGAAGGAGGGGAAGAAGGAGAGAAGAGGTGGTGATGGGAATGGGGGTTATTTTTAAATGGGTTAGAACAGGGTCTAGCTCCTCAGTTTCTTTTCTTCAGTGATTAACAGGTAGTGTGATATATAGGATTTTGTATCAAAAGACATCAGTTGAAATGCTCATTTTGCTAGTCCCAATTAGTGTGATTTTGGGCTAATCATGTAGCTTGTCTAGGCCTCTGTTGTCTTATCTGTAAAGTGAGGGGTTGGACTAGATGGCCTTTCAGGTCCCTTCCCATTTAAAAATTTGATTCCATGAAGGAATTTTTGAAGGGATTTTCATTTAAAGACCAGTCATTTCAGGTTCTGGATGTAAATTAGAAGATCAGCAGTCTTTTCAAGCATAAGAAAAAATGACATTCTTGATTCTTATCCAGAACAAATGTTGCTTAAGTGGTTTTATTGATAATATTGCAAAACTGTGATACTGTGTTTGCTATGTTAGCAATCAAGATAAATCAGCAAGCATTTATTAAGCTCCTACTGTGTGCCACATTGTGTTAGGCACTAATTATACAAAGAAAGGAAAAAACTAGTCTCTGCTCTCAAGGAGCTCACAGTCTAATGGGGCATAGAATATGCAAACAACTGTGCATAGACAAGATATATACAGGTTATACTGGAGATAATCAGCAGAGAGAAGGCACTAGCATAAATCAACAGAGGGAAGGCACTAGCATGATGGGGTTGAGAAAGCTTTTTGTAGAAGGTGGAGTTTTAGCTGGGACTTAAAAGAAGGCATGGAAGTCAGGTGACCCAGTTGAGGAGGCCTGTGAGATGGCCAGTGAGAGTGCAAGGAGAGGGGAATTCATGGTTATGTTTGAGGAATAGCAAGGAGACCAGTGTCACCAGATCACCAAGATGTGGAGGGAGTACAGGCTCAAGAATCTGGGGAAGGTAGGAATCCAGGTTGTGAAAAGTTTTAAAAACCCAGCACAGGATTTTATATCTGATCCTGGAACTGATAGGCAGCCATGAGAGTTTGTTGAGTAGGACAGTGGAAGGGGGAAGGGAACAAACCTTTAGTATGCTCCTGTTATGCAGCCAGGAACATTACTAAGAGCTTCACAAATATTCTTTGATCCCCCTATACAACTTTGTGAGGTACCAGTGTTATTATTATCCCCATTTTATTTTGAGAAAACTGAGGCAGTCAGAGTTTGGAAACTGGAGAGACCTGAGCTTTAGGAAAATCATTCTTACACCAGCTGAGTGAGACATGCCCTGAAATGGGGTGAGAGTTAAGGAACAGAGAGAAGTCGTCAAGCTCTTGTCAATAGTCTAGGCATGAGGTGACAGAGGCCTGCACCTAGATGGTGGCATTGTTAGAGTAGATGACTGCATATACCAGGCATGTTATGAAGGTAGAATTGACAAGACTTGGTGCTATTTGGATACAGGAAAGGAGGTGAGAGGGAATGAGGAGTTGAGGATGACACCTGGATTTTGAGCCTGTGTGTCTGAGACGAAGGTGGTGTCCTTGACAAGACTAGGGAAGTTAGGAAGAATGGGAGACGGTTTCAAGGGGAAAATAATGAGTTCAGTTTTAAACATGTTGAGCTTAAGATGCGATATCTATGCAATATTCAGTTTCAGATGACCAATAGACCGTTGGAAATTTAAGACTGGGAGTTAGGAGAAAGGTTAAGGCAGAATAAGTAGATTTGAGAATCATTTTCAAGGAAAATAGGGTGTTTGACAGTGTCAGAGGCTGCAGAGTATAAGTATAAGACCATTAGATGTAGAAGTTTTTTTTAATAGATGTAGAAATTTTAAAAATCATCAGTAACTTTGTAGAGTACAATTTCAGTTGAATGATGAGGTCAGAAGCTAGACTGCAGAGTTATGAGAATGAGAGGAAAGGAAGTAGAGGCATCTTTGTGGAGGGCCTTCTCAAGGAAGTTAGCTAGGAAAGGGAGGAGAGAGGTAGGATGATAGCTTTTGTTCATGGAGTAGGCATTTGCCTTGGCAAGGAGAAGGGCTACCTCTACATGTGAGCCTGAGGCAGAGCAAGCTGGGAGTGACATCAGCCTGTTAGGAGATGAGGAGGAAGGGATGAGAGGGAGCTCTTGGCAAATGGCCTGAACTCTTTTAGTGAAACATAAGACAAGGCTCTCAGCTGTGAGCTGGTGGTCAGGGGCCATGGGAAGAGTGAGACTGATGAAAAGGTTTAGGAACATGTGATGGTAAGTGGGATAGTGAATTGATTAGGGGAGTATAAAAGTCTTGCTGCAGTGATGGCCCAGTTGAAATTATGTGACATGAATTTATAATGGACTCAATCAACACAGTTTCAGCTTTCTCCAGAATCATTCAGCAGCACATGAGTAAGAGTGAAGACAGAGGAGAGGAGGTAGAGGGTATGTAATTCAAGGCTGAGGCTTGGCAGGGTCTTGTGATAGGAAAAGGGAGCAAAGGGTCTTGAGAGGAGAGGGCAGTGTAGAGCTTACCTGGTATTTGCCAGGATGGGGAAGGGAGGAGAGTGTAGCCAGTGTGGAGGTGATAGCCTGGAGAGACCTGAGGGATGGAGGGATTGGAGGTCACAGTGAGGATGAAGAACAAAGTGTGAAGTTGCAAGGTAGAAGGAGATGTGGTTGTGGAATGACAGCTGATGGTGATCACATAAGGTGATTCCAGAGTTTGTGAACATGGAAGTGGATAATTATGAGATTAAGAGTATGGGGAAGGGGCGGCCAGGTGGTGCAGTGAGTAAGAGCGTTGGCCCTGGCGTCAGGAGACCTGGGATCGGTTTTGGCCTCAGATACTCAGCACCCACACAAAAATAACTGGCTGTGTAACCTTGAGCAAGTTACTTAACCCCAATTGCTTTAAAAAAAAAAAGAGTATGGGGAAAAAGGGAGGGGAGAGAACAAGCTTTATTGCAAGAATACTATGTGCCAGGTATTGTGATAAGTGCTTTACAAGTGTTTTCATCTTATTTAATCCTCACAACCATTCTGAGAGTTGGGTGCTATTATTTTCCCCATTGTACTGTGGAGGAAACTGAAGCAGACAGGTTAAGTGACATAACAAATAAATGTCTGAGACTGGATTTGAACTCCTAACTTCAAGCCTTCGGCTCTCTCTACTATACCACCTAGCTGCCTCATAGTCATTTTTATGTGTTTTTGGATGGGAGGGGGGGTGTTGATGGAATCCTAATAAGTAGGTGCCTGTGAATAATAGCAAAAGCTATCTTTTAGGTAAACTTATGACACAGAGAGGCTTATTATAATATCATCATTATACATACAGGTTTCCCCCCCCCCCATGGGTTTTTCTATATGCATTTTGGGAAATCACATGTACAGTTCCACTGAGGTTGGGACCCCTCCCCCTATTGCCTAATCTCTTGACATATCCCACCTGCCTTTTTAATATTCGTATGTTCTGTTATGTAATCGAATTTTTTGCCCTATAAAATTATCCCTGTCTTGCTTTCACTAAGCTGCCTGTTCTTCCTTGAACTCACTCTGCCTCCTTAGAGGTGTACTTCTCAATGCCTTTGCTTGGGTTGGAGATGGTCTGAGTCTGTGAATTCTTTCAAGATGACCCCATAACACACCATGTAACTGCAACAGCCCCAATATCAGCTGATCACCATCAGCTGTCATTCCACAGCCACATCTCCTACCTTGCAACTTCACACTTTTGTTCTTCATCCTCACTGTGACCTCCAATCCCTCCACCTCTCAGCTGCCTCTTAATAGGTTATGGAAAATTAGTAAGTTGAAGAATTGAGGGCTTAGGGTGTTTGAAGGAGTATCAGTAAGTATTTTTTTTCCACTGAACAAAAATCTACCTTCTTTCATTTCCCTCCAGCCCTCTTCATCCTTCCCACCCTCCAAGTACTGAAGAAAAACTAAACCTTTGATACAAATATATATAGTCAAGCAAACAAATTTCTCCATTGTCTATGTAAAAAAAAAGTCTCATTCTGTGCTCTGAGTCCTTTACTTCTCTATCAGAAGGTGGGTAGCACGTTTCATCATTAATCCTCTGGAATCATGGTTGGTCATTTTGCTGATCAGTTTCTAATTCTTTCAAAGTTGTTGTCTTTACCATATTGTTGTTTTTTTTTTTTTATAAATCATGCTCCTGGTTCTTTTCACTTCATGCTTCCTCAGTTCATATAAGTCTTCCCAAGTTTTCTGAAACCATTCCCATCACCATTTTCTTATAGCACCATGGTATTTGATCACATTTATGTATTATAACTTGTTTAACTATTCCCCAGTTTATGGGTACCCCCTCATAATTCCCATACATTGCTACCTCAAAAAGAGGTATAAATATTTTCATATACTCTTAGGGTGTGTTTTGCTTAGGACTAATCTTCCCTTAGTCTGTTCTCCTGCTAATTCTCACTTCTTCCCTTTCCTCCCTATTTCTCTCCTGAGAAATGTATTTCTGTACCCAACTCTGTGTGTTTGTGTGTATGTGTGTGTGTGTGTGTGTGTATGTATTCTTTCATCCTTTTACCATTTTAGATAAGGGTGAGGTTTGAGTGTTAGTGTCAGACATCTACTTGTGAATCCTGGTTATAGGAAACAATTTTCTTTAACCTCCCTCCCCCATGTATTCCTCTTCCCCTTCCTTTACATTCTTTTTAGATTATCAGGACATTAACAAGACCACTCCAAAGCCTCCTGTCTAATAGATTCCTTGTATGACCCCTGATGATGATAGGGTTCAGAGGGAGCACATCATCTCCTCATATTAGAATATAAGCGATTTTTCCTCATTTAGTACTTTATCATTGTTCATTTGTATTTACCTTTTTACATTTTCTTTAATTCCTGTGTTTGAATTTCTGAGTTTCTGCACAACTCTTGACCTTTCATCAGGAATACTTGGAAGTCCTCTATTTCATTAAAAGTCTATTATTTCCCCTATAGGATTATACTCAGTTTTAGTGAGTAAGTTATTCTTGGCTGTGAACCAGGGGGTTGGGGGAGGGGATGGGGTAGAGAGAAATATCTACATGTGTTTATATATGTACATATATATACCTCATATATATACATGGATTTGACTTTTAGAAGGTCATATTCTAAGTTCTCTATTCCTTTGTAGTGGTGGTTGCTAAATTGTATATGGTCCTGACTTTGGCTCCTTGGTACTTTAATTTTTTTCCTTCTGGCTATTTGTAGTATTTTTAATTTGATCTGGAAACGCTGGATTTTGGCTATAATGTTCTTGGGAATTTTCATTTTGGAGTTTCTTTTAGCAGGTGACCAGTGAATTCCTTCTATTTCTGCTTTGCCTTCTGGTTCTAAGAGATCTGGGGAGTTTTAATATTTCTTGAAACAGGATGTCTAAGCTTTTTTTTCCTTCTGTCATGGTATTCAGGTAGTTTAATGATTCTTAAATTTCTTCTCCTTGATCTGTTTTCCAGATTAGTTGTTTTGGCTTTGTGGGATGCCTTAAATTTTCTTCAATTTTTTTTTCAATCTTTTGACTTTGTTTTAATATTCCTTCCTTCCTTCCTTTCCTTTTTGGAGGGCAATTGGGGTCAAGTGACTTGCCCAAAGTCACACGGCTAGTGTGTCAAATGTCTGAGGCCGGATTTGAACTCAGGTCCTCCTGACTCAGGGCTGGTGCTCTATTCAGTGCGCCACCTAGCCGCCCCTGTTTTAATATTTTTTGCTGTCTCATGGAGTCATTGATATTTATTTGATCCAGTCTAATTTTCAGCGAGTTAATTGCTTGGATAAGGTTTTGTATCTCTTATTTGAAGCTGTTAATTCCCTTTCCAACTTTTTTCTTTCATAACTCTTGTCTTTTCTCATTTTGCGGGGGTAGGACTTGAATTTCTCTTTATTTATACAGAGTAATGGTAACTCATATAGGCTGGTGCTCCAGGATATTGTGGTACCTAATGTGTGGTACATAACCTAGCAGGCAGGGTTGTGGTCACAAGGGGAAAGCTCAGTCCTTGAAGTAGCTGCCAGGATGGGATGGGTCCAAACTGCATGCAATAAAGACAGGAGGGACAGGTGCCTAGAAAAAACCGGACAGACCAGAGCCAAGGCAGGGCCAAGGCCACAGGTGCCCCCCCCCCACTTTCAACAGGGGCCTGGGAGGGAGCAGCCATATGTAGCCATATCTATATTCTCATCCGCAGACAGACAGAGTGGCCCTCAAGCCTCTCGCATCTGGGAGTAGCACTGAGAGCTGATATATGTAAGAGTTGGGATAGATGAAAATTCCTTGTTTACACAATATGTCTTCTGTTCTGCTCCAGCCCTGGGTGGGCAAAGTCCTTAGTTTGGCATTGATCTAAGCCAGCCACTCCAGCCCTCCCTTTGGGGCCCTGCTGGAGAAGGGGCCCAGAGAGGGGGTAGTTAGAGGCAACTTTATAGCTCTGGAGTAGAGGGCTGTGCCCACTCCCCAGCTGCTGTCTTCCCAGGGCCAGGATACTCCCTTCCCCTGTTTGTTTGATAGCCAAAGGTCTCCTGGGAGGCATAAATCATGTAGAAGAAGCCATCTTCATCCTTCTGCTCATAGATTTCTGAGATGGGTGTGGAGACACCTACCATGCTGTGCTGGTTCACCAGCAGGAAGAAGGCCTGAATGGGGTTAAGTTGGAGTCTGCAGAGGATGATCTTCACTAATTCAGTCATGTTGACATGTTCAGGGACAAGGAACTTGGTCTTGTCCGGGACAGACAACTGTTTTTCCACTTTGTATCACTCAGTGGTCACTGGGATCTTATTGAGGTGATGCTTGAAGATCTGCTGCACTTCCTTGCATCTGTTGACAAAGTTTCACGGCTGCTTGCAGGGCCAGTTGGAGGACATTGTGCCAGGGTCTTGGGTTCAGCAGGGGTGGGAAGTTCAGGGTCAGGGATCTGAGTGTTGCTGCTGCTGATCTGGGTTATCTGGCATGTGTCTTGGGGTTGTTTTGGTTCTTCTTTTCTCATTTTTTTTCTCTAGCATGATCTCATTTATAAAAAAATGTAAACTCTTTTCTTTTTTTAACTGTTGCCTCAACTCTTCTAGGAATTTTAGGTGAATTTGTGCCCAAGCTGTGTATTTGAGGCTTTTCATTTACAAGATGTTTTGGAGTCATTCTCTTCTTTGGAGTTTGTGACTTGAGTGTTCTTGTCACCATAATAGCTGCTTCTTTTGGGGGTGGGGCTCATTCTTCCAGCCTACTTTCTGACTTCAAATTTGATGTTAGGGCTGGGCTCTGTGCACTTCTGTAGGGAAGGTCTGGGCTGGTCTTGTTGCTACTTTATTGGGGTTTTGAGTATTGTGTTGTTTTAAGATCTGAAAGACAGCTTGGGCTGGGCACCCAAGCTTTCAGTTCTCCCAAAGTGGTCCATCTGACCCAGGTCGAAGTGTCTAAGCTCTGCAAGTTCTGACTGGTTTTTTTTTTTTTAAAGCAATTGGAGTTCAGTAACTTGCTCAAGGTTACATGGCCAGTTATTTCTGGGTGTGGTGCTAAGTATCTGAGCCTGGATTTGATCCCCAGGTCATCCCGACACTGGAGCCGCTGCTCTTACTCGCTAAGCCACCTGGCCACCCCTAAACAATTGGGGTTAAGTAACTTGCTCAAGGTTACACGGCCAGGTGTTTCTGGGTGGGTGCTAAGTGTCTGAGCCTGGGATTCGATCCCCAGGTCATGCCGACACTGGAGCCGGTGCTCTTACTCGCTGTGCTACCTGGCCGCCCCTGACTGGTTTTGTTTTGAGCAGCAGTAGAGTGATATTGGATTCAGCCACTGTCATTAATCTAGGAAGCTTTTTGATTCAGGGTGATAGAACTGCAGGCTCCCCTTTGGTCTGCAATTCCTCCTCTGGTTATTCCTTTGTAGTCTTTAGACTGAGCTGACTCTACTGTGCTCCTGGGGCCTGACCTCACCTCTGCTGTTGGTTTCTAAACTTGCTTCTTTTTAGGTATACTGCCTAGGGCTGAGATTGCCAAAGTGGGCAGGGGGTGAAGTCCAGGCAGGTCCCCTCTCTCCTTGACCCAGATCTGTCACCTGGAAGTGGGTGGTGAGCAATCAAGCTGTCAGGTCACACCTGTCCCCATTATGGTGCTCAGACAGGGATCTATAGGTGCCCTGGTGTGGGTCTGGGACAATTTTTGGTCTGGTTTACAGCTTCTCCCTGAGTGCTGGATATGTGCCACACCAGACCCACTTCCCAGTGTCTTCAGTCTCTGTCTCCTTATGTTGATATTCTGGGCATTTCTACTCCTTCCTAAATTGTAGTTAGCCTCTATGATCTCTATTTTGGTGATAAT
Organism: Petaurus breviceps papuanus; assembly: GCF_028583685.1. Classification (NCBI taxonomy): domain Eukaryota; kingdom Metazoa; phylum Chordata; class Mammalia; order Diprotodontia; family Petauridae; genus Petaurus; species Petaurus breviceps. Next base: position 27,380,071 of record NW_027185694.1, on the reverse strand, counting down.
ATGCAGTTTTCTCTCCCTTCCTTTTCCACTTAAAACTGTTTTGATAGATTTATAAGAAATAAGGCATCCATATTCTTAGTGTTCCTTGTTAGGTAGATCCCATCCCTGCTCATCTAGTGACAGGTTTTGAACCCTATGAACTTAACAAGAATTGCAGAACTGAAAGGTTTTTATGGATGGGTTCTTAAGGTATAAGACTGAGATGCCCCTTTACTTCTCTTACTATTGATTTCCCCTTTTGCCCAACCCCACTGGTATGGAAGACAAGTATTTGTGAAGCTCTTACTATGTGCTGGGCTCTGTGCTAAGGCCTGGGGAGACAAATACAAGGAAAAAGAAAGACACTCCCTGTGTTCAAGAAGCTGACATTCTGTGGAGTGGTGGGGGGAGGAAGACAGCACAGAGGAGTTGAGAGGGGGGGCAAGTGACCCCCACTGGGTCACTATGTATATAATATATAAAATATAACACTGTGTATATATATGTATGTGTGTATATATATGTATGCATATATATATATATATAGTGTCTGGAAGGTCTTTGGAGGAGTTCACCAATGAGAGAAGGAAGCTGGCATGGTAGAGGGTTGTTCCAGGGTAAGAGGACTGTAGGGATGGATAGATGTTCTAGGAGGAGGACCCAAGCACTGAGGGAAGATCAGGTGAGAAGAGCAGCAAAGCCTGGAAAGTCAGAATATGAAAAAATGACCTAAATCACTGGGACAGAAGCTGTTCCTTTATTCTTATACCTATCTGTTTAGGCCCTTGCCTTATATTCTTTCCTTACCTTTCCCAATCTTACTGAAAACTCATTTCCCTCAACCTCCAATTTTTCCACTAATCTTAGTTCAGCATTTTATATTCCTGCTGTGAGTTCCATCTCTTTTCTGCCTTCTAAAATGTTTTATTCATGCTCTCTTTTTATATCACTTTAAATTCCCAATTTCTTCACTCCCAACCCTCCATAGAAACCTCCCTTATAACTCAGGAAGAGCAAAACAAATAAACACATTGGCCTTGCCTGACATATCTATAATTCACCAGCCATCCCCTAATGTCACATCACTCCACTGCTCATAGTTCTGAAATCCTTGAACATTGTTTTCCTTTACATAATAGTGATCATGTAAATTGTGCTCTGGAGTTTGCTTCATTCTTAATGAATTGTTATTCACAAAAAGCTTCTCAAGCTTTTCTGAGTGCTTCATATGGATAATTTTTTTATGGCACAATTTTTTCAGTCATTCATCAGATGATAGGCACCCACTTCCTTCAAGTTCTTTGTTATAACAAAATGTTCTATTATAAATATTTTGTATATGACACTGTTCCCTCTGTCTTGGTTTTTTACCTTCTCTAATTTGTCTCTTCTTTCTTATTATCATAGACTGGTTAATTTTTTTTTTTTTGCTACATTGTCCTTTCTGCCAGACACCTCTTGCCTGCCTCTGTCACTTGGCACCTTTGTTTTCACTCTTGTTTCCTGTTACTATTTCCACTAGATAGGGATGCTGTTTGTGAAAGCTCACTCAAACACATATAGATTATTGTAGCAGCAAGCACCCCAGCATCCCCAGGGTGGCTGCCAACACAGGTTCTTGGATCTGCTTTGTTAAAGGAAAGCAACTCAAAATGGGTTAACAAGCTTACTTTAATCAGTCAAATATGTATCTAGTATCAAATATGTTTACCTAGTTCAGGGGAAAAAAGTCAGCACCCTGAACTTCAGAGTATACAGACAGAATTATCAAGACAGAGAAACAGATCAAGTAGACAGGTTTCCAAACTGTCCAACCATTACATCTATACCAAATCAACATCTGGGTTTTTCAAAGCCAGGGGGCTCTCAACAGCAGCTTCCCAGGGTCTTGTCTGATCAAATCACAGAACACTTCTCAAAGTAAGCCCCAAAGCAAAGCCTTACATCAGGGATTATATAGCCTTCTCCTGGGTCAGAGAATGTAACCACCCTCTTGACACAGTGCCCAATCACACAGAATCAAGGTGCGGGCATTCCTGAAAACCAAGCCTCTTGCCACAGGCTCCATGTGACCACGTTCAGCCTATTAGGAGGCAGAGTATATTTTCAAATCATGGAAGGTTCTCAGAGTCTCTTTAGCCTATCAAAGGGCCTAAGGGCAGGGAAGATCTTTAAATTTGCATTTCCATTACATTCCGCCCCAAGATCTTTCATGCCCATAGCATTGTCAATTTACTTTTGAATTAGCACTAAACATCTCTTAGGTCACATTTTCAAGATACAGAACTAAAGTTACCAAAATGGCCACTGGGCCTTAAACAAACACAAAGTACATTGCATTACCACCTCAATTCAAAACAAGAGTCCAAATAAAGTTTTCTTGGGCAGAGGGAGGTGTCCTTCCCCTCACACAGCTCCAGCCCCTGCTTCCAAGTACATAGAGGGGGCTGGGCAACAAAACCAACAAGGTGGGGTCCTTGGGGGTCCAAGGCACTTCATCCCATCCACCATAGTCATAAGTCCATCCTCCCCCTGGGTCCCAAACTGTGGGATGCAGCAAGGAAACACATTCAGTACCCCTGCTTTGCTGCTCAGTTCTTATCTTTTGCTGTGGCTGAATTCTGAACTCCTGGGTTCCTTCTCCTCCCCAGCAGCCGCTCCTGGCTGCTTCCCAGGTCCCGATGCAGGCAGCTCATCATTCCTGCTCTCAGATCAACGAAGTCTGCATGCAGGCCATTCTTCTCTCCTGGTCTATGGCTCCACAGAGTCACAGCTACCACAACTGGGAAACAAACAATTATCCCAGTCCCCATACTTTCCTTTTACTCTGCAGATCCCATCCTCGTCGCCATTTGTGTCAGCAATACAATATTCACAATGCCTACAGCAATTATAAATATGCTGATGTGGTTATTAATCACAAAATATGTCAGGCTTTCTAGATGGTGGATAAAGCTAGAACCTTTATTAAAATACCAAATGACTGAGTGCCAAAACCAGAAAGTCAAAGCCATCAGAGTAGTTATGAAATTGGCACAGATAGATAAAGTAGAAAGCACCCACATTCTCAAGCCTTTAAAACAGAACAGGCTACCTCAGGCAAAGGTCTTCCTCTCCCCACTCACAGCAATTACTCAGTGGCCAGGAAGCATGCTCCTAGCATCTCCGGCCCCTGGCAGTCCTCAGCAGGAGTCCTTAGCAGAAATTCTGTCTGCCTGAAAAAGAGGTTTGCGCCTCCACCTCCGCCTCGTCACTACCTCTACCACTGCTGCTGCCTCTGCTGCTGCTGTCGCCGCCACTGCTAGTCACTGCAGGAACTCTAGCTTGGCTTCCGCTTCCTCTTGCCCCACCCCTTCCTGCTACATCAGCAAGTCCAATGGGGCATGGAAGATCTTTAAATCCCATAACCCTTACAATTATATGTTTGCATATAGCATATAATTTAATTTTGACTACTCTGTTTCTAAGATGCAATGTGGTTTCATCGAAATGGTGATTAATTTAGAATCTGAATTTTAGTCCCAGCTCCACAACCTACTAACTGTGTATGACACTGGTCAAATCACTGTATCTCTCTTGGCCTCAGGTTCCTCATCTGTAAAAGAGGGTTGGAATAGATTGCCTCTAAAGACTCTTCCCACTTCATGTCACCTCTTTAATCCTCAGTTTCCTAATATGTAGAAATGAGCATAATCATATTTCTTGCTTTTTCAAAGAGTTGTTGTAAATAACCACAACAGGTAATGTATATAAAGGACTTGGAGATGTGAACCCTTGTTAATATTCCTTTTGAGAAGGTTCCTTTTTTCCAGCACACATGACATTTGTATTTTCTGTTGATCATTTCAGATGTTGAGACTAGTACCACATGGTACCTTCCAAAGCAGGAAGTTTCTGAAGAAGTGGAAGCACAGGAGAGGAAATCTGGAAGATTCCCACTGGATGTTTCCAAGGGAACCAAGATTGGAAAAGCCTATGAATGTGAAGGCACTGTAAACAAGCAACAGGAAAACAAAATGGAGAAAGTAGATGAATCCCTTTCCCAGGATGGAAATTTTATGGTAGTGACTATCTCTTCTGAAAAAACTCCCTTTGGAGAGAATGGCCATAAATATGATGAGTGTTTGTGTAGTTGTCATTTGAACTCAAACCTGGTTACACAACATAGAATTCCAACAGGAGAGAAACCCCATATATCTGCTACAAATGACCAAAACTCCAAACAGAATTCATCTTCTAGTGTACATCAAATAGATCAAACTGTCAAGAAACCTTACGAATGTAATGAATGTGAGAAAACCTTCAAGCAGAATTCAGAACTTAGAAAACATCAGGGAATTCATATAGGAGCAAAACCTCACAAATGTACTCAGTGTGGGAAAGCATTTAGCCGACGTTCATATCTTAGGAAACATCAAAAAATTCACACTGGAGTGAAACCCTATTCTTGTAGTGAATGTGGAAAAGCTTTCAGGGTGAGCTCAGACCTTATTCAACATCAAAGAATTCACACTGGAGATAAACCCTATCATTGTAGGGAATGTGGGAAAGCCTTCAATCAGAACTCTTCCCTTATTCAACATCAGAGAATTCATACTGGAGAGAAACCCTATGAATGTAGTGAATGTGGCAGAGCCTTCAATCAACGCTCAGCTCTTACTCAACATCAGAGAATTCATACTGGAGAGAAGCCCTATGAATGTAAAGAATGTGGGAAACCCTTCAGGCATTGGTCTGGCCTTATGACACATCGAAGAGTACACACCAAACTTTGACCTTATACTTATTCTGGACATGAGGGATGTTCAGACAACTTTGTAACTGTTTTTAAATCTCAGAAAATGTATCCTGGGATCAAAATCCTATAAAATAATTGTGAACTCCTCAGGGGCAGAGCCTATGTTTGTCTTATTTTTGTATGGCTCACTCCTGAGTATAATGTGCCTGTGCGACCTTCATTAAGGTTTATTTTCTGATAGACTAATCTATAAAAAGAAGGGGAGGAGGTAAACATTGTTTACTGCTTCCTTTACTTTTTAGGCAACTCAAGGAATTTGAAATAAATAGGAATGTAATATCCTAAGCTGGAGCTTAGTCATTCCAAGAAACTATGAATTTGGAACAAATTGTTCTATCCCTTTATCCACTCTTCAGGAATTCCTTTATTTATTGTCATTTGTCACTCATATGAAGGTATCATGAATATTGTCAGTGGATTGTCTCTCTGTATCTGAATATTCCTACCTCCTTCCTGTCTTCCACTGGCATCTCTCTGAGGAACAGAAATGCATGAAGAGAGAGATTTCAGATTTTTTTTCTGGAAAAAATGCAACTAGTTTCCGTTTTTCTGAAGCAGTATGACAGTGATGAGAGAGTTGTTAATATTAGATCATCAGTTTTATTGACATATACTTGGGCAAAATAGCTCCTAATAATTTTTCCCCATCAATTGTGAATTTATCTTTTCCTTTTTGATGCTGGTAATTTTGTTTTGTTTTTTAAATCAAATTACCTAATGGCTTATCTGTTTCCTTTTATTTTTTCCAATTCATATTTTTATTTATTAGTTGGGCTTTTTTTTTGCTTCAATTTTTAATTTTCTTTAATTTTAAAGATTTCTACCTTGGTTTTTAATGGGAGGAGTGTTAAATTTGTCAGTTTTCTAATTGTTTTACTTGCATGCCCTATTGTTGATCTGCTTTCTCTTTTATTGATGAAAATATTTAAGACATAGAATTTTCCCTAAGTTCTGCTTTGACTACATCCTTCAGATTTTGATATGCTATTTCTTTATTGTTATTAGCTTATTGAAATCATTGTTTCTCTAATTTGTTCTTTGACTCACCTATTCTTTAGGTTTGAGTTATTTAATTTCTAGTTGATTTTTAATCTTTGCTTCAAAGCCCATCTATTGAATATAATTTTTATTGCATTGTCATAAAAGATGAATTTAATATTTCTGATTTTCTGCATTTGATTATGTGGTTTTTTTTTTGTTCTTAATACCTAGTCAGTTTTTGTGAACATATGATTCTTTCACAATTACCATACACAGCTGAGAAATATGTATACTCCTTTCTGTTCCAATTTGGTATCCTCTAGAGGCCTATCATTCTCTAACTTTTCTAAAATGATGCCCAGGTCTTTCATTTCTTTTTAAAATTTTTTTTGGTCAGGGTTATCTAGGTCTGAGATGGTAGAAATTGAAGTCCTCTACTACTATAGTTTAATTTCTTTCTCATAATTAATTTAATTTTCCTTTAATAATTTTGGGGTGGCCAGGTAGCACAGCGAGTAAGAGCACTGGCCTCAGTGTTGGGATGACCTGGGGATCGAATCTGGGCTCAGATACTTAGCACCACACCCAGAAATAATTGGCTGTGTAACCTTGAGCAAGTTACTTAACCCCAATTGCTTAAAAAAAATAATTTAGATGCTATGCCATTTGACGTATATGTGTTTAGTATTGATGATATAAATTCGTTGTCAGTGGTACCTTTCAGTATAATGTAGCTTTCCTGTTTATCTCTTTTAATTAAGTCTGTTTTTGTTGTTGTTTTATCTGAGGTCATGATTGCTACCCCTGCCTTTTTTACTTCAAGTGAAGGAAAATAAATTGCTCCAGCCTCGCATTTTAACTCCCTGTGTATCTTTCTGTTTCAAGCGTGTATGTTGTAAACAACATTTTGTTGTATTCTGGTTTGTCATCATTCTGCTATGCTCGTCCTTTTATATAGGTGATTTTATTTCATTCACACTTATGATCATTAGTTGTGTATTTCCCCCCATCCTATTTTCTTATACTTTCTTTTTTCTTTTTTTTTGCCTCCTCTTTAAGACTTTTTTTCTTCTTCTGACTAATCCCTCTCAATCTACCCTCCCTCCTATTATTGCCTTTTCCTTAACCATTCATTTTCCTCTCCGCGCCCCCCCCCCCGTGTTGGATGAAATATATTTATGTACTCAACTATGTATCTTTGTGTATGTGCATACATATACATGCATACATACATATATGTATGTATATATACATATACACACATATGAATGAATATTCTTCCCTCCTTTGACCAGTTCAGATGAGATTTAGATTCAAGTGTTGTCTGTTCCCTCACCCCAACACTCCCTCCTTGTTGAGTAGATTTCTGCTTGTATACTCTATTTTTGTGAGGTAATTTTCTCCCTTCCCATTTTCTCCTGTCTTCCTGTCCTGCTCAGGTATATTCCTTTTCCTTGTCCTTTCCATTATTTTAACATTATAACAGAAGCATTCCCAGACCCTCTGTTTAATTAGACTCACTCTGTGACCCCTGATGAAGATAAGAGTTCTGTGTGGAAACATGATCATCTCCCCATAGAAAATTACAAACATTTTATCCAACAGGAAGAGATAAAAAAATTCCATTTAAAATAAATACTGAAGTAAGAATTACTTGGGAGTCTATCAAGATACACATAGGAACTATATGAACACATTTATAAAACACAACAAAAATAGAGATCTAAATAATTATACAAATATTGCTTATTGATGGATAACCTGAGCTATTATAAAAATGTTAATACTATGTAAATGAATTTATTCAGTGCTTTACCAGAATGGTGCAGGATTACTTTATAGAGCTGGAAAAAAACAACCTGAAATTCATCTGAAGAAAAAAAAGATAAAGAATTAATGAAAATAAATGGGAAGATGGCCTAGCAGTACCAGATCTCAAACCTTACTACAAAGCCACAATCACTAAAACAATTTGGTATTGGCTAGGAAAAGGGTTGGTAAGTGGAACAGATTAGGTACACAATGTACAGAAGCAAATGAGCACAGTAGCCTAGAGTTTGATTAATCCAGAGATCCCAGTTATTGGTTCCAAAATTCACTATTTGACAAAAACTGTTGTGAAAATTGGAGAGCAGTGTGGTAGAAACAAGGTATACGCCAATAATCACACACCATATATTAAGACAAAATCCCAGTGAGTATAAGTTAGACAAAAAAAGGTGACATAAATAGAATACTAGGGAAGAAATTACTCACCAGGTCTATGGATATGAGAAGAGTTCATGACCAAAAAGACAAGTTCACAGGAGATAAAAGGCAATTTTGCTTACATAAAATGAGAGGATTTTTTTTTTTTGCAAACAACCAAATGCAGCTAAAATTAGAAAAGAAGCAGAGAACTGGTAAAAAAAAAAACATTGCAGTAAGTTTCTCTGATAAATGTCTTATTTCTAAATATATGGAGGACTGATTCAAATTTATAAGAAAAAGGACCGTTCTGTAGTTAGTAAATGATCAAAGGATATGACCAGGCAGTTTTTAGAGAAAGAAAATCAAAGCTATCACTAGCCATATGAAATTGGTTCAAGAATAAGTACTAGATGAGCTGTGAGAAAACAGGAACATTAATGCACTATTGATGGAATTGTGAACAGGTTCAACTATTGTAAAGCATTTTGGGATTATGTTTCAACAGCTATTAAACTATGCATACTCTTTGACCTTGGGATGGTGATTCTGTATCTATACCTCTACAGAGATCAAAGAAAGAAGAAAAGGGCTTGTATGTTCAAAAGTATAGCAGTTCTTTTTGTGGTAGCAAATTGCAGTTTAAGGGGGTGTCCGTCAGTTGGGAAATGGCTGAACAAGTTACAGTATATGAATGTGATGCTATATTATTATGCTACAGGAAATGAAGGAATATTTCAGAGAAACCTAAGAAGACTTGTATGAAATGATGAAAAATGAAGTGAGTGGAATCAGGATAAAATTTATGCAATTAACAGTATTGTAAGAATATTTTAGGAACTTTGATCAGTCATGATTCCAGAGAACTTCTGATGAAACCTACTACATACCTTCAGATAGACAGGGGATAGACTAAAAAAAGATTAAGATCTATCTTTGTTTGTTTTTGGACATAGATAATGCCAGAATCTGTTTTCTTTGATTATGCGTGTTTGCCACAGATTTTGCTTTTCTTGATTTCTCAACAGGGGGAAGAAGAGTTGATGAAGCAATGAGAGAGGGAATTCAGAGCTGAAAAGGGGGGAAAAAAGGAGTAGACACACACATAACTTTTTTTCTTTGTTATTTGGCATGTAAGGTATTTATTGCTATTTTTGTAAATAGTTATTTTCTAAGAGGGAGGGTATTGTTCTTTGAGGACAAAGACAAACATCAACAAGTATTATTCCCACTCTAAAATTCACGTTGAGGTATTATTTTAAGTTATTGGGGGTAGAGGGAGAAGGCATTTGGGAGAGCCAGGTAATTTCCTACCTTATTCTGCCATCTTCCCACAATTTTGTCCTCGAAGAACAAAATAATAACATCATGCTGGTGTCAGGGTATAGTGTGTCCATCTGTGGCTGTTCAAACCATTACAAACTCAGAAGTCTCTACCACAGATTTGGCACAGATGGAGATGTCTCTAGAATTGTACATGTCATGTTTTTCCTTTTTTGAGCTAATGTGATTCTGCTTTGGTCATAGAGCACAGTGCCTTCTTGGATGCAGGAACTTTACATGGGATGGTCCTGTGCCAGTACTTCCCATGTCTCACAATTGATACTAAAGTCCTAAGGAGTGATCTTGAGAGTGTCCTTGTATTGCTTCTTCTGACCTCTGTGTGAGTGCTTGCCTTGTGTGAATCATATGTAAAATGCACATAAAATGTACAGACCTGTACAACATTTGACCTATGAAAGGATTTTGGGTGGCCCATGAAAAATGTAGAGGGTATAAAACAGGCCTGCACAACATACCATCTGTGGGCGTCTTTGGCAGACTGCAAACAGCGCATGGGCCATATGTCGTGCAGGCCTACTTTAGGTAAATACATGTTTGGCATTCAGACTATGTGGCCAGCCCATTGGAATTGTGCTCTCTGCAGTAGAGCCTGAATTCTTGGCAGTTTGGCTCGAAAGAAGACCTCATCTTGCCTGGTACCTTATCTTTCCAGGTAATCTTCAGAATCTTCCTAAAACAATTCAAATGCAATAATTCAATTTTCTGACATTACAAGGTATAAAACAGTCATCCAGCCTAAGGCAACTTGGGAGAATGTTAGGAAAGATTTAACCTATAGGCATGGTGATCTGGCCAAGAGAGAAGTGTAGATATCACCATGTAGGAGGAAGCTAAGACTTCGTGAACTTTTATCCCCACCGCTGGTGTTGGGGTCTGAAGGCTGATCAGGGGAAAATTGCAGGGCCCTTCCCTGCTGGCACTGGATGTATGGCACAGGCATATTGGCTGGACATGGTCCCAGGCTGCAGGCAAGGAGGAGCAAGCACACCTTGAATGTCATAGCAGAGGGGCAGAGGGGCCCTGTTGGTTGTGGTCACTCACAGAAAGCAAAGTTCCTGCTTTTGGTTCCTGGATAGAAGGGCAGATTGACATTTGTGACTGTGGGAGAACAGAGTTTGGTGGTGCATTTCCAGGACCATAGGGAATGAAAGCATTTGTGGTGGCATCAGCGTGGGAGCCCTGGTTGAGGCTCAGGGATGGAGAGAGTACTTGAGGTTTTTCATAAACCAAGGTAGAAGCTGGAAGAACAGTGACCACGCCTGGCCTTGGATCATAGCACATTGGAAGAAGCAAAATATCAAAGACCCTCAGAGCTCTGAAAACAAGAGCACAAAAAACCCAGGAGCAGAGCCTGACCCAAACAAGCTTAAGAGTCAAGAAAAAACAGGCCACTAAAAAAGAAAAGTGAATAAACAACAGATGAAGAACCTGACCATAGATGGTTACTATGGTGATAGAGAAGCTCAGGGTTCAAACTCAGACAAACACGATGAAGTAAAAAAAAACTCATTGTAAAACTTCAAAGAAAAATGCAAAATGGTCACAAGCCCAAAAAGAATTCTTGGAAGAGCTTAAAAGTCAAATAAGAGAGGTAGAGAGAAAGCTGGGAAAAGAATAAGATGCAAGAAAATTATGAAAAGAAAGTCACCTAATGGCTGAATAAATTGTGGTATATGATTGTGATAGAATACTACTGTGTTGTATGAAATGATGAACAGGTTGATTTTAGAAAAACATAGAAAGACTACATGAAATAATGCAGAGTGAAATGACCAGAACCAAGAGAATGTTGTATACAGTAACAGCAATATTGTTTGAGGAGTAACTGTGAATGATTAAGCTATTCTGAGTAATGCGAACATTCAAATCAACTATGAAAGACTTGAGAGGAAAATGGTATTCACCTCCAGAGAAGGACCTGATACATGGAAGTATGTATTATATAGTTCCTTATATACATTTATATCAAATATTGGCCTTCTGTAATGTGGGGTTGGGAAGAAGGGAGGGAGACAACTTGGAACTCAAAGTGTAAAAAACAAATACATACAGATCAAAAAAGAAGAAAAAAAAGTGGAATTGATATCCTAGAAAAATGAGGGCCGCACTTCAGGGGAATCAGGACAGATTTTGGTGGTCGGTGCTCCCTCCTCAGGATGTATAACGTAGGCAGGTGAGTTTTCTGAAATGAATTGGGGGCAACTTCGTTTAAAGAGGGTTCAGTCACTGTCCTGGAGAATAGCAGAATGACAACTATTGAGATTTCACAGTGATTTTGATTTCTCTCTGAGAAGGAGCTGGGCCTTGAGTCAGATACAATGGTTATTTAACATAATAGTCCCGATCTAAGTTATTGATTCCTCTGCCCCTTCTTTCCTTAGCCAGACTTTATCTTGAATAATGACCCAATTTAGGAGGTCCCCTTCCTGAGAACCACTCCCCTCAGACTGCCTGGCCCAGCGGGACATCTCACTTACTTGCTACAGTCTTCAGGGAGAGGATGATTGAGGTACTCCTGTTTTCAGTCAGCACTGAAAAACTAGTATTTGGAAGAGGACTAATTGCCTCAGTTTCTGGAGTGGGTACTCAGTCTGTAGATACTCTGGGCCCTTTTGGCTCCTAAGAAGACAGAGATGATGTCTGGCTTCTCCCGCCCTGGAAGTTCCTCTATTCCATGGTGCTGAGTGACTTCTTTTTCTCCTGATTTGTAGCTATGCAGACTTTTCAGCTACAGTGGTGGAAAGGGACTCTACTTTGCATCTTCTCCTTGTGCCCTGAAAGCCATTGTCACTGATTGTGGGTGTATAGGTTTGTCCATGCTGGCCACTCGCTATTTTTGTGTCTCTGTGTCCTGTTCTACAGCTTACCCTTAGCGCTGCTCTGAGCAGACTGGAAGACCTTGTTTTGGACCAAAATGGTCAAAAAGATCATTTTTTTGAACTTGAATTGACTCCCAACACCAGAATCTGTTATTACTGTTCGATATATTCTGCTACATGACATGCTAGGGGTATGTGGTGTTGGGAATTGGGAGGAGGGTGCCCAACCGAATCAGTGGGACTCAGCTTGGAAATGCTACCTATCTCCAGGACGGGCTACCAGCATGCATGCAACGGCATCTGATCTGGCTTACTTTTTTAAAGTCCTAAGTAGGATTTCACTTCCTACAGGAAGCTGCCCCAACCTGTCTTAATTCTAGTGCCTTTCCTCTTAATTTTATCTCTTCTTTGTCCTGTAGATAACTGGCTTTGTATATACTTGTTTGCATGTTGTCTCCTTGGTCAGATTGTTAGCTCCTTGAGGGCAGGGACTGTCTTTTACCTCTTTTTGTATCACCAGTGCTCTGCCCGGTGCCTCACACATAGTAGGCACTTGTTAAATGTTTATTGATTAATTGCTTTAGGCTGGAGTTATGGCAAATGAGTTAAAGTCAGATGGGTCAAAATGGTTTATGATACAGCAAGGCTTAGCAAAGGAGGATTCGGGCAGATGCATAGCACTCAGTCAGGTTAGGAGTCCCATGTGGTTTCCATCACTCCCACCATCTTGAGCTGTACCAGGGCAGCATGTTGGGTAGTGGTCCAGACAAACAGGAGGTATGATGGGCTCTACTTAAAGGCACAGCACTCCTGGGGACCTGGGTTTTCAGACAAAGTGACTGCTGTGGCAATTGTCACATTGCTGATGGGGTGAAAGGGTCAGGGAACATGGATCAGCAGCTAAAGTTAGGGTTTCTAAAAATTAACCAGGAAGGCCAAGTCAGATGAGGAAGGTGGAATTTTAGCTGTGCTGCATCAGCAAGCTTGTCAGAATGTTTCAGTGTCCAGTTCTAACTAGAATTGTGCGTGGTTAAACTTTAACCTTAGTCAGCATTATGCAACCTGTGCCATGCCTGGGAGAATCAGGCCATGGGGTCTGCTGGCTATTCTTCCAACAAATGGGAAGAACTTTTCATAATAAAATTGCTCAGTATTACTGGGTAAGGGACAGACTGCATATTATTAGAAAACCCTGGATGCCAACAAGAACCAATTCCAGATTCACCTCACAAACCCACTATTCTTAATTACAGAGATACAGCAAGGATATGATTTTATAAGTAAATAAGTAGAAAAAACTGTCATCTATAGAGAAACAGCAATCTTTGCAACTGCATTTCTGTACTTAACAAAACAGTCATATATTGATTTAATTTGTCTATTCCCATGATTCCCTTTAAAAAAGAATGGTGTGTTCATGGTGCTAAACTCTAACAGTTGTCAAAATAAGTTTCCATAAATTGTGTATTGTGATTTGCCCCATTTGTAAAGAGTTAAGCTATTTGAGGGCAGGGTTTTTTCATTTTTTTCTTTGTATCCTTAGTGCTATATAATAATATAATAAATATTTGTTGAATTGAATAAGATCAGGAAACTCCACATTCCCACTCATCCTGGTTTTTTTTTTTTCTTGGTCAGTCCACATGAATAAAGTACATTCATGGATTGGATTTTGAATCACTAATACAGCTGAGGAAAGCCTCTTGGTTCAAATAATTAGTAATGATTCTAGTAATGCTGGAGTGAGTACATGCTTCTTGAGCATATTAAAGTAGCCCGTGGAAATCAAACACAAAGAGGCAATAACCAACCTTACCCAGCTTACACTAGTCTAAGGCAGAAGTAGGAGTCTCAGTGAAAAATACACAACTGCTATGTTTTCTCCCTGACTCTATAATGGAGAGGAGACAAAAAGTCGGTCACTTCTGGATAAATTAGATGGTACTAAGTAGTTTTTTTTTATTTTTATCAAATCTCCCAAAGTTAACATTTGGGCTGAAGGCATTCAACACCAAGGATAGGCCACCAAAGAATGACATGGGACAATTGATGACAAATGTCATCAGAGGGGAAAAACATCCATCACTGTCTCTTCCAATATTAAATGCTTTAACATCTCATAGCTGTGCTAGACACCTCTTCAAAGGTTCAGTCCAAAAATGTCCTTTTGATGCTGGCACCAAACAAGGCCCCAGTGACTTCCAGCAGCATCTGTCATGTTCTAAGATGCAGTCTGTAGTAGAAACTTTTATTTTTATGATCCCCAATATAGATCTCAATACTTCCAGCTGTTTCTTTTTTTTAAATGCTTTATTAACTTCTGATTTACATCATTCATTTCTGCCAGATTTTGACTTACAAATTTTCTCCCCGTTTTTCCCCTATCCACTGCCCCAAAATAGCAGTCCCACAGGATATCCCCTCCTCCACTCTGCTCTCTCCCATACCCCCTTCGACTTTTCCAGTAGGGCATGGTGGATCTCTATGCCCCAGTGCCTGTATATCTTATTTCCCAATTACAAGTAAAACAGTATTAATAATAGTATATATGTATATTTTTAAACATTTGATTTTGAAACTTTGAATTCCAGATTCATTCCCTTCCTTCCTTGTCACCCACCCTTACTGGGAAGATAAGCAATTCAGTATAGGTTGTACATGTGTAGCTATGCAAAATATTGCCATAGTAGATATATTGTAAAAGACTGACTATATTTCCCTCCCTCCTATCCCACCTCCCATTTGTTCTATTCTCTACTTTGATCCCATCCCTTTTCAAAAGTGGGTGCTTCCAACTTCCCTCCCCCCAAGCCTGCCCTCCCTTCCATCATCCCCCCTCTCATCCCCTTCCCCCCTACTCTCCTGTAGGGTGGGATACCCTATTTAGTGTGTATGCCATTCCCTCCCTGAGCCAAATTCAATGAGAATAAGGTTGACCCATTCCCTTTTGCCTTCCTGTTCTTTCCCTCCATTGTAACCATTTTCCCTTGCCTCTTATATATGAGATAGTTTACCCCATTCTGTCTCTCCCCATCTCCTCTCATTATATTCCTCTCTCATCTCTTAAGTTCACCTTTTAAGTATCATCCCTTCCTATTATATTAGTCCTGTGCCCTCTATTTATGTATACCTGTACACATATATACACACATTCACATATGTATTCATATACCCATATACCCTCTTATATAGACATATATATGTGTATATAGATATATATATTTCTATTCCCTTCAACCAATTTCAGACTGAGAAAAGTTTCATAAGTTACAATTATTGTTTTTCCATGTAGGAATGTAAATAGTTCAACTTTGATAAGTTCCTTATGATTTCTTTTCCCTGTTTCCCTTCTCATGCTTCTCTTGTTTCTTATATCTGAATGTCAAATTTTCTATTCAACTTTGTTTTTTTTTCATCAAGAATACTTGAAAGTCCTCTATTCCACTGAATCACCATATTTTCCCCTGAAGCACAGTACTCAGTTTTGCTGGGTAGGTGATTCTTGGTTTTAATCCCAGCTCCTTTGCCCTCTGGAGTATCATATTCCAAGCCCTTCGATCCCTCAGTGTAGAAGTTGCCAGATCCTGTGCTATCCTGATTATGTTTCTACAATATTAAAATTGTTTCTTCCTGGCTGCTTGTAGTATTCTCTTCTTGATCTGGGAATTTTGGAACCTGGCTATAATATTCCTAAGAGTTTTCTTTTTGGGTTCTTTTTCAGGAGGTGATTAGTGGATTCTTTCAACCTATATTTTTCCCTCTGGTTCTAAAACATCAGAGCATTTTTCCTTGAGAATTTCTTGGAGGATGATTTCTAGGTTCTTTTTTTGATCATGGCTTTCAGGTAGTCCAATAATTTTAAATGATCTCTCCCAGATCTATTTTCCAGATCAGTGTTTTTTCCAATGAGATATTTAACACTGCCTTCTATTCTTTCATTTGTTTGCATCTGTTTAACAGCATCTTAATTTCTCATAAAGTCACTAGCTTCCATTTGCTCCAGTCTAATTCTGAAGGAATGAGTCTTCTCAGTGAGCTTTTGAGATCCTTTTTCCATTTGGCAAATTTGGATTTTCAAGGCATTCTTCTCCTCATTGCCTTTTTGAGCTTTTTTTGCTATTTCAGTTAGTCTATTTTTTAAGGTGTTATTTTCCTCAGTCGGGCTGTTGATTCTCATTTCATAATTTTCTTGCATCGTTCTCATTTTCTTTCCAATTTTTCCTCCACTTCTCTTACTTGCTTCTTAAGGTCCTCTATGGCCTGTAACCAGCTCATATTTTGAAGCTTTTGGTGCAGGAGTTCTGACTTCACTGCCTTCCTCCTGTTCCATGCTTTGCTTCTTTTTGTCTCCAAAATAAGAGTGTAAAGTTGGGTTGCTCTGTTTATTTTGCTTCCTTTGCCTGCTCATGTTGCCACTCAATCACTTGAACCCTGGGCTTTTTGCCACAGTAGGACTCTGCTGCCAGACAGGGAGCTTCCATCCCAAATGCTGGGGTTTTTTCAGCTGCCGAAGGTTTTAGTTGGCTGCCCTCTTTGAAGCCTCCACACTCTCTGGCAAGCTGGTCACACACCCCAGGACTTCCACCCTAGACCACAATCCAAATCCAAGCAGCTTAAAGCAAGAGTCATTACCCCTCAGACTGGTGGCTTGGTCCCCCTACACTCAGCAGGCCAGGAGCTGAAGCTGCCACGTGGGGGTGGCTGCATGGCCATGGTGCCTCAGTGGCTTCTCACCCCAGGGCCAAAGGCCATCCACACTCCCAAATGGATCCCAAAGTCCACACTGCACTGACCTCTCACTTTGTCCTTCGCATCTGTGTGTTGATAATTCTGGAAATGGCCACAGCTGCTGGTGATCTGAAGTCCCTCCAGCCAGTGGTTGGTCAGGCCTACCCTGGGGCTAAAACCTCAGGCTTGCTTGGGCCTGGGGTTGGCTCCCAGAGTACTGAGCTGGCTGCTACCTGCCGCCTGCTGGGCTGTCCTCAGTGGGAGGTTAGCTTCTCTGTGTCATTTTGTGGGTTCTGTCCTTCCAGCTGTTTCTTGAGGCAAATCAGGTTAACAAACATTTATAAAGGGCTTTATTATATGCCAGTGTAATGGGAATGCAAATTTGGAAGATCTTCCCTGCCCCTAGGCTAAAGTGTAACTGGGCCTTAAACAAACACAAAGTACATAGCATTATCACTTCAGTTCAAAACAAGAGTTCAAATAAAGTTGGGGGGGGGTGTCCTTCCCCTCACACAGCTCCAGCCCCTGCTTCCAAGTACAGAGAGGGGGCTGGGCAACAAAACCAACAAGGTGGGGTCCCTGGGGATCCAAGGCACTTGATCCCACCCACCATAGTCACAAGTCCATTCTCCCCCAGGGTCCCAAACTGTGGGATGCAGCCAGGAAACACATTCAGTGCCCCTGCTTTGCTGCTCAGTTCTTATCTTTTCCTGTGGCTGAATTCTGAACTCCTGGGCTCCTTCTCCTCCTGCAGGCGGCAGCCACTCCTGGCTTCTGCCCAGGTCCCGATGCAGGCAGCTCACCATTCCCGCTCTCAGCTCAGCGAAGTCTGCATGCAGGCCATTCTTCTCTCCTGCTCCACGGCTCCACAGAGTCACAGCTACCACAACTGGGAAACAAACAATTATCCCAGCCCCCATACTTTCCTTTTACTCTGCAGATCCTGTTCGTGATGCCATTTTGTAGCAGCAAGCACCCCAAGTGCGTCCTCAGGGTTTGCTGCCCATACAGGTTCTTTGATCTGCTTTGTTAAAGGAAAGCAACTCAAAATGGGTTAACAAGCTTACTTTAATCAGTCAGACATATATTGTTTACCTTGTTCAGGGGGAAAATGTCAGCACCCCGAACTTCAAAACATACAGGCAGAATTATCAAGACAGAAACAGATCAAGTAGACAGATTTCCAAACTGTCTAACCATTACATCCATACCCAGTCAACATCTGGGTTTCCACATCTGGGTTTTTCAAAGCCGGGGGACTCTCAACAACGGCTTCCCAGAATTCAGATCAAATCACAGAACACTTCTCAAAGTGAGTGCCAAAACAAAGCTACATATCAGGGCTTATGTAGCCTTCACCTGGCTCAGAGAATCTAACAACCTTATTGACCCACTGGCCAATCAAAAAAGTATCTACTGAAAAACAAGCCTCCCTTCCCAGGCTTCTGGTGCACTTTAGCCTAGGGGCAGGGAAGATTTTCCAAATTTGCATTCCCATTACAGCCAGACACTGTGCTAAGCACAGGGTATACAAAAAAAGGCCAAGACATTCTAAAACAAATTCTTGCCCTCAAGAATCTAACACTCTAACAAGGGAGACAGCGTGAAAACACAAAGTACAATACATACATATATATATGTGTACACACACACACACATAAATAAAATGCATTTATATATGCATGCATGTGTGGATATGTGTATATATATAAATATATGTATATATTTTTATTTATTTATAGGATTACTTGGAGGTAATTTCTGAGAATATAAAGCACTAGCATTAAGGGATAGTGGGAAAGGCTTTCTGCAGGTTAGACTGTAGCTGAGTATTGAAAGAAGTAAGGAGACAGAGATGGGGCTGGTAGACAGCCAGAGAAAATGCGTGAGGTTAGGAGACGGAGGATGTTTTTGGAGGAACAGGAAGGAGGCCAGTGCCAACTTGATCATCAGTGTTGTTTTTGGTCAGATTTTCTGCAGGCTTTACCAGAGGGTGAACCTGTCTCTTGCAATAAACAATCATTTGGGGCCTCAAAACCCTTTCCACAGACAGTGACTGGATAACACCTGTTTTGCACACTGCATTCCTCCCATCAGGATTCCTTTAGCTGTGGAAATCTTACTGAAGTGATGCTTCTGGCTATTAACATATAACTCAGATGAACATAAATGTGTGTGTAGCTACACTGGTTTTTAACTCAGATGAACATAAGTGTGTGTGTAGCTACACTGGTTTTTAGCTTCAATCAATGCTACTTGCTTGAAGCATAGAATGCTCTTACCTTGCAGGCACTGTTGGCCTGTAACTGCAAGAGCTGCTTGTCTTTATTTGCTCTTTGTTCAATCCATGGTCCAGTCCTTCAAAGCTTCATCCATCATGATGTGCTGCTGCCTCCAGGCTCTGCCAGCAGTGGCTCCTATTGCTCTGATACTACCTTGGGCTGCAGGCATGTATATGCTCATACTGTTCTTTACCAACTCTTAGGAAACTAATGGGTCTTGACTATGGATTATTTCGCACTGGCTTCTTGCCCAATGATGCTCTCACTTTTTGAAGGTTCTTTTAATCTACCTAGGACACAGGGGTGGGGAACCTGGGGCCTCAGAGTCACATGTGGCTTTCTAAGTCCTTGGTAGTTTCCTTTTGACTGAGTCAAAGTTTTACAGAACAAATCCTTTTATTAAGGGGATTTGTTCTGTAAAGTTTGGATTCAATCAAAGGGCCACACTTGCGGATCTACAGGGCCATGTGTTACCTCAGGCTGCAGATTCCCCACCCCTGATAGGCAGTAAACCCCCTTTAAAAAAACAGCACACTACCCCAAATGATGGAAAAACCAATAGAATTAACAACAGAGAATACCATTGATGGTTTCTTACATTCCAAGTAGATGATATGACTCCCTTTCTGCCTTAACTTATTGCTTTTCAGATTCTTAACTCTCTTCTGATCAGTGGCAACTACAGGAGTTTTACCTTGGCTTCCTAGTCCCAGACTTCTGACCCACCACCTTACATAAAAATAAAGACCAGTAAGTGGC
Organism: Petaurus breviceps papuanus; assembly: GCF_028583685.1. Classification (NCBI taxonomy): domain Eukaryota; kingdom Metazoa; phylum Chordata; class Mammalia; order Diprotodontia; family Petauridae; genus Petaurus; species Petaurus breviceps. The sequence goes on along the minus strand of NW_027185694.1, from coordinate 27,360,194 downwards.
ACGACCATCCTCAAACTTCTGGAGGGCAGGGGCTATGTTTGCCTTTTTTTGTATCCCCTGTGCTTAGACTAGTGCCTCAGACAGTAGTAACAAGTGCTAAATAAATGTTGATTGATTGATTAGACCTAAGGATTTGCAGCTGAAAGGGCCCCTTCGTTACCAGCCAATGGAGCTATCTTAATTGGTGGGTGAAGATAAACCTGGGGTGAGGAAGGTAAAAAAAGAAAAAGAAGGTGAGGTCACTCCAGGATATTTTATTTCAAAGCATGGCATCAAAGGCATTTAAACTCACTTATTAGAAGGAGCTCCCTTCTCTCTGGCAAAGGCCCAATGTTTTCATACCACTATATTGTTGGGGTTTGTGGTGGAGTGATAATTGAGAGACCAGGTGATAGGGGAGGGACAAGTACAAGCACAGTGCATTATTTAACAGAATATTGAGACCACCAGCCTTAGTCTAGCTCCTAAATGTGCATTAACCAGCACTATTCCTGTCCCAGATTGCTCCAACCCTTCCCAATCGGCTTTGACTTTTTCCTGCTTGCCTTCTATTCAGAAACACTCCTTTGGGCATTGCAGTATTTTTCTGCAACAAATACACTGCATGCATTTTAATTCCTCAGAATTTAATTCTTCCTGAGAAACATCCTGAGTATATGATTCCCACTGTGAGGTCTGGACCCTCTCACCCAAACTCCATGACTCCCACAAGGTGTTGATTCAGGACAAGGTAATCAATGACTACTTGGCAAATATTTGTCATTTGGGAAATACTAGTGATCTCTTCTCCCAACTTAAATCTTTTAGCCTTGTAGTTTGAATTCTTAGAATTCTGTTGAGTTCCTTGCTCTCTTATTTTCATTAGATCTCAGACTTGGGTTCCCTCACTGAGTCAGTGGGAATTTTTGTGTGTAGGAGGGGAGGATTAGGGAAGGTATGGAATGAGATGATCCATTCCTGATAATGGGGAAGATTTTTGTGATGGAGATGACTTCAGGGGAATTCTAGAATGATAGCTTTGAAAGGTAATTTTTAGGGGCAGCTAGGTGGCTCTGGCCCTGGAGTCAGGAGGACTCCAAAGTTCAAATGTGGCCTCAGACACTTAACACTTACTAGCTGTTTGACCTTGGGAAAGTCACTTAACCCCAATTGCCCTGCCTTCTCCCTTCCAAAAAGACAAAAATGAAAGGTTATTTAAAAAAAAAAACATACAATTAATTAATTAATTAATTTTAGTTTTCAATATTCACTTCCATAAGATTTTGAGTTTTAAATTTTCTCCCCCTCCCTTTACTTCCCTCTCCTCAAGATGGCATGCAATCTGATACAGGCTCTACATATACATTCATATAAAGAAGAATTAGAACTAATGGGAGGAATCACAAGAAAGAAGAAATAAACAAAACAACAAAAGAAAGGGAGAGAAAATAGTATGCTTCCATCTGCATTCAGACTCCAATGTTCTTTCTCTGGATTATGGATGGCATTTTCCATCAAGAGTCTTTTGGAGTTGTCTTAGATCCTTGCATTGCTTAGAAGAGCTAAGTCTATCAAAATCAGTCATCACATAATATGGCTGTTACTGTGTACAATATTCTCCTTATTCTGCTTATTTCACTCAGCATCAGTTCATATAAGTCATTCCAGGTTTTTCTGAAGTCTGCCTGCTCATCATTTCTTATGGAACAACAGTATTCCATGAAATTCTTATACCACAACTTATTCAACCATTCTGCAACTGATGGGCATCGTGTCAATTTCTAATTCTTTACCATCACTAAAAGGGCTGCTATAAATATTTTTGTATGTGTGGGTCCTTTTCCCATTTTTACGATCTCTTTGGGATACAGCTCTAGAAGTGGTATTGCTGGGTCAAAGGGTATGCACAATTTTATAACCCTTTTGACATAGTTCCAAATTGCTCTGCAGAATGGTTGGATAAGTTCACAATTCAACCAATGATGCATTAGTCTTCCAATTTTCCCACATCTTCTTCAACATTTATCATTTTCCTGTTTTGTCATGGTAACCAATTTGATAGGTATGATGTGGTATCTTAGAGTTGTTTTGATTTGCATTTCTCTAATCAATTATGTGTTAGAACATTTTTTCATATGACTATACCGTGTTTCCCCGATAATAAGACACTGTCTTATTATTTTTTGGGACAGAAAAACACCAGAGGGCTTATTTTCAGGGGAGGGCTTATTTTAATGAACATTGACAGCAATTTTAATAAACAGGTAAATGTGAACAAAAATATGTACCTTTATTCAATAAAGAATTCAATAAAGAACAGGATGACGTGCTCACTGCTGCAGCTCTGATTGGATACAGCTCAGAGCGTGGCGTGCGTTTCACGGGGGGTGACGGTGCATACAGAGGGTACCGTAATGTAGCGTGTAGCGCAGGGGATCACCTTCACTACAGTAGCAATCTCAATAGGGCTTATTTTCGGGGGAGGGCTTATTTTAGAGGAATCTTACACAGTAAGGGGAGGGCTTATTTTCGGGATAGGTCTTATTATCAGGGAAACACGGTAGATAGCTTTAATTTCTTCCTCTGAAAACTGCCTGGTCATATGCTTTCACCATTTATCAATTGGGAATGACTTGTATTCTTATAAATTTTACTCAGTTCTCTATATACTTTAGAAATAAGACCTTTATCAGAAACACTGGCTGTAAAATTTTTTCCCAGATTTCTGCTTCCTTTCTAATCTTGGTTGCATTGACTTTGTGCAAAAACTTTTCAATTTCATGTAATAAAAATCATCCATTTTGCATTTCATAGTGTTCTCTGTCTCTTGTTTGGTCATAAATTCTTCCCTTCTCCATAGATCTGACAGGTAAACTATTCCTTACTCTCCTGGTTTGATTATAGTATTAGTCTTTATATCTAAATCATGTACCCATTTTGATTTCATCTTGGTATAGGATGTAAGATGTTGGTCTATGCCTGGTTTCTGCCATACTATTTTTAGTTTTCCCAGCAGTTTTTGGTAAATAGTGAGTTCTGTTTTTGTTGTTGTTTTTGCCTTTTGGAGGGCAATTGGGGTTAAGTAAATTGCCCAAGGTTACACAGCTAGTTTTTTTGTGTTGAGTGTCTGAGGCCCCATCTGAACTCAAGCCCTCCTGACATCGGGGCTGGTGCTTTACTCAATGTGCCATCTAGCTGCCCCTAAATAGTGAGTTCTTATCCCAGAAGCTGGAGTCTTTGGATTTATCAAATAGTAGATTACTATAGTCATTGACTGTAGTGTTTTGCATACCTAACCTAAACTACTGATCCACCATTCTATTTCTTAGTACCAAGTAGTTTTGATGATTGCTGCTTTATAATACAATTTAAGATATGGTACAGCTAGGTCACCTTCCCTTGCATTTATTTTCATTAATTCCCTTGATACAAAAGAATCTTTTGTTCTTCCAGATGCATTTTGTTATTGTTTTTTCTAGCTCTATAAAAAATTTGATGTTTTAATTGGTATGGCACTGAATAATTAATTTAATTTAGGTAGAATTGTCATTTTTATTATATTACCTTGGCCTGCCCATGAGCAACTGATATTTTTTCCCTTTATTTAGATGTGAATTTATTTGTGTGAAAAGTGTTTTGTAATTGTCTTCATATAGTTTCTGGATTTGTTTTGGTAGGTAGACTCCCAATTATTTTATAATGTTTACAGTAACTTTAAATGGGATTTCTCTTTCTGTCTTTTGCTGTTGGGCTTTGTTAGTAATATATAGAAATGCTGATGATTTATGTGGGTTTATTTTATATCTTGCAACTTTGCTAAATTTGTTTTTCTTTTCTTATTGCCAAAACTAACATTTCTAGTACAATACTGAGTAACAGTGATGATAACAAACATCCTTGTTTCATCCCCAATCTTAATGGAAATGCATCTAGCTTATTATATACATTATAATGTATATATATTGTATACATATAATGCTTGATGATTATTTTAGATAGATGCTACCTATCATTTTAAGGAAGACTTAATTTATTCCTATGCTCTCTAGTATTTTTAATAGGAAGGAATGTTGTATTTTGTCAAATGCTTTTTCTGCATCTATTGAGATAATCATATGATTTCTATTAATTTGTTATTGATATGGTCAATTATCCTCATAGTTTTCCTAATACTGAACCAGCTCTGCATTCCTGGCATAAATTCTACCTGGTAATATTCTATTATCCTTGAAGTAAGTTATGTAATCTGTTTGCTAATATTTTATTTAAATTTTTTGTACCTATATCCATTAGGGAAATTGGTCTGTAATTTTCTTTCTCTGTTTTGACTCTTCCTGGTTGAGGTATCAGCATCACATTTGTATTGCAAAAAGAATTTGGTAGGATTCCTTCTTTGCCTCTTTTCCCAAATAATTTGTGTAGTATTAGAATTAGTTGTTCTTTAAATGTTTGATAGAATTCACTTGTAAATTCATCTGGCCCTGGAGATTTTTTCTTATGGAGTTCACTAATGGCTTGTTTAATTTCTTTTTCTGGAATGGGGTTAAATAAGTATTTTATTTCCTCTTCTGTTAATCTGGGCAATTTATGTTTTTTTTTAAATATTCATTCATTTCATTAAGATTGTCAAATTTATTGGCATACAGCTGGGCAAAATAGTTCTTAATTATTGTTTTGATTCCCTCTTCATTGGTGATGAATTCACCCTTTTCATTTTTGATGCTGGTAATTTCTTATTCTTTTTAAATCAAATTAATCAAAGGTTTGTCATTTTATTGTCTTTTTCATAAAACCATCTCTTAGTTTTATTTATTAGTTCAATAGTTTTCTTAATTTCAATTTTCTTAATCTCTCTTTTGGTTTTCAGGATTTCTAATTTGGCATTTAATTGGGGATTTTTAATTTGTTCTTTTTATAGCTTTTTTAGTTGCATGCTCAATTCATTGATCTCTTCTTTCATTGATCTCTATTTTATTCATGTAAGCATTTAAAGATATAAAATTTCCCCTAAGAACTGCTTTCACTGCATCCTATAAGTTTTGGTATATTGTCCCATAACTGTCATTCTCTTAGATGAAGTTGATTATTTCTATAGTTTGCTGTTTGACCCACTCATTCTTTAGGATTGTATTATTTAGATTTCAATTAATTCTTAGTCTATCTTTCCATGGCTCTTTATTACACATAATTTTTATTGCATCATTATTTGAAGGATACATTTAATATTTCTGCCTTTCTGCATTGGATTGTGAGATTTTTATGCCCTAATATATGGTCAATTTTTGTGTAGGTGCTATATACTGCCAAGAAAGGGTATATTCCTTTCTATACCCATTAAGTTTTCTCTAGAGGTCAACCATATCTAGCTTTACTAAAATTCTATTCATCTGCTTAACTTCTTTCTTGTTTATTTTGTGGCTAGACTTATCTAGTTCTGAGAGAGGGAGGTTGAGGTCCTCCACTAATATAGTTTTATCATCTATTTCTTCCTGTAACTCCCTTAACTTCTTCTCTAAGAATATGGATACTATACCACTTGGTACATAGATGTTTAGTAATGATACTACTTCTTTGTCTTTGGTATCTTTTAGCAGGATGGAACTTCCTTCTTTATCTCTTTTAATGAGATCTATTTTTGCTGTTGCTTTGTCTGAGATCAGGATTGCTACTCCTGCTTTTTTTTACTTCAGCTGAAGCATAATATATTCTGCTCCAGGCTTTTACCTTTACTCTGTGTGTATCCCTCTGCTTCAAATGTGTTTCTTGTAAACAACATGTTGTAGGATTATGATTCTTAATCCACTCTGTTATCCGCTTATGTCTTATGAGAGAGTTCATCCCATTCTGAAAGGTAATTTGAAGTAATTGCAATCCTTTTGTTTTTATAGCTGAGGAAGCCTCTAGTAAGGTTAAATGATTTGCTGAAGATAATCCATTTACTTTGTTATATGACTGGGACTAGAACCTAGGTCTTCTGTAAAATAATTTAATGCTCTTTTATTTGGCAGTTTTAGGGAGTGAAACTTGATAGTATAGTACAAATGTACAAAAGGAAAAAGAAACAGAACCGAGTGAATGAAAAGTTTGGAGGTTAGTTTTTTTCTTCTCCCCATCCTTCCCATTCCTCTTTTGGTAAAAGATATTTAATAAAGAAACTATAACCTGGAATAGGGGTGGAGAAAGGGAGATTTCCAGGGAGCAAAGCTTCAGATAGCCTGTTGGTATGTTTATATGATGCAGTAGCAAATTGAATAGAACTAAAAATTAAGCATTTTGAAGAACTTTCTTTCTCATAGTCTAGGATACTCTTTACCCTATTTAGAGCATATATATGCACGTGTATATGTGTGTGTGTGTATATATATTCCTATGAATTTGGGGAGGAAGGCTGAAAGTTTCTTCATCTCTATTACCTCTTCCCACTCCTTTTTTTTGTTGTACTCCTTAGAACTATAATTAGAATGTATTTTGTTTTTCTTTTTCTTTTGCCCATGGACTATGTACCCTGTTCTGGTTAAACTTTATAAAAAGGGCCCTCAGTTAGGGGGAAAAGGGTGGGACACTACCCTATGAGTCTAGACAAATATCTCAGATCATCATTAGGGTTGGAGAGGAGCTCACCATTATGGTTCATCTTATTTTAACTTTTCTTGTGACTTCTAGGAATATGACCAACAAGATGTAGGATTAGATTCCTTAGGCCCTTTCAGACCTTTGCAACATAAGTATTATGCCAAAAGGTAAGCAAATTGCAGCTGTCCCAATAGGCTAAGATAGCAAGAACTCCAATAAGGTATAACCTGATGAATTAACAGAGGAGAAAGCTATCCTAACTTATCAGTATCCCCTTACCCAGTAGCCCTCACATTCTTTTTTTTTTTTAGTATAATGAACTCTCTATGTATTCAGCAATAAACTAAAGCAAGACATTCAAGAAACTAAACACAACATTACAACAACATAACATAACATAACTTATTACTAAGGTGGCCACATAGTCTTAAAAAAAACATGTTATTCAATAAGTCACAATCTCCTCAATCAATATAGAGTACCCAAATCAAGTCTTCTTTCATCTTTTTTTTCATTTTTCAAATGCTTTATTAACTTCTGATTTATATCATTCGTTTACACTAGATTTTGAGTTACAAATTTTCTCCCCATTTTTCCCCTACCCACTGCCCCAAAATAGCAGTTCCACAGGATATCCCCTCCTCCAATCTGCTCTCTCCCATATTTTCTCCCATACCCCTTTCGACTTTTCCAGTAGGGCATGGTGTATCTCTATGCCCCAGTGACTGTATATTTTATTTCCCAATTACATGTAAAATAGTATTAATAATAGTGTGTATATATATATATATTTATATTTAAACATTTGATTTTAAAACTGAATTCCAGATTCATTCCCTTCCTCCCTTGTCACCCACCCTTACTGGGAAGATAAGCAATTCAGTATAGGTTGTACATGTGTGGCTAATGCAAAACAATAACATAGTAGATATATATATATATATATATATATATTTTTTTTTTTTTTGACCCAGGCCTTGAGTTTTATTTAAATAACCTTCCAGGAGAACAGAGCCAAGTGCATTTGTCCCCTCTTGCCCCTCAACACCAACTAACTGTGCCAGCCCTGCAGACAGCTGGGGGAGGCAGAAGGGCCTTCTTCAGTGAGGGCGGACTCGGCCCCGGCCCTGGCCTACAGGGGGCCCGTCCACAGTGGAGCGCGTCTTCTTAATGGTCTCATCCACAGACACGATGAGGAGGCGGCCTCAGAAGCAGCAGTGAGGGCATTGATGCGGACCATGGCGGGCTCCCACACGAAGGCTTCAAAGTTGTCTGCAATGTCCTCATTGTTGATGTCTACACCATACCACATGCCACCCTGCGCATGCTTGGCCCGGAGCTTGTTGAGGATGTTGGTGGCATCGAAGCCAGCGTTGTCACACAGCTGTCTGGGGATGATCTCCAGGGCCTTGGCGTAAGCCCCGATCAGCAGCTGCTGCTTGCCAGGGACGGTCCTCGAGTAGTCCCGCAAGTATTTGGAGAGCTCCATCTCGATTGCGCCACCCCCTGCGACCACTGAATCATTCTGCAGAGAAGCCAGAGCCCGCTGGGGGGTGCAATGCCAACAGGCCCTGCCCAGGCAAGAGCCTCTGCGAGAGGACCCTGCGGCCCACCACCACCGGATGCCAGCCTGACCTGTCCCTGCCTCGGGAGCCCCTGCACAGCCTAGCCAGGCACATGATGGCTGGCCAAACGCTGCTAACTACCTCCTGGGGTGCTGGAGAGAGAAGGGAGTTCAGGTATCTCCCAGAGTGTCACAACAGAGCAGGTGGGGCTGTTCCCTGGCCCTGGGGACACAGCCCCTGCCATGCCCTCACCCCAGTGCCCCCTGAAGCCTCTGCTGCCCAGCCCCCCGGGGCCCCTAGGACAAGGCCACCAGCCGGCCACACACCTTAATGGCTCTGCGGACGATCATGATGGCATCGTGGAGGGAGCGCTCTGTCTCCTCCATGAACTGCTCGGCACCCCCTCGAAGGATGATCGTGCAGGTTTTGGCCTTGGGGCAGCCAGTGAAGAAGTTGTACCTCTCTCCTCCAATCTGTGTCTCCTCAAAGAGCTGGCAGCTGCCCAGCACGTCAGGGCTCAGAGAATTGACACTGGTCTGGATGGAGCCCCCACAGGCCATCATCGTCCTGCGCAGATCTTCCTCTAGGACTCGGCCAGCACAGAACATATCCCGATCAGAAAAATACTGGGTAGCCACATCTCCAATGGGAAGCTTGGACAAGACGACTTTGGCCCCTGAGTTATAAATTTTCTCTAACTTGTCGTATAAGATGTTCCACTCAGCATCCACGATGGCTTGGTAATCCTCCACAGTGTGTACTTGGACTTCGGCATTGTCCTTCTCGGCCTTCAGCTCCAGCTCGACATTCAGCAAGGCGATCGTGGGGTTGGTGTACTTCTTGGGCTGCATCTCAAAGCCAGCGTAAGAGAACGTTTTCTTGAAAGCAACGCCAGCCACCAGCTGGGACTCCTCCAGGGCACCGCCCTGCACCTTCTTGATGCCAATCATCTTAAGCTGCAGCAGATCATCGAGCATCATGACGGCGTCCACCACCATGACGGCAAAGGCGCCCTTCTGCTGGGAAATCAGCTTGGAGCTCAGCGCGGTCATGGCGCACTTCTCCAGCAGCCGCCTCTGCTCCTCTTTGTCTTCATTCTTTATGGTCACAGCAATCTCCTTGATCTTGTTGACTGCCAGCTGGGTGGCTGTGCGGAAAGCCCGAATGATGATCTGGGGGTGCAAGCCTTCCTCCACGTAAGATTTCACTTGCTTCAGGAATTCTGCTGCCAACAAAGTCACTGAAGTAGTCCCATCACCAACCTCAGTATCCTGTGACTTGGCAATGTCCACCAGAGTCTTGGCAGCAGGATGGACAACATCAAGGAGCTTCAAGATGGTGGCACCATCGTTGAAAATTGTTGCTTTGCCTCTGCCATCAACAATGAGCTTGTCCATGCCTCGGGGCCCCAGGGTGGTTCGGACAGCCTCTGCAATCACCTGGCAGGCGCTGATATTGCTGACAAGCTGAGGTATCCCCTGGGAGCTGTCCGTCCCCTCCTTCAGGAGGATAACGGGCATGGGCATCATCTTGGACTGCTAATCTGGAGCCCTCCGGTGACCCGCTCCTCTCGCCGCTCTGGAAGCCTCCGGCGGCCCACAATGCCTAGCGCGAGCGCGGCTCAGAACCTTCGGCGCCCAGCCTTTGGCCGCGCTGAGCCCAACATAGTAGATATATTGTAAAAGACTGACTACATTTCCCTCCCTCCTATCCCACCTCCCACTTGTTCTATTCTCTACTTTGATCCCATCCCTTTTCAAAAGTGGGTGCTTCCAACTTCCCTTCCCCCCCCCCTCCCAGCCTGCCTTTCCTGTCATCCCCTTTGCCCCTACTCTCCTGTAGTGTGAGATACCCTATTTAGTGTGTATGTCATTCCCTCCTCAAGCCAAATTCAATGGGAATAAGGTTGACCCATTCCCTTTTGCCTTCCTATTCTTCCCCTCCATTGTAACCATTTTGCCTTGCCTCTTCTATATGAGATAGTTTACCCCATTCTGTCTCTCCCCATCTCTTCTCATTATATTCCTCTCTCACCTCTTAATTTCACCTTTTAAGTATCATCCCTTCTTGTTAAATTGGTCCTGTTCCCTCTATGTACACCTGTAAACATATATACACACATTCACATATGTATTCATATGCCCATATACCCTCTTATATAGACATACATATGTATCTGTATGTGTATATATATATATATATATATATATACATATATATTTCTATCCCCTTCAACTATTTTCATACTGAGAAAAGTTTCATTAGTTACAATTATTGTTTTTCCATCTAGGAATATTAATAGATCAACTTTGATAAGTTTCTTATGATTTCTTTTCCCTGTTTACCTTCTCAAGCTTCTCTTGCTTATTGTATCTGAATGTCAAATTTTCTATTCAGCTCTTTTTTTTTCATCAAGAATGCTTGAAAAAGTCCTCTATTCCACTGAATGACCATATTTTCCCCTGAAACATGATACTCAGTTTTGCAGGGTAGGTGATTCTTGGTTTTAATCCCAGCTCCTTTGCCCTCCGGAATATCATATTCCAAGCCCTTTGATCCCTCAGTGTAGAAGCTGCCAGATCCTGTGTTATCCTGATTGTGTTTCTACAATATTCAAATTATTTCTTCCTGGCTGCTTGTAATATTCTCCCCTTGATCTGGGAATTTTGGAACCTGGCTATAATATTCCTAGGAGTTTTCTTTTTGGGATCTTTTTCAGGAGGTGATCAGTGGATTCTTTCAACCTCTATTTTGCCCTCTGGTTCTAAAACATCAGGGCAGTTTTCTTTGAGAACTTCCTGGAGGATGATTTCTAGGTTCTTACTTTGATCATGGCTTTCAGGTAGTACAATAATTTTTAAATTATCTCTCCTGGATCTATTTTCCAGGTCAGTGGTTTTTCCCATGAGATATTTCACATTGCCTTCTATTCTTTCATTTGTTTGGATCTGTTTAATAGCATCTTGATTTCTCATAAAGTCATTAGCTTCCATTTGCTCCAATCTAATTCTGAAGAAATGATTCTCCTCAGTGAACTTTTGAGATTCTTTTTCCATCTGGCAAATTCGGCTTTTTAAGGCATTCTTCTCCTCATTGCCTTTTTGAGCCTCTTTTGCCATTTGAGTTAGTCTATTTTTTAAGGTGTATTTTCCTCAATCAGGCTGTTGACTCTCATTTTGTAATTTTCTTGCATCGTTCTCATTTCTCTTCCCAATTTTTCCTCCACTTCTCTTATCTGCTTCTTAAGGTCCTCTATGGCCTGTAACCAGCTGGTATTTTCCTTTGAAGCTTTTGGTGCAGGAGTTCTGACTTCACTGTCTTCCTCCTGTTCCATGCTTTGCTTCTTTTTGTCCCCAAAATAGGAGTGTAATGTTGGAATCTTCTGTCTGTTTTGTTTCCTTTGCCTGGTCATGTTGCCTGTCAGTCACTTGACCCCTGGGCTTTTTGCCACAGTAGGACTCTGCCACCAGACAGGGGAGCTTTCGTCCCAAATGCTGGGGTTTTCTCAGCTGCCAGCGGTATTAGATGAGTGCCTTCTCTGAGGCCTCCACAGGCTCTGGCAAGCTGGATACACACCCCAGGACTTCCACCCTAGAATGCAATCCAGATCCAAGCAGGTTAAAGCAAGAGCGATTACCCCTCAGACTGGTTGCTTGGTCCCCCTACACTCTGTAGCCAGGAGCTGAAGCTGCCATGTGGCTGCAGCTGGGCTGCAGCCCTCAGCGGCTTCTTACCCAGGGGGCAAAAGCTGATGTACTCTGTCTTATTGGGTCCCAAAATCCAGACTGCACTGACCTCTCACTTTGTCCTTCCCATCTGTGTGTTGATAATTCTGGAAATGGCCACAGCTGCTTTTGATCTGGTGTCCCTCCTGCCAGTGGCTGGTCAGGCCTGCCCTGGGGCTAAAACCTCTGGCTCACGGGAGACCTGGTCTCAGCTCCCAGAGCGCTGTGCTGGCCAATTCCTGCAGGCCTGCCGGGCTGTCCTCAGCAGGAGGTTAGCTTCTCTGTGTCCTTTTTTGGGTTCTGCAGCTCCAAAGTTTGTTCAGAGTCCCCTTTTTACATTGATTGGGGAAGATGAAAGCTGGAGCAGCAGGGAGGTCCTGCTTCTACTCCGCCATCTTGACCAAGTCTTCTTTCATCTTCCCTCACATTCTTGAATAAGTGTATAATAAGACTCACAGCCTTGCCCTCAGGGATTCCCTTAGCAATGCACTTAGTGCTTCTGTAGCTTGCTCTCATCACAGCCTTCTATGGCAACAAGCAACTGAGCTGAACTCTGTCCTCTCTCCACCCTGAGTGGAGGAAATGGAGGTAAGGGGAAGTGGAAGGTTTGGGGAGCAGCATGTTGGGCTGCAGCTGTACTCAGCCAGAGACCTAGGGAACAGGTGCCAGCACATGTGTGGGGTTCTACCTGGCATAAAGAAAATAAGACTGGCATCCAGATGAGGCCAGTTCTGTCCCTCAGAAGTTATTTGGGGCAGAGACTGAGGCTAGTGAATTCCTCAGTGTGGGAGGAAGCTGAGAGAGATTTGAGGTTTAGCCCTTGAGGTATGCACCATCAATGGGGAAGAATTCAGAAAATGATCAATATAAAAATATAAGGGAAAAAAGACTGAAATTAGAAAAGATCTTAGGAGGAAGAAAATTTCATTAAAAACTTTTAGGAAAAGGAAGATGATCTCTGGAACATGTAAGTTATTTTAAATATTTTTCAATGAATATTGCAAGACATGGGAGAATGAATCAACATGTGATGAGGCAGGGGAACCCATGGATTCCTAAGAAAGCATGTTGGTTCCATGCTTTAGGAGGATGTTCTAAAATGGTTTAGGAGAGAAATATGAATCATGGAGTCAATTTATGGGCCATACAGTAGAAACAATTGTCAGAATAGAAAACTTGAGTCTACAGTGTCATGTCTTAGAGAAACAAAGGAGAGGACAACTGTTTAGGAATGCAAATACACACAAATGAGGGACAATCTAGAAGAAGAAAAGCAAAAAAAAGTTTTTTTAAAGCAACTCAATCTCCACAAAAAAACCAATTATCTTAAAAACAAGTTACATACAGACAACTTCAGGATTATAGGTCTCCCAGAAGATCATGACAAGTCAAAAAATCGGAACACCACAATTCATGCAATAATGCAATCTTCCTCCCACCCTCAGTTCTCATGTTCAGAAGTTGGGACCTTCTGAACACAGAAAACAAAATGTCAATCAAAATAAACCACTGATTGCCTCAAGATGAAAACCCCAGGCTGCAAACTCCAAGACACATAGTGGTTAAGTTTAACAATTCCAGTGACAATAAATTCTGCCAAAGACCAGGAGAAAGATCTTTAAATATAAAGTAAGGGAAATTGGAGTAATATATGTCTATGTTGCACCTACCAGAAACTATAGAAAGAAATGGAATAATATGGAAGAGCAAAGGTTTTCAAGATACAGCCAAAGGTGATATACTCTGCAGCCTAATCATGTTTTGAAAAAGGAAATGTACATTCAGTAAGATATAGGCATTGGAGGCATAAAAAAAAAAAAACAAAAACCAACCCAACAGTTGTGAGCAAATTATTTGCTTTGCAAACCTCGGAGACAACAGAAACATAAGATGGGTAAATAACTACAACTAAGGAAGCCATGTGTAATGGAAAAATAACCCAGAAAAAAAAAATGAAAATAGCAAAATAACCTGGCAGCTATAGAACAAAATGGAGTCAGTTATGTCCTCCTCCAAGTTCCTTTTCAACAGTACCTTTTTTTTTTTTGGAGGGGGAAAGGCAAGGCAATTGGGATTAAGTGACTAGCCCAAGGTCACACAGCTAGTAAGTGTCAAGTGTTGGAGGCTGGATTTGAACTCAAGTTCTCCTGCCTCTAGGGCCAGTGCTCTATTCACTGCGCCACCTAGCTGCCCCAGTACCTTTTTTTTTTTTTTGCTTTTTGGAGGGCAATTGGTATTAAGTGACTTGCCCAAAGTCACACTGCTAGTGTGTCAAGTGTCTGAGGCTGAGGCTGGATTTAAACTCAGGTCCTCCTGACTCCAGGTGCTCTATTCACTGCTCCACTTAGCTGCCCCCTTCTTTTTTTTTTTAAGTTTTATTGATATATATTTTTTCTTATATCACCATAGTATTCCATGTATCTCTCCCCCCCCCCCTTTCCCAGAGAACCATCTCATATGACAAACAGTATTTTTTGAAAAGGAAAAAAAAGTCAGCATAACTTATGATACATTGAAAAAGACTGAAAACATATGGAACACCTGTGGACCTTCTACCTTCACGAAGGGGTATATTACGGATGTCTTCTCATCTCCATTCAAGCCCCACTTGATCTTTATAATTTTGTTACATTTACTTTTCATTTTTTGGTGTGTCATTCCTTTCCTTTACATTGTTGTAGTTACTGTGTATGTTATCTTCTTGTCTACTTTGTTCTTCATCAGTTCATGCAGATCTTTCCATGCTTCATCACACCCATCACTTTTTACGCCTGGGTAGTGTTTCATTACATTCATGTGCCACAATTTGTTTAGCCATTCTTCAATTGATGGGCATCTACTTTGTTTCCAGTTCTTACTTATCACAAAAAGTGCCACTATAAATATTTTGGAGTACATGGGGACTTTTTTTTTCTTTTCAGCGGCTTCCTTGGGTATGAACTCAGTAATGGAGTCTCTGGTTCAAGGGGTATGGGCATTCTTGTCACTTTATTTATTCATGGCATAATTCCAAATTATTTTCCCAAATAGTTGTATCATAGCTTCACCAACAATGTATCAGTGTGCCTATCTTTCCACAACCCCTACAACACTCACCATTGCTATTTTTTGGTCATTTTTGCTAATCTGCAGGGTGTGAGGTGAAGCTTCAGAATTGTTTGATTTTCATTCTCTTATTAGAGATTTGGAACGTTTTTTCATGTGGTGGTGAATGCTTTGCAATTCTTTTGAGAACTCTTTGTTTATATCCTTTGATGCTGTTTCATGGTATGTTATGGGGGTCATCTTAAATGAATTTGCAGAGTCAGACCACCTCTAATCTGATTACAGGCATTTATTGAGGATTGATGCCTCTCAGAAGCAGACTGGGTTCCAAGAAGAACCAGCAGCTTGGTAAGACAACACAGGCAATTTTATAGTGTAATGATACTGATTACACACAGAAATTATGAATATTTAAAAGGTAGGAGGGGTTTGTTAAGGGATTAGGTAATAGGGGAGGGGTCCCTACTATGGTTTGGTGGCCAAATATCCTGGTTGTGCTTCTTTCTGATTGGCTAGCTATTGTGGTTCTGTCTGGTCAAGATGGATAGTTAGGTATTGTGGTCCTGTCTTGAGCTAAATGGATGATGTGATTGTGGTTGAGTACAAGTACACACCTGTTCAAATATGTGAATTGGATCTGCGGGCAATGGCTATATTGAATTTGGAGGCCTCTGGTATGGTTAAAGTCATATTGTGTGGTTAAATAAGGCCCTGCCTGCTGTTCAATGGGGCCCATAAGGAAGTTAGAATGTTGAGGCTGGGGGCAACTTTATTATGTTTCCATCACTTTGACCATTTATCTGTTGGAAAATGATTTTCCCAATATAGTAAATTGTGTATTTATTAATTGTTTATAGATTTTGGAGATCAAATCCTTATCAGAAAAATATGATAAAATATTTTCCCCCATTTGATCACCTCCCTTCTTATCCTAGATGTATTAATGTTGTCCATACAGAAGCTTTTCAATCACAAGTTCCCTATTCTGTTGTATTATGTTTGTTCTGTTACTTTACCTTTTTTTTTTTAAAGCAGCCCTGTGCCTACCGGTTCTCATCCCCTCATCCCTGATCCCCTCCTCTTGTCTGATATTCCTTTATCTTTGCTGCTCCTTTAGCTAGTCCCATTCCTTAGTTTTAAATTTTCATTTTTTGGTGCCCCTTTCCAAAAAGGATTCTCTCACTCTCTTCATCATCCATCTTCTTTCTGTTTATTCTAGACCCTCATTGTTTGATTAATGACCCCAATAATTATCTGATCTCTCTATTTTTGCTGTGTTTCCCATGCAGTCAAAGCTTCCAATGTATCCATTTTAAGTTTTCCTCTCTAGATACTTTCTGCCACTGCTTTGAAGGAACTACCCTATCTATTCCTCTTTTCCATTGCGCTTTACTTCCATAACAATACTAATTATTGCAGGTGTCAGAGAGGATACTGACTCATAGAAAGGTTCCTCTAGCTCCTGATTATGTAGCCCACCATTGATCTGTAGCCTCTCCTGGACTTTTTTTCCCCTACATTTGTTTGGAAATCTCCTCTGTCTATCCATGCTCTCCTACTCCTCCAGGAGCTAAGTGCCCCCATCGATTCAAACTCCCAGCCTCCCAGAACAAGTAGGCTTTTCAAGCACCAAATCCCCCAGGCCCTCATCTGGGCCTCATCTGTTGCAAGGTACTTATCTCCCTTCATTTATCAGCTCTCTTCACCCACAGGAGCATTCATCAGTGGAATCCTCCTCACCTTCAAATAAGGCCTCCTTCCTTTCCCCCATTCAACTTTTCCCCTTCCTCCTCACTCTTTCCTTTGTAGGCTCTTCTCTTTCAGAGACTACAGAGGTTCCCTTCCCCTCACTGCTAGCCTTTGATTGGATCTCAGTACATCACTCCTCCTCTCTTGCTCCATCCCCCCCACCTTATGTACCTACCATGTTTTAATGTAGATCCACAAAAAAAGCATTAATTTACCTGTAGGTGGGATGGTGGGTTTTGTGCATAATACCCCCTGTCTTCCTTTTCACTGTTACCTCTACTAGATGTCCAACTTCACCTGTTTCCTTGTGTACATTTAGGAATAAATCTCTTACTGGTCTTTCTGTCATTATGCTTTTGCTCTTATTGTCCTTACCGGAGGCATTTATTCACTCTTCTATTTCTGTTGTTTGGGGTGTTTGAGAGGCAAATCATCTCTTCAGTTCTAGTTTTTTTCCCTAAAAAAATTTTAAATTCTTTTTTACTACTGAATATCCATCTTTTGCCCTACATAGTTAAGTTCAGATTTGTAGGATAGGCCAACCAGGGCTGTATCCTGAGCTTCATTGCTCTATAGAACACATTATTCCATTCCCTCCTTTTTTTTTCTACTGGGTCCAGAATAGTCTTGCATTATTTGAATGTCCTTTCCTTTGTATTTGAAGGTCTTCCTCCTGATGGCTTGTAGAACTTATTTCTGAATCGTTAAATTTGACAATATGTGTCTTGGAGTTAGGTAGCATTATGTTTTTTTTTTTTCTGGAAATCCATGAATTCTTTCAATTGGAATTTCATTTTCTTTTTTAGAAGTTCTGGGAACTTATCTTCTATAATTTTCTTCATTATGCTTTGAATGTTTTTTGTCATATTGTATTCTTTTTTTGGGAGGGCAATTGGGGTTAAATGATTTGCCCAAGGTTATAGGGCTAGTTTTTGGGTTGTCTGAAGCCAGATTTGAACTCAGGTCCTCCTGATTCCAGGGCCGGTGCTCTATTCACTGTGCCACCTAGCTGCCCCCTCCTGTTGTATTCTTTTGGGAGATTTCTGATCCTTAGATTATCTCTACATATCCTGTCTCAGAGTTCTGTATGTTTTACTTGCATAGTGAGTATATTTCTTTAAATGTTATTATTTATTTGCATCTCTTCTAGGTTGTTCTTCACTTCTGTGTATTTGCATTCTCAGTCTATTTTTCTCTTTTGTTTCTCTGGTGAGGCTTGCCATTGCAGATTCAAGTTTTTCTTTTCTGGTCATTATTTGTGCTGTGTAGGACATTCATTCTGCTCTTATAATTCTCGCTTCTCTTTTAAACAACCCAGGAATAGTGTTTTATAGTTCCATGTTCTCTTCAAATTCCACAGGGTCTTTAGTCTCATCAAGTGTGGCATAATTTCCTTTTATTTTGCAGTATTTATGCATAGAAATGCCTGAATTCATTTACTAGATCTGGTGCCCATACTTTCTTCTGTTGTTATTTTATTTCTTGTTGATGTATCTGTTTATGTTCAAGGCCTTTGAGTTTTCTTCCTCCTGAAATCTTTGGTATTTACAGTCTTCTCTGCCCTGCCCCATCCCTCCCTTTTTTCCCCTATCACTCACTTTCTGACTCACTTCCCTCTGACTGTAGTTCCCTTTGGGGCTGGATCTCAAAGTGTATCAACTTTCTCCCACCCTGAGCAATTCATGGTTCACCAACCTAGCTTTCCAACTGACTTTTGGGTGCTCAGAACTGACCCCAGCTGGATATGTTCTTTTCTTCAAACTTGGTGGAATGCTGCACAGAATCCTGTCCTAGTAACATGTCCCATTTCCTCTTTTTTTTCAGTTCTCTTGTACTGCACAGGTAGTTGAGTAGTGCTTTATAAATGCTGATGCTTCCAGGCTGCCAACCTGGCAGGCTTTTGCTCATGCAGGGCTATGCCCAAACTTGCTGACAAGGTCTGAACTAACTCTGCAGCCTGGAGTCAGTTTTTAAGGCAGAAAGAGGGAGGGGACACTGGAGCATAGTTTTGATATAAGCCTGCATTATGTTTTTGGGTTTTTGGATCACAATATGGACAAAGAGGATCATTTAGTGTGGGAATGCAGAAGAAGTGAAAAGCCAATAGAATATGGTCAAATAAGGGAATTTCTGAATTCTTATACATGGAGGTGGTACATTGTGAGTGAGGGCAAGATCAACCTTGAGCATCTTTGTGTGTGGTTGAGGTGGGATGAAGGAATAGGTCATGAGAAGTGAGCAGGTTCAGGAACTAACTGGTTAGACTATTTGAGGGCAAGTCATTATGTATTTTGAAGTCCCCAGTATGAGGGCAGGAGCTGGGGAAGAGAGAAAAATTGTTATCCAGGTAGCAAACTCATTGAGGAAGGAAGAGGAGTGACCTGAAGGTCAGTAGACAACAACTGCCAGGATTTTGATTGGGCGGTTGATATATGAGTTACATGATCCTTAAAGGAGAAGAGATTACTGAATGATGGAGGTAGGGGGAGAAGCTGGAAGTGAAAATGGGGAGCAAAGAGTATTCCATCTCCTTTGTTTCTACTAGTGAGCCAAGGGTGTGTGAAGGTGCAGGCAATATTGGAGAGGATGACCAGGAAGACCAACTCAGAGGGAGAAGAGAATAAAACCAGAATAGACAGAACCCTGAGGGAACGTCTATATTTAGGTCATGTAATTTGCACGATGAGCCAACCTAGGAGACTGAGGAGAGGTGAGAAAGTTAGGAAGAGAACCAGTAGAAAGTGATGTCATGAAAACCCAGAGAAGGGAGTATCCAGGAGGAAAGGGGGATAGATTGTGTCAAATGCAGGTGATAGGTTAAGGAGGATGATAATTGTGAAAACCCATCAGACTTGATAATTAAGAGATCTTTGGTAACTTTGGAGAGGGCGGTTTTATTTGAATCGTAAGACTGGAAGCCAATTTGTAAAGGACTGAGGAGTAAGGGGAAAGGAAATATAGACAACAAATGTATATGGTTTTTTCAAGGAGTTTGATTAAAAGGAAGCAGATTTAGTTAAAGGAGATAATCAGAAAGGTTTGCAAAGATTCAAACAAAAAGGCTGATCTAAATTTTACCATGCTACTGCTAATTCATAAAATGCTTCAGTGGTACATATTATATGAGAATTTACATAATTGAATTCAAATAAGAATAGCCTAAAGGAATAAACAAGCACTAAATGATTCTGTTAAAAATGAGAGCATAGCAAGTTCAAATATATGTACCTAACAATTTCATAGTAAAATTTATTTTTATTTTTTGGAGACAATCAGGGTTAAGTAACTTGCCCAGGGTCACACAGCTAATTAAGTATCTGAAGCTGGATTTGCACTCAGGTCCTCCGGACTTTATGACCAGTGCTCTATCCCCTGTACCACCTACCTGCCCTTATAGTAAAATTTATAAAGGAAATATTCAGTCTTATAAGAAAAAATAGGCAAGAAATTAATACTGCTATAAGAACATGAGATAAGTCGATTAAGAACACGAAACAAACTAAATAAAAAAGAGATGGAGAGAACTCAGTGGGAAAAGCAAAGAATACATATTTTACTTCAAGCACATGTGACATAATCTGATTACCTACTGGATTACAAAGAAGATAATAAGAAATATGGTAAAGCAGAGATCTTTTATTCTCTATTTACATATCATAATGTAAATCAGTTGTTGGGGTGGCTAGGTGGCACAGTGAATGGAGCACTGGCCCTGGAATCAGGTGGACCTGAGTTCAAATGCAGCCTCAAACACTTAACACAAAAACCTAGCCGCGTGACCTTGGGCAAGTCACTTAACCCCAACTGCCTTCCAAAAAAGCAAAAGAAAGAGATATAGTCAGTGGTAAATAATGATACCATGAGTAAGGTCTAGGTCCTGATGAAAATGTGAAAGTTTATAAAATAATGGAGAGGTGATTTGGTTAAGAATACATCTCCTATCCATAGCTGTGAAAAGTATATAATCTGCATCTCTTCTAAGTTTTTATAACACAATTTTTAATATTAATTAACTAATTTAATATTAAGATCACATATTACAAAACATATTGTGGAATGTAGTATAAGGTGTTGGTCTAAACTTCATTTCTGCCCAATTACTTTCCAGTTTTCCCAGTTTTTATCAGACAGAGAGTTCTTCCCTAAGTAATTTATGATTTCCACCTTATTGAGCCCTGGTTATTGAGTTCCATTGGTTCTGATTTTCCCTTCTCTAAACTGTCCTACTGATCTACCTCCTTGTTTTTTAACCAGGATCAGATGTTTTTGATGACTACTGCTTTATAATATAGTTTTGAGACCTGGAAGTACTATTCCCCTTTCAACCCTACCTTAGCTTTATCATTACCTTTGATATTTTAGATTACTGCCCTAAATGAACTGTTATTTTATCAAGTTTTATAAAGCATCTCTTTGATATTTTGGTTGGTATAGCATTAAAAATATACATTTTATTTGGTATTACCATCATTTTTGTTATATTGGAAAGATCTTGCAGTGAGCACTGAATTTTCTTTATTAATTCCCCCCCCCCCCCTTTTTGGAATGGGGAAGGTAGGGCAATTGGGGTTAAGTGACTTGCCTAAGGTCACACAGCTAGTTTTTGTGTTGTGTCTGAGGCTGGATTTGAACTCAGGTCCTCCTGACTCCAGGGCCAGCGCTCTATTCACTGCCACTTAGCCACCCCCTCTATTCATTTTTTAGTTATTGGAAATGGGATTTCTCTTTGAATTATTGCCTCTTAGATTTTATTATATAGAAATCCAGTTGATTTTTGAGGATTTATTTTGTAGACTGCAACTCTGCTAAAGCTTTTGTCTCAAAAATATCTTTGCTGATTTCTTAGGATTTTCCGAGTAAATCATCATATCATCAGCAAACAGATAAAATGATCTCCCCCTTTTACATTTCTTTATATCTTTAATTTCTTTTATCTTATTGCTATCGCTAGCATTTCCAGTACTATATCAAATAATAATGGGTAGAGTAGGTACCCTTGCTTTACTCCTTGATTTATTGGAAAAAGTTCTAATATATCCCCATTGCATATTATACTTGCTTTTGGTTTTAGATGTACCTGTATTGATATTTAAAAAAATCATTCCCTCTGGGTCTAGACTTTGAAGGGTTTTCTTCATACATTACTGTTCTAATATATCGAAGGCTTTCCCCACATCTACTGAAATAATCATGTGGTTTTTAAATGTTTCTATTTTTAATATTGTGGATTATGTTGTTTTCCTAATGTGGAAGCATTTTTGCATTCCTGATATAAATCATATAGTCACAGTGAATGCTTTTTTTGGATAAATCTGTCAAGATTTTATTTAGAACTTTTATTCAACATTTATTATTGATATGGAAAGTAAGTAGGAAAGAGACTCAAGAAGAAAAAGTAACGGGAGGGTGAGGAAAGGGCTGGTATTCCATAATAACTCCCCCCTCCCCCTAAAGCTGGGTGATGGCTACAGTGGCCAGACAAGTGAAACCCTGAATCCAAACCCAGCCTCAGACACTTACTGGTCTCTCATCCAGGTCAAGTCACTTAATCTCTGCCTGAGTTTTCTCATCCGTAAAATGGGTATAACAGCCCGACAGGCCCAGGTTGTGGTGTAAATGAGATACTATTTCTTTAGAACGGTCTTGGCACATTTTAAAACACTAGCTATTGTTATGGCAGGATTAATGGGAATAAAAGCTGCCTGGTACTGGGTGGGGGTGGGGTGTAGACAGAAAAGGAGAAAAATGAACAGAAGAGCGAACCCGGGTAGTGAAGAAGTCGGTGGCGGATGAACCCCTGCCCCCAGGGCCTGCAGAAAGCCGGGAGGCAGAGCGGGCTGGACCCCGACAAAGAACCGGACGGACCTTTGCTCCTCGCCCACAGGGAGCCCCAGCTGGGCAGCGCGGGCGGGAGGGTCTGCTCCCGGGAGGCGGCCGAAGCCGAGGGCCCGACGGCCAGCCACGGCTGCCTCTCCTCCCGCTTCCTCCGAGCCAGGCCGACCCCGAGCAGCTCCCCCCATGACGTCACCGGCGAGGGACCAGCCCGATTTCCCCGCGCCAAACTCCATCCTGGGATTTCTAGGCTTCATGCCCACCGCCATCTTCCCGGTGGGCAAGGAGGTAAGGAGGCGGGATGGGAATGTTCAGAAAGTAAAAGACTGGGGCCCCGGACATCTAGGCCAGACTCAACTAAACACTTAAGAGTCCCGTCAGTAGGATCCTGTTAGAGGGAGAAGCGGTTATGCACGCATCTCCTGCTGCTGGGCACAGGCTGCCACGGAAGACTGTACAAATTGTCTTGGACTACGATTCCCAGAGGCCTCCGGGGCCGAGGGGCGTCCATTTTTCCGGACTACATTTCCCAGAAATCCAGGTGGCGAAGTTCTCGAGAGACCTAACGCCAGCTTCCTTTCTCTGCTGGACTCTGAGCCTTGAGCTCCCTCATCCATCGAAGCCAGAGGACAGCTTCGCCTCCTGCACGCTTGTGTAGACTGCGCTTTTAGACTTAGTACCAGGCCCTAGCGGGGCGGATACTTGTCTCTATTTAAGAAGGAAAAGGGAGTCACGTGCCCTTCAACCCCGTCTCTATAGCAACCGCTTGACAGTGGTCCGTCGGCCTCAATCACCCCGGAAAGGGCGGAAACCCATCCCGGAGGTTCCGGGAAATGTAATCTGGAAGTGGAGGTTCGGAGAGGGTCGGATGGAGGGCGGAGGGGCGGGGTTGGGGAATAACTAACTCACTTCTGCCTCAGGCGAGGAAACGGAGACCAGATTATGTTGATGACTGCCAGTCCTTGAGTCACTTGAGAACCCTCCCGCCCCAGGCCTGTGATTTTGGTAGTTGAGTTTCTTGGACTTTGGCGTTGGGGGTGGGGAGGGGTTTTAGAGTCGAGGGGAGGGGGATTGAGGAGACCTGGCGGGGTGCGGTTGGGCAAAGAGATTTTGCATTCCTGGGGGGCGGGGAAGAAAGCGTCTGGCTGGGTATGTGCGCATGCTCCATGGCATTACTGGGAATCTCTGGGGTCCATCCACAGTGATCTTTCCTGCCGCGAGGGGGCAGAGGAACGCCGTGTTACTTCTGTTTTCCCAAATACCCAAAATTGCTTAGGAATTACTTGGTTAACACGTTAATGTTTATTTACTTCCTGTCACATCTTACGGTCAATGAATGATCACTTTGAAGGACTCTCCTTAACTTGTCTCAGCCCTCCAATAGCAATGTTAATTCAGTAACTCATTGTTAACTTTGGTTTCTTATACCTTAGGGGTGTCACCTTTGAGGCATTGATCCTTGTGGAGTTTTGTTTTGTGTTTCTTAACTTGAACAAACTCACATGGCCGTGGAATCTAGAGAGGCTGTAGCCCTGGATCCCCAGAACCCAACAGTGAAAGAGAGACTTCAGGGGGTAAACATGGAGGAAGAAGAGGATTACCTATGGGGGGAGAAAGGTAGCCAGAAGAGGGACAGCCCTTCCACCCAGGAGATCTCCCGCCTGCGGTTCAGGCAGTTCGGCTACTATGACACCCCTGGACCCCGAGAAGCTCTGAACAAGCTCTGGGAGCTTTGCCATCAGTGGCTAAGACCAGAGATCCACACAAAGGAGCAGATTCTAGAGCTGCTGGTGCTGGAACAGTTCCTGACCATTTTGCCAGAGGACCTGCAGAGCTGGGTGAGAGATCAGCATCCAGAGAGTGGAGAGGAGGTGGTGATTGTGCTGGAAGATTTGGAGAGAGAACTTCTTGAACCAGGACAACAGGTGGGAATGGGCAAAGTGTAATTTATTTTGGGAAAAGATTGTTTTTTTGTCTCCTCTGTTAGAGAGTGAGCATCTTGAGAGCAGGCACTTTTGATTATATATATATATATATATATTTTTTTTTTTTTGGGCCTGCTTCTGTATTCCCAGCACTTAGCACAGTTCCTTACACGTGATGCACACTTAATACATGTTGGGTGACTTGATTCATTGACCAAGGCAGTAATTATGGAGAGAAATTTAGTTCTAGTCTTCAGTGCAATTAACTAGGACTATTAGCCCATGTATTTGTCTTTTCTTTATTCTCTTGTTGGCAGCTGTTCAACTGCTTTTGAAGATATGAGATGTAAAAATTCTTAACTAATTGTAGGGTACTGTAGAGAACATGTTTGTGGAATCATTCAACAAATATTTTTGGGGGTCTACTATAATTACATCAATGTTAATCAATGTGAGGGCTGCAAAAAATACATAATCCTTGCTTCCTCTGACTTCATCTAAAAATTGACAAAATTGTGCTAGCCACAATACAATAAATGCAAAATAATAAACAATAAAAAATAAAATGCCTATGCATTGTAACCTCCTTGAGGACTAAGAGTCTAGTTGGAGAAAGAGGGCAGGAACTACAATTTCTTTTTTTTTTCCTATGCAAAACATTACCATAGTAGATATATTGTAAAAGACTGACTATATTTCCCTCTCTCCTATACCACCTCCCACTTGTTCTGTTCTCTACTTTGATCCTGTCCCTTTTCAAAAGTGGGTGCTTCCAATTTCCCTCCCCCCCAGCGTGCCCTCCCTTCCATCATCCCCCCTCTCATGCCCTTCCCCCCTAACTCTCCTGTAGGGTGAGATACCCTATTTAGTGTGTATGTCATTCTCTCCTGAGCCAAATTCAATGGGAATAAGGTTTTGCCTTTTTGCCTTCCTGTTCTTCCCCTCCATTTTAACCATTTTCCCTTGGCTCTTCTTTATGAGATAGTTTATCCCATTCTGTCTTTCCCCATCTCCTCTCATTATATTCCTTTCTCACCTCTTAATTTCACCTTTTAAGTATCATCCTTTCCTATTAAATTGGTCCTGTGCCCTCTATCTATGTATATCTGTAAACATATATACACACATTCACATATGTATTCATATGCCCATATACCCTCCTATATAGACATATATATGTATACATAACTATCTATCTATCTATCTCTATTCCCTTCAACTATTTTCTTTTCTTTTTTTTTTTAATATTTTTAAGCAATCGGGGTTAAGTAACTTGCTCAAGGTTACACGGCCAGTTATTTCTGGGTGTGGTGCTGAGTGTCTGAGCCCGGGATTTGATCCCCAGGTCGTCCCAACACTGGAGCCGGTACTCTTACTCGCTGAGCCACCTGGCTGCCCCTAAGCAATTGGGGTTAAGTAACTTGCTCAAGGTTACATGGCCAGGTGTTTCTGGGTGGGTGCTAAGTGTCTGAGCCCGGGATTCGATCTCTAGGTCTTCTCAACACTGGAGCCGGTGCTCTTACTCGCTGTGCTACCTGGCCGCCCCCCTTCAACTATTTTCATACTGAGAAAAGTTTCATCAGTTACAATTACTATTTTTCCATGTAGGAATGTAAATAGTTCAACTTTGATAAGTTCCTTATGATTTCTTTTCCCTGTTTACCTTCTCAGGCTTCTCTTGCTTCTTGTGTATGAATGTCAGATTTTCTATTCAACTCTGGTTTTTTCACCAAGAAAGTACTCTATACCACTGAATGACCATATTTTCCCCCGAAACGATACTCAGTTTTGCTGGGTAGGTGATTCTTGGTTTTAATCCCAGTTCCTTTGACCTCTGGAATATCATCTTCCAAGCCCTTCAATTCCTCAGGGTAGAAACTGCCAGATCCTGTGTTATCCTGATTGTGTTTCCACAATATTCAAATTATTTCTTCCTGGCTGCTTGTAGTATGCTCTTCTTGATCTGGGAATTTTGGAACCTGGCAATAATATTCCTAGGAGTTTTCTTTTTGGGATCTTTTTCAGGAGGTGATCAGTGGATTCTTTCAACCTCTGTTTTGCCCTCTGGTTCTAAAACATCAGGGCAGTTTTCTTTGAGAACTTCCTGGAGGATGATTTCTAGGTTCTTACTTTGATCATGGCTTTCAGGTAGTCCAATAACTTTTAAATTATCTCTCCTGGATCTATTTTCCAGGTCAGTGGTTTTTCCAATGAGGTGTTTCACATTGCCTTTTGTTCTTTCATTTGTTTGGATCTGTTTAGCAGCATCTTGATTTCTCATAAAGTCATTGGCTTCCATTTGCTTCAATCTAATTCTGAAGCAATGATTCTCCTCATTGAGCTTTTGAGATTCTTTTTCCATCTGGCAAATTCGGCTTTTTAAGGCATTCTTCTCCTCATTGCCTTTTTGAGCCTCTTTTGCCATTTGAGTTAGTCTATTTTTTAAGGTGTTAGTTTCCTCAGTCAGGCTGTTGACTCTCATTTCATAATTTTCTTGCATTGTTCTCATTTCTCTTCCCAATTTTTCCTCCACTTCTCTTATCTGCTTCTTAAGGTCCTCTATGGCCTGTAACCAGCTCATATTTTCCTTTGAAGCTTTTGGTGCAGGAGTTCTGACTTCACTGTTTTCCTCCTGTTCCATGCTTTGATCCTTTTTGTCCCCAAAATAAGTCTAATGTTTGATTGTTTGCTTGGTTTGCTTCCTTTGCCTGCTCATTTTGCCACTCAATTACTTGACTTTTGGGCTTTTTGCCACAGTAGGACTCTGCTGCCAGACAGGGGAGCTTCGTACTAAATGCTGGGGTTTTCTCAGCTGCCGAAGGTTTTAATTGGTTGCCTGCTTTGAAGCTTCCACACGCTCTGGCAAGCTGGACACACACCCCAGGACTTCCAACGTAGACCACAATCCAGATCCAAGCAGGTTAAAGCAAGAGCAGTTACCCCTCAGACTGGTGCTTGGGCCCCCTACACTCTGCAGGCCAGGAGCTGAAGCTGCCATGTGGGGGCGACTGCATGGCTCCTCAGTGGCTTCTTGTCCCGGGGAAAGAGGCCGACTACTGAATCCCAAAGTCCACACTGCACTGACATCTCACTTTGTCCTTAGCATCTATGTGTTGATAATTCTGGAAATGGCCACAGTTGCTGGTGATCTGAAGTCCCGCTGGCAGCTGGTCAGGCCTGCCCTGGGGCTAAAACCTCGAGCTCACTCAGTCCTGGGCTTGGCTCCCAAGAGCACTATGCTGGCTGATTCCTGCTAGCCTGCCGGGCTGTCCTGAGCAGGAGGTTAGCTTCTCTGTGTCATTTTGTGGGTTCTGTAGCTCCAAAGTTTGTTCAGAGTCCCCTTTTTATATGAATTGGGGGAGGTGGAAGCCAGAGTCCCATGTAAGTCCTGTTTCTACTCCCAGGTACTATAATTCCAATTAGAATATAATAAAGATGTAGGAGGGCAGTTAGTTGGCACAGTTGATTGATCTCTGGGCCTAGAGTCCGCCCCAGTTGTTGCTGTTGTTTATTCCTTTCAGTCTTGTCCAGCCCTTAGTGACCTTGTTTGGGGTTTTTTTGGCAAAGACACTGGAGTGCTTTGCCATTTCCTTTTCCAGCTCATTTTACAGATGAGGAAACTGAGGCACACAGAGTTAAGTGATTGCCCAGGGCCACATAGGTAGGAAGTGTCTGGGGCCAGATCTGAACTCAGCAAGATGAGTCTTCCTGAATCCGGGTCTGGCACTCTTCATCTATTGGATCATCGCCTAGTTGTCCCCAATGTCAGGAAGATTGGAGCTAAGATCTGGCTGGGGACGGGGGTCAGGGAGACTGCCTCAGAGGCCCTAGTGCAGCCTTGGTTCTGAGCACAAAGCAGTGCACTACCGCAGCCTTGGTTCTGAGCACAAAGCATGTGCACTACCGCAGCCTTGGTTCTGAGCACAAAGCACGTGCACTGCCACAGCCTTGGTTCTGAGCACAAAGCACGTGCACTTTGCCCCAAGCTTGCTCTCTGGCCACGCACAGATAACAGATTACTGCTGAAATCCAAAAAGGGTCAGGAGCAGAAAAGATTTAAGAAGCCTGGTCTAGAGGAGAGGTGGAGAGAGCTCAGACTAGCAGCAATATAAATGGAAAGGTGGGGATGGTTGTGAAAAAGATTTCAGAGATGCAGTCACCAGGATCTATGTCTCCTCTCTTTTCCTTGTTGGCCACATCCAAAGACCATATCATGGTTTCCAGCTGCATGTCTGAGAGGGTGTTGGTTTCACTAACATAAATGGAAGGGATTGGGGGTGAGAAAAACTTACTTGTTTAGTTGGGAACTGTTGGGCGGGCTTGGCGAGCCCCAGGTTCTCCATTAGAAATATCTAGTAAGTAATTGCAGTCCAGGAGAGAGGTTAAAGATACATACAAGTAGGGGTGGCTAGGTGGTGCAGTGAGTACAGCACTGGCCCTGGAGTCAGGAGAACCCTAGTTCAAATGCGATCTCAGACACTCAACACTTACTAGCTGTGTTACCTTAGGCAAGTCACTTAACCCCAATTGTCCTGCCTTCCCTCTTCTAAAAAGACCAAAAAAAAAAAGATACATAGAAGTATATTAATCTGTGGAGCACCAGTTCAAGTATTTAGGGAATAGTTGACTAGTTCAGGGTGGAGGATTCCTACAGGATAATAGTTTGAGATGAGACTAGAAAGGGAACAGGGTCTAAAAAGACAGACTAAGGAATGAACATTTTCAGTAATATTGGAGGAGCCAGTGAAAGGCGGTTTTTGTTTTTATTTTTGAGCAAGAGCATGTTATGAAAAGTAGTTTTACTAAGATGGTGTATTGACTTATTTTATTAAGGAAGACGAGGCATTTTAGGAAGCAATATCTCTAGTCAATCAGTGAACATTTATTAAATATCTTCTTTGTGTGAGGAACTATGCAAGGTGATGTGGAAAGAAAGACAAAATTAACTGAACTTATTGAGTAGCTAGATGTGAGGCATTAGGGAGAAAATAAAGGATGACAAAGTTTTTTGGTCTGGTTGATTTAATTGCCAAATTTACCTGAAAATGAATGAGATCTCTTAGGGGGAGTATGTATAACGAAAAGTAGAGGGTCAAGAACTGAATCCTGGGATGTGCTTATTTATAAGCATATAGAAAAGAACCATAGAAGAACATAGAGAAGTGGTCAGAGAGAGAGGAGACCAAGGATAGTGTGGTATTCTGGAAACCAAAGGGAAGGGAGTCAAAGTGATACTGAAAATAAGCATGGAGTGGGAGGGAGGCTGGTAGAGTGTGAAGTGTGTTGAATTTGGATTGGGAGGACTTTAGCTTGAATCATCAATTTTCCTCTTGTTAGAGCAAGTCTTTTAACTTTTTTGGTCCTCCATTTCCTCACCCTGTAAAATGAAAAGGTTGGACTAGATGACTTTTAAGATTCCTTTCAGCTTTCTATTATCTTCTGTCACAACAGCAAAGGAGGTAATCAGATTTTCCCTTCTTTTTCAGCTAGCATGTACTAATATATTCAAAATACTCCCTAATATTCTACACTTAGGCTTTGTACTTAAGAACAATTCTTATATATATAACCTATATCTGATTGCTTAGTGTCTTAGGGAGGTTAGGGGAGGGAGGAATAGAATTTGGAGCGTAAAACTTTAAAAATAAAAGTTTTAAAATGTTTTAACATGTAATTGGGGAAAAAATAAAATATTTTTAATATATTATAAAAGAAGATTGTTTTGTGATAATGTGGTTTCTCATGCTTTGTAAAAGTTAAAGTATCATTATGGATTGGTAGGTCTACAAATGATTAAAGTTAAGTCAGTAATTTATTTATTTGCCCTTTTTGGGTTAAATGACTTGCCCAAGGTCACACGGCTAGTTTTTGTGTTTGTGTTAAGTGTCTGAGGCCAGATTTGAACTCAGGTACTCCTGACTCCAGGGCTGGTGCTGTATTCACTGTGCCACCTAGCCGCCCCAGTAATTTATTTTTAATTGGTGAAAATGGATAAATATTAAGAGGAGTTTATCCTTAATTGCTGACGTTTTCTGGTACATTCATCTTCCTAATCATTCACTGTTCAGATATCCACATCATGATTAAGATTAGCACAAATTTCATGAGATTTGCTGTGTATGAGTAACAGAAATTTTCTATGTGGTTAATTCTTTCATGTGCCCAGTCAGCCATTTTCCTGAAAGGCAGTATACTATTCATTATTAAAAAAAAGTGCCTCCTGGGTTGTTTTATGGTTAATCTTAATACAGTCAATTTGAATCTGACCAACAAGACTTGGGTTTTTACCCCCCTCTGCTGTATCCCTGAAAGAATGTACATTCTTACTATATTTTATGTTTTAGCTTCCATGATGACTCTTTCACAAAGCCTAATATATCTCCTTTTCTTCAGGTTGCATCAAGTACACAGAGAGAGGCAGGGACCTGGGAGAAGATGGCACCCTTGAGAGCAGCACAGGATACACTGAATGTCCAGCTTCAGCCTATGAACGCCCAGATCAAGTGTGGGTCTCCAGAGCCCCACTTCCTCCAAGAAAGAGGTGAGGAGCAAGATTGAATATCGGAAGGAGAGAAGAGGTGGTGATGGGAGTGGGGTTTTTTTTTAAATGGGTCTAGAGCAGAGTTTGGCCCTTCATTTTCTTGTCTTCAGTGATTAAGAGGTAGTGTGATATATAGGATTTGATATCAAAGGACATCAGTTGAAATTGCCAGTTTCAATCAATGTGATTTTGGGCTAGTCATGTAACTTGTCTGGGCCTTAGTTTTTCTTATCTGTAAAGTGAGGGGTTGGACTAGATGGCCTTTTGGGTCCCTTCCCATTAAAATCTGATTCCATGAAGGGATTTTTATTTTAAAGACCAATCAACTCTAGAGCTATATGATTTTATATGAGAAGGAAGCAACCAATAGACAAGGAAACATTGAAGATTAATAGTGGGGATGGTACAGGGGACAAGCTACTAGAGAAGAAGGGGTGGACTGAAATCACTTGTTCTTGTGGTGGGGTTTCCCTTGGCAAGGAGAAGGACCTACCTCTTTTTTTTTCTTTTGCTTTTTGGAGGGCAGTTGGGGTTAAGTAACTTGACCAAGGTTACACAGCTACTATTTTTGTGTGGGTGTTAAGTGTCTGAGGCTGGAACCGAACTCGGATCCTCCTGACTCAGGGCTGACGCTCTACCCACTGCGCCACCTAGCCGCCCTGAAGGACCTACCTTTTATGAGATACTGGGGTGAAGGAAGCGATAGTAGGGGAAAGTGTTGGCATGATATCAAGTGAGGAAATGAGGGGGAACACTTGTCAAGCAGCCTGATTTCTTCAGTGAAATATGAGGCAAAGCTTTCAGCAGAGAGGATAGTAGTGGTGGTGGGCTGGGGCCAGGGGATAATGAATTGATTGGGAAAAGTGTAAAAGAACTGTCTTGTTGCAGTGAGGGCCCAGTTGAGGTTATGTGACATAAATTTTTAATGGACCGCAACACAATTTCGGTTTTCTCCACCATGATTCAGAAACATTTGAGTGAGAGTGAAGACAGAGGATGATAGGAAAAGTTCAAGGCTGAGCTACCGTGTTTCCCCGATAATAAGACCTATCCTGAAAATAAGCCCTATTGAGATTGCTACTGTAGTGAAAGTGATCCCCTGCGCTACACACTACATTACGGTACCCTCTGTATGCACCGTCCCCCCCCCCCCGGGTGAAACGCACACCGCGCTCTGAGCTGCATCCAATCAGAGCTGCAGCAGTGAGCACCATCCTGTTCTTCCCCAGTGATTTGCTTGCTGGTGCCATTGAGAGCAGTGCCGCGGAGGAGAGCTGAGGCAGGACAACATAAGCCCTCCCCTGAAAATAAGCCCTCTGGTATTTTTCTTTCCAAAAAAAATAATAAGACAGTGTCTTATTATCGGGGAAACACGGTAGATCAAATAATAGAACAAGGGGGCAAAGGGACTCGAGAGAAGGGGACAGTGTAGACTTGACCTGGCATTTGTCAAGATGGGGAAGGGAAGAGAGTGGTGTTGTTCATCCTCATTTTTGAAGAGGCCCAGTGACTTCATGGGTGATGTCTTGACTTTCAAGTGAATTGGATTTAAGTGAGGCAAAATTGCACAAAATCGTTAGCCTTGCTCTCCCTGAGTCATTGAAGTCCAAAGGCAGAAAAAAAGTCAAGATGACTGGTGATGGCCCTGGATGCAGTGTATGACCTTGGCATCTTCCATGCCTGACCAGACTCTTAAGTGCTCCATAGCTCCTGCTTCAGCCACCTGCATGGCTGTTGGGACAGATTGTTCTCATCTGCCCATTCCATTGTGAGGGAAGTCTTCACATGCTTAGACATCCCTCTAACTCACCAATGAGTTTGAGGCATGTTGGTTGCTCTCAGTCTGGTTTAACCCCCTCAGCCTAGACAGTTTACCAGGGTGTGGCCACTGCACTTGCTACACCTTCTTGGAGCCCCAGGTGAGAGTCAGGTGAAAGTGGATTCCAGAGATGGATGAGCAGCCCTGAAAAGGCTCAGTAAGCCCTCACACGAGAGGTGCCACTGTTCTGTGGAGTATTAGCTGCTTGGCAACTGCCCATCAGCAGATGCCAATGAAAGTATTATCTTCCAGTCTTACCTCTAGATTTAATTTGACCTTCAGTTAAAGGTGGAAGAATTTATCTCCATGAGGGTATTGTGATCATAGGGCCGAGGAATTCTCCAACACCCAATATATATAGTCAGCATTACTGATCTTGAATATTCAAGGAAAGGCTCATTCTCTAGTGCCTAGAAACAAGTCCATGTCTCCTCTGTGTTTAAAAAACCCTTATTTGGGGTGGCCAGGTGGCACAGTGAGTAAGAGTGCCAGCCCCAGAGTCGGGAGACCTGGGATCGGTTCTGGGCTCAGATACTTAATACCCACGCAAAATAACTGACTGTGTAACCTTGAGCAAGTTACTTAACCCCAATTGCTTAGGGGTGGCCAGGTGGCTTACAGTGAGTAAGAGTGCCAGCCCCAGCTTCAGGAGACCTGGGATCGGTTCTGGCCTCAGATACTCGGCACCCACACAAAAAAATAACTGGCCGTGTAACCTTGAGCAAGTTACTTAACCCCGATTGCTTTAAAAAAACAACAACCCCCCCCCCCCAACAAAACCCTTATTTGATCCTTCCATCCCTGGTAATTACCATCCTATATTTCTTCTGAATTGTAGCTAAATTCCCCCCAAAGTCTCTCTTCTTAACTGCTTACAATTTCGCTTTCATCCTTATCAGTCCATTCAGACTGCTCTTTCCAAAGTGACTAATGAGCTCTTAGTTGTCAGCTCCAACGTCCTTTTCTTAGTCCTCGTCCTCACTGGCCTGTCTGTAGTCCTTGACACTGCTGAACACTCTCTAGTCCTTCATGTTCTTCCCTCTAGATTTTTGGCGTGCCACCGTCTCCTCATTCTCCTACTTGTCTGATTATTCCTTCTCAGTCTTTTTTGCTGGCTCTGCTTTCTGGATCCTGGGCTCTCTTCTCTACTTCCTCTGTACCACTTTGCTTGATGACCTCATCAGCTCCCATGGATTTAATTACCATCTCTATGCTAAAGTCTCACATCTGCCTATCCTTCCCCAAACTTTGTACTTACCTCCATTCACTCTTTTCCAACTGTCTTTGAGACATCTCACACTGTGTGTAGAGTAGACATTTTAAGCTCACTATGTCCAAAATGGAACTTGTTAGCTTTCCCCTTCCATCTTCCCCTATTCCTACCTTCCCTATTACTGTACACAGCAATAGCATCCCCTTAGTCCCTTAGGCTCACAACCTAGGTGTCATTCTCTACTCTTCACTGTATCTCACCCTACAGCCCTTTCCTTGCGGACCCCAGGTGAAGAAACCCTGATATAGTCCTACACTCTTATTTTACAGATGAGGAATCTGAGGTCTTGGGAAATTAATTGACTTGCCCAAGGTCACTACAAAGGTAGTAAGTAACATAAATAGGCCTTGAACCCTGGTCCTCTGAT
This sequence comes from Petaurus breviceps papuanus, assembly GCF_028583685.1. Taxonomy (NCBI): domain Eukaryota; kingdom Metazoa; phylum Chordata; class Mammalia; order Diprotodontia; family Petauridae; genus Petaurus; species Petaurus breviceps. The sequence continues at coordinate 27,325,801 of NW_027185694.1, read as the reverse complement.
GCTAGAACCAAGGCTTGTTCCACTGCCCCATGGTCTTTCTTAATGATAATTTCTATATCAGTTTATGATACCTATAGGAAGCCTGGTGGTTTTAATCATAAAGCTGTAACCAGTGCATCACCCTCGACTTGCTAGTAGCTTAGGTTAATTGCAAGCAAAGTAACCAAAAGTCAGATAACAGTCTAGCAGGACTGGCCTGTGAAACTAAAGACTGTCAAAAGGTAGTCTTCTTCTTTTCTAGCATTATTCCTCTTTCCAAATTCTTGGGCCCAGTCTTTTCTGCTGTTTCCACTTCATTCCTCCTGAGAATGGCCAGATGACTCTCTCACGGAGGAAGGGGTTACAGGGTGCCTGTTGCTCACAGGAATTCACTATGACCAGAAATAACTTCATCCTCAAAATACTGAATTAGTATAACCCAAGGGGATTTGAAAGATCCTTTTCTTCATGGGAAAATGCATTTGAGTTCAGCAGGGCAAATTTCCATATTCTTCCCCTCTCTACAATAATTCCCCTCTCTACAATAAAACTATTGGAGAAGAACATCATCCTTTGTCTTAGAAAGTCACTATCTCCTTTGGGGGAGATGTTGTGAGAATAAACCATCCCTCCCATGGAGACATGGGTTCATTAAGGAAAGATCATGAGGAACTCGCTACCAAATTTTTGCCTGTGATGGCACAGTAAAGAAAAGACACTTCCCTGAATTAATACAAATCTGGAGACCAGAATGAGAGAGATTATAGACTTACTCTATTCTGTTTGGGTCAGGCCACATCTGGATGGAGTATTGTGTTCATTTCTGGGTGCCATATTTTAAGAAGGCTATATACAAGCTGGAGCATGTCTAAAAAAAAGTGACTGAGATGCTGAATGGACCACAATCATGCCACAGGAGAAATCATTCAAAGGAACCTGGAGTGTTAACTCTGGAGGCGGAGACGGAGGAGGACATGGCCACTGTCTTCAGTGGCCTCTTATATGGAAGAGGGATTAGGTTACATTTTTTTCAAAGCCCTAGAGTACAGAACTATAGGCAGTGAGTGGAAGTTGTAGAGAGGCCAAACTTTTAGGCTGATTATAGGGAAGAAATTCCTAATGATGACTGATGTCCAGCTTTGGAATGAACTACCTTAAAAGAGGGTAAAAGAGTTGTTATTGGAGTACTTTAAGCAGAGATTGGAGAAATGTTTGTTGGAAAGAATTTAATGTAATTCAGCAAACTACAAGCATATTGATATAAGGCTCTGTGCTTGAAATAAAACATCATAACCCCAGCCCTCAAGAAACTTATATTCTACTGAGAGGATCCAGTTTGTACCAGAAAAGTAAATACAAAAAAAATTTCAGGAGAGAAACAACACTTAGTAGTGGGGGTATCAAGAAGGGCTTAGTGTTGGAGGTGGACTTGAAGAAAGCTGGGGATTCTAGGATGTGGAAAGGAAGAAGCATGCCAGGCCTGGAGGACAACCTGGGCAAAGCCACAGAAAAGGGAGGTGGAATGCAGGGATTGCATTATTTCAGAAAGAAATTATACTAGATGACCCTCAGTCATCTGGCCTCTCCCACATCTGCCAGTCCATGTTCTGTGGCTTTGAGGGGTATAAATCAAGTGCTGTGGGAGTTCAGAGGATGGAGAAATGATATCTAGGGTATGGAATCAGGTGAGGCATCATGGAGGAGAAAGCATCTGAGCTGAGCCTTGAAGGATAGTTAAGATGCTGAGAGACAAAAGATGGGGACTCAAGGGAGGGCTAAATGGATTTCAGGTGACTGTGATAGCCCTGTCCTTGCTTTAGCCAGCTCAGAACCAAAACCATCACCTATTTGTTACAGGAGGAGAGTATAGCCAGTACAGGGGTGATATTCTGGGCATTTCTTCTCCTTACTACAGTTAACTACTGAGTCTCTCTTTTGGTGGTAATAAACAGTTTTTTCTCCCTTCTTAAATTTCTTTTGATTATATTTACATGCATATGATTATATTTACATATATAGGAAATTAGGCATATACTTTTCCCCTTTTTCTGCCTTAATATTTTATTTTTTCCAATTACATGTAAAAGCATTTTTTTACATTTTTAAAAATGAATTTTGAGTTCCAAATTCTCTCCTTTCCTTCCTTGCTTCATCTCTCATTGAGAAGGCAAGCAATTTGATATAGGTTATACATATGCAGTCATGCAAACTACTTCTGTATCAGTCGTGTTGTTAAAGAAAACACAGACAATAGCAACCTGAGGAAAAATAAAGTAAAAAAAAGCGTCCGCATTCAGATTCCATCAATTCTTTCTCTGGATGTGGCATTTTTCACAGCATTTTCATAAGTCATTTGGAATAGTTTTGGCTCATTGTATTGCTGAGAATAGCTAAGCCATTCATGTTTGATTATCATACAATATTGCTGTTACTATATAACTGCTCACTTCATTTTGCATCAGTTCATGTAAGTTTTTTCAGATTTTTCTGAAATTATCCTGCTTTAGGAGTGGCTAGATAGCACAGTGAGTAGAGCACTGGCCCTGGAGTCAGGAGGACCTGAGTTCAAATCCAGCCTCAGACACTTAACACTTACTAGCTGTGTGACCTTAGGCAAGTCACTTAAACCCCAATTGCCCTGCCCTCCCCCTCCAAAAAAAAGCAAAAAAAAAAAATTATCCTGCTTTTTATTTCTTAGAGCACAATAATTTTCTATCATAGTCATATGCCACAGCTTGTTTAGCTGTTCCCCAATTGATGGACCTCCTCTTGATTTCCAATTCTTTGCCACTACAAAAAGAGCTCTATAAATATTTTTGTACATAAAGGTCCTTTTCCTTTTCCTTTGATCTCTTTACTATACAGCTAGATATAGTAGTTGTATTGCTGGGTCAAAGGATATGTACAGTTTTATAACCCTTTGGACATAGTTCCAAATTGCTCTCTAGAATGGTTGGATCAGCTCACAACTCTACCAACAGTGTATTAGTATGCCAGTTTCCCAATATCCCTTCCAACATTTGTCATTTTCCTTTTTTGTTATATTAACCAATTTGATAGGTGTGAAGTGGTACCTCAGAGTTGTTTTAATTTGCATTTCTGTACTCAGTTATAATTTAGAACATTTTTTCATATGACTTATAGATAGCTTTGATTTCTTTTTCTAAAAACTGCCTGTTCATATCCTTTGACCTTTTATCAGTTGGGGAACTACTTGTATTTTTTTAAATTTGACTTGGTTCCCTATATATTTGAGAAATGAGGCCTTTGTCACAGAAACTTGTTGTAACCTTTCCCCGCTATCTCCCCAGTTTTCTACTTTCTTTTTAATCTTGGCTACTTTCTTTGTTTTTTTTTTTGCAAATCCTTTTAAAATTAATGTAATCAAAACTTTCCATTTTACATCCCATAATGCTCTCTATCTCTTGTTTGGTCATAAATTCTTCCCTTATCCATAGATCTGACAGGCAAATTATTCCTTACTCCTCTAATTTGCCTATGGTATCACCCTTTTTGTTTAAATCATAGAATTCACTCTGCTATCAGCTTCTATTTTATGGGTGCATTAATATCATTCACATTCAAAGTTATGATTACTGTGTATTTCTATCTGTTCTTTTTTTTTAAAGTTAAGCATTTTATTTTTCTGCTATTACATGTAAAAACAATTTTGAACATTTGTTTTTAAAATTTTAAGTTCCAAATTTTCTCCCTCCCTCCCTACTCCCACATTGAGAAGATAAGCAATTTGAAGTAGGTTATACATATGTAGTGATATAAAACATTTCCATATTAGTCATGTTGTAAGAGAAAACAGACCAAAAAAACCCCAAGAGAAAAATATAGTAAACAAAAATATGCTTTGGTCTGTATTCAGACTCTGTCAGTTCTATGAGTATGGATAGCATTTTTCATCATAAGTTCTTCAGAGTTGTCTTGGATCATTATATTGCCTAACAATAGCTAAGTCATTCACAATTAATTATCTTAGAGTATTGCTGTTACTGTCTACAATGTTCTGGTTCTACTCATTTCACTTTGCATCAGTTCATGTATGTCCTAGATTTTTCTGAGAATATCTTGCTCAACATTTCTTATAGCATAATAGTATCCTGTCACAATCATATGCCACAACTTGTTCAGCTAAATCTTCAGCTTATAGACCTTTGAATATAGTTCCAGATTGTGCTACGTAATGGTTGAATTAGTTCATAACTCCATCAACAGTGTATTAGTGTCTCAATTTTCCCATATCTCCTCCAACATTCGTCATTTTCCTTTTCTGTCCTATTAGCTAACCTAATAAGTGTGAGTTTAGTAACTCATTGTTTTAATTTGTATTTTTCCAATCAATAGTGATTTTGAGCATTTTTTTCATATGGCTATAGATAGCTTTGATATTATTTCATCTGAAAATTAACCATTCATATCTTTTGATCATTTATCAATTGGGGGATGGTTCTTATTTTTATAATTTTGACTTGCTTTTATACATTTGTAAAATAAGGCTTTTATCAGAGAAACTTACTTTTTAAAAAAAATGTTGGTTTTATTTGCATTTTTTTGATGTAGGTATTTATTTGTTGTTGAACATGAATTAAAGCAGTTTTTTAGACCCCCCCTTACTTTAGCTCTTCAGAAGCAATGCAACATTTTCCCCCTTAACTTTATTCACGGAAAACAGAATGGTATACAGTAGGGATCTGTGCTTCTAGGATTCAGTATGATTTCTGCAAGCACCTCTGCAAGGCACTCCCTAGAGTTCTTTCTTTAAAGATTTGGATTTGCCTTTCCCTTTGCCATTTCCTCCACTTTGAATTTCTCCCTTTCTTTTCTTTTTATTTTTTTTCAAATGCTTTATTAACTTCTGATTTACATCATTCGTTTCCTCCAGATTTTGAGTTACAAATTAGCTCCCCATTTTCCCCCTACCGACTGCCCCAAAATAGCAGTCCCACAGGATATCCCCTCCTCCAATCTGTTCTCTCCCATATTTTCTCCCATACCCCTTTCTACTTTTCCAGTGGGTCTCTATGCCCCAGTGCCTGTATATCTTATTTCCCAATTACGTGTAAAATAGTATTAATAATAGTACATATATATATTTGAGTATTTGATTTTAAAACTTTGAATTCCAGATTCATTCCCTTCCTCCCTTGTTACCCACCCTTACTGGGAAGATCAGCAGTTCAGTATAAGGTTGTACATGTGTGGCTAATGCAAAACAATAACATAGTAGATATATTGTAAAAGACTGCCTATATTTCCCTCCCTCCTATCCCACCTCCCACTTGTTCTATTCTCTACTTTGATCCCCTCCCTTTTCAAAAGTGGGTGCTTCCAACTTCCCTCTCCCCCCAGCCTGCCCTCCCTTCCATCATCCCCCTACTCTCCTGGAGGGTGAGATACCCTGTTTAGTGTATATTTCATTCCCTCCTCAAGCCAAATTCAATGGGAATAAGGTTGACCCATTTCCTTTTGCCTTCCTATTCTTCCCCTCCATTGTAACCATTTTCCCTTGCCTTTTCTATATGAGATAGTTTACCCCATTCTGTCTCTCCCCATCTCTCATTATATTCCTCTCTCACCTCTTAATTTCACCTTCTAAGTATCATCACTTCCTTTTAAATTGGTCCTGTGCCCTCTATCTATGTATACCTGTAAACATATATATACACATTCACATATGTATTCATATGCCCATATACCCTCATATATATATATATATATATATATATATATATATTTCTATTCCCTTCAACTACTGAGAAAATTTTCATAAGTTACAATTACTGTTTTTCCATGTAGGAATGTTAATAGCTCAACTTTGATAAGTTCCTTATGATTTCTTTTTTCCTGTTTACCTTCTCATGCTTCTTTTGCTTCTTGTATCTGAATGTCAGATTTTCTATTCAACTCTGGTTTTTTCAGCAAGAATGCTTGAAAGTCCTCTATTTCACTGAATGACCATATTTTCCCCTGAAACATGATACTCAGTTTTCCTGGGTAGGTGACTCTTGGTTTTAATCCCATCTCCTTTGCCCTCCGGAATATCATATTCTAAGCCCATTGATCCCTCAGTGTAGAAGCTGCCAGATCCTGTGTTATCCTGATTGTGTTTCCACAATATTCAAATTATTTCTTCCTGGCTACTTGTAATATTCTCTCCTTAATCTGGGAATTTTGGAACCTGGCTATAATATTCCTAGGAGTTTTCTTTGTGGGATCTTTTTTCAGGAGGTGATCAGTGGATTCTTTCAACCTCTGTTTTGCCCTCTGGCTCTAAAACATCAGGGCAGTTTTCTTTGAGAACTTCCTGGAGGATGATTTCTAGGTTCTTACTTTGATCATGGCTTCAGGTAGTCAAATAATTTTTAAAATCTCTGTCCTGGATCTGTTTTCCAGGTCAGTGGTTTTTCCCATAAGATATTTCACATTGCCTTCTATTCTTTCATTTGCTTGGATCTGTTTAATAGCATCTTGATTTCTTATAAAGTCATTAGCTTCCATTTGCTCCAATCTAATTCTGAAGCAATGATTCTCCTCATTGAGCTTTTGAGATTCTTTTTTCATCTGGCAAATTTGGCTTTTTAAGGCATTTTTCTCCTCATTGACTTTTTGAGCCTCTTTAGCCATTTGAGTTAGTCTATTTTTTAAGGTATGATTTCCCTCAGTTAGGCTGTTTACTCTCATTTCATAATTTTCTTGCATTGTTCTCATTTCTCTTCCCAATTTTTCCTCCACTCCTCTTATTTGCTTCTTAAGGTCCTCTGTGGCCTGTAACCAGCTCGCATTTTCCTTTGAAGCTTTTGGTGCAGGAGTTCTGACTTCACCGTCTTCCTCCTGTTCCATGCTTTGCTCCTTTTTGTCCCCAAAATAGGAGTGTAATGTTGGAATCTTCTGTCTGCTTTGTTTCCTTTGCCTGGTCATGTCACCCCCCCCAGTCACTTGACCCCTGGACTTTTTGCCACAGTAGGACTCTGCCACCAGACAGGGGAGCTTTTGTCCCAAATGCTGGGGTTTTCTCAGCTGTCAGAGGTATTAGATGGGTGCCCTCTCTGAGGTCTCCACACACTCTGGCAAGCTGGATGCACACCCTAGGACCTCCACCCTAGACTGCAATCCAGATCCAAGCAGGTTAAAGCAAGAGCAGTTACCCCTCAGACTGGTGCTTGGGCCCCCTACACTCTGCAGGCCAGGAGTTGAAGCTGCCACGTGGCACTGGCTGGCTGTGCTGACGGGGGGCAAAAGCCACTCACTCCCACTTACTGGGTCCCAAAGTCCAGACTGCACTGACCTCTCACTTTGTCCTTCCCATCTATGTGTTGATAAATCTGGTAATGTCCACAGCTGCTGCTGATCTTGAGTCCCTCAGGCTGGAGGCTGGTCAGGCCTGCCCTGGGGCTAAAGCCTCTGCATGGGGCTGGGTTCTGCTCCCAGAGCATTGCTCTGGCAGATTCCTGCTGGCCTGCCGGGCTGTTCTCAGCGGGAGGTTAGCTTCTTTGTGTCATTTTGTGGGTTCTGCAGCTCCAAAGTTTTTTTAGAGTAACCTTTTTACATGGATTGGGGAAGGTGGAAGCCGGAGCAGCGGGGAGGTCCTCCTTCTACTTCGCCATCTTGACTCTGCCCCGAGAGAAACTTACTTTAAAAATATTTTCACAGTTATGAGTGCTAACTATATTTTCCTCTATTCTGTTTCCCCTGTTTATTCTGTTCCCTCTCCTTTCACCTTGTCCTTCCTCAATAGTCTTTTACTTCTGACTACCACCTCCCCTCATCTGCCCTTCCTTCTATCAGCAACCCTTTCCCCCATCCATAAAAGATGATATCCAAAAAATGACCTGTGGGGATCCATTCTACTCTAACTCTATGATCTTGTCACCTCTCTTATTTTCAATTTCCTACTATGTAAAAATAAAGATAATCATACTTCCTATTTATTCAAAGAGTTGTAATAGCTACAACAGGTAATGTATAAAAAGGGCTGGGATGATGCAAACCCTTGTCAGCGTTCCTTTAAGTAAGTTTATTTCTCTCAGCTCACATGACATTTGTATTTTCTCTTGACGTTTGTATTTTCTCATTTCAGATTTTGAGACTAGTACCAAGTGGTGCTTTCCAAAGCAAGAACTTTCTGAAGAAGTAGAGTCAAAAGAGAGGATATCTGGAAGATTCCCAATGGATATTTCCAAGGGAACCAATATTGGAGAAGCTTATGAATGTGAAGGCACTTTAGATGAGCAGCAAGGAAACAAAATGGAGAAAATAAACAGATCTCTTTCCCAGGATGGAATTATGTTAGTGACCATCCCTTCTGAAAAAACTCTCTCAGGAGAGAATGGTGATGAATATGGTGAAAGTCTTAGTGGTTGCCATTTGAGCTCAGACCTGGTTTTGCAGCACAGAGGAGAGAAACCCCATATATCTAATACAAATGACCAAAACTCTAGCCAGAATTTGTCTTCTAGTGTACATCAAAGAGAGCAGACTGTCAAGAAACCTTTTGAATGTAATGAATGTGAGAAAACCTTCAAGCAGAACTCAGAACTTCGAAAACATCAGAAATGTCATATGGGAGTGAAACCCCACAAATGTACTCAATGTGGGAAAGCATTTGGCCGTGGTTCTGATCTTAGGAAACATCAAAGAATACATACAGGAGAGAAACCCTATTCATGTAGTGAATGTGGGAAAGCCTTCAGGGGGAGCTCAGACCTTATTCAGCATCAAAGAATTCATACTGGAGATAAGCCCTATCATTGTAGGGAATGTGGAAAAGCCTTCAATCAGACCTCTTCCCTTATTCAACATCAGAGAATTCATACTGGAGAGAAACCCTATGAGTGTAATGAATGTGGGAGAGCTTTCAATCAAAGCTCAGCTCTTACTCAACATCAGAGAATTCATACTGGAGAGAAGCCCTATTCATGTAAAGAATGTGGGAAACCCTTCAGACATTGGTCTGGCCTTATGACACATCGAAGAGTACACACCAAACTTTGACCCTATGCATATTCTGACCATGACAGCTCTTCAGACAGCTTGTAACTTTTGTTAAGTTTCAGAAAAATATGCTAGGATCATAAACACATAAAAGTAATTATGAGCTCCTCAAGGGCAGGATCTGTGTTTGTCTTATTGTGTTTGGTCCTTGCCTCAGTGCCATGTGCCTATAAGAAATAAGGTTTATTTTGTGATAGATTAATCTGAGTAATAAATGGAGGAAACATTTATTATTTACCTCCTCCCTTTACTTTTTAAGAAATTCAAGGAATGTGAAATAAATGGGAAGGTAATATCTTGAGCTGGAGTTTAGTTAATCCAAGAAACTATGAATTGGATACAGCAAATTTGCTTTGCCTTTAGCCACTGTCAGGGAATTCCTGTATTTGTTGTTATTTGTCATTGACATCAGGCTGACATGGATATTGTTAAAGACTCTCCCCTGGGTGTGATCATCCCCTGCCTCCTTCCCTACCTCCAGTGACATCTGTCTCTGAGGAACAGAACTAATGAGGAGAGGGATTTCATTTTTTTTTTTCCTTATGGAAATAAATGCAGATAGTCTCCATGTCTCTGAAAAGGTCTGACAGTGAGGAGGGGCTATTAGTATGCCAAGAAAGAAAGGAAATAGATACACATATAGTTTCTTAATATTTGGCATGTAAGGTATTTACTATAATTTTTGTAAATAGTTATCTTCTGAGAGGGGAGTGTATATGATTTTTGCTATTTCACAGGTGAAACTGACATCCCAAGAAAAGGAGGGATATACTTTAGGGGATTAGGACAGTTTGGGTGCCCAGAGCCCCCTCTCAGGTTGTGAAGTATAGGCAGGTAAGTGCTCTGAGATGAACTGGGGACAGCTTCTTTTTAAGAGGGTCCACACAGAAAACTATTGGACTGGAGAATTATGGAGCGACAACTATAGAGTTTCACAAAAGATTTTTATTCCGGTTCACAAGAGGGGGCTAGACCTTGAGCCAAGTAGAAAGGATGTTTATTAAGTAGTTCTAATATCAGTTATTGATCCCTTCCCACTTCCACTCTTCCCTTAGCCAGAAGTTATCTTGAAGCTTGACCAAACTCAGACCTTGAGGTCCTTGTCCTGAGGAGCCCACCCTTCTGTCTTCCTGGACCAATGGGATATCTCACTTCCTTAGTACTTTCTTTAGGGAGAGGGTACTTGGAATATTTCCCGTTTTCTCTCAGGTTAGTGCTGAAAAACCATGATTGGGAAGAGGAGTTGCTGGTGCAGTTCCTGGAGTGGCTACCTAATCTATAGAAGCGCTGGGCCCTTCTGATCCCTAAGAAGGTAGAGAAGACACCGTCTAGCTTCTCTTCTCCTGGGAGTCCCATTTTTCTATGTTGCTATTGGTTTGGGTTGAGTGACATCATTTTTCTCCTGTAGACTTTTCCAACTACTGTATTGGGATTTTACTTTGTACCTCTTCTTTGATCAGTCAATGCCCTGAAAGCTGTTGCTACCGAGGAAAGGAGTGAGTATGTTGTGTGTGTGTATGTATTGAATTTTTGTTGACCATTCAATATTTTTGTTCTTTCCACTGCCTACCATAAAAGTTTACCCTTATTCTTGCATTGGATAGAATGAAAGGTCTTTCCTTGAGGTCTCATTTTTTTTTTTTTTGCCTCTTGGAGGGCAGTTGGGGTTAAGTAACTTGCCCAAGGTTACACGGCTAGTTTTTTTTGTGTGGGTGTTAAGTGTCTGAAGCCGGAACCGAACTCGGGTCCTCCTGACTCTGGGGCCGACGTTTTACTCACTGCGCCACCTAGCCGCCCTGAGGTCTCATTTTTTAAAACGAGTTGTCTCCTAGCATCAGGATCTTTTGCCATTGTTCAGTCCTTCCTTTTACATGTTAGTGAAATTAGGAGGATGTGGCCCTGGGAATTGGGGGTGGGTGATTTGGTAACCACATCAGCACAGCTCACATTGGATATACTACTTAGCTTAGTGATGAATATTTGTAATGGCAACTGATAAGTCTCGGACTTGCCCAAGGGAGTACATAAGGAAAGCATCCCTCCACTAATGTAGGAAAATGGCATTGTAGTGACTGTTGGAATGGTTGGCAGTTTCTGAATTTAGAAATATTTTTTTTTAGACCGATTAGTCCACATCATTAGTACCTGTCTAAGGTGTGAAAATATCAAGCATAGGACCAAAGGAAAAAGACTAAAAGCATAAAAGGGTTATGCCAAATCCTGAGTTGCTATGGAATTAAAAGGAGCCAGCATGGGGTTTTTGCTGGGGAGGGGAGTTGGTGGCAGTTGGAGTCTACAGTGAGAACTGAGGTCTGGGGTTTAGGGTCGAGGGTAGGCTGTTCCATCTTTAGCTCTATTAATCTAGTTCTTGGATGTAAGATGTTATGAAGCATTCTTTAGATACTGGATCAACCAGGCCTTCTCCTAAGGCATGTGATTTTTTTGTGGAGAGAACAGGTGAGACATGAGATAAGAGATTGAGAGCTGTAAGGAACCTACAAATCCCAGAGGAGTCATGGAATCACTGGACCTAAGAGTTTGGCACCTCAGAAATTAGCCCCACCCATACTTGACTGAGAATCTTTACCTACAATATCCATGACAAGCTCTGAGGACCTCTAGTGAGAGAAAACCCATTCATTATCTTCAGAGGCAATCCCTTCTACTTCTGTACATCCCTAACTAGGTAGTTTTTACTGACATTAAATGTAAATATGTCTGCCCTGAGGCCAAGGTGATTAAATCTAATCCTTCTTCCACATGACAGGCCTTCAGATACTTGAAGACAATTATCATGTTACTTCCATAGATCCTCATGGGCATCTTCTCCAGTCTTCAGTCTTGGGTGCCTCCTTCTGGACAGGCCATATCTTGTCTGTGTCCTCAAAATCTCATGTGTCTCCTTGCTTCGTTAGAGGAGCCTAGGCTGACTTCATTCTTTATCTTTGATAAAGCTATGCTGACACCTAAAATTGAACACAATATCCCAGATGAAGTCCAGTTAGAGCTGAGGGCAGCAGAACTACTCTCTCGATTGATCCTGTCAGTGAAGCTTAGTATAGCGTTGACTTTTTTGATAGTGCTGACACTTATTGGACTTGTGGGCCACTGGAACCTCCAGATTTGTGTATGTGTGTATTAACTGATGCTTCCCTGTCCTTTACTTGAGAAATTGATGGTTTTGAACAAAGTGTAGTACTTTACTTTGATCCATATGAAGTTTTATCTTATTTGACTCAGGACATTATGTTATCTTGTCAAAGGTTTTTTTTTTGGTAAACTAAATCTGTCACCCAACAGGTTAGCTGTTTTTCTGAACTTTTTTGCTATCTACAGATTTGATAAACATACCTCCTTTGCCTTCTTACAAGTTACTGACAAAATGTTGACTCACTTAGGGTCAAGGACAGATAGCTGGGACAGTCCCTTGGAGATCCCCTTTCAAGCTGATGCTCCGTTGGTGACTATTCAGATCCACTTAACTGTACTATTACATAGTCTGTACCTCTCCATCTTGTCCCCAAAGATAATGTGAGAACCTTTGCTAAATGCTTTGTTCAAATCTAGCAATTCTAATAAATTGCATCTACATCATTCCTCAATGATCTGCCAGTCTAGTTACCTTCAGTAGAGGCAGTGAGCTTAGACTGGTGAGATTCCATTCTTTATTCTTGATAAAGCTAGGCTGGCTTTTAATAATCTCTTTTTCTTGATATCAGTACTTGTGAACTATCCCTTAATAGTGTTTTAGAATATTGCTAAGAAAAAAAGTCAAGCTCTTTATCTTGTTCTTGCACACTCCATCCAATCTCATCTCTTCTTTTGAAAATTTGGAACATTTGCTTTTGCTTTGTGAGACTCATTTACAACTCTACAAATGGATTGTAGAACTGGAGGAGGATGCTTAGGTTATTCAAGAAGCACTGTTATCATGGAAATTGAGGGTAGAGTAGTGGCAAATGGATTAAAGTTGGATGGGTCAGAGTAGTTTATGATATAGTGAAGTTCAGCAGAGAAGGGTATGCATTCAGTCAGGGCTAGAGTCCCATGGGGGCTGGCTGCCTCACCCCTTCCATCTTGAGCCACACCAGGGTAGCATGCTGGCATGCAGAGGGATTTGGGCCCTGCTCAAAGGCATGGCACCTTTAGGGCCCTGGGTTTACATGGGATTTTCAGACAAAGTGCTTGCTTTGGCAGTTGTCACATTGCTGGTGGGGTGATAGGGTCAGGGAACATGGACCAGCACCTAAAGTAGGGTTTCTAAAAATTAACTAGAAAGGCAAAAGGCCAACAGAAGATGAGGAAGGTGGAATTCAGCAAGTTTGTGGGAGAGCTTCTGCAGCCACTTCTAACTAGCACTGTGTGCAATTAAGGTTTAACCTTGCCCAGCAATGGGTAACAGCTGACATGCCTAGGAGAGCAGGACTATGGAGTGTGCTGGTCATTCATTTGTACTCTCCAAAATATATGAAGAAAAGAGATTGCAAAAGAAAAATTTTCAGAATTATTGGATATGGGACAGACTGCATATCACCAGAATCCACTGGATGCTAACAAGAACCAATTCCAGATTCAACTCACACAGATCTATTGTTGTTAATTATAGAACTACAGGAATAACGTGACTCTACAAGCAAATAAGTGGAAAAAACTCACCTTTAAGGAACAGCAATTTGAATTCCACAAAGTTTTTCACCTGAGATGAGAAAAGACTGAAATTCAATATGATATATTAGAAATTAAGGGAAATTGGACTTTATCCCAAGACCTATTGTACTCTTCTACTAAATATACTGTTTAATACTTTCCTCTAAAAATGGGCATTTGGAACCCCCACAGTTATGATAGTAATTTCTACAGCAGAAAGCCCTCTTTAAGGACCTTGATATGCACACCAACCCAGAAACAGAACTTCAACAGGTAAATCCTAAAAAAATCTTTACAGGTATGAATTACTAATTGATAATGTGAATTCTGTGTTGGGTTTAACAGATGTGCTATGATCTATAATTGTCTCAAAGTGTGGGGAGATTACTTTGGGAGGGGATATCAAAATAAACATTATCCTTATAAAAAATTCCCATTGTGTGTGTCTGTACTCATCATATTTGTTTCTTACAGCACTGTACTATTCTGTAACATTCCGGTACCACAATTTGTTTAGCTATGAATGGACATGTATTGTTTCTAGACATCTGTTAAAGGCCTGCTAAGTATCAGACACTGTGCAAACAATCCTTGGTCTTAAGGACCCTCACAATCTAATGGGGGAGAAAACATGCAAAATTTTATGTCCAAAAAAAGATACAGGATAAATTGGAGATAATTAGTTCAGTAAAGTTGGTACCGTGTTTCCCCGATAATAAGACCTATCCCGAAAATAAGCCCTCCCCGTACTGTGTAAGATTCCTCTAAAATAAGCCCTCCCCCGAAAATAAGACCTATTGAGATTGCTGCTGTAGTGAAGGTGATCCCCTGCGCTACACGCTACATTACGGTACCCTCTGTATGCACCGTCCCCTCCTCCCCCTGTGAAACGCACGCTGCGCTCCGAGCTGCATCCAATCAGAGCTGCAGCAGTGAGCGCGTCATCCTGTTCTTCCCCAGTGATTTGCTTGCTGGCACCATTGAGAGCAGTGCCGCGGAGGAGAGCTGAGGCAGGACAACATAAGCCCTCCCCTGAAAATAAGCCTTCTGGTGTTTTTCTTTCCAAAAAACCCAATAAGACAGTGTCTTATTATTGGGGAAACATGGTAGCATTAAGGGGGATTGGGAAAGGCTTTTAGAAAGTGGATCTTCAGCTGGAACTTGAAGGTAGATAAGGAAACCAAGAGGTGTAGATGAGGAGGGAGAACATTACAAGCATGGGTTACAGCTGCTATAAATATTTTTGTGTATATGGATCCTTTCTTTTTACTAAAAACTCTTTGGGGGGGTGGTTATATACCTTAGTATCAAAGGTTATGAACACTTTAATTAGATAGTTCCAAATTGCTTTCCACAATGGTTGTACTAATTCATAGCTCTACCAGTGGTGCATTAGTGTGCCTGTCTTTCCACAACCCCTCCAACATTGATTGTTCCCGTCTTTTGTTGTTATCTTTGCCAGTTTGCTAAGTGTGATGTGAAACCTCAGAGTCATTTTGATTTGCATATCTCTTATTTAAGTGATTTGGAGAATTCTTTCATATGATTCATAGTTTGATATTCTTGTTCTGAGAACTATTTGTCCTTATTCTTGGTTCACTTTTTTTTAGTAGTTCTCAGACTTTTTGGCCTTTGACCCTTTTAAACAAACATTGATGACATCTAAAAAAACTGTGAATTTTATGTATTCATATTTGCTATATTAAGAATTTAAATGTTTTAGTGTTATTATGAAAATAGTATTGACTTCATGGACCCCCCAAAAGATTTTAGGACCCCCAAAAGTCTCTAGACTATAATTTGAGAACCTCTGATTCATCTATTGAGGAATAGCTTTTGATCTTAAATATTTCTGTTGGTTGTCTATGTATTTTGCATATATAGACCCTTAACTGGGAAATTCATTACAAAGATTTTTTTTCCAAGTTGTCTCCCTTCGTTAATCTTTGCTTGTGCAGAACTTTTTTTTAATTGATAGAGGTATGAATCAAAAAGTTTGAAACCACTGGTTCAGATGATTGTAATAACCTTCTGACTGGCTGGCGTCCCCTCCAGTCTCTCCTCTCTTCAGTTTGTTGTTCTTCACACAGTTATGAAAGTAATCGTTTTCAGGTACACATAAGATTATGCTAGTCCCCTGCTGACCAAAAGAAAACAAACTTTTCTGTCTCCCTCTTGTTGGTAGGGTAAAAGACCATCTCCTTGGCCTTCTGAAGTCTTGTTTTTATATATCTAATGGGAAACTGACCAGTGAGAGTCCGCTCCTTAAAGTATGTTCCATGTGCTCTGCCTGGTATTAACCCTCTAGGATCCTGCTTTTAAGGCAAGAATTATTAATAGCGGGGCTTTCCTTCTTTGATTTAGAAGATTTGCAGGTATCCTCTGAATGATTGTTTTCCTTGTCTGTTGATCACAAGGCTTTTCATCTCATTATTTAACCAGTTCTGAATCCACCTGATTGTTTTGTCATTTAGCCCGCTCTGTTGTATAGTGACCAGATGGAGCTCTGAGAAACTTTTGAGCTTTTTGCCACAGTAGAACTCTGCTTCCAGAGAGGAGAGTTTTGTCCCAAATCGCTGGGGTTTTCACAGCTGCTGGAGCTATTAGTTGGGTGTCCTCTCTGAAGCCTCCAAAGGCTCTGGCACCTGGTCACACACCCCAGCACCTCCACCCAAGATAGTGATCCAGATCGAAGCAATTTAAAGCAAGAGTGATTACCCCTCAAAATGGTCGCTTGGTTCCGCTATGATCTGCAGACCAGGAGCTCTGAAGCATCCACCATGCCCCATCTGCTTCTCCCTCCAGGGGCAGAGGCCAGACCACACTTTCGGACTCCCTGTTCCCAAAGTCCACACTGAACTTTTACTTTGTCTTTGGCATTTATGGGTTGATAATTCTGGAAACTGCCACAGCTGCTGGTGATCTGCCCTGAGGCTAAAACCATGGGTTCACTGGGCTGGGCTCTGCTCCCAGAGTGCTGAGATGAACCTTTCCTGTGTGCCTGCTGGGCTGCCTTCAGTGGGAGGTTTGTTTCTATCTGCCACTTTGTGGGTTCTACAGCTCTAAAATTTTAGAGTCATATTTTATAGATATTTGAGGTGGTTATGGGGGGAGTGCAGGGAGTTTTCCTGCTTCTATGCTGCCATCTTGGCTCCACCCCGCTCTGAGAAACTTTAACAAATAATTTGTTGAAATCTAGGTAAACTCTTCACAAGATTCCCCTCATTCACCAGTTGAGTAACCGTTTCCAAAAGGGGGAGGGGGTGGAGAGGGAATTTTTATGATTTTATATGAGCTTGATTTGTTTTTGATGATGTGCTCCTGGTGTCCCTACTTCCTTTTCCAACAGCTTAAAAGCCATTGCTTTAATTTTTACTGTAGAAGGTTTGTCCGAAATTGTTATGATTGCTGGTTTATAGTTGAAAGAGTTGACTTTTTTTCCTCCTTTAAAAACCTGTCTGCCTCTAATCCTTAGATCCCTTTCCTCTTCATCATAGTTCTTCAGAGATTGCTAACAGCAGCCCAGTAATCACATCCACAAGTGCTTTCTGTACTCTGGGATGTAGTTCATACAGGTCATGTTTGGCTCTTAGAATTTAGTTTTTATTTTTTTAAGCAATTGGGGTTAAGTAACTTGCTCAGGGTTACATGGCCAGTTATTTCTGGGTGTGGTGCTGAGTGTCTGATCCCGGGATTCGATCTCCAGGTCATCCTGACACTGGAGCCGGTGCTCTTACTCACTGTGCTACCTGGCCGCCTTGGCTCCTAGAATTTATAAACCTCTCAAATGGAGAGCAGCCAAATCTCCTCTTTCTCAGAAACATAAAATCAGTGCCTTTAAAAAAATTTATTTGTTTACTTTTAGGTTACAAGATTCAGTTCCACAATCCCTTGAGTTTCAAATTTTCTTCCCCTCCCTCTCCTTCCCCCTTCCCCCATGGTGGCATACAATCAAATATAGGATCTGCAAATACCTTCACATTAAACATTAGTCAGGTTGTAAAGAAAGATTATAACTGATGGAATGAATGGGAAAGAGGAAACAAAACAAAACAAGAAAAAGAAAGAGAGCAGGTAGTTTGCTTCAATCTGCATTCAAACTGTAGTTCTTTCTCTGGATGTGGACATCTCTTTCCATCACGAGTCTTTTGGAGTTGTCTTATAACCTTGCATTGCTGAGAGGAGCCCAGTTTATTGAAGTTAGTTGTCACACATACATTGTGTCTGTGATTGTGTACAGATTTCTCCTGGTTCTGCTCTTCTCCCTCAACATCAGTTTGTATAAGTTGCTCTAGGTTATTATGAAGTCCATCTGCTGCTCTTTTCTTATAGCACAATAGTATTCCATTACATTCATATACTACAACTTGTTTAGCCATTCCCCAATTGATGGGCATCCCCTTGATTTCCAATTCTTTGCCACCACAAAAAGAGCTGCTATAAATATTTTTGTATATATGGGGCCCTTCCCACTTCTATGATCTCTTTGGGATACAACCCTAGCAGTGGTATTGCTGGTCCTTTGGGCATAGTTCCAGATTGCTCTCCAGAATGGTTGGGTCAGTTCACAACTCCACCAACAATGCATTAGTGTTCCAATTTTTCCACATCCTCTCCAGCATTTATCATTTTCCTATTTTGTCATCTTAGCCAATCTGACTGATGAGATGTGGTACCTCAGAGTTGTTTTGATTTGTATTTCTCTAATCAATAGTGATTTAGAGCATTTTTTTTTGTATGCTTATAGATATCTTTAATTTCTTCCTCTGAAAACTGCCTGTTCATATCCTTTGACCATTTATCAATTGGGGAACGACTTGTATTTTTATAGATTTGACTCAATTCTCTGTATATATTAGAAATGAGGCCTTTATCAGAGATACTGGTTGTAAAAATTCTTTCCCAATTTTCCACTTCCCTCTTAATCTTGGTTACATTGGCTTTTTACAGAAACTTTTCAATTTAATATACTCAAAATGATCCATTTTGCATTTTATAATGCTCTCTTAACTTTTGTTTGTTCATAAAATCTTTGCTTCTCCATAAATCTGACAGGTAAACTATTCCTTGCTTTCCCAGATTGCTTACAGTATCAGCCTTTATGCCTAGATAGTGCACCCATTTAGACTTGATTTTGGTATACAGTTTTAGATATTGGTCTTGCCCAGTTTCTGCCATACTATATTCCAGTTTTCCCAGCAGTTTTTGTCAAATAATGAGTTCTTATTCCAAAAACTTGGGTCTTTGGGTTTATCAAACAGTAGATTACAGTATCAGTGCCTTTTAACCTCAGCTCCTCCTGCCTCCTTCCCCGGTTGTCAGTTTTTATTTTTTTGTTCCCATGAAGTCTTGCTAAAAGTCCTCTGGACTCACAGATTTATCTGGGGGCTTTAGCATTGATAGCCAGGAGTTTCAAAGAAGCAACAGTGACAGGGCTGAATCTGTACAAGGTTTGTTTTTTTCCCAGGAAACTTTAAACATCTCATTCTCAGCTTCATTCTCCACTTTGTGTCTGTAAATGGGGAAAAAACAAGAAACAAAACAACCTTCTGCCTTATCTCTAGGTCCTAGTTTCCCACTCTGGGCTTTGCCCTGGAGTGGGTGGTCACAGGAAAGGGGCTCCACATCTGTGCATAGCTGCAGGCCTTGTTGGAAGCTGAATTCTACATAGACCCTTGGTAAGACCAGCAAGACTAAGCTTACTGCTGCCTTTCTGGCCCTCCCTGCTTGGGGCTTGGGGAGCAGGGCTCTGGAGAGAACTCATCAGCATAGCTCTGAACAGAAGCATAGGTTTTATCAATTGAAACACCTAGAAGATGTATGCAGGATTCATGCCAGCCTAGGAATCATGCCTGAGGTATCTGTGCACGAGTTTTTCTCATGGGGACCTCTCAGGGATCATAAATCTCCCCTTCGTTTCACACAGAAGGCTCTCTCCCTACTGACTTTCTCCCTACTGACTCTTTCTCCTACTGACTTTCTCCCTACTGACTCTTTACTTCCGTGGTCTTATCTATCCTTCAGGGCCTAGCTAGTTCAAGTCCCAATTCCTCCTACTTATTCCAGCCCTTCTTGGTCCCTCCCTTCTCTGAGCTACTTATAGTCTAAGATACAGACCCTTCAACCTATACTTAAACTCTTTTATGCTCACTAATTGTTTCATGGTTAATAGTGTGTCTAACCAGTAACCTCCTTAAAGGCAAAGGTCATGTATTAGACTCTTTTTATACACACACATCCCTTGCCCCACCCACATACACTCACACACACATTCATAGTACCCAGCACAGAACAAATGGTAAATGTACAATAAAGTCTTACTGATTTATGGATGGATTGAAGAACCTCAGGGCCCTTGGTAGTAGATTCTTTGGTTGGGGAGGAGGGGAGTAGTAACCCAGTCTCCAAACAAATTATTCTAATGCTATACTATGATGGGGAAACATGTGAAATACATATGCAATAAAAATGCCAGCTGAAGTACATGAACATGCTTAATTTACACACAAATCTATATGTAGAAAACTATAGTAAAAGTAAAAAGAGACTGAAGCCAATTACTTTTACCCTCAACACTGAGTTTGTGAGGGAATTGCCCCTATTGGAAAGGAAAAGTTCTATATGGGCACAGAAGTTAAAGAGTAGCACCTGCCCGGATTGGCTAGGCTGGGAGTCTTTGTCTTCCATCTCAAACTCCTCCATGCTGTGGTCAGGTAATTACTTAGTTTCACCTTTGTGTCATGCTCCCCTGGGAGAATACCCCATGTATATACGCTTCCTGGCCATGACCTTTCTCACCCATTATCATGCCTCATTCTTCTCCTCTTGGGCCCTTCTCATTTGCAGATCTGAGCTAGACTGGCCAATCTCACTGCTGGCTCTGTGTGACCCAAGGTCAGATTGGACTCCGGCTTACCTAGGCTTCTGGTATAATGGGCTTCTCAAGGTCATAGACCTTGCTGGTATAGGATCACTCCTGAGATAGGGATGGGATAGGGGTAGGGCAGAGAGCAGACTTTGTAGGGAATCTTGACCATGATACCTTGAAGAAAGGGGTACTGGTCTGTCTTAAGTATGGACATTCTCTTTATTTTTAATCTTGAAGTAATATGGTTGGTGTTTCTAAGGGACTTTAGCTTGTGACAGATCATTTACAGTGGTGTACTGTAGCTAGTTATGAACAGAAAGGAGAGGTCCCTTTGCAGAGTCCACCTTTGTTCAGGGTTTAGAGAAGAGGGGGTGATCAGAGGCATATCAGATGTGATCTGCACCCAGAGACACCAGAATGTATCACCTCTCCCATTTCTCTTTCTATAGTGGATTTATAGCCTCCCTTCTATCTATAGCAAATTCGTGTTCCTGTTGTGGATTTTGATGTCTGTGAGAAAAATTATCATCAAAACTCTAGATTCCCAGCCAACAGTCATACCAATTGGAAGGGTGGGCTGTCTTGTCTTCCTCCAGGGACACAAGGGGACTTGTCAAATATGCTATTTCCTGTTCTCTTGGTCCTCTGACCCTGATACCTCAGTGTCAGTCCTCTACATCACATTCTGGTTCTATCCTGTGGCCATTTAAGCATGCCCTTATTATTTATTATTATAATATTAATTATTTTTTAATCAAATGTTTTATTAACTTCTAGTTTATATCATTCATTTCTGCAAGATTTTGAGTTACAAATTTTCTCCCTGTTTTTCCCCTACCCACCACCCCAATGTAGCAATCTCACAGGATATCCCCTCTTCCAATCTGCTCTCTCCCATATCTTCTCCTATACCCCCTCTGACTTTCCAATAGGACACAGTGGATCTCTAGGCCCCAATGCCTGTATATCTTATTTCCCAGTTACATGTAAAATAATATTGATAATAGTATATATATATATACATATATATATATATATATTTAAACATTTGATTTTAAAACTGAATTCCAGATTTATTCCCTTCCTCCCTTGTCACCTACCCTTACTGGGAAGATAAGCAGTTCAGTATAGGTTGTATATGTGTGGCTAATGCAAAACAATAACATAGTAGATATATTGTAAAAGACTGACTATATTTCCCTCCCTCCTATCCCACCTCCCACTTGTTCTATTCTCTACTTTGATCCCCTCCCTTTTTTTTTTTTTAAAGCAATTGGGGTTAAGTAACTTGCTCAAGGTTACACGGCCAGGTGTTTCTGGGTGGGTGCTAAGTGTCTGAGCCTGGGATTCGATCTCCAGGTCTTCTCAACACTGGAGCCGGTGCTCTTACTCGCCATGCTACCTGGCCGCCCCGATCCCCTCCCTTTTCAAAAGTGGGTGCTTCCAACTTCCCTCCCCCCCCCAGCCTGCCCTCCCTTCCATCATCCACCCTCTCATCCCCTTCGCCCCCTACTCTCCTGGAGGGTGAGATACCCTATTTAGTGTGTATTTCATTCCCTCCTCAAGCCATATTCAATGGGAATAAGGTTGACCCATTCCCTTTTGCCTTCCTTATTCTTCCCCTCCATTGTAACCATTTTCTCTTGTCTCTTCTATATGAGATAGTTTACCCCATTCTGTCTCTCCCCATCTCCTCTCATTATAATCCTCTCTCACCTCTTAATTTCACCTTTTAAGTATCATCCCTTCCCATTAAATTGGTCCTGTGCCCTCCATCTATGTATACCTATACACATATATACACACATTCACATATGTATTCATATGCCCATATACCCTCCTATATAGACTTATATATGTATATGTATATATATATACACATACATATATGTCTATATAGGAGGGTATATGTAAATGTATATATATTTCTATTCCCTTCCATTATTCTCATACTCAGAAAAGTAAGTTACAATTATTGTTTTTCCATGTAGGAATGTAAATAGTTCAACTTTGATAAGTTTCTTATGATTTCTTTTCCCTGTTTACCTTCTCATTCTTCTCTTGCTTCTTGTATCTCAATGTCAAATTTTCTATTCAACTCTTTTTTTCATCAAGAATGCTTGAAAGTCTTCTATGACCATATTTACCCCTGAATCATGATACTCAGTTTTGCTGGGTAGGTGATTCTTGGTTTTAATCCCAGCTCCTTTGCCCTCCAGAATATCACATTCCAAGCCCGTTGATCCCTCAGTGTAGAAGCTGCCAGATCCTGGGTTATCCTGATTGTGTTTCCACAATATTCAAATTGTTTCTTCCTGGCTGCTTGTAATATTTTCTCCTTGATCTGGGAATTCCAGAACCCGGCTATAATATTTCTAGGAGTTTTCTTTTTGGGATCTTTTTTAGGGGGTGATCGGTAGATTCTTTCAACCTCTATTTTGTCCTCTGGTTCTAAAACATCAGGACAGTTTTCCTTGAGAATTTCTTGGAGGATGATTTCTAGGTTTTGATCATGGCTTTCAGGTAGTCCAATAATTTTTAAATTATCTCTCCTGGATCTATTTTCCAGGTCAGTGGTTTTTCCAATGAGATATTTCACATTGCCTTCTATTTTTTTTCATTTGTTTGGATCTGTTTAATAGTATCTTGATTTCTTATAAAGTCACTAGCTTCCATTTGCTGCAATCTGATTCTGAAGCAATGATTCTCTTCAGTGAGCTTTTGAGGTTCTTTTTCCATCTGACAAATTCGGCTTTTTAAGGCATTCTTCTCCTCATTGCCTTTTTGAGCCTCTTTTGCCATTTGAATTAGTCTGTTTTTTAAGGGGTTATTTTCTTCAGTCAGGTTGTTGACTCTCATTTCATAATTTTCATGCATCATTCTCCTTTCTCTTCCCAATTTTTCCTCCACTTCTCTTATTTGATTTTCAAAATCCTTCTTAAGGTCCTCTATGGCCTGTAACCAGCTCATATTTTTCTTTGAAGCTTTTGGTGCAGGAGTTCTGACTTCACTGTCTTCCTCTTGTTCCATGTTTTGATTCTTTTTGTCCCCAAAATAGGAGTGTAGAGTTAGGTTGCTCTGTTTACTTTGCTTCCCTTGTTTGCTCATGTTGCCACTCAATTATTTGACTTTCAGGTTTTTTTGCCACAGTAGGTCTCTGCCACCAGACAGGGGAGCTTTGTCCCAAATGCTGGGGTTTTCTCAGCTGCTGAAGGTATTAGTTGGGTGCCCTCTATAAAGCCTCCACATGCTCTGGCAATCTGGTCACACACCCCAGGACCTCCACCCTAGAACACAATCCAGATCCAAGCAGGTAAAGCAAGAGCAATTACCCCTTAGACTGGTCACTTGGTCCCCCTATGATCTGCAAGCCAGGAGCTGAAGCTGCCATGTTGCTGTGATTGCATTGCCTCAGCGGCTTCTCCCTCCAGGGGATAAAGGCCGACCACACTCCTGACTACTGGATTCCAAAGTCCACACTGTGCTGACCTCTCACTTTATCCTTAGCATCTATGTGTTGATAATTCTGGAAACTGCCACAGCTGCTGGTGACCTGAAGTCCCTCCACCCAGCGGCTGGTCAGGCCACCCTGGGGCTAAAACCTCCGGCTTGGCTTGAGTCAGGCTAGAGTCAGCTCCCAGAGCCTGCTCCACTGGCCTCTTCCTGCTGGCCTGCCGGGCTGTCCTCAGTGGGAGGTTAGCTAGTCTGTGTCATTTCGTGGGTTCTTAGCTCCAAAGTTTGTTCAGAGTCACCTTTTACACAAATTGGAGGTGGTGGGAGCCAGAGCCGCGCGGAGGTCCTGTTTCTATTCTGCCATCTTGACTCTGCCCCCTATAATATTATTATTATTAACAAGCCCTTATTGAGTCCTGAGGAGACTTTTTCCCATCTCCATTTAAGTTCTAGGACTCTGAACCCAAATCCATTTCAATCTTGTGACCCTTTCTGTCCAAATCTAAGTACGTGATATCTTCCCCAACATAACCCTGATCCTTTCATCTCACTGTATCTGTGTCTCCTAGGGTGATGCTGGGGGTCCATTGGCCTGCCACATTCATGACTGATAAGCTGGATGTGCCTGTTCGCAACTACCTGGGGTTTATACCTCTGTTTCCTACTATGAAGATTGGATTCAGCGTTATACTGGATGAGTATTGAGCAGCCTTCTCTATGCTGTGCGAGAGCTGGCTCCAGTCTCTTCTCTCTACTTTGCTCCCATCTCCATCATTAATTCATAGGATCATAGATTTATAGCTGGAAGGGACTTTAGTCGTTTGAATTTTTCCCATGGCTTCTTGCCAGTGAAGTACTCATTTTCTCTCTCAGTCTTCCATGGGTATCTCCACAACTGTCCTGTTTCTTCATCTTTTCTCTTGGCCTCTCGCCCCTGGCAGGTCCTCTCTGGGCCCCTCTGTTTTCCTTGGCTCCAGAGGTGAGGATGAGCTCCAGACCTGGTAGGTCAACCAGGTCCTAATGATGGGAACTAAGAGTGTCCCAGGCCTTTGATCACAGTTTTCTCCCATTATCAGGGTAGCCTTAGATACAGAGAATTGTGGAAATGCTTGATGGTCCTAGGAAATGTCTTACCTTTCAAGAATGATCTCCATGTCAGATTCTAAGGCCTAGAGAAAAGAGCCCCTCGTACTATTTCTCCTTAGCTTGAAGTCAAGGCTATTTCTTTTTTAAAAATTAAATGATTTATTTTTAGTTTTTAGCACTCACTTCCATAAGTTTTAAATTTTCTCCCCCTCCTTTCCCTTTCCCTCCCCAAGATAGCTTGCAGTCTGATATGGGTTCTACACATACATTCCTATTAAACACATTTGCACATTAGTCATGTTGCAGAGAAGAATTATAATGAATGGGAGAAAGAAAAAAAAAAACAAAATAAAACAAAAAAGAAAATAGTCTACTTCATTCTGCATTCTGACTCCATAGTTCTTTCTCTGAATGTGACTGGCATTTTCCAACCAAGTATCCTTTGAAATTGTTTTAGGTCCTTGCATTGCTGAGAAGAGCTAAGTCTATCAAAATCAGCCCTCACACACTGTGGCTGTTACTGTGTACAATGTTCTCCTGGTTCTGCTCCCCTCACTCAGCATCAGTTCATATAAGTCTTTCCAGGTTTCTTTGAAGTCTACTTGTTCATCATTTCTTCTTCTTTTTCTTTTTGGAGGGGGAAAGGCAGGGCAGTTGGGGTAAAGTGATTTGCCCAAAATCATACAGCTAATAAATGTTAAGTGTCTGAGGCTGGATTTGAACTCAGGTTCTCCTGACTCCTGTGCTCCTGTGCTCCACCTAGCTGCCCCCTGTCCATCATTTCTTATAGCACAATAGTATTCCATTACATTCATATACCAAAACTTGTTTAGCCATTCCCCAATTGAAATCCACTCGATTTCTAGTTCTTGGCCACCACAAAATGAGCTACTATAAATATTTTTGTACATGTGGATCCTTTTTCCATGTTTATGATCTCTTTGGGATACAACCCTAGAAGTGGTATTGCTGGGTCAAAGAGTATTTTCCCTATGCAATACCCATAGTAGCTGCTATGAATATGTAAGTGTATTCCCAGGTTTGAATTGCAAGATATAACAGACTCTCTTCCTCGAAGATGAAACCAAGATATTTATTCAAACACCAGTAAGCCAAATCCATCACAGTAGCAATGAAGTCTATACACATTGCCAATGCAGGGAACACCGACACCCTAAACATTCTTTTTAACACAAAATCTACGCATGTCATCAACACAGGGAACACAAACATCCCCAAACCTTCCCTCCATTAGGCCTCCCCACAAAACAAGTTCCCCCAGGGCAAAATTCCTCCCTCTCTCAGTCACACTAGCTACTCTGCCTGCTGGCTCTCTCTAGCTCTGTCTCACTCTGTCTTCCTGCTCCACCCTTTTGGTAAGCTTCTCCCACCATGGGCTCCATGTGATCACATAGGCTTATTAAGGGGCAGGGAAGATCTTCAAATTCCCTTACCATTACAAGGGTATACACATTTTTATAACCCTTTGTACATAACTCCAAATTGTTCTCCTGAATGGTTGGATCAGCTCACAGCTCCACCAACAATGAATTAGCATTCCAACTTTCCCACATCTTCTCCAACATTTATCATTTTCCTATTTTGCCATGTTAGCCAATCTGATAGGTATTGTGATACCTAAAAGTTGTTTTGATTTGCATTCTCTAATCAATAGTGATTCACAGCATTTTTTCATATGCCTATAAATAGCTTTAATTTCTTCCTATGAAAACTGCCTGTTCATATCCTTTGACCATTTATCAACTGGAGAACTTGTATTTTTATAAATTTGACTCAGTTCTCAAAATGAGCCCTTTTATCAGAGACACTGGTTGTAAATATCTTTCCCAGTTTTCTGCTTCCCTCGTAATCTTGGTTGCATTGCCTTTATTTGTGCAAAACCTTTTCAATTTAATGTAATAAAAAAAACAATCCATTTTACATTTCATAATGTTCTCTGTCTCTTATTTGGTTATAAATTCCTCCATTCCCAAAGAATCTGACAGATAAACTATTTCTTGCTCCCTTAATTTGTTTATAGTATCAGCCTTTATACCTAGATTGTGTAACCATTTGGACTTTATTTTGGTAAACGGTGTCAGATGTTGGTCTATGCCCAGTTTCTGATATATTATTTTCCAGTTTTCCCAGCAGTGTTTGTTAAATAGTGAGTTCTTATTCCAGAAGCTGGGGTCTTTGGATTTATCAAACAGTAGATTACTATAATCATTGACTACTGTGTCTTATGTACCTAACCTATTCCACTGATCTATCCCTCTATTTCTTAGCCATAACCAAGTGATTTTATTGATTGCTGCTTTATAGTACAATTTAAGATCTGTTTATTATTTGTCACATTTTCTAGCACTTCTTTTCATTAATTCCCTTAATATTTTAGACCTTTTGTTCTACCAGATGAATTTTCATATTGTTTTTTTTCTAGCTCTAAAAATGATTTTTTGGTAGTTTGATTGGTATGGCACTGAATAAGTAAATTGGGTCGAATTGTCATTTTTATTATATTAGCTCAGCCTACCCACGGACGACTGGTGCTTTTCTAATTATTTAGATTTGACTTTATTTGTGTGAAAAGTATTTTGTAACTGTGTTCATATAGTCCCTGGGTTTATTTTGGCAGGTAGACGCCCAAATACTTTACAATGTCTATAGTGACTTTAATGAAATTTATCTTTCTATCTCTTGCTGTTGGGCTTTGCTAGTAATGTATAAAAATGCAGATGATTTATGTGGGTTTATTTTATATCCTGCAACTTTGCTAAAGTTGTTTATTATTTCAAGTAGTTTTTTACTTGATTCTCTAGGATTCTCTCAGTATATCATCATATTGACTGCAAAGAGTGATAACTTCGGTTCTACTTTGTCTATTCTAATTCAATTTCTTTTTCTTTTCTTATTGCTAAAGCTAATATTCCTAGTATGAAATTGAATAACAGGGATGATAATGAGCATCCTTGTTTCACCCCCCCCACCCAATCTTATTGGAAATGCATCTAGCTTATCCCCATTACATATAATACTTGCTGATGGTTTTAGGTAGATGCTACTTATCATTTTAAGGAAGGTTGCATTTATTCCTATGCTCTCCAGTGTTTTCAATAGAAATGGGTGTTGTATTTTGTCAAAAGATTTTCTTCATCTTTTGAGATAATCATATAATTTCTATTAGTTTTCTTGTTGATGTTATCAGTTATGCTGATAGTTTTCCTAATATTGAACCAGCCCTGCATTCCTGGTATAAATCCTACCTGATCAAAGTGTATCATTCTTGGGATAAGTTGCTGTAATCTTTTGCTAATATTTTATTTAAAATTTTCACTTCTATTCATTAGGGAAGTTGGTCTGTTATTTTCTTTCTCTGTTTTAGCTCTTCCTGGTTTAGGTATCAATACCATATTTTTATCATAAAAAGAATTTGGTAGGACTCCTTCACCAGTTTCCCCAAATAATCCATATAGTATTGGAATCAAGGCTATTTCTTGAGAAAACTGAAGGACAGCGTTTGGAGAGAGGTCAAATATCTTCTTCCTGGATCTTTCTTTCCCTCTCTCTCCTCACTGACTAGTTCAGATCCTTGAATTTTTGGAATAAGAGGGATCTGGGGTGAGCAGTCAGTACTCTAGTCAGTACTAGGGGCTTCAATGGAATGGGCAGGATACTATGAAAATCTAAAACCCAGGTAAAGGAGTTAAGGTATGTGTGGGGAAAGGGTGACTGGAGGGGAGGTTGGAGAAATGAACAGAGCTTTTTCAATCATTTTGTACTGTCTGCATGTCATTAAACTATCTGCATGGAGAATGACATTGATTTTTCTGTTGATAACTCCACTAGCTCTTTCCCCTTCCTCTTCCTCCTCAAGGGACAGAGTCTGCCCCACTTTTATATGTATTGGCATACCTAGCACCTAATGTAATGCCTGACACATAGTAGGTACTGAATACATGTTTGTTGATTGATCAATCAACAGATTAATTCTATTTGACCCCAGAGGGAAGAATTATGCACAATGGATGGAAACTGCAAAGAATCAAATTTCCATTTGTGGTTGTTCTGGGCCACTAGGTGGAGCAGTGATAGAGTGCCAGGTCTGAAGTCAATTAGACCTGAATCCAAATCCAGCTTCAGACACTTACTAGCTGTGTGACCTTGGGAAAGTCACTTAACCCTGTTTGCCTCAGTTTCCTTATTGGTAAAATGAGCTGGAGAAGGAAATGGCAAAGCACTCTAGTATTTTTTTTGCCAAGAAAACCCCAAATGAAATCACAAAGAATCTGACACAACTAAAATGATTGAAAAACAACAATGACAAATTTAGCTTTGATGTAAGGAAGAATTTTCTAGCAACCTGAGCTATTCACCCAAAGCTAGAATGGGTTGCCTCAGTGGATGATATGTTTCTCCTCACTGGAGGTCTCAAAATCTGAATAACCATTTGTTGGATATGTTATAGAGTAGGAGTCCTTCGTGTGTGTGTGTGTGTGTGTGTGTGTGTATGTGTGTGTGTGTGTGTGTATGTGTCAATGGACTCCCTTAGAGGTCTGGTAAAGCCTATTATTCCCTTCTCAGAATAATGTTTTTAAATAATGGGAGGAAATGCTAAATTTCAGTTGTAAAAATAGCATGTATTCTCCCCCACCCTGTTTGAATTTGTAGACTTCCTGAAATCAGGCGAAGAGTCCCTGTATTCTTGTCCAGGTAATGTTCTTACTAGATGGCCTCTGAGATATTTTCTAAATCTGAGATTCTTCGAGTCGGTGAACCTGATAATAAATGAAAGCAGGCCCCCAATGTTATAAACCTAATCACCTCCTCATTTTATGGGTAGGGATACTGAGTCAGGAATGGAAAATGGAAAATGGAAAAAAAAACGTAGGCTCTTGACTCAGAAGATTTGGGTTCACGTGCTATCTCTGACATGTACAATCTAGGGCATGTCACTTAATCTTCTTGGGTCTCAGTTTCCTCATTTGTAAAATGTGAGGAATAGACTTAATAGCCTTCTAAAGTACCTTCTAGCTCTGTCTGTATGATCATATGAGGCCATGAAAAGTTGGATTACTACAAGTACCCTGAGGGAAGGCAGGATCCCTGGATATAGGAATAGGTTAGTATTGGTTCTGAGCCTCAGGATGCCTGGGATATTTGGGAAGGATTGGGTATCTGGTCAGGTGTCTGAGTTCTGTAATACCTTCAGGAGAATGTACAACTGGGTTTCCTCATAGGTTTAGGGGTTAGGACTAAGCACAGGAAGCTTATGTTCTGTGTTCTCTGATACATTGGGGAGAGGGAGGCCTGGGTATGGGAACTGCTTCATTGAACTGGGATCTCCTGGGTTCTGGAATCATTGCCCTACTGCTTGTTGGATTCAGGACTGGCAGCAGTCTGTCCAGTTTGATCCTCATCATTAGTTCAAGGCTGCTGCTTATCCTTGGCTTCCCTCAGGTTCAGGGAGGCAGGATTATGAGGCACATCACCTCGTTTCCTGGGTCCTCATGACAGGAGCATTATGCCCTTGGTAAGGGCATAATGAGATGAGAGGGAGAGCGAGGCTTTTTGGCTGTGCGCTTCACCTCTAGGTCTTGGAAGGTTTCTGTCAAAGAAGTAGTTGTATCCCTGAATCCCTGTATTGGTTCAATTTAATATAGGTTTATTCGGTGCCTACATATGCAAAGCCTTTTGTAGATTTTTGCGTACTAATTGTATTGTCTTGTTATTTGCAGATATTGGGAGAATTACCTAGGGACTTCTACAAGTGATTTGGAACCAGAGAAGGAAAGCCTGCTTTATGGCAGCCTCCTTTATAGCTGTCCTGAGGATGACGTCTATTCCGGAATGTATAAAAGAAGATATTCAGGGACCAGATGACTACAGGAAACATCTGGGATTCAAAATATGCTGGCTAAATGAATATTGGGAATGGGTTACTAGGGATACAAGGAGACTTGATGTTAGTTTATATTGACAATAATTATGGTATTGCTTTGGCCTTTGGTTTCATGATGTTTATGTTTAAATTTAAGTTTTCTTGGTAATCTTGGTGACATGTAAATCTCCCTTCCCAAAACTGGCCCATTGCAGACAGATGTTGTGTCTAGTCCTCTTGGATACTGGTCCTCTAAGTAGCCTTATCTGTAACCGGACTGTAACATCTGGCTATGAACTTATGAAAAATCTTATAGATTTGGCTTATAGAGAAGTGATCCATGGGGGAGTGGGCTACCCTCAGCCGCATAAACCAAGGGGGAAAATTGAAGCAATTGAAAGGATTCAACTGTGAGTGAGGGACAGAAATGACTGAACTTCATTCCTGCTCTTGGGGGCTGGCAGTCCAGCAGGGGGCGACAAAGACCTTTTCTCAGTTCTCATGCTTCCTCACTTATTTGACATTAGCGTCTATCCTCTCAGATACTCTATCCTCCTTGGGTGTAAGTGATACCACTCCTGGTTTTCCCCTCATTCTGTTTCCTTGGATGGATCATCATCCATATCATGCCGTCTCTCTTCCTCTCTTTCTCTTCCTCCCTCCCTTTCTCCCTCTCCTTCTCTCTCTCTCCCCCTCCTTTCTCTTCTTTCTCTCTCCCTCCCTCCCTCCTCCCTTTCTCCCTCTCCTTCCCTCTCTCTCCTTTTTCTTCCTCTCTCTCTCTCTCCCCTCCCCTCCATCCCTTTCTCCCTCTGCTTCCCTCTCTCTCCTCCTTCTGTCTCTTCTCTTCTTTCTCTGTTTCTCTCCCCCCTCCCTCCCTCTCTCTCTCTCCTTTCCTCCCCCCATCCTTGTCTCTCCTCTGAACTTCCATCCTCTATCACCAATTGCTATCACTCATTCCAAACTGAATGTTCCAAAGACATCTTCAATTTGACATGTCTAAAACTAAAGTAATTTTCCCTCCCTGAATGCCCCCCTCCATTTCCAAACTTTAAAAATTTTTTATTAAAAGCACCATCATCCTTCCATTATCCCAAAGTTTGTAGCTTCAGCACCACCCTGGATTCCTAACTTTCCCTCATCCCACCAATGCAATCAGTCACCCAGTCTTACCATTTCCACCTCCCCCAGCCACTGCCTTAGCTCAGCTTCTCCTCACCTCTCACCTAGAGTACTGCTGCCTAATTAGCTTCTCTGCCCCAAGTCTTTCCTCATTCTAGTTCATCCTACCACATATATACATATGTGTATATGTATATATTTATTGGCTTAATATTTTAGGTGTACATATTTATATATGTACTTGTTTCCCTCATTGGAAAATAACTCCTTGTGAATAGGGAGGGTTTCCTTCTTTGTATTTGTATCTCTAGGACCTAATACAGTTTACTGTAGTTGATTAGTAAATACCTGTTGCTAGACTGAGGCTAACTGCCTGTATCAGCAATGCCATATTCACAATGCCTATAGAGATTACAAATATGCTGATATAATTATCCATTAGAAAATACGTCATGTTTGCCATATGAGGAAATAAACTAGAAAATTTATTAAGATAC
>NW_027185694.1:27276016-27293258 GCF_028583685.1 Petaurus breviceps papuanus | reverse complement strand
CAAGTCCAACGGGGCATGGAAGATCTTTAAATCCCATAACCCTTACACTGCCCATCATTCCTTTCCCTGTTCTACTTCTGACTCTCTGGCCTTTGCCAGCCTCAGTTGCTTTCTCATCTTGGAAGATCTCTCTGCCCCTCTTAGCCTCATTTCTCTTTGGTGAGTTCGTGGCATCTCCATTTTGAGGAAGGGCCCATTCTTCTCCTGAATCTGTTGGACTTTGCTTCTATGTCTTCTCTTCCTTTTTAGTTCCCTTTTATATGTTTCCCCCAATAGAATGCAAAGGAGGGTAGGGACTGTCTTTCTGTTTACTTGTATTTGTATCCCTAGCACTTAACAAGGTATTAAGCAAACAATGAAGAGTACAGTCTTTGAATCATAGATCCTTAGAGCTGGAAGGGAACTGTAAGAGATCACCTGGCAGAACCCTTGCATTTTTACAGATGAAGACACTGAGTTGGGGGCAGCAAAGACCCAGGACACAGAGTCTACTTTTAAGGAGTTTACAATCTAACTGGGGATGGAGGCCGAGTCAGACTAGTGAAGTGAGATAACTTGGTCTCAGATCTTACTTCTAACTGCTTGAGTTTGGGAAAATCTTTTCATCTTTATTAACCTCAGTTTTTCCAGCTGCAAAATGGGACAGAATAGTTACTTTTTTATGGGGTTATTGTGAAGGTCAGATGTGATAATATATAAAAATCACTTTATAAATCTAAAGGCATCATGTTCTCCATTACCCAAATGAACTTATCAGAGAGTACAGATGTCCTGCTTCCTTGCCTATTACATGAAGTTATCACTGAACCCAGGTATCCTACCTCTCCCTTCCCCCAGTGGACAAGATCTTGTATTCTCATCTCTTAGATCCACGTTGGGACCTCTACCTGTCACTTAACCCTGGTATTTTTTTTTCTGGCAAGTCAATTGGGGTTAAGTGACTTGCCCAAGGTCCCACAGCTAGTAAGTGTCAAGTGTCTGAGGCTGAATTTGAACTCAGGAACTCATGACTCCGGGGCAGGTACTCTATCTACCTGTGCCACCCAGCTGCCCCTTAACCCTGGTGTCTTGTTCCCCACCTCAGGCTAGCTCACAGTGAGCTGGGAGATGAGGCTCAATGCTTACTCACCTCAGATATGTGAAGTGAGATCGTTGGCCTCCCATCAGGTATCCAGGATCCAGGTATCATGGGTTTTATAATAGTAACAGCTAGCATTTATACTGCATGTGAAGGTTTACTAAGTGCTTTATGTATCTTGTCTCCTTTGATCCTCCCAATAACTCTGAGGTAGGTGCTATCATTATCCCCATTTTTCAGATGAGGAAACTGAGGCTGGAAAAACTTTGCCTTGGTTCACATAGCCATAAGTGTCTGAGGAAGGACTGGAACTCAGGTCTTCCTGACTTTACATCCAGAACTCTATCCATTGTACCCACTAGCTGCCTCTGAGTTATGAAGTCATACAAGAGTTTTATGAAAGTATCTACTTCCCCCTGCACCAACTTGACCATAAGATCTTTAAGAGAGGAGGCTGTGTCCTTTCTGGCTTGTATATAGCCCCAGTATATGTTTGCACAAAAAGCTTAATCAGTGTTTATTGAACTGAATCATTTTTCCTCCTAGTTGGTCTACAATGCTTTTTTTAGACTGTCCTAAGGCGCCACAGCCACAGATACTTTCTCAGCAGCCTCTTTGAATGGCTGATGAGAGATTTCTGCAGAAGAGCCCAGGAGCCTGTGGACAATGAGGCCTGGAACGTATTGAAGAGCTGCAAGTCTGACCTGGACCCTGGACGTCACTATTTCCAGGTGTTACTCAGGCCTTGTGCCTTGCTTCTCTTCCTCCTTTCCTAGAACTTCTTTTTTTTTTGGTTAACACATACATATGTATGTGTGTGTGTGTGTGTGTGTATATTATATATATATATATAATATATATATATATATATATATATTTAGAATATTTTTTTTTTAAAATTTTTTTTTTTTAACATAGTTGTCTTTTTTTTTTAAAGGCACCTAGGTGACACAGTGGATAGAGGACTGAATTCAAATCCAGCCTCAAACACTGACTAGCTGCGTGTCCCTGGGCAAGCTACTTCACCTCTGTTTGCTCCAGTATCTTCGACTGTAAAATAAAGATTATAACAGTACCTGCCTTGCAGGGTTGTGAGGATCAAATGAGATAATATTTGTAAAAAGTGCTCAATATAGTGCTTGGCACAAATTGGCTTTATACAAATACTTTTCCCCTTCCTTTCCTCCTTTCATATTACCTTCATTCTGAATATACCCCTCCCCTTTGTCCTGCTCAGAGATCCATCCATTGTAACATAGCATAATGACTACTAGGGAGAGCCCAGGATGCTAGGTATGTAGGAAATATAAAGAGGAGGGGTACCGGTTTGAGACATACTATTTTTTTAGGGTTAGGATATTAATTTCAGGCACTGAATAATGGGCCAGAGGTGACTTAGCCCCAGGGTCCCATTACTAATGGGAAAACCTGAGCAAAGTCCATGCTGTCTGTGTTTAGAGGAAAGATACAGCTATGCCCTTTGCCTTCCATCTGTGAGTACTGCTTAGCTTTGGGCCACATCAGTCACTGGGATCTCAAAGCTCAGCTTGGAGGCAGGGGAAGGGGGACAACCTGAGGGGAGGCAATGGGGTAAGAGTCCTGAGCACAGTGAAAAGTTCATAATAGGTCAGGACCAGCATCAACCGTGGATTGGGATGCGTGGGAACTTTGAACGGTTCATATTGGTCATTGCTGCAGGGTAGGATGCCTGGGTTTTGTAATAGGCTTAGGTTTTGGTCATGGGAGGCAAGGGGCAAGTTTTTTGGGATAGACTGAGGACTGGGAGCCTTGGGGTGTGAGGGGCCTGGGTTGGTACTTGCTTCATGGCACCTACATTCTGTGAATAGTTATAGTTGGTGGCTTGATTGAATGCTTGGGGCCATGAACTAAGTCCCAGAGGAACTGCAGCTTTCTCAGACAGATTTAGGGAAGCAGCCAAATATTTCATAAATATTCCCTGTTTAGGGAGCAAAGGCAGGAGGAGGCAGAGGGACATGAGAAACAAGGAAAAAGAGGCTTTTGAGGTTTGTTCTGGCCAGAATTCATTTTCTCTGTCTTTTAGGGATTTTGTTAGTGAAATATGCATGTTCCTGGAAATCATTTCAATTAAAGTCAACAAAAGCTTATTATTGTTTTAAGCAATTACAGCCTAAAACTGCTCTAGGACTTTCGGGACATGCTGTATTTATTTAGCACCTACTATGTGCAGGGCCCTGTATAAAATTTGATGATTGTAGTAAGAGAATGAGGCATAGTAGATAGAACACTGAATTTAGAGTCAGGGAGGCCTGGGTTCAAATCCTGCTCTAGATACTTTCTAACTTTGGGGCCCTGAGCAATTATCCTCTTTTGTCCTTGCTTCCTCATCTCTAAACTTGGGGAGTTTGTCTATAAGGTCTAAATCTGGAATCCTATGATCTATGCATGGAGTGCAGAAATGACTAAACACTATTCCTACCTTCAGGGAGCTCACAGTCTAGCATGGGGTAAGGCATGGGGTGAGGTGCATAATCAGCCACAGAACTGTTAGCGCTGGAAGGGACCATAGAGATCACCTTGGCTTAACCCACTCATTTGTACAGATAAGGTAATTAAGGCTGGTACATCAAAAATAAGTGATAAAGAGCCTGGGCTCAGAAAGCTTATGGTCTAATTGTTGTAGAAGGAGAGGAAGAGGGAGCAGGACCAGACCAGATTAGGGAAATGAGATGACTTGGTTTTATATTTTTATGTATATATATATGCATGTTTCTTCAGTTGAAAAATGGGGGAAAACAAAACCTGTCTTACAGGATCGTTGGAAAGAGCAAATGTTGTAATGTATGAAAAGCACTTTGCAAATCATGTTCTCTATCTCCCAAAGTGAACCTATCATGGAATCCAGGCATCTTGCCTTCTAGCACACCACATGAAGCGTACACAGAGCCCAGATATCCTGCTCCTAGGCCTTAGGCCAAATATATTACCAAATATAAGCTTTTTGCTTCCCAAAATAGTATTGGGAATTGAACCTATTACTAAACTCAGGCATCCTGTTCCCTATCTCAGTCTAGCTTGCACCTGAGGCCTTCGTTCTCAGGGAGAGGTATAGCGAACTTGGCCTGGAAAAGGGAAATGACACCCTTTGGTTCAGCCTCAGAATGAGCAGAGCAGAACAGAAGGTTTAATCATGTTCTCCCTTGTTCGGGAGTCTTGTCTCTACTCTTGCCCTATCATTCTACTGAAAAATCACAGCTTGTGAGCCCCCACCGGTATATTTATCTTCATTAGTTGGCTGGAAGACACAATGAGTGCAAAGCAAAGGCTTTTGATGCTATAGTATAGTAAGAAGAGTATTAATGGAAAACTTTGTCCACTAACCTGACACATGCTCTCCCCCAAATGCATACACCATGAGTGGGAAAAAGCATGCATGCAGGGAACACATGATACATGTGGCCAGCGTGTGTATGTAGAAGGGTAATCATGTGAGATCTGCGCGTGGCCAGGGCACACAGGTAAAGGGCAGTATGTGTCTCACAAGGTTTTAATGGAACTGCTCCTATTGGGTCTCCTCTGTACCTGCTGGAAGGCTGCTGACAGAGCTCTCTCATCAGTGTTCTCAGAACTGGAATCTCTCTGTAGGTAGGACACTAGGACTTAGCACACACCCAATCTTTTCCCCCCTGCTTAATAGTATTTTATTTTTTCCAATTACATATACAGATAGTTTTCAACATTCACTTTATAAGATTTTGAGTTCCAATTATTTTTCTCTCTCCCTCTCTCTGCTACCCCCTTCCCAAGAAGGCAAGCAATCTGATATAGGCTATATATGTATAATCATATTAAACGTATTTCCTTATTAGTCATGTTGATTGGTTCATTGAAGAAATTCATCATTTTCTTTTTAATTTTTTTTTCAATCAACAAACACTTATTAAGTGTTTACTATGGCACTATGCTAAGCCTTGGGGATACAAAAACAGGCAAATACAGTTCTTGCCCTCAAGGAGCTTACAGTCTAATGGGGGAGACTGCATTTGAACAAATACATACAAAACCGCCAATATATAGGATAAATAGGAGATCATTAACAGAGTGAAGTCATTCAAATTAAGAGGGGCTGGAGCAAGCTTCCTGTAGAAAGTGGGATTTTAGTTGATACTTACAAAAAGCCAGGGAGATCAGTTGTCAAAGCAGAGAAGGGAGAGTGTTCCATGGATAGGGGAGAAAATGTATACAAAAAAATATACAGATCCATAATAAACACAGGGCAATTTTTTTTGCGGGGGGAAACTGCTGGCATCTGAGAGGGGGAGGAATCTGGAAAGATTCCATGTAAGAGTTAGCAACTATACCACATCTTAATAAATGGTCTGTGTGAGTTTCTCTTTTCACACACCCAATCTTGACAACTGGAAGCAGACACTAGAGACATCTTAAGATTGCTAAGTCAAGATTTGCTCTGTGAAGCAAACCCAACCCTCTGGAAGGCTGCACGTGGAGTCATGAACAAAACTGCTTGTCTGCTCGCCGTCTTGACAATCTCTCTGTTTGCCTAGGTGTCTATATGTCTATTTGTCCATCAGTCTTCATGCTCTCTTCCTGTCTTGTATGTCTGGGCTCCATGACAGCAGGGACCGTGTTTTTTCTTTTCTTTGTATCTCCAGTGCTTAGGTACTTAATAAATGCTACTTGACTGACTGCCCATCCTACTGTCCATCCAAATGTATAACTGTCTGCCTATTTGCCTGATTAGCTGATTGCCTGTCTGTCTGAGTGGCTGCCTGCCAGCTCACATGTCCATCTGTCTTACAGTTTACCCACGTGCCCATCTGCCTGCCAGTGTGTCCTCTTGTCTGTATGTCCAGCTGACATCTGTCTGGCATGTTGCCCACATATTTGCTCCATATGCCTGACTCCCTGACTATATTTCTACCTCCTTTCCTGACTGCCTGCTTGTTTACAAATTTATTAAAAGAGTAAGACTTGGAGCCAAGACATTTTGACCCTAAGGTGGAGCTGGAATTCCCAGGAAACTTGCAAGGTTCAGTGAGACCTGAGGTCTAGAAATGGATTCCTTACAAAACTCTAGTTCCCCAGCATAAGGGAGGTGATAATTCCACAGTCCTTTTCTTATGAAGATGCCACATCGAGCACTTGCCAGAAGGAACATTTCTTTCTTTCTTTTTTTTTTTTTAAGCAAAAGGGGTTAAGTAACTTGCTCAAGGTTACACGGCCAGTTATTTCTGGGTGTGGTGCTGAGTATCTGAGCCCGGATTTGATCCAGGTCATCCTGACACTGGAGCCGGTGCTCTTACTCGCTGAGCCACCTGGACGCCCCTAAGCAATTGGGGTTAAGTAACTTGCTCAAGGTTACACGGCCAGGTGTTTCTGGGTGGGTGCTAAGTCGTCTGAGCCCGGGATTCGATCTCCAGGTGTTCTCAACACTGGAGCCGGTGCTCTTACTCGCTGTGCTACCTGGCCTCCCCGAGAAGGAACATTTCTAAAGAAGGAAGACTGGGAAGGTAAATGGCCCCAACATTTGATAAACTGAGGAAGTTCAGCCTGGAACCTAACGGAGTTATTAGGACCATATAGCAACCTTTAAGGATTTGAAGGGTCAGAAGTAATTAATCTTATTTTACATGGTGCCAGAAGAAAGAACTGGTGCAAATACAGCAGAAGGATGGAAAATTATAAGGAGGCAGGTTTCTCGTAAACAAAAGGAAGACATTTCTAATAATAAGAGCCATTTAGCAGTGCTTACATTACATTACAGCAATCCCTACATTCAACAATGTAAGGAATTCAGTCCTAATGTTGAGGTGGGGGCTCTGCTCACCCAAAAAACTGTTGGGGTTTCATGATGTGTTGTAGTGGAACCATCTCAAAGAATTCAGAGTCAGACCACCTCTAATCCAAGTATAGGACATTTGTTGAGATTGATGCCTCTCATGAAGTGGGCTAAGTTCCAAGAGGAACCAGCAACTTCAGAAAAAGCAGATGGATTTATATAGGGTAAAGATGCTAATTACACAATCAAAATTTACATAGAATATAGGAATATGATTAATATTAAAAAGACAGAAGGGGCTTATTAAGGGATTAGGCAATGGAGGAGGGGTCCCCTCTAGGTTTCAGTGGTTAAACATTCTGCTTGTGCTGCCCTCTAATTGGCTTGCTATTGTGGTCCTGTTTGGTCAAGATAGATAGTTAGGTATTGTGGTCCTGTCTTGGGCTAGATGGATGATGTGATTGTGACTGAGTACAGAAACACACTTGTTTCTGTGGGAATGGGTCTGGGGGCAGTGACCAGGTAGAGGCAGTAGCTGGGTTCCCATCACATGGACACACCTGCTGTTTCTGTGGGAACTAAGAGTTCAGGGACTCACCTGTTGTTCAGTGAACAGTGAGGCATACATGAAAAAGTTAGGACATTGGTAGGGCGGGGGGGAGGAGGGGCTAGGCCTGATGTTCAGTGGGGCTGAGCCTATAATGAAGTTAGAATATTGGGGCTGGGAGCAGCTTTATTAGGATTCCATCACTAATGTAAGGAGTTCCACCCCAATTTTGGGAAACTCTTCTTAAGTATGAGAAACATTTACAATAAGTAGGGTCTTTTTTCCTTGCATGTTGTTTTTTTTGGAATTATAACCATTTAGCAATCTCACAATTTGCATACTAAGCATTCAACATTCTTTTTTTTTCTTTTGTAACTTTTCCAAGAAGGTTCTGCTCCCTCACTCCCCCTACTCTGGGATAATGGTTGCTTTTTCCAAGGTTATTCTCAGAATAGTTATTAGTTCATAAATCTACCTTTATTGAGGTGGAAGCTGCCTCCTAACATTGCCGAATACATATCATCCTTGGGCTAATTTTGAGATGCCTAATCTTATCTTGGGCCTCTGCCTAAGCTAAGAGCCACATGTTCTTCAGGTCAATGAAATTATTCAATTTGTGCCAAAGCTGAGTTGCCTTAAAGATAAACCATGAATTCATAAAAGACTGGCATAAGCTTAGCTCTGTACATAACCTTGGACAATGAATGCTCCCAAATATTCAAGCCAATCACAAAGATAATCTTTTACTGATAAATTGTGGATGTGTAGCTGTTTCTCCGTGTAAGTAAAAGTATTGCTACTAAAATTCATCTCATGACAATTGTATAGACAATGATGCTTATATAGCGCATGGCTGGTGGAGGACTCAACAGGCCCAGAGGATTGTACCCCTCACCTGGGAGCAAGTACCTGAGGGTATCCTGGTAGCTTCCATGTTTCCTGCACTGACTGTTCATCTTTAATACCTATAGATGAAATACATTGAATGAAACACATTGGAATAGATGTGAGTTGTAAATTGGCTTTTGCTTTCATCTTTCAGTATATAAGTAGAAGTAGAGTTTATCATAACTATTCATTAGAGACATTTAGTGGTAAACATTGGAGAATGATCACCTTTTAGCCTTTGAAATTAGCCACTTGAGTCCAGGACATTGAGGTAGTGAGTTCTCTGGCATAGGAGGTATTCAAGACTCAATGGGCATTTAATATATCTTATTATATTATATATATTATATGCCAATGATATCATGGGGGCGGGGAGGATACCTGATCAGATATGGGTTGGGCTAGATGACTTCTCAGTTCTCTCCAGTTTTTGAAATTCTAAGATTTTAAGTGGTAGAAAATACTAAAATCAGCTACCAGAAGCCCTTGAGAGGTTATGGAATGCTGAAAGATATAGACTATCTTCATTTTTTCCTTCTAGTAAGATTTCAGATAATATCTCCTCTAGGAAGCCTTCCTTGATTACCACCAGGAAAAATGACACTTCATGACTTACCATTGTGTTTATACATTCCTGATGTCAAATCTGGCCTCGTACTGAAGCTATGTGTAGAAATATCTTTTTTTTTCAGGTGGCTAGGTGGCACAGTGAATAGAGCACTCACCCTGGAGTCAGGAGGATCTGAGTTCAAATCCGGCCTCAGACACTTAACACAAAAACTAGCCGTGTGACCTTGGGCAAGTCACTTAACCCCAACTGGCCTACCTTCCCTCTCCAAAAAGCAAAAAAAAAAAGAAATATCTTTTTTGGAGTGGCTAGTGGAGCAGTGAGTAGATCATTGGCCCTGGAGTCAGAAGGACCTGAGTTCAAATTTGACCTCAGACACTTAACACTTACTAGCCATGTCACCTTGGTCAAGTCACTTAGCCCCAATTGCCCTTCCTTCACCCCTCCAAAAAAAAGCAAAAAAAAAAGAAATATCTTTTTCTCCTTTCTAGACTGTAAACTCCATTACAGTATACTCTTTGTCCTATTTCTCTTTGTATTTCCTAGCACCTAAAAAAGAGCCTTATACACAAGAAATGTTTAATAAGTGTTTCTTGAATTGAATTGAACTGAACTTGCTTCTGATACATTGGGCTTAGAGGACCTGCTACTGGAGGGATTGATAGCAACTAAATGAGTCTTCTTTCCAGAGAGAGATTTTCCCAGTATTCTGTCTGGAAGAATGTACCCATACAAAAGGACCTCCCTGGATAAAGTACCCAGAGTCTTTATTCCAGAAATTCCATCTACATAAGGATTACTGAGGAGACCCATAGTTGGGGAAACCTTCTGCAGCTTTACCTAGTACCCCTCCCACTGGAACAGGTGTGACTCAGTGATCTGGCATTTGTCTCCATGGGCTTTTCCTAGTCATGACTCAGTTTAACTGATTTATAGACTCAAAGCCTCAATTCATTCCTCTTGGGACTGCTTTTGGGAGCCAGGCAATTCAGTTTCTTACAGAAAGTAAGAAACTGTATCTGTATCTTTCTGTATCTGGCCACTGGACCCAGATGGCTCAGGAAGAGAAAGTGAGGCTGGTGACTTTGCACAGTCCTCCCTCACTTAAATCCAATTCACTTGCAAGACATCTTCTTGATATCATGGTCCTCTTTGAGAACAAAGAGTAAACAACAGCAGCAATCTGTAATAGAAAGTAAGGTCCTTGAGGGAGGAACTTTTTCATTTTTTTCTATGTGTCTCTTGCACCTAGTACAGAGCCCAGAAGAGCAAGTGCTTAATAAACACTTGTTGAATAAATGAATGAATTTGATGACCTTTTATCCCAAGGATGGGGAACCTGAGACCTCAAACCCACATGTG
Source organism: Petaurus breviceps papuanus (assembly GCF_028583685.1). Lineage (NCBI taxonomy): Eukaryota > Metazoa > Chordata > Mammalia > Diprotodontia > Petauridae > Petaurus > Petaurus breviceps. The sequence goes on along the minus strand of NW_027185694.1, from coordinate 27,283,036 downwards.
GCCTTCCAGGTCCTCAAGTACAGCCCTTTGACTGAATCTAAACTTCACAAGAACAAATCCCCTTAAAAAAAGGATTTGTTCTATAAAACTTGGACTCAGTCAAAAGGCTGCACCTAAGGACCTAGATAAAATTTATTCCAACCCTCTGTCCCCAAGTTAATTGGAACTCCAGGTTGACTATATTCTAGCCCTAGACTGTGCCCTAACCTCTCCTTCCCTTTCTTTTCTGCACCTATATCCTCTCCTTCAGACTAACTAGTCTCCTGATAATCCTTTTCACTCATTAAGTTATTTCCCCAAGTGGACCATCCATACCATAGTCCTTGCTTTAACCAATTCTTCCTTGTCTTTTAGGGATCAGGTAACATCTCAGCCCCTTGTGGGATTAGACGATGTCAATAAGCAACAGGGAAGGGGCTGGCTTATGCTAGAAATCTGATCAGCAGCTGTTTCCTCCGCGGGCCAGGAAGGACGTGTTCCAAGTGAAGGCTTATGCGATTTGGCTTTGGGACACCTCTGCACACCACTCTAGCATCCGGGTTGCCTTCCTGGGCTGACCTTTTGTGTGAGTTTGTGTAATTGCCATTGGATCAGAGCCGTTGGCATTGGCACAGAGGAGATGCATTGGGTCCTTATGTTTCTCAGAGGGCGAGGTTCAGTGGGGACAGTTGAGAACTAGCCTTGTTCTGGGAACATAGATAGATCTGGAGCTGGAAGGAATCTAAAGGCTGTCATGTTCAGCCCCGTCATTTTATAGGTGAGGAAACTGAGGCACAGAGATGATGTTAAATAACCTGACCAGGATCATTACTGTTGTTTGTTGTTGTTCGCTCATTTCAGTCATGTCTGACTCTTTACAACTCCATCTGGGGTTTTCCTGGCAAAGATATTGGAGTGATTTGTCATTTCCTTCTTAGGCTCATTTTACAGGTGAGGAAACTGAGGCAAACAGGTTAAGTGACTTGCCCACAGTCACACAGCTGGTAAGTTTCTGAGACCAGATTTGAATGAACTCAGGAACATGAGTCTTCCTGATTTCAGAACTGGCACTCTATTCACTGTGCCACCTAGCTGCCCTGTGCCAGGGATCACACAGCACATAATTATCTGAGGTAGGATTTGAATCCAGGTCATCCCAGTTCTACAAATTGTGTTTCATCTACTATTCTGCCTGGCTGTCTCTCAGACTCCAGGCTGACAACATAATTTTGAGGGTCCCCCTGTCTCTACTGTCAAAGAAGAATGCCCAGTGAAGAAGTAGTTCTCTCTCAGTAGCAAAACACAAGGTAGCACAAAGGAAGTACCAGGGAAGGGCACGTTGAAAGAGTATGACCAACATACTCCTCTACCTTCCATGCCTACAGGGCCTCTTGCTCTTTCCATCCTGAGACCTCAATCCCCCAGGCTGGGGGCCTGGGTTTGAGGAGGGAACCCAAGGGTGAGTAGTTCTGGAGTTCCCATTTGAATGAGGCTCACAGTCACCGTTGGGAGCATGAAGGAGATACCTGACTATTAGATGGTTGATTGAGCTGACCCAGGAAGTTTCTTTGCAGACAGTTTAATCACTTTATAGACAGTGGGGCCCCAGTCTCTCTACCCGCTCCATCAATGGTTTGTTTGCCCTGTCCTTTTTCCTTTTTCCTGCTTCATCCCGTTCTCAGTTCAGCCTGCAGCCAGGGACCACCTATTTTCTTTACCCACCCACCAATTCTCCATTCTTTTCCTTAACAGCAGGAAATGGTTCTGCCAGTCTGCCAAATTTTTCTTCTTTTTCTGAGAGCCCCTCCACCCCAGGTCCTTTTGACTTCCTGAAGTCTGGAGCCAGGGCATGAATAGAGCTGTGATGGAGACAAGTACATGGAACTGGGGAGACATGAGAGAATAAATAGAAGGAGAATTGAAGAAAGAAGGGGGGGGGTCAAGGTAGAGACTAGGATGGGGAGAAGGGACACTTTGGATGGGTAGGAACACGGGAAGACCAGCAAGTGGAAAGCTTTTGTGTCTTGATTCTGAGGTCACCAGGGCTCAGGGTGAAGTCACACTGAATCTCGGGGCAGAGGTACGTACTGACGGATCCAGGGCACATAGGAGGAAAACCCTAGAGTACACCCCTGGAAGCATCGGCTCAGCACAGCTTCTCAGGAAACTCACCACACCCACCTGGACCCATCTCCGCTCTTGAAGTTGACAGACAAGAGGGCCCCCAGAGTCACCCTAGGAGAAGGAAGAAGACAGGAACAGGGTTTCACAATCTGCAAAACCTTGCTCCAGCCATTATATTATCTATCATCCAAACCCCTTTGTGATATGGACAGGGTAGAGATAATTGTATACAAGAAAAAATAAGGCTCAGAGAGAGGAATGAATTTCCTGCTCTCCCCTTGAAGAGAAGGCACTTTCCTCGGTATTGTAAGAATTGTATTTGGGTCTGACTGAATAAGAAAGTAGGGGTGGTTTGGCACGTACATAGGCAATTATAAACTTGTGAAGACCACAGTGAATAGTTCTCCTGAGAAAGAAATGTGAGGAATGTTTCCCAGAAGCGAATAGAGCCTTGAAAAATGTGTGAGACTTCTGGCACTTAGAAGGCAGACCTTGGTGGGTGGGACCAGTGAGGTGGTAGTTTTCCATGGGAGTGGAACCAGGAATTGGGTTGCTGGCACAGCTAGAATAGTAGGCATTGATTTTCATTTAGGGCAAGAAGGTGTGTTTTTGTGTGCAAGGGACTGCATTTGATGGGAGCCACATCCCAGGGATCCCTGGGACTCTGTCCCTGAAAGCTATCCTGGCGATTTTGGACAGATAAGAGATCTCTTAGAATAAGATCCATTGTTCTATAATTCATCAATTCTATGCTTCATTTCAGTGTTTGGGGTCTCTGGCTGCCAGGATCCAAGAGAATAAAAAAAAAGGACTCAAGATCCTCATACTTCACACTCCCATCTTCCCATGCAATCATTTTAATAGTTGTTGTATAAGGACCAGTTTAGAAACACCAGCCCAAAGACTGGTCTCTTTTATCTGCTTCTGCAAGTAGTCTCAGGGTGGGCAAAATATTATTAGTAGCAGCTGCTGCCTTCCTGCTTCCACAGTTCAGCCGTTTCTCTTCCCTGACAATGGATTAGTTTGGATTTATCTTATTTCCCTTAAATGCTAATTAAAGTAAAAAAAAACCACAGATATTCTTCCTCTCTGTCATCACATGAGCTAAAGAGAAGGAAAGGGTGTCTAGACCAGGACTGGTGTCATAGCAGGGGGAGGATATTGTACCCCACTCTAAAAGCTCTAGGGGTTAGAGCGAAGAGGTCGAGTTGAGAAGAATAGAAAAGATGGCCCAAATGCCAAGTGCGTCTGCAGTCTAACCGGTTCTCCTTTTCGATTTGGGATCCTGTTTTTGCTAATCCCACAGTAAATTAGTGGCACAATCTGGATTAGAGCCCACATCTCCCGATTTCCAAACCAATCCACCCGCAATGCTAGGAAGGGGTATTATGCATAGGTTTTCTTATCTGCAAAAGGAGATAGACTTTCTATCTACTTCACAGAACTGTTGTGAGGAAGGTGCCTTACAAATGCTAAAGCATCATGTAAGTGGAGGTATTATAAACTGACTTGGATAAAATTAGGTAATTATTGATTAAGCATCATTAATTATCAGGTTAGAGGGATTGTGGTGAAGTCACTAGACCTCTGGCTGGGAATAAAAAGATCTGTGTGTGAGTCTAGCTGAAGCTGCTAAGTTGTTGTGTGACCTAGGACAAATCCTTTCCCTTCTCTTATACTGCACTGCCCATCAGAAGAATGAGGGACTGGACTAGGTGACCTCAAAATCCTGTTCAGATTCGATGGCCTGTGGTCCTATGGGCTCCAGTGGCCTCCTAGAGATGGTGCCTGTGTCCCCAGACCCCAGACCATAGCAACTCAGTACCCTTGGTCCATTATAAATAGTCTGAGATGAGAGCTGAGCTTTCTGGTGAGGAGAAGTTTGTGGTGACTCACATTACAGAAGGTCTTATGCTCTCGGAGATAGCCAGCACACAGCATCTCATTCCCAATGGGTTCTGGATCATAGAGGACTCGGCACCTCTGTATGTCCACAATGTGCACGTCTGTCTCTTGCAAGGGATAGGACTGAGGCAGGGGCACTGTGGGAAAGGTCAGGAGATGTGGAGCACGGTGTCATGATGCAAAGGTCCTTGGAGACTACCATGCAGGGTAGATGGCATGACAGAGCTCATGCTGGAGTAGGGGCACAGAGCCAGCTCATGACCAATGATGGCTACCTTCTGCTTCCCCATATTTTATTTCTCTCCCAGGTTTTGATTTCAGAGTGCCTGAAGTTATCCTTCACCTTTTCTCTCTATTGTTTCTAGGATACTAATGAACTCGTACTAGGGTGTTGAAGATTGCTACTGTTATACCAAGTGCTTCTTCCAGGGAGGTTATACTTAAACAGAGGAGCTTAGGAAGGATGCTTAACCCAAAGTATGGAAGCTAATGATGGAAATTTAGGCACTATGCCAGGTCTAGGAGGAAGAGTTCTTCCTTTGGGGAATCCAAGGAAGTCTTTTTTATACATCTTATGTGGGAGTGTATGTGGGTGACACAGCAGGGGGAGTCCCTTACTGTGTCTAAGGGTATGAATGGGTCGCTGCAACCCCAGCCCCCACCTTCCTCTATCTCACCATTTTCCCCGATGTCCCCCCAGCCAGTCACCCAGCACCGGGTCTGTGGTGGGACCTGAGTCCCAGGTGGGGCCAGAGTAACGGGCCGGATGAATCTGGAGAAGGGCACAGGTCGTTTGAGCTTCAACAATGCAATATCTTTTCCATGAAGGGCATCCCCATCATAAAGGGGGTGCAACAGTATCTGACTCACAGGAACTAAGGTGGTCTTGGTATAGAGGAACCTTTCCCCGAGTTGGATCTGCAAGTCCTGGGGTTTCCAGGAGCTGTCAGGGGAGAGTAACAAAGTCAGGAAAAAGTAGGCAGGCAAAAAAGCACAAGTTTGAAGTCACAAGACCTGAGTCAAGCCACAGCCCTGATATTTACTTGCTGTGGGGGGTGTGACCTCAGGCAAGTCCCTTGACCTCTCTGAGCTTCAGTTTCTATAACCTGTAAAATGGGAATAAATAACACTTGTGTTAGCTACCTTACAGGTTACTTAGAAAAGCACTTTGAGTGCCTTCAAATGCTCTTGTCAATGTAAGTGATTATAATTATGATGATGATGATCTAACAAATGGATCATAAACTTATCCTCTTAAAGGAAGAGTGACTTCTGGACAGTGGTCACTATGGGAGACTGCAGGTAGATTCCCACAAAGTTGCTCACTCAGGGCATTTTCAAGGAAAAGATTCAGAGTATCTTGGGGCTAGAGGGCACTAAAGATATCACCAAATCCTACCGGTTCACTTCACAGATGGGGAGACTGAGACCCAGATAGGATAAAAACTTGCTCACACAGTCACACAGTGGGTCACTGGCAGAGCCAGGACAAGAATGCAGATAGCCTAATTCCTGGGCCAGGACTCTGTCTAGTAGAACTCAGAACCACATTCAGTTAGTAGCCCAAAGGAACAATGCTCCCTTGGATTTTTAAGTTCTCCTTGTGCTTGCTAGCACAATGTGAAGAATGTTGGACTTGGGGGCCAGATGATCTGGATTCAAATTCCAGCTGTGATACTTACTACTTGTAATGACCTTGGACAAATCCTTTACCTTTTCTAGTTCTCAGTTCCCTTTTCTATAAATGAGAGTGTTGGATGGTTAAGGTGCCTTTTTAGCTCCATCCTTCCTGTGCCTGGCTCCTGGTAACTCTAGTAGGAATTGTGCATGTCAGTAATGGGGAACAGGATTTGCCCTTTTTTGTGTGAAGGCAAGAAAATATGGAATGGAATACTTATAGGTGTGTGTGTGATCTTGAGCAAGCCACTAACCTGCGGCCCTCAAGTTCCCCTGATGTAAAAATGAGAGGATTGAATTTGATGCTCCCTAAAGTCCCTCTCGGTCCCAACATTTCATCATTCTATAATGTCATCCCCATCCCTCCTATTCAGTGGCAACTTTATCTAGGAAGGAGCAATTCCTTATGTCCCACCCCTTCCTTGTCCTACCCACTCCACTTGGGAAAAGGGCCACTCACCTGGACACGCAATGGGCAGCAGTCAGTACCCACTGATGGCTGATAAGGGAGCCACCACACACGTGCTGGCCGTGGTCCTGGATGCTCACCTGCCATGGCCACTGCGCTCTCTGAGCAGCCCAGCCCCCCACAATACGGGGCTCTGGAGCCATGCTGTTTGCTGCCAACAAACATGAGCAGCCATGAGAGTGGCCCACGAGGAGGCCACCCACTCTCCTGGTCCCTCTCTATCACCCTGTCTACCCTTTCCTTTGAAGAGGACCCGCCATAGGTCAGGGAGTCAGAAACCCTGGGTTGTAGCTTGACTCTACCATTGATTCACAGGATGCACTTTGATAAGTCATGTCCATACTCTGTAGTTCAATTTTTAATCTGTCAGATAGAATCAGTGTCTTGCCTACTTCACAAATGTGAAAATGGATGTAAAACACAGATTGTTAAGGCTAGCATCTGTCCTAATCCCCTTATTTTACTCAATGAGCCCCAGAAAGGGGAATGTTAAGGGTCACACAGCCAGTTGGTGGCAAAACCAGGACCCAAAGCCGAGTCTTCTGATTCAGAAGTCCAACACACTTAGAAAAATGTACCACTGGTAAACAAATGAGAGTGACTTTATTTCTCCACCTCCTCCCACTCTCCTCCCTTCCCCAGCAAAGACTGACACAGGGTAGATCTGCTTAAATACTTCTTTCCCTTTTCTTAACCTACTCTCTCCTGGACTTTGAACTCCCCATGGAGCTACCTTACCCCTTCTACTCCCCTTTCCCCCCAACACTGCCCATGGTCTTGGGAAAAATCCCAGGGTTTAGGAGAAGAGTATCTGGGATAGTTCCTAGGGTTGGGACTGGGGCTTGGATGAACAAGTTTAGGGGATT
>NW_027185694.1:27269858-27276006 GCF_028583685.1 Petaurus breviceps papuanus | reverse complement strand
ACAACCCAAGAGCAGTAAAGACAGCAGCATCTGAAGGGTGAGAGGGAGCAGAAATGAGTGGGCCAGGATCTGCTATAGGGCCTCTCTGAAGTGGTGAATTTAATAGGTTTTATGCTGTGACTTCCAAACTACCACCATGCCAATTATCCTGCTAATTCTTCCTTCCTCTCCCAACCTACCACCCAAACACAACAGGTATGAGAAACTCCAGTTTCCCTGCATTCCCTCTTGGTGCTGCAGTACATTGAGAAGACCAGGGCTGCAGAAAGGGCACTGAAGTTTTGTTGCTACCAGCAGCACTGAAGAGAACCCTGTGGTTCATGTCTCCAAAGTCCCCCGCCCACCCCCAACTCACACAGGCAGGGGAAGATTATTTGAAAGCAGCTGGCTAGAAATGGGAGGCCCCATCTCTTGTAGACAGATCCCATAATATGTTATAAGTCATTAGGACCAAGCCAGACCAAGCCTTTGGAAAGTCATAGAGATCTAGCTTGCTTCTTTGCCTCACCACTATCCTTCACTGGCCTCCCCATCACAGAACTTCCCCTTCTTTCACTCACGTTACCTGTCTGGGGAAAAGTCCTTTCCCCATGGATATGTCCATAAATGAGTCTAGCTAGAACTCTCAGGTCGAACTCTGTACTCTCACTGATAACAGCTCAGTTTCACTGGGTTCCCTTGGGACCTTCACTTTCCCCTCCCACTTTAGCTCTATTATTGTTGGAAGTAGTCGCCTCTCCTTCTTCTGTCTTTTCTTTCCACCTCCTCTTCCTTGATTGAACAAATGAGACCAAAGGAGAGAGGTCAGAGTTCCCAGAAGTACTGGGAGTTTGAGACAGGGTTGAGGGGTGTTGAATTCCTAGGTTCTTGGGAACGTAGTGAGAGGGTCTGAAGAAACAGCACCTTCCCTGATTGGGAGTTCTGGGGAGAATAGGCAGCTGAGGATCAAGACTCCTATTTAGACTGGAAGCTCCTTGAGGGCAAGAATAGTGTTTTACCTAAACTTGGTCCCCTGTTCATTGCCCAATTTGGTAGTTCTCTGCATATAGGGAATAATTAATGGAAGTTTATAGAATTAAATTGTTCCTAGGTTTTTTTGTTTCAGATTTTGTGTGTAGGCTTAAAGCTAAGGTGGATTCTGAAGTTTCTTGCTTGTCACCAAAGTCACAACCATTTTATCCTTTTCTCCTTATTGGTTGTGATCAAAGGTGTGGCCCCAAAGCTAAGTCACCCCTAGTCAGGAGTTTGCAAGTGCCAGCTTGAAATGGTTCACTAGCATTTTCAGCATGAGAATTTACATCTTGGAAATCAGCAAATGCTACAAACCAGGGCATGATTCATTATTGTGTGAATTATCTAGACTTCAGAAAGTGTTAATTATGCAGCTTAAACTTTAAAAATGTGTTGTCCATACTTTTTTTTTCTTCCAGAAGCTGATTGTTAAATATTTACCAGCATATTCCTACACTTTGCCCAAATAGAACAATGTTCAAGAGGACCCAAGAACTCAAAAAGAAGGGCAGGAATGAGGGATAGTGAAGATTCCACATCCCCTCCCTGCCAACCTTAGGATTCTATTCACAGCCACAATCCAGTCTCTACCCCCATGTTATCCCACCTATCCACCTCTGTGAACTGGTGTATCCGGTCAGATTAGTGCTGTGGGAAGCTAACATGCTGTCCTACCCCACCATCAGCCTTACTTGACCTATTCCCATGTCCCTTCCTGATCTCAAACCATCTTGCCCCATCCTTTCAGCATTCCTTTGGTCTTCTTCCTCTCACCCTGAATGTTGTGTTACTTCATTCATATCAATCAAAACGTTTTTTAATTGCATGCCTACTAGATGCTGTGATAGGCCCTGGGGCAGGGGTAGGGAATCTGCAACCTCTAAGGCCCACGTGGCCCTACAGATGCTTATGTGCAACAACTCCTTTTATTAAGGGAATTTGTTCTGTAAAGTTTGGATTCAGTCAAAGGGTAGCATTTGAGGACCTAGAGGGCCACATGGGGCCTTGAGGCCACAGGTTCCCCACCCCTGCCCTGGGGGATACAAATACATACCTGAAACAGCCCCTACACTGAAAGAGTTTCCGACTTACAGGGGAAACTGCATGAACACAAAGGATGTAACATTGTAGCCTTGAAAAAGAATTGGCTTTAATATCAGAGAACCTGGGTTCCAGTCTCATATCTGGGGCTTACTTGTGTGACCTGGGGCAACTTAGTTAAATTCACATCAGCCTCAGTATCTTCATTTGTAAAAAGGAAGTATTGGATTAGATCAGGGGTTCTAAACCCAGGGCTTGTGAACGTAAAATGTTTTTTTAGATAACTATTTCAGTGTAATTGGTTTCCTTTTTAATCCCACATAATTTATTTTATGTATTTGAAAGCATTCTGAGGAGTCCATAGGCTTTACCAGACATAGGGACAAAAAAAGTTAAGAACCCCTGGACAAGATTGTCTCTAAATCTACGATCCTTCATAAATATATCCAAAGTAAGTTTTTTTTTTTTTTTACTATATCTATAAAACAAATATAAGGTTGTTTTAGAGGGTGAGATACCAGTAGTTGTGAGGGTACAGTAAAATTCTTTTCCAGGAGGTGATATTTGAATTGAAATTTGATGGTAACTAAGAGTTCTAAGAGGCAGAGGTGGAGAGGGAGGGCATGCTAGGCATGGGGAAGAATCTGTGCAAAGTCACAGAGATGGGAGATGGATGGTTGTGTGTGAAGGGCAGCAAGAAGGCTAGTTTGGTCAGACTGAAGAGTGGGTGAAGGGGAGAATGTTTTAAAAGAATGGAAAGTTAAGTTGGATTGTGAAAGGCTTTAAATGCAAAATAGAAAAATTTATATTTGAATCTAGAAATCACAGGAAGTCATGGCTTTGGACTGATCTCTATTCCTCTCACCCTAGCCATCTGAGTCCCCAAAGGCCCACTGGAAAAAGAAGCTTCTGGTGACCCCTGCTCTGGAAACCAGACACTGATTGCTTCTGTTCTAGAGCAGAGCCCCAGTCTGGGAGCTAGGAGAGCTGCGTTCTCATCCTCCCTTCAGCTTTCATTTTCTATATGACTTGAGACACGATATGGCCCTTGTCTGAACCCAGATCAAGGGGTTGCATTCAGCTTCCACTGTGTTTCACATGTAATTGAGAAGGGAAGAGGATTAAGGAAGGTCCGGGAGTGTTTGAACAGAGTCCTAACCACTTCCTTCTTATTAACTCTGGCAAGTTCTAAATGTTGGAAGGAAGCCAGGAATTGAAAAGACTTGCTGGCATTCTGGGAGAGGAGAAAAAGTAGAGCTGAGGAGAGGCGAGGGCAAGAGAAGATAGGAGAGAAGAGGAGAGAAGTGGAGAGAGAAAAAGAGAGGAGAGTTAGAGTGTAGAGGAGAAGAGAAGAGAGGAGAGAAGAGAGAAAAGGAGAGGAAGAGAGTAGAGTACAAGAGGACAGGAGAGGAGAGAGGCAGAGAGGAGAGAAAAAGAGAGAGGAGATGAGAGAAGAGGAGGAGTGGAATGGACAGAAGAGAGGAGAGAAAAAGAGAAAAGAGAGGAGAGGAGAGGAGGAGTGAAGAGGATGGGAGAAGAGAAGAGAGGAGAGAAGAGAAGTAGAGGGAAAAGGGGAGGAGAGGAGAGAAGAAGATGATGTAGAGATACAGGACCTGGATAGATTGCATCAGAGAATCTGATAGGAACTATCAGGAACTAGGAAGTCTGGTCTGCTGTTGTCCCCTGTGTGGCTTAAGAGATAAAGGTATACATCACCTGGGCTTCTGTTTAACAGTTATAGCACTGGGTAATCCAGAAGTGAAAAAGATTTCAACCAAAGCAAAATTGAAGTTAATATAAACAGGAAAGACAGTATACACTATACCAAGTTTTGGGCTCCTGTCCCTTTTGTATATTTCCCATTTTCTCCTCTGCCATCGCTGGTCCAGTGACCCACCACCTTTATGTCTGGACTGTTGCAATAACCTTCTGGTTGGTCTCTCTCACTCAAATCTTTCTTCATTCTAGTCCACCCTGCTTACCTGTCAAATTCTTCCTAAAGTATAGGTCTGATCATGTCACCTTTCCTTTGCCTCCTCTTTCCCGATTCAATAAATAAATTCCAATGAAACATTGAGGGCAGTCAAATGGTGACCTTCTCTAGTGCAGGGTAAGGAGGGAGGGAGAAAAAAAGAGAAACATCAAGGACATCAGTGTCACAGGAACATACAATAAGAGGAGGGGAATAAGGTGTAAAAAGATTGGAAGGGCAGGAAAGGTCAGGGGGCATGAAGAGCTTTAAAAGTCAAATAGAGGATTTTATATTTGATTTTGGCAGCAATAGACCTACTAGAGCTTACTTAATAGTGACATTTGGGTACCCACCTCCAGAGGGCAGAAATGTGTTCCAGCACAGACCCTAGTGCCCAGGCAAGTAATCACAAATGTCAGGGACACCCTACTGTGGGTCTCCAATAGCCCTTGTAAGACCCTGGTAGGGGCAGCGAGGTGGCACAGTGAATAGAGCACTGACCCTGGAGTCACAGGACCTTAGTTCAAATCTGGTCCCAGATACTTGACATACTATCTGTGTGACCTTGGGCAAGTCATTTAACCCCAATTACCTTGCCCTCCCCCCCTCCAAAAAAAAAGACCCTGGTGTCAACATATCAATCTTAGAGTCAGTTGCAGGGCTACACTCTCATCTATCTTTCCCAAATGAGCCTACCTTTGCATTTTCTCATGGGCCAGCATCAGGATCCACAGTGGACATCTTTACTTGTGATCAGTATTACTTTAAAGGGACCAATTCCTCCCCATGCTTGGGGATCATTCTGGTGGACTCCAGCTGGATTCTCATTTGGTAACAGGCTAAGGGAAGCCACATGGCAAAGCAGAAAGTGTCCTGGACCTCTCATGGCCCTTCCAACTCTGCAGTCTATGATTTGGAGCCAGAGGACCTGAGTTTGAATCTTTGTTCTTCCATCTTTGTTCATCTCTGTGACCTCAGGCAAGTCACTTAACCTCTCTTGGCTTCAGCGTCCTCAGGTAAAATGAGGGATCTGCACCTTGTTGGACTTTGAGGTCCCTTGTAGCACAATGTCTATGATCCCATGAGTCCTTACAGCTCTGTCTATGATTCCAGGTGTCTTCTTTTCAGTCCCAACAAATTGTACCTACAAGTTGCCTTCTCTGTGGTACAAATGCTATGGCAGGGGCTGAACAGCAAAAGCTCCCAGGATGAGCTGGGGGCTATTGCGATGCAAGCAGATAGAAGAGTAGATCAGTGGTGGCAGTGGCAGGAAGATAGATAGACGAAGACAATCAGAGGCAGATGGATGCTCACCTTTCCCCCCTCAGAGTGGGGTTTGTAGGAAATAGTCATAAAAAATCAACAAGTGTTTGTTGTTTTCAGCCTCTTCTCCTCTCTCATTCTCTCTTCTCTCCTCCTCTCCTCTTCATTACTCCTTTCTTCTTCTCTTTTCTACTCTTCTCTTATCTCCTTTCCTCTTTTCTGTTCTCCTCTCCATTTTATTCTCTTTGCTCCTCTACTCTCCTTTTTTCTTTTCTCCTCTTCTCTTTCTTCCTCTCTCTCCTGTCCTTTCTTTTCCTCTTCGCTGTTCTCATCTCCATTTTCTCTTCTTCTCTCACATCTTTTTTTTCTCCTCTCTTATTCTCTTTTCTCCTCTCCTCCTCCTCTCCTTTTGTCTCCTCTCTTCTCTCTTCTCTATTTCTTTCCTCCTCTTCTCTTCTCCCAGAATACCATTAGGACTTCTCTTTTTTTGACTTTTTTCTCTTTTTGATTTTTTAGTTTTCAACATTCATTTCCACAAGATTTCCAGTTACAAATTTTCTCCCTATTTTTCCCCTACTCATCACCCCAAAACAGAGATCCCATTAAATATCCCCTCCCCCAATCTGTTCTTTCCCATATCTTCCCCCATTCCCCCTCCGACTTTCCAGTAGGGCACGGTGGATCTCTATGTCCCAGTGCCTGTATATCTTATTTCCCAGTTACATGTAAAATAATAATAATAATATATTTTTTTAAACATTTGATTTTAAAAATTTGAATTCCAGATTCTTTCCCTTCCTCCCTCATCACCCATCCTTACTGGGAAGATAAGCAGTTCAGTATAGGGTGTACATGTGTAGC
>NW_027185694.1:27260973-27269758 GCF_028583685.1 Petaurus breviceps papuanus | reverse complement strand
AATCTCCCATAATGCCAGTGCTTTCCCTCTGAGACGATCTCTAACTTGCGATGGACTCTTCCTGTCCACGCCGACCCCCGTCCTATTCCCATTAGTACTTCTCAACTCCTTGGCTTCCCTCCAATCCTCAGACAAAGGCACAATAGTAAGGCCCGAGGATATACAGACAAGTGAAACAGGCACTTTTCCCAAGAAGCTCGTGGTCTAATGGGGGAAGACAACGTGTCAGTGTGAACAAGACATATCCACATTAAGTTAGAGATCGTCTCAGAGGGAAAGCACTGGCATTATGGGAGATTGGGAAAGGGTTCTTGCAGATGAAATTTTAGCTTGAGGCTTGAAGGAATCCAAGGAAGCCAGGAGGTAAAAATGAGGAGGGCAGCAGCCAGTGAAGATACAAAAAGTCAGGAGAGAAATGGAATGTCTAGGGCACAATGTATTATCACAAAGGAACAAAACAAAATGCTTTCAAGCATTGCTGGCTGTGGAGGGTGGTGGTTAGGTGCAGATAGGTTGGTACTGTCCGTGACTTTGTCACCACTAGAAATCATAAATATTTTCATATCACATTACAGTTTTTTGGAGATATATGGAAATATTGTTTATATTCATTACTACTTTGAAATTATTGTAGTTGTCAGACCTGTAGTTATATTGTATGTAATAGTGCTTTTCATGCCTACAGACTAATCAGTATAATCCTATGTATTTTATTTTATGCATTTAAAAATCTTATTCTGAAGTGAGAGTCCATGAACCAAATAAATATACCAAAGGGGTCCATGGCACAGAAAAGGTTAAGCATCCCTGCTGTATGTGGAAATGGGACTTTGAATACAGAAACAGAGTCAGACAGAGACAGATAGAGAACACAAGTCTTGTATCCCAGAAGAGTTTTGTAGGTTTTAGTGTCAGGTAGGATTGGATTGAAAAGAATCCAACAGAAAGAGATGCTGTTCCACAGTTCCTATGATGGCCTTTCAAAGACTGGGATGACCTTCAAGGCGAATATTTTCCTTAGCTGTAAATTCAAGATAATCATACCTGTGTAATAGCACTCAGTTCCCCCTTCCATGTAGGTCCTGAAAATTCCAGGAACTTTGTGGATCAGCATCAAGGGTGTGCTGGTTAATGTTTATTAACCAGTTCTTCAAAAAAAGTGCACATTATACACCTTTAATTTAAATGTCCGTTATTAACATTTTATCTATCATCTTCTTAAATCTAGACAATCAACAAAACAATAGATCAAGCCCTGATTTATAACATTTGCCAGTTTCTGAGGTGTAAATGCTTGCAGTGAAAATTTAGCAATGAGTTCTGTAACCTACAGCTAATTGGTCTGAGCTAGTTCCAGCACACCTCTTTTCTTGGAGTCCACACAAAACTTTGGGTCAGGAGTCTCTACTGATGTACATATTTTTACAAACTAGCAGACCTATTGATTCAGAGTAGAAAACATTTAATCAAATAGCGTGGCAAAATAGGCGACGAGAAAAATTCCATATATACGTGGGGAACACAAATCCTGTAACCAATAAAAAATTCACACATGTATGAAAGAGTGAATGAAAAAGCCTAAAGCACTTAGTATGCACTGTGCTAAATGCCAGGAAACAAATTGCCATTTTCCTTTAAGGACCATGATAGAGCAGAGGAGAATCATGATGGACCACTATAGTCCTGGGAGAGTGAGATAGATCTGCTAGAAATTCTATGGGATATTTCATTCCAAAGTGGCATTGGATAGGTCTATTAAACCCTCTGGGTCTCCATTTTCTGCCCTATAAAGTGACAGGATTAGTTAAGGAGGCAATATGGTATAGTAGATAGAGTACATAGAGAGCCAAGACCCCTTGAGTTCAAATGTTGGATGACCATGTAGTGTAATAATGGGCAAATTGCCTTCCCTCTCTGGGTCCTAATTTCCCCACCTATAAAATGAGGTCTATGGTCTAGATGATCTCTAATGTCTTTACTAAAGTGTGAAATCCTATGATCTTATTACCTTATTCATCAGGCCCTCATTCAGTCCTTATTAAGTAACTATTCTGGGTAGGACATTGTCCTGGACACTAGGGAATACAAAATGTTTAAATAAGTCAGGGTCTTTGCCCTCAAGGTGCTCATAGCATAAGTAAAGGGCTGACACACAAACACATAGATCTATTTATCTTGGAGGGGAGGAAGACTGAATCTTTGACTTCATCCACAGGATAGACCTGCAGGAATGCCAGCTCCTTCCCACCAGTATAGATTGGAGCCTGCTCCATAATTTGTAGTCTTGGGAAGTTCCCTGGAGCACTGCACTGAGGAATTACCTAGGCATGCCTAGGGTCACGCAGCATTTGCCAAAGGGAGATCTTGAACATTGGTCTTACTGATTTTAAGGCCATTATGCTATAGCTCTCATGGATAATTATGTTATACAAAATTACATAGAGGAATGCAAAACGAGGTTCTAGATGAGATCTGAGCAGGACAAATATAGGATTCTTAAACAACTTTGGCCTAGGGCCAGTGCGTCCCAGATGCTGAGACTTTGAAGCAAGCAGGGAATAGGGGTGAGGATCAGAGGAGCAGGAGGGGGATGGGGATAGAGTAGGAGAAAATGGAAATACAGGAATCTAATTGGGCAATAACCTGCCTCTCAGCAGGTGTCCCAGCTCCTTTGGAGAAGGGCTAAGTGTTCCTTGGGCTCTCCTCTATTTCCCACTTCCAGTCCTGGGTATTTAAATAGGGGACTGAGGGGGAGGACTTAGCTGGAGAACCTGGTCATGGTAAGGATCCTGCTCCCCTCCCGGACCTTAGCAATTTGACCAAAAGAGTCTAGGTTTCAGCCCCTTAACGCAGAGATGTTGCATTGTAGGGTCCATTCATCCTGGAACCCAGGGCGTGAGTACTGTTGACTTCAGTCTTCTCCCTTTTCTCTTCCTCCAGATGTTTTGCCTTCTGCTTTTGATGCTTCCCCATCTGGGTAACTCAGTCCCTATTGTTCAAGGTAAGTTATGGCTCTCTCTAATCCCTGCCTGCCCCTTGGGATTCTTGTTTCTAGCCCTATGGGGAATATCTCCTGGGAGTCAGAGGAGAATGGTTCAGCTATTCCCTGGGGAAGAGTAGGTTGCTTCGGGCAGAATTAGTTGCTAGGGGACAGAACCATGATTTCTTCCCGTGTGAATGGGAACTCATTGCAAATTGGGATAGTTTCATTCTTTGCACTTTCATTCCCAACATCTGGTACAGTGTTTGACACATAGTAGGTGCTCAATAAATACTTCTTAATTGATTGGTTGAAAGATATAATAGAAAGAATGTTGGACTCAAAGTCAAGAAAGATCTAACTTTATGGAGGTTTTTTTTTTTTTTGCTTTTTGGAGCGGGGAGGGCAGGGCAATTGGGGCTAAGTGACTTGCCCAAGGTCATACGGCCAGCAAGTGTTAAGTGTCTGAGGCTGGATTTGAACTCAGGTCCTCCTGACTCCAGGGTTGGTGCTCTACTCACTGCACCACCTAGCCTCCCCGAAAGATCTAACTTTAAAGCCTGTCTCTGAAGCTGAGTGGTCCTAGGCACTTAACCCTCTTGAGTCTCAATTTCTTCATCTGTAAAACAATAACATCTGTGACACCTCTCCTTATAGGGTTGTTGTATGTACCAAATGATGTAGTGTATTGTTAGAACTCACAGAAAAGGCACCGCAAGGCTCAAAGTGCTTAAGGAATGTCAGCTACCATTATTTTGATTACTGGGAGATGGGTGACATCTCAGCTGCCAACCAGTTCATGGCAGAGAGTTTCAATGCCAGGGGTGATCACTGGCAATGTATAAGGCCTGGGTGGAAGGACTGGCTTAATAGCACTCAATCCTTGTGTACACATTTGTCTCTCCACTCAGATGAGAGGGGAGCTAAGATTGTTGGGAGTAATGAAGCCAAGGAGGGAGAATGGCCATGGCAGGTCAGTCTGAGGAAAAATTTGGAGGATCCCTGGAAACATATATGTGGGGGCTCTCTCATCCACCCTAGTTGGATCCTGACTGCTGCCCACTGCGTTGAAGGGTGAGTCACCTTCTTCCCTCTCAGAGTGGTGCAGGAGGGCATGAATTGGGGGTGAGATAGAGAGAGTCTCAGGGTTCAGAGAAAGGAGAGATGGATTGTAGTTAAGACTGTGCCACATACTAACTCACTATATGACCTTGGACAAGTCTCTCTGGTCCTCAGTTTTCTAAAATGGGGATACCAATCTTTACCCTGACTTCCTCAGTTGGCTATTGGATGAAAAATACCTTTTTCATCTGCAAAGTGATGCATGGTATTGTTACTATTATTAGATGGGAAATCCAGGGGAAAGAGAAAGCAAATTGGCAGAAGGAGAGCTAGAGAGCTTCCCTGTATAATGGTGGTGGTGAGTTATGGGAATTCTAGGAAGGTCCAATGGTTGAGAGTTAGAGGGCATAGATGGGCACAACTGGGTCTCAGGATTATTGGGTCATTTAGCTCCTCTAAGGAATATTGTTTTCCCTCTTCCTCCAGTGATAAAAATGATACCTCAAAGTACATGATCCAATTGAGACAACAGAATCTATATAAAGATGACCACCTGGTACCCCTGGAAAAGATCATCATCCATCCCAACTATACTAATGTCTTTGAGGGTTTTGACCTCGCCCTGCTAAAGCTCCAGTCACCTGTACAGCTGACTAAAACCATCCAAACCATCACGCTCCCTGAAGCCTCCCAGATTTTCACCCCAGACATGGAATGCTGGGTCACTGGTTGGGGGGACATTGCATTTGGAGGTGAGCACTGCAGGGGAAGGTGGTGTCCTGGGATTTCCCAGGGTTAGTTCAGAGCCAGGATCAAGGCTAAGACTAGACTTTCTAAGGACTGTGGTGAGGATAGCAGAAAAGGTTGTAGAGATGATGTTTCCCTTCTTTCTTTATTAATGAAAAATTTTTGAATATTCTGGGTTTTCTCCTGCATGGAGCAGAGATGCTATATTGTAGAGTCCTTCCCCTTAACCCCAGATTCCTGTGCCTTGATGTTCAAACCTATGGGCAGAGGCACTAGGTTTTTTTTGACACAGAGCTTCATGGCCTTGAGGAAAGAGCACTGGGTCCAGAATAAGAGGTGCCAATCCATACTTGGGTGCTTACTAACTGTATGACCATAGACAAGTCATTTTCCCTAAAGAGGGGGAAGAGAGGGCCCATAGAGGTCTCAGTTTCCTTCATTAAAAATGAAAAGTGATCTCTAAAATATCCCTCAACTCTAAATGGCTGTTGTATGCTAAAAAACAGTCTGTCTTTGCTTATGCTCCTCAGCAGATCCTGGTGTCCAGATATATCAGGCCCACAAATGTTAGCCTTTGAGACTACTGTACCCTCGTCCCACGGGGTAAAACACTGTGTCTGGATCCATTCTGTCCTCTTCTCGAAGCTAGCTGAAACATTCCACTGTCTCTTCTCTTTTTACAGTGCACCTGCCCCCTCCCTACACTTTGAGGAAGGTACAGGTTTCTTTGATGGATGCCCTAACCTGTGACCGGGAATACCATCAGAGGTCTGTTTTGTCAGCTGGCAGGATCATCTTCGATAACATGATCTGTGCTGGTGAAACTGGCAAGGACTCCTGCCAGGTGGGAAACTGTGTCCCTTCTCCTACTTGTGCTCCCTTCTCTGATTCTAGATTGAATCCCGGGGTCCTGTTCTCGTGCGCATTCTTTGTCCTTTGGGCCATCTTAGCAGACTCTCTCTTGTCTTCCAGGGTGATTCTGGGGGAGCCCTGGTCTGTGACGTGCAGAACACCTGGCTCCAGGCTGGAATAGTGAGTTGGGGAATTGACTGTGGTGCTCCCCACAGACCTGGAGTCTACACTCGTGTCACAAACTTTGTGGATTGGATCAGTCAGCATATCCAGTGATTCTGGTCCAATTTCTCCTTGTCTTCCTTCATCACATCATCCCCTTAATGATTCCAGTCTCCACTTCTGCTGGGAAACCCATGCAACTGTTCCTTAATCCTCCCCATCACACTGGACTCATGGTGCAGCATTCTTCAAAATACCTCTTTCCCTGGGGCATCTCTCCTCTGCCACTCTGAGTGCCCTAGAAGCTGCAGGGTGCAGAGTGAGCCCTGAACTAGGGCTTCTGGTTTTCTGCTCTACCATTGGCTCACTGTGTGATGCTGGTTGAGCTCCAGCTTCCCCCTCTGTAAGATATAATATAGTGGGAATGAAACTCTTCCAATTTACAGTGTTCCATGGTTCTGTTCTGTGTAGACACGGATTATTTCAGGAGATGGTGGATGGAGCAAAGAAGGAGAGAGGGAAAGAGACTGGTTTACATGGCATTGCTTGTATCTTATTAAACTGTTTGTGTATCTTACTCTGGAATGAATGTGTTTTCTTTGGGTTGGTTCTGGTCAAGGGAGAGGGTATTATATGGAAGGATTACAAAGTGATGAGGACCTTTGGAAGGAAGTTAGTTACAGGGAAGCAAGTTTTAGGTTCATATGAGGGAAAAGACACTTCTTAATAATCAGCTGTATTGAAATGAACTGGTTCTCTTTGGAAGGTCCCAGGATTGTAGATTTAAAGATAGCAGGAACTTAAGACAAAACCTGTCCAAACCCTTACTTTACAGAAAAGGTCTGAGAATGATAAGAAGTGTGCCGGAGGTCACATCTATTGAGTGTCAGAGATAGGACTTTAACCTGGGTTTTGCTGTATTCAAGTCTAATGTATAGAATTATCCACTAACAATAATTAACTGGAGGTCTTTGAGCCGAGAATGGGTGACTATTTGTCCCGGCCACCATAGAAGAGAGTCTTTTTCTTTCCATAGAAGAGATTATTGCTCCCCATAGTGTTTGGACCAGATAACCTGAGAGAATAATGGTATTTGGTATAGAATTGAGATGTCTTACTGACAGTAGACACTCCCTTCTCTTGGGTTGCCCATAGCCTTAAGAGATAGGGGGCAGGTCTCTAAATGGGATATCAAAAGACCTGGATTCTACTCTTGTCTCTACTGCTAACTCTATGATTTCTTTTTTTTTATTCTTTAATTTATTAATTTGTTTGTTTCCTTTTAGTTTACAGGATTCAATTCCACAATTCCTTGAATTTCCCATTTTTTCCCCCCCCCCCCCCCCCCCCCCATGGCGGCTTATAGTCAAGTATAGGATCTGTAAATACTTTCACATTATACATTGGTCAGGTTATAAGGATGGATTGTACCAGCTGGAATGAAAAATGGTAAAGAGGACGTAAAACCAAATAAGAGAATGAAAAAGATCAGGTATTTAGCTTCCACCAGGATATAAACTTAGTTCTTTCTAGTTCTTTCTCTGGATGCACGTTTTTCTCTCCATCATGCATCTTTTGGGATTGACTTATATCCCTGCATTGCTGAGAAGAGTCCAGTCTATCAAAGTTGGTCATCACACATACATTGTGTCTGTAATTGTGTACAAATTTCTCCTGGTTCTACTCTTCTCACTCAGCATCAGTTCTTTTAAGCCTCTCCAGGTAAATATGAAGACTGCCTGCTCCCCGTTTCTTATAGCACAATAGTATTCCATAACATGCATATACCACAACTTGTTCAGCCATTCCCCAATTGATGGGCACCCCCTTAATTTCCAATTCTTTGCCACAACAAAAAGAGCTGCTATAAACATTTTTGTACATATGGGTCTTTCTCCCATTTCTATGATCTCTTTGGGATATAACCCTAGGAGTGGTATTGCTGGATCAAAGGGTATGAAAATATTTATAGCCCTTTGGGCATAATTCCAGATTGCTCTCCAGAAAGGCTGGATCAGTTCACAACTCCACCAACAATGCATTAGTGTTCCAGTTTGCCCACATCCTCTCCAGCATTTGTCATTTTCCTGTTTTGTCATCTTAGCCAATCTGACTGGTGAGATGTGGTACCTCAGAGTTGTTTTGATTTGCATTTCTCTAATCAATAGTGAATTAGAGCATTTCTTCATGTTCTTATAGATAGCTTTAATTTCTTTCTCTGAAAACTGCCTGTTCATATCCTTTGACCATTTATCAATTGGGGAATGACTTGTATTCTTATAAATTTGACTCAATTCTCTGTATATTTTAGAAATGAGTCCTTTGTCAGAGACATAGGTTGTAAAGATTCTTTCCCAATTTCCCACCTCCCTCTTAATCTTGGTTACATTGGCTTTGTTTGTACAGAAACTTTTCAATTTCATGTAGTCAAAATTATCCATTTTACATTTTATAATGTTCTCTAATTCCTGTTTAGTCATAAAGTCATTCCCTCTCCACAAGTCTGATAGGTAAACTATTCCTTGTTTTAGCAGACTGCTTACAGTATCAACCTTTATACCTAGATCATGAACCCATTTAGACTTGATTTTGGTATATGGTGTTAGATAATGGTCTATGTCCAGTTTCTGCCATACTATATTCCAGTTTTCCCAGCAGTTTTTGTCAAATAGTGAGTTCTTATCACAAAAACCAGGGTCTGGGGGTTTATCAAACAATACATTACTGTAGTCATAACTCTATGATTTCTTGATCCAGTTGCCTTTTTTTTTTTTTTTGCTTTGGAAGAGATCTCAGAGGCCATCTAGTCTTATTTTTTCTAATTTATTTATTTATTTTTAGTTTTCAACATTCATTTATACAAGATTTTGAGTTACAAATTTTCTCCCCATTTTTCCCCTACCCCACCCCAAAATAGCGAGCCTACTGAATATCCCTTCCCCCAATCTGTTCTCTCTTATATCCTCCCTCATCCTCCCCCCC